>NC_138659.1:33905029-34505029 GCF_964273445.1 Streptopelia decaocto | reverse complement strand
AAAGGTTTAAGTGGTTCTTTCCAAATTTAGTTATTACTAAAAGCTTGGTGAGAATGCAGACCTTTGCTGTGTTACCATTGCGGGGGGTGGTGTCAGACGCCATGGAGATGAGCACCCATCAATGGCTGGACATTCCCTGGGGCTTTTTGACATCCAAACCCAACCTCGCTTGGGGCTGGAGATGAGATGCTGTTTGTCCTTGCCCTGCTACGCTGTGCTGAGTTTTTGGCCCCCTGGGGCTGGATCTGTGGGCAGCTCAGGTCCGTCCCACCCGTCCTCTCTGTCCTCCCTCCCACAGAGGGACATGTTAATGAGCGCTGAGCTGAGTTAATGTGGCTGGAGGTTACATCAGCGAGCTGTGAGCAAGGGCTCGGGGGTGACACCAGCCCTCGGGACAGCAGTGCCGAGGGTGTGTTACATCTCCTGCATCTTGCTTTCATCAGCTAAACCTGCTTTGAACAAATCGGCTGGTTTTGAAGGAACAAAATTGTGCTGGCTCTGTGCAAGGAGGCAGCAGGGAGGGAGATGGGGAGGAAACGTCACTCAGTGGCTTAAAATCTTCCAAACCCAGTACCACCCTTTATTTTGGCGCATCAGAGGTGTCCCCGGAGAAGGGGGTTTTGTGCTTTGCACAGCACTGCTCTGCCTCATGGAGACTCTGCCTTTGGAGGTGCCATGAGCTGCTGGCACCTCCTTGGTGACAGGGCTGTGTGTTGGGAGGCTGAGTTTGTGCGATGGGGAGCAGGGAGGAGCAGGGGATGCTCGGGGAAGAGAGGGCGATGCTTTGTGGAGAGAGGATGCTCACTCAGGGTGCTTTTAGGACAAAGATCTCAGCTTTGTTTTACTACTGGACCTGAGATTATCCCAGGAGGGCTCTCTGTGATGGGAAGCCCTTGGGAACCCCGGGGCTGTGATGCTGGCTCCTCCCTGAGCTCCGGATGGACTGAAATGCAGTGGGGTGAGGACTTCGTCCCATAGGATGACCCTCGCTGGAGCGGGGTGTCCCTCCATCCCGCCAGGGCTGCAGCGGGGATGCCCTCAGTCTGCCGGGCATTCTGGCATGGGAGCGACACACAACACGGCTCCGGCATCGCAATTTGCTGGAGCTTAAATGGCAACAGTGCTAATCCCTAAATGAGCCTGTTCATATGTTTCTCTCAGAGGCACCAGGAGGGGGGGATTTGGGGTGGGAGGAGAGCCCCGCTCCAGCCTTTCAGAAACCTCCTTGAGCCGAGCTGGTTGCCAGAGCATCCCCACCAGCTCGCCCTCCGGAGCCGGTTGCCGGAGCATCCCCACCAGCTCGCCCTCCGGAGCCGGCGGGTGGGGAAGGCAGGTGGCTGTCTCCTCCCGTGCTGGAGATAAGCTGTCAGATTTTTTTCCTCATTTCTACAGGAGGATTTCTCCCCACCTGGCAGGCGGGAATGGGTTTAACCATTGCCTCTCAGGCCTTTGCGTAAAGTAATCCTTGCCCCGAGACAGGCGTGGATGGGGGGAGCTGGAGGCAGAAAGGGTTAAGCCCCCACCGCCACCGAGATTTGCCATCCCGACTTAATCCTTCCATCCCTTCCATCGCATTCCTGCCTGCCCGGTGGGATGCGTGGCTGTGGGTGATGGGCACCAGGCTTCGCCGCCGCTAATGCTCCTGTAATCTTCCAAATATTTGGAGGGATAACAATTGCAGAGGAGAGGATTTTAACGCTTTCCTGCAGAGGTTGGCTCGGCCGTTGCTGCAAGGGGAGTTGCTTTCTGGGCTCGTCATCCCCCATGCTGTGTGTTTGGGGTGATGGTGGGGGGTAAATGCTGGACCTCGGCTCCGGTGCCGCTCCCCGGGTGGTGGTGGTTGATTTGGGTCGTGGATCTTCGACCGAGCTGCAAACGCTGGCTGCAAACATCTGCAGGTCACCCCCCAGGGAACAGATGCTGCGGATAATCCAGCTCAGCCCCATCAGATTAAAATGTGCGATGAGGGATGGAGGAGAAGAGGCTGGAGAGGACAGAAGTCGTCGGTGACTATTCCCCTCCTCCTTTCTCCACTTGCTGCTCCTACCATCCTCATCCTCCCGGCTTCAGGGTTTAGCCTTATGGTCTCTGATATTTATTAGTTTGTCACTGCTGGGTGTTTTGTTGCTTGTCTGATGGCAGTGCGGGCAGTCCGAGACTCCTTCCTTGGCTTCGTGTACAAAAGCGTGTCTCTCACATGTGCTGTTCCTCCCATCAACGGGCCAAATTGTCACCTCGCATGGGGGTGAAAGCATCTCTTCCCAAGGTGATGCTTACGGCCGGCCCCTTGCAAGCACCCGTGCAAACCCTCCTGCCAACAAGGTTTTCGCTGGTGTTAAAACCATTGGAACATCCCAGGGGATCCCTGCAACCTGAGGCTGGCTCCCCAACCTGCCACCTCAACACCATCATGGGAGAAGATTGTTCTAGCACAGAATACAGGATGATTGTGCCCAGCGTGGTTCTCCTCCCTTTTCTCACCCAAAGTCCCCGTTGTTCCTCTGCCTTAATTCCTCCCCAGTGTCTTTAAATACCAGTGGCCATATCTTGCTGGTGCTGAACGTCCTGCCCAGCTGCACATGCTTTTCTTTGGTTTCTGGGTGGAGGAATGAGCCGCCCCGGTGGGGCTGGGGCTCTGTGACATGGCCCCAGTTGGGAATCTGCCATGAAAAAACCATCATCTTTTCCCCTATGTCCTGTGAGAGCTGCTTTTTTGGCCTTGGATCTCTCTTGGCCACAAATGAAAGATCTCTCAGCTGTTGTGAGTTTGCAGGATTTAACTTTCCCAGCAGCTGAGATGGCTCCTGGCTTTAAAGCTTCAGGTGTTTGCAGTTCTAACCTTAAGCTGGGCAGGTTTCTACAGCCATTGATAGCCATGCTGGATGTGGCTGGGGAGAGCACCCTATTCCACCCCGCTCCTCCCCAAACTCACCGTCCCCGCTTGGAGAAGCAGCTTTAAATGTTGAGCTTGAGGCCCCCAGCATGGATTTGGGCAGCCCCTCTGTCCGGGGGACCCACCGATGGGGAGTTGGCAAGTTTTTGGTAGCGCTGGCAGCGTTTCAGCCCTGAACCCTGCGCTGGGAGACCGAGGTGGCTCTGCTCTCGCTGCATCACCCGTCCCACTGCCCATGATCACGGGTGAGTCACAAATGTGCAAATTCCATCCCTGTGGGGCTGTGACTCATCCCCTCCCCGCTCCCAGATCCTCTCAGGTGACTTAAGCCTGGCTTAGTGGTGGCAGGGTGGGAGGAAACGTGTCCCTGGTGTTAGCTGGGGGAGGAGGACCTCTCTTTGCCCACAGTTTGGGTGCACATGTGCTTTGGAGTGTCACTTTGCCAGAGGCGAGCCCCAAAGGGCAAGATCCTTCCGAAAATCACCTTCTTTGCGCATGTTGGGTCCTCCTGGGTCACCCTTATGGTGGCAGGTGGGCTGCAGGACTCCTCGCTTGCATCTCGGGGTGGCATACCTGGTTGGGGCGAAAACACAAATATAGGAAGAAAGGGGGAAAGGAAAAGTGGAAGAAGAACTTAATGGGGAGCTCGATACCTGCATGACAGGCAGGGATAATGTATCTTGGAGTAGTTCTCCTGGCCGGCAAACTCAGGTGCAGCGTTGCAGGCTGCATGCCGCAGGGATGCAGGGAGAGAGCATCATTGCGGAGAGGTTTTCACACCAGCCCAGGAGTGAAGTTCTGTTGGCTGCCTCCATTGCCAGTTGCGTTATCTCCTGCCAGCCCCCTTTGCCAGGGAATTTAGATTCGTGCCATGGAAAAAAGGCAACAAAACAACTCAGTGGATGCGAAACTGAATAGTAAATTAACAAAGGAAAAAAGTGATATTTGCTGCTGTGACAGAAATAAGAGGCTGCTCAGCGGGAGAGGGGAGCGGGCCCTGATATGGGCACAGGAAGAAGCGTGGGGCTGTTGGTGGTGGGGGCTCACACCCCCATCCCCATGCCCGCCATGAGACACTGGGGAAATGACAGGTCTGCAAACGAGCTGGAGGAGGAACCGGTGGTGGAGTACTGGGGAAGAGCCAGAGAGAGAGAAATTAGCCCGGAGTTTAATTCATTGTTTCCAAAAGAGCAGTTAATGGATTATGACAAATGTCCTACCGCTCTCCCTTAGTGCTGTGTTAAATGGAAATGGAAAGTCAATTTTCCTAAATGGATTTTAAACGACTGACCTGCGTGTGTTTTTTTTTCCCCCGTACTGATTTTTGCTCGGGAGGCAGCTTGGTCATCTTGTTTTATTGACGCATCTGATTTATTTTATGGTGGTTTTTCCTCCTTCCGTCTCGGGATTGTTTGATGCTGTCCGTGCAGCGCCGCTCCTTGCCAAGGGTGACGGAGGGAGTGGGCTCCTTTCTTCCTTGCCAGCTCTGGAGATGTTATCGCAGGGCTGGGAATATTTACTGTTTTCCCGCACATGCTGCAGTGCCTGCAGTTGAGAATCACAGCTCTTGCTGGGGGAAGAGAGGAGGAGGAAAAGCTCATAACTCTTTTAGATGTTAAGTAAAAAAAGGCTTTGTGATGTGACCTGACTGCTAGCGAGATGCCCAGAAACAACAGGTTAAGCAGCCGCATCCCAGCGTGCGTGCGTGTGTGTCTGTGTGTGTGTTTTATCAGTCCTGTGATATTTGGGTTTAATCTTTATGGGCAAAATGGCTGGGAACGGGTTTGCCACGTGGGATGCTGCAGATGCTCCTCGGTGCCTGTCACAGCATCTCCTCAAACCAGTGCTGGGCATGAGGCTCCTGCTCCGCAGGGATTATGTCTCTGGTTGAGCACTGAGGTCCTTGCCCCTTTGCAAGACTTTTTTTTGGCCTGGCTTGACCTCTTTTTCTATTTATTGTTGCATTTCGATAGCTTTTGAGAGCAATAAGATGCAGCTCACTAGGGCGCCGAACCCTTCTGGTTTCTGGGGTGGGATGGTGGGAATCCTGATTGCGTTTTGGGGTGATGTTTTCTGGACGTGATTGCTCACCTGTGTTGGGCTGATGGCACGTGGATGCCCTCGGACACATGGGTGAATTTTGGGCTTGTCCTATGCAGGGACATGGTTTGGACTTGATGATCCTTGTGGGTCCCTTCCTACGCGAGACGTTCTATGATTCGATGGTCCCTGTGGGCTGTGCGGGCTCTGGTGCTCCCTCTGTCCTGTGATGCTGAGATCCATGTGTGGGCCGGGGAGTGAGATCCTGAACGTGGCTCCACCAAAGAGTGAGATGTGTGAGATTTGTGCTGGGTTGTGGTCACCGTTCCCAGCACAAGCCGTGCTCATTGTGCTCGGAGCATGCCCGTGCATTCCTCAGGGCTGCGGGAGGCAGCCTTGGGATGGGATGGGGGACACCAGCCCCCCAGAGCCTCTCTGTGTCCCAATCGCCATCCCTGGACTTGGTTTTGGTTTTGTGTTTTCCTGGTTGTCTCCTCTAGCAAGATCCATCCCTGGAGACATCCCAGGCCAGGCTGGACAGGGCTCTGAGCAACCTGAGCTGCTGAAGATGTCTCTGCTCATGGCAGGGGTGTTGGACTAGATGAGTTTTGAAGGCCCCTTCCACCAAACTATTCTATGGTTCTACAGTCGCCTAGGCTTTGGGCTCGGCCTGTGGGCAGGGGGGCTGGTACCCAGGCAGAACCGGGATGCATGCTGCAGCCCTCTTTTTGCTTTGTGGAACATCCTCAGCAGGGGCTGCTGGTGACATCGTCACGTTGGGTGGTCCTGGGAAAGAAAGGGAGGGATGAAGCGGCACAGGGAGGAGTTGCGTCCCCGCTGGGATGGGACTAATGGTGCCTCCCGATCCCCTGGCAGGGCTGGAGTACAGCGACGTGCTGCCCGACTCCTTCCCCTCGGCGCCGGCCGAGACCCTCCCTCACTTCCTGCTGGAGCCGCAGGACGCCTACATCGTGAAGAACAAGCCGGTGGAGCTCGTGTGCCGCGCCAACCCCGCCACCCAGATCTACTTCAAGTGCAACGGGGAGTGGGTCAACCAGAACGACCACGTCACCAAGGAGAGCCTGGACGAGGTCACCGGTGAGCAAAGCCACCCCGGCATCCCACTGCCCACCCCTCCCCTCCCTCCTTTCCAGGAGCTTCTGCCCTTTTCTCTCTTGCACATCCGTGCTGGAGATGATTCTCCTCCACCAACGGGTCTCTCCAGTTACTTTTTGTATCACTCCCAGGTGAGTGCAATCTCTTGAGGTCGCTCTTGCATGTTTTCCATCTCCTCAGCCCATGTTTCCCTTTCCATACCAGCCATGAATTTTAGCAGAGGAGCTGCCCCTTTCCGGACCGCTGATGAAGGCACTATGATGATGGAATGGGTCTCCACACCCTATAGAGGCTGGGGAAGTCAGCTGGCGTGCTTGCACGCTTACCCCTTAGCAGGATTTGGAGTCATTACATGGGATTTGAAAGGCAGCATGTTTAAAACTGATGAAAAAAATACCTGATCAAGACATAGGAGTCATTGCCACGAGGGGTGGCAAAGGCCAGCAGCTTACTCAGGTTTGCAAAGGGATTAGTTGCTTAACGGGTAATGAGAACATTTGCAGGTAGGGTTTGAAATGTCTTTTAGTGGCAGATGAGCTCTTCCCTGCCTTGGAGGACTAGGCAGCTACTGGTGGCCTGAAACGGGGGGACCAGTGGGTGGTTTAGGCATTTTAGAGAGTGTCTGATTCCATGGGACTGGGCACTGCAGAGCTGCTTACCCTGTGCTTGGAAGCGTCCCAGCATAAGAATGAGGTGTGGGGATTGGATATATAATGTAATCAACTAGATTTGCTAAATTTGGGAGGAGGGGAGGAAAACGATCACGTTTGCCACATAAGATCCATCCATGCAAATCCCTGAGGGTGCAGCATCCCTGGTCCGCAGGAGGCTTTAAACCAAGGTGGTCTGCATGGCTGTGGCTTTGGCCCCAGAGGGCAGGCTGGGCTTAGAGGAGAGACTTTGTCAGCCTGGACGGGCACAAGTGCTTTTACAGAACCTACTCTTGTCCGTTTTCTTCCCCATCCTTGCCCTTCCCCATCATCTCCTGGGCTCTCCCTCCAGCACTATCCATGAGCCGGTCCTTCCTTGGGTGCACCTCTGAACCCGTTCTGCAACGGGAAGATAAGTTCTTTTCCTTGTGGCTTTCTGAGCCTTTCCTAAACCTGCTTCATGGGTTCCCAGGGTGGTTTTGTTCCAGAGGACCTCTTTGTGCAGCACAGCCAAAAACACCCGGGCAGGCTGTCCCCTTGTTTCTTAGGCAGCCGTTAGGAGCATCATCAGCACAGTTTCTTTCAGGCTGCCTCTCCACCTCCCAGCTCTCGCCGAGGCCAGATTGGAAACCCTCACTGCTCCAGGGCGAAGTCAGTGCCGATTAGTGACCCAGCAGCCATTGCCCAGGGGTTATTGATTTATTTATAACGTGTGGCTGCACTGGGTCGAGCCAAAGGTTTGTGCGCCCGGCGTGCAGCGGTGGTGGGTGCTCGGGGGAAGAGCATTGAACCGGGACGAGGATGGAGCTATGAACCCTTCTCTGTTGCTCTCCCAGCTCCCTACAGTCTGTGAGTCAGGACTGGTGGTGATGTCTTAGCAGTGTGGTCCAGCTCCAGATGGATTCTGCCCCTGTTAATGTGTCTAAGTGTTGTTAGCACTCGTTTCTTCTCTGGATCATCCCAGCATCCTGTAGCAGGGAGTTTCACGGTTTAGGGATGTGCGGTGTGGAAAAACCACTATATTTCTGCCTCTACTGCTTGATCAGCCTCTTGGGTGAATACTCCTTACCAAATATCCTGCCTCACACAACTCTTGAGCAAAGCAAGCTGGAGAAACACAGTAGAAAGGAGCAGAAAGTTATGCAGTGTGAGCTTACCCTGTTTCTCAGAGGGAAATTTGTGGGGGGGGAACTCATCCCATAGTGGGGATTCATTTGCTGTGGGCCAGCATCTCCCTCTCAGATCCCAGCCTGCAGATGCAGAACGCGTGCCAGCAATTTGGGGAGGAAACGGTGCGCATCTTCTTCACCCAGGCTTCAAAAATGGTATTGCTGCTATCAGCGGACACACCGCCAATCCCTTCGGTGTGGAGGTGATGCCGTGCATGTCAAACTCCTCCAGCGTGAGCGTATCTGCCCAAGAAAAAGGGAGTTGGAACCAAAATGGTTTGCTGTGATAAAAACAATCTGCATTGGCAGTGCCTGTCGTTCGCAGAGAAAGCTGCTGCAAAGGGCACGGCGCAATGGGTTAACGTGCTGAGGTGTTTGTAGTTTAAGTATCTTGGGTTAAAAGCTTGGAAGAAAGGACCTTTAAACAAAAAAAAATCATAGAAATAAAAGGCAACTTTGAGGATGACGTGTCGGGAATGAGCTGGGCTCAGTAATGCTCCCACTGCCTCTGATCCAAACCATTTCATGCGGAAGAAAGCAAAAATAGGCCAAGTCAGAGAGGATAATTCAGCCGGACAAGAAGGGGCGGTTGGTAGGAGCGGCTGTGGTTGGATTCCTGTAAGCCCTTTAAAGAGTCACTTCTGTGAGCTGTAAGCTCAGCCTACAGCTTTGGGGAGTCTTTGTTTTTGGGGTTTACGGGGCATTTGCAGAACTTTCCCGGGCTTTCCAGAGACACGAGTTGATTTGGAGCCACCCCTGTCCTGGCTCCTTGTAAATCCCTCATTTTGCCAAAAGTGCTCAACCCAAATGCCTTTTTTCTTTCCCCCCCCACTTCTTAATAGTGGCAAAATAAATTGCATTTCCTTGGTGCCCGTTTGTCAGCTGTTCCACAGGAAGGTGTCAGAGAGACGGTAATTGCTCCTCGCAGCGCTGGGATCCAGCTAACAAAATTACAGCTGGGGAATCTGCGGCTCTCTGTTGCCATTAACTTAAGGTCTTTTTATAAATAGAAGCTGTAAAAAAAGGGCAGGTATTGCTGAAAATAAGGAAAAATAAGTCCTGAGTCCCTCCTGCCCTTGGCGATGGCCACACCATGAGAGGCTGATGCTTCAGGTGAGACGCAGCATCCTGTGGTCCAGGGGACCGTGTCCTGTACTGCCTTTGTCATCGCACCCCTGCCATGGCCAGGGTGTCCTGGCAGACTTCATGGAGGCATGTAATGCTTTTTGGACTCAGCGGGCATGAAACACCATCGTCTTTGGGTGATATTCCTCAAGATCTTTTATTTATCGTGTTATATTTGTATTTAAATGGCAGCTGACAGAGATGGTTTCTTCCTCCAGCAGCACCTTGGAGGCATCCTTCAAACCTGGCGGGTGGAGAGGGGTCTGGGCAGGGATGGGGATGTTGGTGTTGGAGGGGCTTATGGAAGAGGGTGGTGCCTCCTGAAGGTGTCCTGGTCCTGTACAAGACTCCTCCACATGTGCTGCGTCCCTGCTTTCAGATCCAAGTCACCATCTGGAAAGAACAATCTCCATGATTTGCAGAGATGACAAACTCAGATGCCTCCAACCCGCTGCTTGTATCCTCCAGCTCTGTGCACCCAGCAGCCCTCCTCCCGGGTGCTGCCTCAGTTTCCCTTCTGCTGAGCTGACGCTGTCCCTGTCCCCTTCCAGGGCTGCTGGTGCGGGAGGTGCAGATCGAGGTGTCCCGGCAGCAGGTGGAGGAGCTCTTTGGCTTAGAAGATTACTGGTGCCAGTGCGTGGCCTGGAGCTCGGCGGGCACCACGAAGAGCCGCCGCGCGTACGTCCGCATCGCATGTAAGTGCCTGGTACGCAACGTATTGGCTGAGACACAACCCTTCCATCTCTAAAAGTGCTTTTTGGTCAGTCGGAGGTGACCCATCCTTGTCCTGGTCTTATCTCCCCATCCCAGCTCTGGCTTTGCATCTGAGTGGGCATCATCCTGACCAGCCTGGGTTAAACCCACGTTGCCCATCAGTGTGCTCAGCTCTTCCTGCTGCTTTATTTTCGTTAGAAACCCGATGGTGAGCACCTTGCACGCTTTGCCTGAATCAGCGACTCCGTGTCCCTGGAGTCCCTGCTGTCATATGTCACCTCTCTAAGCTGCTGTTTGCAGGTGTCAGCCTGATTAAGGACGAGTTAATCAAGCCGTTACCCGGCTGAATTTGCTCTCTTAGCAAATGAGATGGCAAAGCTACAGGAGAAGGGCCAGGCTTCCCTAGTTGTAAACAGATTTTGCTATTAGAAGGCTAATAATCCAGCATGTCATCCAAAACAGAGGTGGCTGGTGTATCAGCTACGCTGCTGAAGGATTTACTCTGAAGAGGGAAAAATATGACAGGGCACAGGGCTGGCTACTGAGGGAGCCCTCTGGTCCAGCCCCAGCCAAGGGCTTGGTGCTTCTTGGAGCCGAGCAGATGAGCTGAGCTGATGGGAGCTGCAGCTGTAGAGGTCTGGGTGCTGTAGCAGAGGATTCCAGCACCATCTAGTGATGCTTCTGCTCCTTTCAAGGCTCTGAAGTGGGATCCTGCCGTGTCCCCAGATCACTGGGGGCTCTGCAGGGCTTCTGGCCTCTCCCGCTTCACCCAAAGCACCAGGAGCCCCTTGCTGAGCCAGCCTGGCTTTCCCGCAGCAGCCGTTCCCCATTTTGAAACTGGGGTGCAATAGCCAGGTTTCCAGCAAGTCTTGGGACGTGGCTCAGCCAGGAGCAGCAGAGCCACACAACAAGCCACCGGAGCCCTGAAATTTGGGGATTTGGTTTGGTGGGAGCTGAGCGGTTGTATAAATCTTGGTTTTTGAAGAGCGTTCCTGGTGTAGAGAGCCCAGAGGGGGAGAGAAATGATGGTGAAGCTGAAGTTTAGCCCCAAAAGGAAAAGGCAGGCAGGGTTATAAGCTTGTAAGTGCATGAAGGAGGAAAGGCATCGTCCTCAGGCACCACGTGCTGTCCTGAATCCCCCCTGGGAAGCTGCTTAGTCAGCTCCTTCCTTCTGGGACATGTTTTGCTCCAGCTGTGCTGTACCAGAGGCATTTCCCTACTTGTGTGCTCCTGGCGTCTGGGCGATGCTCTCTCCCCTCCAAGGTTTTGCAGGTTGCCCTGTTTCCACAGCAGTTTAGTAACCCCAGGGTATTCCTTCCCCCTCCAGATCTCCGGAAGAACTTTGACCAGGAACCGCTGGGCAAGGAGGTCCCGCTGGAGCAGGAGGTCCTGCTGCAGTGCCGCCCGCCCGAGGGGGTGCCGCAGGCAGAGGTGAGCAGCTTGGCACCCAAAAAGAAGGGACATCACCTCCCGGAGGTCTGCAGCCGTAGCTGGAGAGAGATGGGGCATGTCCCTGCAGATAGCCTGTAGCTGTGGTGGGCGGCCTCACATCAAGGCTCTCAGCTTTCATTATTTAGCAGAATTGTTTGTTTGGGGCAGTGCGTCTGTGATTGTGACATCTAGTGACACACATAACCTCTGCACCTTCTCTGCGCCCCTCTCCCATGCTTCCTGATGTGCCA
The DNA here is from genome assembly GCF_964273445.1 of Streptopelia decaocto. NCBI lineage: Eukaryota > Metazoa > Chordata > Aves > Columbiformes > Columbidae > Streptopelia > Streptopelia decaocto. The sequence continues at coordinate 34,493,640 of NC_138659.1, read as the reverse complement.
TTAACCTGTCAGAGGGACAATCTGATGAGGAAGCACCCAATGACTTGTCTGAAGGGGAGCAGTGACAAGTGAGAGCCAAGGGCTGGAAAACTCAATATGGATGGGTTTCCCTAGCCTAGTAGCGATGCTTTCCCTCCCCACAGCTCTGAGAGCTCCCATGGTAACCACAATGTCCCATCCTTGGCCAAAACAGCAGTAACATGTCCCGGTCAGGCCTGGTTTGGCCCAAATAAATACAGTCGGAGGCAAGATTGACCACCAAAGGTTGTGGTGCTGAGGATGCTGGTGGTCTCGGTAACGAAGATGGGGAAGGCTTTGGGGCAGGCCATAGGCTGGTCTGGGGCTGTCGTTCTCCATCAGGGCTGATTAATACAGCCCCTCCAACCTGGTGTTTGTCCTCGCTTGTGCCCGCACCCACGCCTAGTGCCAGTATTGACTCACACCCTTCCCAAGCAGCCTAGTTAAGCAGTTGTGTCCTAGCTTAGCTTTGGAAGGTCCTTGGAAACCCTCATGGTGGGGAGCACGTGGGATGGGCATTTCCACCAAAACCCATGATGTGCTTTCCTGGCTGAGCATTCAGTTCTTGTTCAGCTTAATCACCGTCCTTCCCCATCCCTTCCTTTGCATTGCTAGGTGGAGTGGCTGAGGAACGAGGATGTCATTGATCCCACCCAGGACACCAACTTCCTGATCACCATCGATCACAACCTCATCATCAAGCAAGCTCGGCTCTTGGACACTGCTAATTACACTTGCATGGCCAAGAACATCGTGGCCAAGCGCAGGAGCACCACAGCTGCTGTCATCGTCTACGGTACCAGCCTTTGCTCTTGGGGAGGGGACCTGTGCTGCTGGTCGTGTCTCCAAGCCATGGGGAAATACAGGCACTTTCTGGGAGCGGTAGGAGGAAACCCCACCAGGGCATTACGTTAAACTGGGTGTAATACCCCATGCCTGCTTGCGCAGGCCATTAGGAGAGGTTATTATGTGTTGGTAATTGCAGACCTTCTCGGTTGGCTACAAAGGTGGCTGGATGTTGGACGCAGCTGAGTTGCTTTGTCTTTCAAGGCAGCTGAAAAGCTGTGTTTGGCTGAACTTTGCTAAGAAACCAAAGATCTGCTGTGGCCAGGCGCAAAAATATTTGTAAAGTGGAAAAAGGACCAAAGCCGGCTTGAGCACCTTGTGCATATGGGGTGCATGACACGAGGAGGAGTCTTGTGATGTGCTTTTCTGGAGGGAGAGCCGTTCTAGGGGGTCACAGAGGACCTGGTGAGCCCTAGGCTAAGCTTCTGTCCCTGCTGAACTGGGCTCCATTGATGCATTAACGCTGTGCATCTCCTCTTGCAGTGAACGGTGGCTGGTCCACCTGGTCCGAGTGGTCTCCTTGCAACAACCGCTGTGGCCGGGGCTGGCAGAAGCGCACCCGGACATGCACCAACCCTGCGCCACTCAACGGTGGCTCCTTCTGTGATGGGCAGCCTTTCCAGAAGATCACCTGCACCACCCTCTGCCCAGGTAAGGGGGGTTTCAGAAACCTTGCCCACACTGCCTGTCCCCCACATTGCATGGTCCAGCTGTTCTCCTGGTGCTCCCCAAGGAGACAGGGGCTCGGGAGACTGGTGTGAAGCATCTTCCAGTCTGCCAGGACTTAAAAGAAGCATAGAATGAGTCCAGCCATTAACCCAACACTGGCACTAAACCATGTCCCAAGAACCTCAACCACATGTCTTTTAAACCCCTCCAGGGATGGTGACTCCAGCACTGCCCTGGGCAGCCTGTTCCAATGCCCGACAACCCTTTCCATTAAGAATTTTTTCCTAATGTCCAATCTGAACCTCCCCTGGCGCAACTTCAGGCTGTTTCCTCTTGTCCTGTCGCTTGCTACTTGGGAGGAGAGACCAACACCCTCCATGCTACAACCTTCTTTCAGGTAGTTTTAGAGGGCGAGAAGGTCTCCCCTCAGCTCCTGTTCTCCAGCTGAACCCCCCAGGTCCCTCAGCCACTCCCATCACACTTGTGCTTCAGCCCCTCACCATCTCCGTTCCCTCCTCTGAACTCACCCCAGCACCTCAAGCTCTTTTTTGTCCTGGGTGGCCCAAAACTGACCCAAGGACTCAAGCTGGAGATCATAGAATCATAGAATAGCTTGCACTGGGAGGGACGTTCAAAGGTCATCTAGTCCAACCCCCAACGTCTGCAGGGACACAACAGGGCTGTGTTTGCTTAGATAATGCTCTGGAAGCCCTGAGATGGGTGTGGGCAGCTTTCTGCTGCCAGACATGCCAACACTGGGGCACGAGCCCCGAAATGTGTGCCGAGGGGGTACCGACATGCCTGTGTTTGGTGGCCTGCAGTGGACGGCGCCTGGACGGAGTGGAGCAAGTGGTCGGCGTGCAGCACGGAGTGCACGCACTGGCGCAGCCGCGAGTGCGCCGCCCCGGCGCCCCGCAACGGGGGCAAGGACTGCAGCGGGGTGCTGCTCGACTCCAAAAACTGCACCGACGGGCTCTGCCTGCAGAGTGAGTACAGGGGCAGGCGGGCAGGGACCGGTGGCGGAGGCAACGCTGGGAGCTGTGGTGCTCTGGCCCTTGGCCACGCTGCCGTTGGCTGTGCCACCAGGTCGGGCAGCAGCGCTGCTGGCACCTCATTTCGAAATTCTGTCTTTAAGAAGGTTTTTATAACCAGACTCAACCTTTCCAAAGCTAATTCTCAGCAGAAATAAAGGCTTGGGGAATCTTTTGGTGGGATCTACGTGTCCCTTCTGAAGTGGCGCTGTGTTTGGGGTTTCTGCTGAAATAAAGCTGGTTGTGGTTAGTGGGGTAAGCCAGGGGGGTGTCTCAGCCCCGCCATGCAAGTATCTGGCCTGGATCGTTGCTTGGTAGGAGCCCTGGAGCACCAGCTACAAAAAACCCAATAGTAATAATAAAAATAATGGTGTGGGTATGCTGTGGATGGGCTGAGCAGCCGATGCTGCCACCTGCTGCTGTGTGACACTGCTGTCCCCTTCAATGCTGCTGCAGCCAGAAATGCCCAAAATTCCGGTTAGCTGGGGACATGTGCCCCAGGGGCTGTCTGCACATGGGGACATTCTTGTCACCATGCATCTCCCTGGCTTTTTGCATGCTCAGGGGAACAATGCTGCTCTCCTGTCCCTCCCCATGATGCCCTGGCTTCCCCCCTCCCCAGCTTTTGTTTCATCTCATCTTCATCCCACCATCACCACCTTCACCTTTTGTTTTTCTAACTTCTTCTTTCCTAACAGATAAAAGAGTTCTAAGCGAACCCAAAAGCCACCGTAAGTTCTCATTTCATGGCCATTTTGTTTCTTTGCAAGGCGTTTGTTTTGGTTTCGTTCTGTCGCATCCATGGCAGGGCTCCCCGGCAGCTGGGTTAGGACAGGGTGGGAAGAGGGAGCAGATAAAGCCCACCCCAAAACTCGTGTGTATATTAAATCACCTGCTCTGCTTCCAGCTATAAATACAACCTGCTTTGGTGCTCCTGTCCCCCTTTTGCTCCCGGCAGTTCTTGGGTGCATCGTGATGCAGCTGGTGTCGCCCCATCACACCTGCTCCAGGCATCATCACCCACCCCACAAGGACTCTCTTCCTTGAATTTTGGGTCCCAGGGGACATCATGGTTCCTGTTTCTGGCATCCGGAGCAGGGGGACTTGGGGACAAGGTGACACCTCCCCGAAATGACATAGACCTAATGTAGTTGAGATCACCAGGCCTAGGACAGGGCTTTACTCCAACGCGAAACCATAGAAACCAAGAGATCGCTCTTCATCCCTCTCCTCTCTGGGCAGGTGTACCCAAAATACACAAAGTGTTTAAAGATCAAGAGCCAGGGAAGGGAAGATGGGGAAGCTGAGGGGTGTCTGTGTAGGTAAAGCGACAACCCTCCTGGATGGGCACATATATATGAGATGCATGAACAGGCATTATGTTTACTCCTCAGGGTTGTCTCTGTTAGGATGTGAGGGTTGATAACTTCATGGATCTGAGCTATAGAAACCTAATGTTTCTTGGCTTCCTGGTGCTCACATAAAGTTAACAGGAGCCATGCCGAGGTGTCCTCCAAAGGTTTGAGGGTTCACCTCCATCTCATTCTCCGGCATTGCTCTGCTTTCTGGACCACTCTTAGAAAACACCCTCCATCCTCCTGCCCCAGCCTTTCCAGCAGGCCCAGTACGCATCTTCCCCTTCGTGCCTGTGTCCTGAGGTAGTGGTGGTGTTGTGGAGCACTGGTAGGTCTTGATGTGCATATCTAATGCTCCTTTTTTTGCCTCCATTTCTTTAATTCCTCCCAGTGCTGGAGGCCACAGGTGACGTGGCCCTATACGCCGGGCTGGTGGTGGCCATTTTTGTGTTCATTGTGATCCTCATGGCTGTGGGGGTGGTGGTGTACCGGAGGAGACGCCGCGATTTCGACACAGACATCACGGACTCCTCAGCCGCTCTGACCGGAGGCTTCCACCCCGTCAACTTCAAGACCTCCCGGCATGGTAAGAGCCATAGCCCATGGAGCTTCTGCTCACCAACTTGAGTCCAGGCAGAAAGGAAGTCAAGTTGCAAATCACAGTAGGAGACGGGTCCCTGGTAGATCCCCAGCCCAAATTTTTGGGGGGAATATGCTGATTTTTGGAGGCTGTGAGCTCCATGGAGATGGTCAGGTGCTGATGGTGGGAGTCAGGGCAAAGTGGGAATTTGCTGTAGGATGCTGCTTCTCGCTGAGTCGTGGTGCTGAGCAGTTCCCTTCCAAGTGCCTGGTGGAAGGTGGACAGATGTAGCCCAACACTGTACCCGCTGTCCCTCCTGCGTGCCTTGTACCTCCTCCATCCCTTGCTGGGCAAGGAGGCCTTCTCGCGGGTGTATCTTCCAGTTTCTTCTGCCATCTTCATCCCACCCGTGTTTCTTCCTCCCGCAGACAACCCACAGCTGCTGCACCCCTCGATGCAGCCGGACCTGACAGCCAGCGCTGGGGTGTACCGCGGCCCCATGTACGCCCTGCAGGACTCCTCCGACAAGATCCCCATGACCAACTCCCCCCTTCTCGACCCTCTCCCCAACCTCAAGATCAAGGTGTACAACTCCTCCACCACCTCTTCCTCGCCGGGGCTCCATGATGGAACAGACCTTCTCAGCGGGGTCCCCACCACTGGCACCTACCCGGGGGACAACACCAGGGACGGCCACTTTGCGAACGTGCGGAGCAAAGGCCTGGGCTCCCAGCACCTCCTCAGCTTGCCCCGGGAGCACAGCTACAGTGCCAGCGGCACGTTTGGCTACCTGGGCGGGCGGCTCACCATCCCAGGCACTGGTAAGCCCTGGGCTGGGGAGGAGGGTGTGTTGGGCTGCTGAATGATCGAGGACTTGCTCTTGTCCTAGCAGACTTGCTTGCCACGAGCAGCCTTTTGCTAGCCCAAAGGTGACTCGGGGGAGGAGGGCAGCAAGCTGTTGCTAAGCCAGTCTTCTCAGGCTGGAGGTCACAATCCCCTGGGACTTTCCTGGCTTGCCCTGCCGTCATTTCAGGGCCAGTGTCTTGCAAAACTATCCAACCCGCAGTTTGCAGTGGTGTGGCTCCTCTCTGCAAGCGGTGCAGCTGAGGAACATCTGGAGATGTTTCTCCTGGGGTTCTCCAGAGCTGTCCTAGCTCACTGCTCGCTTGTCAAGGTGGAGGGGTGGTTTCTCCATGGTGGCTTCTTCCTCCTGTCGTGACTAACACCCATGTGTGCCATGCCAGGGGTGAGCCTGCTGGTGCCTCACGGGGCCATCCCCCAGGGGAAGTTCTACGAGATGTACCTGGTCCTCAACAAGGCAGAGAGTGCCCTGTAAGTCACACCTCACCACCTGCACTTCTGCTCTTTGTTGGCCACTGTGAGGCTTTCTTTCTGACCGGTGTCCCCTCTCCCATCCCAGCCTGCCTTCCGAAGGCACTCAGACAGTGCTGAGCCCGACGGTGAGCTGTGGACCCACCGGCTTGCTCCTGTGCCGCCCTGTCGTCCTGACCATTCCCCACTGTGCAGATGTCGCCTCCTCGGATTGGATTTACCAACTGAAAACACAGTCCCACCAGGGAAACTGGGAGGTAAAGTGGAAACCCAGCTCCTGCAGCCAGTGGGGACCATAAGCATTGTGGGACACAACCCCTAGCGAGTGGTGCGGCTGAGGAACACCTGGAGATGTCCTGGGGTGCTCTGGGCTGCCATCCCCATGGATGATGAGCTGACCACCAAACTTTGTTCCGTGTAGGAAGTGGTGACCTTGGATGAGGAGACCCTCAACACTCCCTGCTACTGCCAGCTGGAAGCCAAGTCCTGCCACGTTTTGCTAGACCAGCTTGGCACCTACGTCTTTGTAGGAGAGTCCTACTCCAGGTCAGCCATCAAGAGGCTCCAACTGGCCATCTTTGCCCCTACCGTTTGCACCTCTTTGGAGTACAGCCTCAAGGTCTACTGCTTGGAGGACACGCCAGATGCTCTGAAGGTAACATCACCTTGTGAGGCCAGCGTGGGCTGCTCCTGCTTCCCAAAGCTGTTGGAGCTGGTGGTGAGAGGCTGCCTGGTCCCTCTCAGGATGGCCTTGCCCCAGGGAGCAGATAGCTTGATGCAACAGCCTGCAAAGTGACTATGGTGAAATAATCAGCATGTTTACTGCTTTCCCTGCCCTTCCTCACCCTCTCTGAAGGAAACAATGAGGCTGTTGCTCAGCTCCTGTGCTGGGTCTCCTTTCTGCAGACATTAAATGGGAGGTTTTGCTGCTGGTGGGTGGGTTTTCTCTCTCCTATGTGGAAAAAAAAAAAAACACCACAAAACACTTGCTGCTGTGATTTGCCTCAATTTTCTGTAGATCCTGTTATTCTTGCAGGTGTGTCTGCCCTCCTTGTGAGGGTTTGTGGCATTGACAGCATCAAGTGCAGCATGAGGGGCTGGAGTTTGGATGCTTTGGCTGCCTGGACCACCTCTGTGGTGTCTGTTTCATAGAATCATCAAACAGTTTGGGTTGGAAGGGACCTTCAAAGCTCATCCAGTCCAGGGGCATCTTCACCAGCTCAGGTTGCTCAGAGCCCCGTCCAGCCTGGCCTGGGATGTCTCCAGGGATGGTTCATCCACCACCACCTCTCTGGCCAACCTGGGCCAGGCTCTCACCACCCTCAGGGCAACAATTTCTTCCTCAAGTCCAGCCTGAATCTCCCTCCTTTAGTTTAAAACCATCACCCCTTGTCCAGTTGTAACAGGCCTTGCTGAAGTCTGTCCCCATCTTTCTTATTGGCCCCTTTTAAGTACTGAAAGGTGGCAACAAGGTCTCCCTGGAGTCTTCTCTTCTCCAGGCTGAACCAACCCTGTTGAATTCCCCGTGACTTGTGTCAGGATGGCCGTGGTGCCTCTAGGTGGAGATGTAGGCAGCGCTCTGGTTCCTGGATTGCATTTTTCTCCTAGAAGCTGTGGCTGTAAAAACAGGATGGTGTTAAAAGCAGATTGGGCGGCACCGTTCAAGAGTGCCGCTAGAGTGCGTGACCTTTGCGTTGGACCGCTGCATTGCCTGAGGACTACAAAGCCACATAGAGGATGCTCACGTGTTATAAAATTCAGATTGCAGCTTGGGCTGTTGTGTGAGATGAGTTGGCAGGTTCTTGGCGCTGCTGGCAGGGTGGCAGAGGCTGCTCCCCTAGGGAGGACCCCCTCTGGGCTTGGTGCTGCTGCCAGAACGTGCTTGGCTTTGGGTCTGGAGAGGGGAGAGGAGCAGCCCCTGCTCACCCCCAGGGTCTGACGCTGCCGGTCCCGCTGCCCACAGGAGGTGCTGGAGCTGGAGCGGACGCTGGGCGGGTACCTGCTGGAGGAGCCCAAGCCCCTGCCCTTCAAGGACAGCTACCACAACCTGCGCCTCTCCATCCACGACATCCCCCACGCTCTCTGGAGGAGCAAGCTGCTGGCCAAGTACCAGGTGAGGGGCGGAGGTCCCATACCAGGGATACCACCATAGCCAAGCACCACAGCATGGGGAGCGCCCTGGTCTTCAGAGTTGTCTCCCAAAGGGATGGGGGAGGAAGGGGGACCGGTTTTCACATGGTCTTTCCTGGTGGGATGCTGTCTGTGGGATCCCTCTGTCCCATCTCATCCCCATGGGGTGGCTGGAGGAGGTGGGGTCTCCCAAGGGAGCTTCTGGAGCCTTTGCTAAGCCCATGCTTTGGTGTTCCATAGGAAATCCCTTTCTATCATATCTGGAGCGGCAGCCAGCGAGCCCTGCACTGCACCTTCACGCTGGAGAGGTACAGCCAGGCTTCCACTGAGCTCACCTGCAAGATCTGCGTCCGGCAGGTGGAAGGGGAAGGGCAGATCTTCCAGCTCCATGTCACGCTGGGAGAGGTGAGCGCTTGGGAGGTGGAGGGGACAGCAAGGGGACAGCTCAGGAGCCATTCTGTGCTGCAACATCTTGCCCTGTTCTTCCCCTTGTAGCATGCCAGCTCCTTCGACACTCTCCGCTCCCACCATAGTGGCACCACCACCACCACCCAGCTGGGACCCTACGCCTTCAAAATCCCCCTCTCCATCCGGCAGAAGATCTGCAACAGCCTGGATGCCCCCAACTCCAGAGGAAATGACTGGAGGCTTCTCGCCCAGAAGCTCTCCATGGACCGGTGGGTCTCCCCGTGCTTTGCTTTCCCCTCCTGTACCCCAGGCAGGGGGGGCTTCGCTTTACTCCCTCGTTGCTGCAGGGCATCCAGCTGGATTATGTCCAGCCATATAGGTCCATATATCTGTATCAATATGGATATAGCTATGCACAGTTATACCTGTCTATAGCGATGCATCCATCTGTGACTCAGTCTTGGGTCTCTTGTCACTTTGAACTGGCCTTTATTTGTCTGGGTCTGTGCTTGTGCTGGGCTCATTTCTGAGGACTGAAGGAAGGGAGGGTAATTTCAGCAAAACAAAGCTTGCATTGCTTATCATAGAATCATTGTGGTTGGAAGAGGCCCTCAAGATCATCAAGTCCAACCATTAACCCAACACTGGCACTAAACCTTGAACCTAAGAACCTCTTCTGTGTGTCTTTTAAACCCCTCCAGGGATGGTGACTCCAGCACTGCCCTGGGCAGCCTGTTCCAATGCCCCACAGCTCTTTATGGGAAGAAATGGTTCCAAATACCCCATCCGAACCTCCCCTAGTGCAACTTGAGGCCATTTCCTCTCATCCTATCTCTCGCTGCTTTTGCGCGAATGCCAGCTCTATATAAAACTTGAAGGCAATGTCTCAAAGGCTTCGGCATTTGCGTCACGGCGTCTCCATCAGGGTTCACATTGCAAACGCGTTTGCCGCTCCAGCATCCTCCCTCCCTCCCATCCCTGAAGGGACCGCACCAACCCGGCCCTCCTCTCCACTTCCCCTCCACAGGTATCTGAACTACTTTGCCACCAAAGCCAGCCCCACCGGGGTGCTCCTGGACTTATGGGAAGCCCAGCACCAAGACGACGGCGACCTCAACACCTTGGCCAGTGCCTTAGAAGAGATGGGCAAGAGCGAGATGCTGGTGGTCATGGCCACGGAGGGGGATTGCTGATGGCGCTCGCCGGCGGGCCAGGACGACTTTTCCAAGCAATTCAAGTGTTACACAGCATTCCTCTTCCTCCTCTTCTTCCTCCTGGCCGTCCCCAGGGCGGCAGCTGGTGGTGTTCGCGGCATGGGGAGGATTTAGGGCTTCTTGAGTCGGGACAGGGGTTTTCCTTCTCCTCCTTGGTTTGGGTTCCTCTCCGGTTCTCCTCTTCCTTTAATAGCATTTCTGCATTGAAGAGATGAGTACAATCTAGGTGAGCGGCTTCTGTCCAGAGCTTCAGAGAGCTTAATAAGGCAAATCAGAAAGGAAAAAAGAAAAACAGAAAAAAAGGAAAAAAAAAAAGTTTCTTAGGAAACGCAAATAATTTATTATCCAGATCTTTGGATGAGTCCTTTTTAAAAAAAAGAAAAAAGAAAAAAAAGACAGATTTCTAAACCTTTTTTTTTTGTGCGTGCAAGAGCAAGAGTGTTGCTGTGGTCAGGGTGGCAGAGAGAGAGATTTAAATGGACGCCCTTTCATAGGGAAAAGCGTGCGATCCGAGTCAAGCAAAACGTGTTTACATGTCCTAGAGTCCGCGGGGTGAAGTGCCTCTGTGCCCCTCTGGCCCAGGGCCAGCTGAGACCCTCCCCAGGACCTTGTCCTTCACACACCCCTCTCCTTGGCGGCAGCGCCCGGCGGAGCAAGGGGTCCCCTCCACCCACAAGGAGGGATGAAGGATGCTGCGGTCAGGGCTCGACGTGGGGAGTACGCCCAGGTCTGGGGTTTTTTAATTGAATTCTTCCCTGGCATCGTTTGGGGGAGTTTTTTAGGATGGCTATGCCTTCATTTACATAACTTCAGTACAAACCAAAGATTTCAGAGGGAGGCGATGAGCGGTTTGTGGAGGGTCGGGGGGGGAGCAGAGGGCTGGCAGGCTGGGATGCTGCCCCTTGCAGACCACGTCGGTCTTGGATCCGTGTGTTTGTGCCCAGCTTTTGATGTGGTATTTCAATGGGAATTCAGACCTCGGTATCTCCAAGCTGCAAGCCAGGCTGAGCATTTTCACGCGAGGGACAGCATTGCAAGTGGTGATCAGGTTTCCATCCTCTCATTGCAGCTCCTTTTTTTGACCTGTAATAAGAGTTCTTTATAATGATGGACAAGTTGTAGGATGAACGGAAGGTCATCAAGGGGTAGGTAGGAACAAGGTTCCTCACAAAGATATGGTGTCTCAATGAAGGGTAAAATTTAGATTGCCTGCAGATAGAAATAGTGCTATATCTTAGAAATTTGTCTGTTTAAAAAGATAAAATAGGAATGGGATGGTGAGCTCAGGATTAGATTAGATGACATTGCAAAGCCTGTGGGTTCTCCATCTGTGAAAGTATTTAAGAGCAGGGTCTGAGAGCGAATCCTGCTTTGGGCTGCAGCACGAAGCCCTGGACCAGTGTCCCGGGTGCCGGCAGCATCCTCCCGCATCCCACAGCATCCTGGGGACCGGAGCGAACTCAGGGAGCGCTGCCCTGAGCGACAGCATCGCCTTTGCAGGACGGCTCGGGGGCAGCTTTCAGTATTGCTTGGCCACGGGTTTGGTTCTTCTTGACGGTGGTGGAGAGTGCAGAGCCATTCCCTGTTGTGTTTTGGGGTCTCCGGCACACATTTCTTGCTGGGTTTTCAAGGCTGTGGGAGAAAAGGGACCTTTTTTCATGTGTGTTAGGTGGGAGGACTTCTGGGTTAACTGCTGTGTCACGTAGGAAGAGTTTTATCTATCCCTTAGGCTGCGTTTGAGCATCCGATTTCTGAGGCCCTGTCTCTGAGCTGGGGGGGCGGAGCAGGGAATAGGCAAATTTGGGAAAAAATGAAGAACTGATGTATCAAAGCGGCCGCTGGCGTTTTATAGGGCTCTGTTCTCGGTGCCGCGGTGCCGACCGTGGGACGAGATGCTCTTCTTTCGGGCCGCGTCTGAATCTCTCTCGCTGTCTCTCTCGCTGTGTCTGGTTCGCGGGTCACTGTGCCGGCGTGCGTGCCTGTCTGTCCTTCCATCCGTCCCACCTGCGGGCACTTCTGCCTCCGTCCCCATCCATCCTTCATATTCCCCTTCCTTTTGCCACCTGGATCTGCCGAGGTGTGTGTTTGGGGGGGGTTCTCCCTATTTTTCAGGCCATGTCCGTCTCTTAGTCCGCAATCTGTTTCCATATTTATATGCCCAGGGGATGGGCCTGGTGGCATCCTCTAAAACCCCATCTGTCTATTCTGTAAAGGACTGTAAATAAAGTTTAGCATTCCTATTGTAACAAATTAATTTTTATGCAATAAATTATATTTCCTAGTCTAATAAAAAACAATTTAAAAAAGAACCAATGTGCTCTCTCCTCTCGTGTTCGTCACTCAGCAGTTCCTGCTGGGTTTAGCATCGGCAGGGGTGCGGGATCCCCGCGAGCATCCCTCCAGCCTGGTTTGGGGAGGATGCTGCTGTCAGTCGCTGATGGAGGTGAGCTCTGGAGATTGATTTATGGTTTGTTCTGGGCTCGCCTGGGTGATTACATGAGATGCAAAACCCTCCCAGCTGTGCTTTCCAGCTCCAGGTAGGATGCTGAGCCTCAGAATTGATAACTTTTCTTTGCATATGAATTCCTTTAACCTCAGTCTCTCAAGTCGCTTTCACTGGGCAGCTTTGCACTAACCCATCTTTGCCAGGGCCCAGATTTTGTGAATACCTTTGACCAACTGGTGCCTGATTTCGTCTGATGTTCTCCTGTTGAAACACCCAGCTTGCTAATTCCCCTTAAACTAAAGCTGGCCCAAACCTTTTCCGCAGCTGATACACTGAATTCAGTCCCTGTGACAGGTCCAAAAGTGACTCCTGGGCCATCGCTAAGTGTTGACAGGTTTATTCTGCCAGAGACAGGATGCCCAGGAGCACCAGAGCAGCCCACATCAGGGTCTCTTTGACTTTTTGGGTCAGTCCTGCTGGATTTTACAATTCACTTACCACTCCGTGCAGCAGTCAGCGGTACCCGGCGGTGAGGGAGCTGCTCTGTAAATCCTGGCTAACATATTTCAGTCTCTTAACCATTATTTACATGCTCTTTGCTGCATTACCACTCCTCGCTTTCAAACCAGTGCCGGCCGGGGATTTGGGGTCGGGATGGAGGGGAAGCAGCCTGAACCCCACTTTGCACACAGGAGTGTCCCTAAAAGTCCCTCCCGAGCCCATGCAGGGGTCTGTGCTGCTTTGAGTCTCTCAAGCGTGGGTAATATTGACTGGAGGGGCTGTCGCATCTTCGGTGAAGCATGTTTACCCCGCTCGGCTGTCACGGTCACTTGTGCTGATGTGACGCGAGGCTCTTCTCCAGCAGTGGGTTTTTTGACATGATACGTGGCAGCAGGTCACAAATACCAAGCGAATCCCTTGGAGCTGGTGAGTTACTGACTCGGATAGGCTGTGCCATCCCCTCAGGTGCTTTCCCAGCCTGGCATGTCAATGCACATGAAAATCCCAAGGAGAAACCCATGTGCTCCTCGGGAGCCTTTCCATTTCAGCACGTTGCTGGTGGGGCGGTTGAATGCTTCTGCTTCTTTGCTCGCAAAAGAGGACTTGGGCTGTTTTGACATCTGGGTGGCCAAGGCCATCTGATCCGCTTTCCTCGGAGAGGCTGGAGATGGGTGGTGGCCAGCTGTGCATTAACTGCTGCTCTGGGAGGTGACATATCTGTGTCTGTCCCACAGGCAGCTGTATGTGCAAAATGGAGACTATTTTACTCTGATGGAGAAAAGCTGGATACATGTGCAACAGAGGAAAAAAGAGATGGAGTGTGGTTATAATTACCTTAGACACTGGAGATGGGGAAGGCTCAAGGCAAACAGCTGGCGAGAGGAAACATACGATGTAAAACTCCTCTAATTGCCAACGCAGGTGCAAACAAATTGGCAAGGTGTTCAGAAAAGCTGGGGCCTCACCAGTCTCATTTTCCCCTGTGCCAAGGAGCCAAAAAGTGGCAGAAAGGGGAAAAAAGTGGCCATGGGGAAGATGAAGGCCAATGATTTATTTTTTCCTTCCTGGTCCTGCGGTGCCCTAAAGGTGAGTGTTAAATTGTGGTTTGGATGAAATTGTGACATTTACAGTGAAATTCATCCTACTGTAGGAAGCAAAGTGAGTAAAGGAGGAGCTTCTGTCCCAGCTCTGGGGAGGGGTCCCTCATCCGCTAGAACAGGGGTAGGAGTAGTTGTATTCATATAATCCTAAAATTACATCCGGCCCTTTGAAGGCAACCGCGAGGCTGCTGTGGCCCGCGGGGACACCCAGAAGATGGTCCCCATTCCCAGCCCTCCCATCCTCAGGAGGGGACAATGCCGCCACGCTTTGATGACTCCTATTAAATATATATATACATATATATATCTATGTATATATACTTTTAAAAGGGGGGTGGTGGGGAATAAAGGAGGGGGCAAAAAGGAACTAGAAGGCAGGGGCGGGCGCGGAGGCGGCACCGCACCGCGCAGCACCGCCCGAGGGGTGGAGACCGGGGCGGGACCGGGACCTGGGCGTGGTCTGGGCGGGGCCACCCCGGCGGGGAAGGAGCCGGCCGCCCTGTAAGTGGTTTTGTTTCGGGGGTTTGGGGTTCGGGGCTGGAGGGAGGGAGTGGAGGATGGATGGGGAAAGGCTGCAGGGAGGGATGCGGCGCTTCCCCCTCTTTACAATTGTACGATTGGTTTTTTTTGGCAAAATCTGTCATTTCCGGCATTTCGCGCTCGGCTCTTCCTCCGGGGCCGCTCGAGCCGGTCGGTGCTGGAGTTGCTGAGGAGCCGTTTTTGCAAAGCCCGGTTTTGTTGATACGTAACGCTCGCTTGGCAGAGCCGGCTGGCGTCGCGGTGGTTTACAAGTCGTTGTCCAAAGCCCAATGATGTCACGCGAGTCAATGGGTCGTTTTGCAAAGCCTCAATGATAGTTTACAAGCCTGGTTGGTGTTGCATTAGTTTACAAGTCATTTTAGAAAGCCTGCTGGCATTGTGCTAGTTTACAGGCTCTGCAAAGCCTGATGGTGTCGTTAGTTTACAAGCTGGTTAATTATTTTATATGTACTTCTGCAAGGCCAAGGGGTTCGGTTAATGACTAACTATGGGTGCAAGCTTGGGTCCCATGTCTTTCAAGGGACCCATAACCAGCTGCTTCAGCTCATCCAGCGTTTGCTGGAAGACCGTGGGGCAAAGGAGGAGGAACCCGCACACGGCATCTTGCAAACAACAGTTTGCAACACTCGTGATCGTATCTTTGTGGCCGGTTGTCCGGTTGTTTCTTGCAGCGTGCTGGCGCCATGCTCCGCCCAGCCAGCAGCTCTCCGGACGAGGAGCCCCTCATCACGGAGCCCTTGGGGAACAGGTACAACCATCCAAAGCCAAACGACCACTTACACGGGGCCTACCTTATATTTTTCCTCCTCGGCATCGGGTCCCTGCTGCCCTGGAATTTTTTCATCACGGCAAAGCACTACTGGATGTACAAGCTGCAAAACTGCTCGAGGCCGGCCGGACAGGGAGCGTCTGACCTGCAGGTGAGCGGGCTCGTTTCAAGGCAGGAAAAGGTGGCTGCTTTCCATCCTTATTTGCTCTTTTTCCCCTCCCTTTCCCCTGAAGGTGAGTGAAGGTCTTGTGGGGTTTTGCCTGCTGCAAACCAGGGGTGAACGTTCATTTGGGAAGCACAAATAGCTGCAAGAAAGATGTTCAAAACTAAAAGGCGTAGCACTTTTACCTGTATTTCAAGTGTGAAGGTTTAATTTGGCTTAATCACTATAAGCAAGGCTGCCTTTCACTGGGCAATTTCCACAGTGCGAAGTGAAAATCTCTTAGTGGGTGGCTTGCTGTTATTCTTTGTCCTTCATGTTCAGTGAACCCCAGAGCACCGTGATGCTCCGTGTTTTCCCAGCCAGACCTGCCTACAGCTCCCTGCGGGCTGGGAGAGGAATTGCCCTGAACTTCTGACTCCGTGATGAGGCGTCAAACGTGTTTTAGGTGTTTTCTCCCTCGCACCTCTATTTGCGGGGCTTTGCAGGAGCCCCAGCCCTGGAGCGCGTGGCTTGCGATCAACTCGTTTTCCCCCTCTGGATGCTTTATTGCTTTTCCTTCAAAATCTGGCAAGCGTGACCGGCGTGTCTCCTTACAGCGATGAACATCTGGCTTTTGGCATATGGGACGCAGAGCATGTCACGGGGCGATTGATGAGCCGGCCTTGGGGTGGCAGGCTTGACGGCTTCTCGTTTGCTCCCCAAAAACATTGCTCCTCCTGCTGCGGCAGGATTCTTTCCCCGTGCCCCCTGACGAAGCGATGCCGCTGGTTGGAAAGCTGGTTGGCATGATGATGCTGTGTCCTGTCCTCCTCCTGTTGCCGAGCCTGTTCAGGTGGTTTGGCCACATTTCATTTTATATAAACACAGAGCCAGGTGTGACGCCCATGTTTTCCCTGCGTTTGGTCACACCAGTGTGGCATCCACAGCTGCCTGAGTTGTGTTGTGGTTAATCTGCCCGCGTTTTTGCTGGGAGGGAAGCAGAGTGTCACCAGCGGTGCTGGTTGTAAATGGAAATACCGAGTGGACTAAACTGATGGAAGCCAAGCCCCCGTGGTGCCCAGAGACCACAAACTGACTCAGGGTGCTCAAGGAGGGGATGGAGGGTGCTCTGCCACCATATGGCCCGATGCCCTCCCACGTACCCTGCATCCCCTCATGGCTTCTAGGTCGGGCTTATTCAAGGCAATTCTTGAAATTCCAGCCCGGTCCAGTCACTGAGTTGGGTTAGAGAAGAACAAAAACTACTTTGCAAAAACCATCTTGTCAACTCCAGCCAGCGCTTCTGACTAATTTACCACCACGATATTTTGTTCTTGTTTGTTTTTTTGATGTTTTGGGGTTTTTTTTTAAGGTACTGAGTACCCAGTGTGCATCACGGCAGTGTGTTTGGAGACACTGGAGTTAATGTAGGGTCAAACATCTCCATTATGTGCCTCGGCTCCATGGCACAGGGTGACACCTTCCCCTGCGGGAGGCAGAGGTGGGAGGAAGGTGGCTTTGGGCCTGGAGGAAGATGTCAGGGTTGCTTTGGGGATTATCATTAGCATTGGACAAGGTGTGACAGTCCTTTACGTTTCCCCTCTAAACCCATGTCAGTGATGGGGAGCTTGCAAGCCAGCGATGCCCAGCGGGGATGAGCTGTCTGCTCAGGGGGGCTCAGCAGGCAGGTAGAGGATCTCAGTATACCTTGCATAACCAAAAATTTTCTCTGAAAGCATCTCTGTGATGGGTGAGAAGGGAGAAGAGTTACTGTCTGAACTGGATTAACACCTGGGGAGTATGTAGCTTGATATTTTTCATGGTTCCAGACAGAGATTAAATTAAAAAGCATTCTAATGTTCGCTGAGATGAATGAACGTTTCCCAAGGGTGCTGGACTTCTCCAAGTGTGGACACACGTCTGCTTGGTAGAGTGTCTTAAAGTCTATTTCTCCCCTAATAGAAAAACAAACTTAACTTACAAGTATATTAAACATCCCTGGGTTGGTTTGGGGGTTTGTTTTAAGTAGGTTGATAAATAAGTCTTCGTTTTAGGAGCCAGCTTTGCATTTTGCTTTGTCTTTTCTCCTATAATTCATCACGTGGCCATAGAGCCTTGGACCTCCTGCCTCACCAAGCAGATGCTAAACGCGGGCATTTACGTTTCTGTCTATATGGACCCTCTAGAAGCGATTATTCGACTTCCCATTGCTTACAGTAAAGCTGATAGGAAAGGATAAACAAACGTGCTTGTAGACTGATTAAAAGACTACGATGCAAAGCTTCAAAAAGAATAAACGCACAGAGAAAACGTGCCAAGCGCCTTCTTGGATGGAACACAACCCGTCTCTGTGGCTCGGTAACTGCGGGACAGGAAAGCCCAGCACCATGGGGGTTGAGATGTGGGTCATCCTCGTGGAGCATCATCCTCGTGGAGCATCATCCTCCCTGCTGTCTGACGTTCCCGCAGAAAGAAAACAGGGAATTAAGCAACTCAGCGGGAGGAGATGGAGCAGACGCGCTCTAACAGCATAATACACGGAATGGATTGAAGGTGTAACTGTTGAGCCGCAATCTTGGCAGAGAAATCTCTCTCTGCTGTGGTTATTGCTTTCTGCGCGCCCAGCCTGACCTCTGGGCGAGGATTGACTGGTGCTGCAGCCGGCTTGCTCCGATGATAAATGAGTCCCTGGAGTGAAAGTGTGTTGAGGCTCAATATAGTTTCTCGATGAGTTTCGTGCGTGCAGAGCGGGAGACCGGGAGGGAGGATGGTGTCCCTGTGTCCCCACTCCGGCTGCTTTTGCTCGAGCACGTTCTCAGACATGATGTCCCCACCACTCTGGAGAGGGATGTCCAGATTTGTGAGCCATCGCTGGCTTGCCAGGCAGTGAGCTAATAATAATAATAATGCTTTTGTGTCTTGATGCATTAAAAAAGCAGCTCTCATGGAGCTCAAGCAGGATAAAAAGTTCAGTGGGGTTGTCCAGGATGCTGGAGCCAGCAGGAGAAATTCAGACCTTCTTACTTTGGGGGCTGGCCTGTGAGGCCAGTGTGGCACTAGGGCAGGTATTTCCTTCACCATTTTTGCTTCTGAATTTGTTACATCCCTCATTTCCTGAAATATCCCAGGGCTGCTGCAGGATGAAGAGCCCCAGGCCCATTGCCGCCTGTTGTCCTGAGCAGCTTTGCAACACGTGCTACAACAGAACGAGGTGCACACCTACGTTATAACTCCCCATATATGCTGTATCATGCCACATTTAGGGCCTGAAATTCGTGTAGTATTCCTCCTCTACCTGTTTTTGTTTGTTTTCTGGCAGGACTATTTTGAGAGTTACGTCTCCATTGCCTCGACTGTACCCTCATTGCTGTGCCTGGTCGGAAACTTCTTGCTTGTCAACAGGTAAGTGCTGCTCCATTCCAAAGCCCTTGAGCCACGGGTCTGCTTGGCTTTGCCCACATCGTCCTTGCCTTTCTCTGGCTCTTGTCTCCTAAAAATGCCATTGCTGTTCACCAGGGGAACAGACAAGAGCCAGGCTTATCCAGGTAGAAGTAACGCCTTCCTCTGGTCCTACAGCCGTTGAGCTGGCTTAAGAAAAGGACCATCCATGCCTTGTTGCAAGCTTGACTTAAGTCTAAAATATCCACAGCCTTTCGTTTGGACCCTTTCTTATCCCAGATCAAACTGCTGCGTGTTTGCGGGCGAAGAGAAATGCGTTTGTGAGCTTAATCTCTAGATCTCAGCGGCTGGTCTGGCTCCCTCATGCCCTTGTCTGGTCTCCTGGATGGGTATTAAGCAACCTCCGAGCTCAGACTACAAATTATCTTGTAGTGACGCGCCTGGGATTGCTTTTGCCCGCTTTCCCAGGCCGGCTGTGTCGCTGCTGCTGTGCGCTGCTCCGGCCATGGGGGCGGCTCCTGGTTTCTGCGAGAAAGGGCCATTAAAGGTATTTAGAGACTGATGGCAAAAGTGGAAATCGCAGAGGTGCCATCTAAAGGCTTCTGAGAAAAATCCCGAGTTGTTATTCCTCATCTCCCCCCACCTTTCTTTATGTTCTTTGACCCTTCTGGCAGCAGAGGAGTCCTCTGCATCACGCCTCCGTGTTGCAGTTTTAAAGACAGGAGCCTCTCCTCCCTCTTGTCCCCAGGGTGCCCGCCAGCGTCCGCATCCTGTCCTCCCTCTTTGTCATGCTGGCCGTCTTCCTGGTGATCACGGTGCTGGTGAAGGTGGACACGTCGGCCTGGACCACCGCTTTCTTTGCCCTCACCATGGCCTGCGTGGCCGTGGTCAGCAGCGCCTCGACCGTCTTCACCAGCAGCATCTTTGGCCTGAGCAGCCTCTTCCCCATGAAGAACCTGCAGGCGCTGAACTCGGGTGGGTGTCCCCAGCCCAGCGGGATCGTGGTCTTGGCTTCTCGGTGGTTGGGGTGGTTGGTTTTCTCTCCCTCTTGCAGCTGGTGTTTTGTCACATGGGATTTATTTTAGAAACTTAACTTTGTCTTAAAGAGGAAGGGAAGTTGGAGGAGAAACATGCTTGGTCACATGAGCTGGCGCTCTGGTTTCTGTAAATACCCATGAACCAAAATGCTGAGGGCTCACAGAGGTGATATCAGTGGTCCTTCACCTGCGGAGCAGCTCCTGCCAGCCTGGTGGCTTCACCTTGTTACTGATGCATGGAGAGCTCACCTCCCTGAGCTCCTCTGTTTGCAGCTGGAGAAACCTTGAACTTCACGTTGTCTCCTCCTTTCTCTGCAGCATTTCCATGAGTGATGAAGGGCACGGTGGGAGCCATGAGTGATGAGCTCCCTGGGGGATTGAGGATGTTACAAATGTGCTGTGGAACAGCTGACAAACCAAGACGGGAAGGGGAAAAAAAGGCAAGACAGAGGAATTTTCCCCGGAGCTGAGATAGGAGTGTTTTAATGAGTTCAGCCTGGTGGGGGCAATTGCTGCATCCCCGAGATGCCACCCCTGTTGTTGGTGGCCTGGGTTCCCATCTGGGGGGTGCAGAAGAGAGGCAGTTATATGTGTGCGGGTGGAAAGCCCAGGTTTAGGCTTTGGGCAGGGTTTAGAGCTACTCTGCACATGCAAGCCCAGTGGGTCGGGTCCCATCCCAACCCTTGTGCAGCGCTGTGGTGGAGGGGGATGCAGGATGGGACCTGGGCTGTGGGGCTACAACAAATGGCTGTGTTGTAGCCAGGTGTGCAAATGGAGATGAGGTGGCCTGTGCAAGCGATAGGCTGAGAGGAAATGGCCTCGCGTTGTGCCAGGGGAGGTTTGGATTGGATATTAGGAAGAATTTATTTATGGAAAGGGTTGTCACCATCCCTGGAGGGGTTTGAAAGACGTAGAGATGAGGTTTAGTGCCAGTGTGGTGTTAACGGTTGGACTCAATGCTCTTGAGGGTCTCTTCCAACCAAAATGATTCTGTGATTCTACGATTCTATGTGTGCAGCTGCACCCTGAGCCAGGTTTGGGGACTGGTGTGTGGGGCAGGGGGCGAGCTGTGTCCCCAGGGCAAGTTTGTGCATGCCAGGACAGAAGATGCTGCTGTTTCTGGGTTCCTCCCCTGCATTGAAATCCTCCTCACTGGAGATGTGGTGGGTCACCACGTCCATGTCCCGGCTCTCTGCTTCTCCACGCAGGTCAGGCCATGGGTGGCACAATCAGTGCCATCGCCTCCATGATAGACCTGGCAGTGGCAGCCGATGTTACGGACAGCGCCCTGGCTTACTTCCTCACCGCCGACATCTTCATCGTCATCTGCATCATGGTGTACCTGCTCCTCCCCAGGCTGGAGTACTCCAGGTGTGCACCGCGGGCATCCTGTGGGCTGGGAGGGTTTGCTGCTGTCCGTGCCCAGCGAGGTTGCTGGGGGGACCCAGAGGTGCTTGTTGTGCTGGTCCCTTCCCTGTCACCCCCCCGCGCCCCCCATGCTTCGGCACCGTGCCGTCAGCCGCGCTTCCCCATTCGACCGAAACCACAGACTGAAACTGGGCGCCCACAAGTTTCTGGCAGAGCCGCCCCAGGGGAAGAGCAGGTGCTGACACCGGGGCTTCCAAAATGCATGAGGTCAGTGGAGAGTCGTAATCTGGAAGCAGCCAGGCACGTGGGTCTCCACCGGGCATCTGTATCTGCAACATCATGCATGGATGTGTGTGACCCATTGGTCTTGGTGGTGCTTGCAGCCCCCAAAACCACGTGCCCCCCCCAGATGTCTGCATGCATGAGGTCTCTGTGACCCACTGACGGTGCAAAATGGACCCCTGCCATGGAGAAGAGAGGAATGGTGGGTCTCAGCTCTTTGTATGAGGTGGGAGATGGAGGTGTGATGGGCCTACTGGGTCCAGTGGACGTCCCTGCATTGCCAGCTTCTCTCCTTCTCTCTTTCCAAATCCGTTTGTGTTTTCCCCACCAACACTGGGTTAATAACCTCGGTCTTTCTCTTTTTGCAGGTATTACATGAGCAGCCTGAAGGAGAGCCCGGCTCAGACCACCCTGCAGCCCGGCAGCTCCACAGTGGACGAGGCAGAGCCAGGAAGCACTGCAAACACCTCCTTCCTCACAGAAAACACCCGCATCCCCCCGCTCCGCCCCATCCTGCAGAAGACTGCGCTCCTCGGCTTCTGCCTCTTCTACATCTTCTTCATCTCCATCATCGTCTTCCCTTCTCTCTCCTCCAACATAGAGTCGGTCAGCAAGTCCTCAGGAAGCCCGTGGAGCACCAAGTACTTTGTTCCACTCACCAGCTTCCTCCTTTACAACTTTGCGGACTGGTGCGGGAGGCAGATCACCGCCTGGATCCAGGTGCCTGGCCCCAGGAGCAAGCTGCTGCCCATCCTCGTCCTCCTCAGGACCATCTTCCTCCCTCTCTTCATCCTCAGCAACTACCAGCCCCGGGCTCACATCCAGATGGTGGTCTTCAACCGAGATGTCTACCCGGTGGTCTTCACGGCGCTGCTGGGGCTGAGCAACGGCTACCTGGGGACACTGGTCATCATGTACGGTCCCAAAATTGTGCCGAAAGAGCTGTCCGAGGCGGCAGGGGTGGTGATGACATTCTACGTTGTGCTGGGGCTGGCAGTGGGGTCTGCCTGTTCCGTGCTCGTTGTCCACCTCATGTAGAGGAGCAGCCAGGGAAGATGCGCTCAGTTTGTGGTGCTGCTATTGGGTATTTAGGGTTTCTTTCCCGTGGTTTTGGGGCAGCCTGCCTGACTTGGTGGGCGGGGAGGTTGCATCCAAGTGGAAAGTCCTCCTTGTGGGAGGGGGCGTGCGTGCACATACGCAGCACATCGCAAGAAGAGCCAGAGGCCAGGAATGCATTGCAAAGAGCAAGTTTATTTCAGTTCCATCTCTCCCGGGGAGTCTCCAAAGTTGCACCTGAGCTCCCAGCAGAGGTGACACCGGCGGGGACGCAGGTGCTGCTCAGTTCAGCCCTGCTGGAATATCACCTGTATTCCAAGGCTTCAGGCAGGCGCAGCCTCCCGCTCTTTCTCACAACAAAGCAGGAATCTCAGCCATAGTGATAAGGTGCCTGGAGTTTCTCACAGGCCTGTGTTATCTAACACAGAGGTTCTGCTCGTCAAGCACAAAAGGTGCGTAAACCAATTAGTGTGATTATGCGTTTTTTCTACAGACAGGTGCAAGCCACTTGAACGTATTTACACTTAACCAACCTCCTCGCCAAACCTTCCGCTGTATCCCCATACAGGGTGTTCCCTGTTCCTGGGAGGTCCCACGGGACCTTCATCACTCCCCAGGTCAACTGGAGCAAAGGGACCAAAAAAGCCTCACTCTCCCCAGTTTGCTCAAGGAAGCATCGGGGGCACAGGGACATCTGTCCCTCCCCCCAGTGCCAGGGGACAGGGGTGACGTGTGGTGCCACCACGCTGCTTTTCAACTGAAAGTGGTGCTTTTGAGCTCACTTTGGGGTTTTCTGCCTCGTTGTTAGGAGTTCAGCCCTGTGGTGTTTCAGCAGCCTCAGGAGGATCGAGTTTCATCAAGATTCATCAAGTTGTGATGGTGTAGTTGAGCTATAAGGGATTTAAGCCCCAGAGCAGCTTTAAGCAAGCTTGCTTTAACTTTTCCAGATTGAATGAGGGATCATCCAGCCCCCAGAATGGTGCTGAGACCATTTCTCTTGCTGTGACCACGGTGTGGCAGCTGTGGACACGGAGCTACATGCCTGCAGCTGAATTTCAAGGAAAATAAAACACTAAGTGGTCCTAACCAAAGGTTTTTAAGGTATAGAAAGGTCTATAAAATCCAGGGAGATCTATCAGGGAGGCTCTGGTATGATGTTAATGGCACAAAGCTGATTAATTGAAGTAGACAGGCGGCATATGGTCTCCAGATGCTTTCAGAGTGGCGGGCTACTGTGACACCCAAAACGATGGGCCACCCAAAAGACACCAGCCTTTCAAGTCACTTAAACTTCACATACCAATGCAGCCTGGACAAAATACAATTATTGCATTTATTTACTGAAATTGGGTGGATTTCTGGTCTAGGAGAGGTGAACTGGTAAGCGAGGATTTAACGAGAGATCGTGGCGTCACAGCTGGTGCCCCAGGGATGCTCTCAAGGCAAATAGTTCTGTTAAGACTGGGTCGTTATTGGATGCTCTCTCAGCATCTTCTGCTTGAGCCAGGGCCGCCCTGGCTTTGCTGGGAGAACAGCAGGACTGACAGTGTTTGTTGCCATGGGGTGACATGTAGGCTTGGTGGCGTCGGTTTGTTATAGAAATCCTTTCCAGTGTTTAGTTTGGGCTCGTTGGCAAAGACACACGTGGTTTTGCTTTACGGCCGGTTTCTGTTTAAACGTAAGATCCAGACACGAGCGGAGAGCTCGCAGGGCGTGCGATGCAGAGGAGCAGCTTTGTGGCAGGTGACTCGTCACACGTGCGCTCTTCATCCTGTCTCTTTAGCTGGGTTGATGCTTGACCAGGGGCTGCTTTGGCCAACAAGACCCAGGGAAGGTCCATCTCAGCTTGAAGGGCAGCCCAGGGGCTGAGGGTAGGGGTTAGTGCTCCCATCACCTCCGCGTTGCTTTAGGGTAATGTTGGTCCTGGCTGAAAAACCCAAACCCACCTCATTTTGGCAATGCATTTTCCCCGGGTCCCAGGTATGATGAGATTCTGCTTGTGTTTCGCACCTCTACTGATTGTCTCCATCATGATACAGACCAAATATCTCTTGGGATAGAATTAATTATCCAGTACAGCTGCTAATAAAGTTAATTCTTTATACTGTGCAACTGCTGGTGTCCAGAGTCGTTCCTCTTGGAGACTCACTGAAACGTGCTCCTTTGGTTTGTGTTTTTCCTCTGGTCGTCCATCCCTCCCAACTCAGACTGTGAACTTGGAGAAATCACGACAAGGGCCGGTGAAGGAGTTCCCGGAAAGCTGCCTTGAGAACCTGATGGTTCTGATTTAATCTCTCCAAATGCCCCGCAGGTAGGTGTGGGGAGTGTGCTTGCTGGGTCTGCTGGGGAAGCAGGCGAGAAGGGAATTCGTCCTTTGTCTTTCATGGTGTTCAGTTAAGGGAAGTTAGAGGAATCAGGGGAAAAACCAATACGGGTTCAAAGTGGGCGAGAATCAGGTCTGAGTATTAAAAAGGAACTGCTGGTGTGAGCATTGTGGTGTGAGGATGGATGCAGGACAGGCAGCCCGAGCTGTGAGCGTGTGGGTGAGCCCCCTGCAAAAGGGGACGGGTAATTTATACGGTGTTGCATATAACAGCAGGGAAGTAGTTACTGGTGTATCCAGCCTGGCCGAAGTCACATCTGATGCTCTGTGTAAGGCCGTGGTGAAGAGCTCACGCTAATAAAATGCAGAATGACAAGGGAAGCAGCGGCTGCACAGCAGAGGGCAGGATGCTGTCTGCCCCGCGGAGCTGGATTTCAGAGGTGTTTGTTGAAATGCACCCACACGGTTGGTTTCCTGGTGGTTTTAAATAGTGTATTTTCGGTAAGGAACGCCGCAGCCACCCCAGCTGCCAGTTCGGGAATGATGTGCCCTCCCTGCTTTACACCAGCATCGAGCAGGAACAGCCGGCAGAAATACTGCGGGGGTCAAAACCTGCTGCGTGTTATCTAGCCATGAAATTGCACTTCTCCAGATCTCAAAGGGCTCTACAGGAGGGAGTTGCACCCTGGGTCTTCGTTTGGGACCCGGGGCACCCGAGGTCTGGAGGAAGACCCGGGGTACGGGCAGGGCTGGGAGCTCAGCTGGGCCTGTGGATCTGCCTTGCTTGTCCAAAACAGCATTGTCAGATTTTATCTCTTTAATTAACACTGTCCCCTCTGCTGTTTAAGCCACACTAGCAGGGTTATAAATGTTTCCACCATCTTTCAGCCGAGGAAAGTGAGCTGTGGGCTGCTGGTGGGGGAAGGACCGTGTGCTCTCTGCAGGGCTTGGCCGCCTCTCGCCCGTGGGCAGAAGACGAGCGATGCAGGCGCCTGCAACATTCATGAGGGCGAGCCCACGATGTGAGACTAAATCAAAGATGGGCACGAATACTTGCTCGGTTTGCTCAGCGCTGGCAGAACGACCCGGAGGACGGGGAGCCCCTGCGGTCCCCAGCGCTGCAGGGACGCTGCTCCTGCCCCGCGCTGGCTTCTCCAGCAGCCTTTGGTGTTAAATCCAACTGGCCGAGGGGAAAACAAGCTGCGAACTGGCAAAGCAAGAGCAGCAAGTTCCTGGAGTGGGAGGACGCTGGATGAAAGGGCGGAAAGCAGAGGAGACACATCTGCTGCAGCTTCTGCTCAGAGGAGGCTGACTGAGCCCATGCCCGACCTTTTTGTGTCCTCTGTCTTGGCTTAATGGTGCCAGCTACTCCTCCCTGCTTTGGAGCTGAAGCATCTAAGTGTAGGTGTTCTGGGTTTTAAAGCAAAACGACATGCTCCAGGAGGAAAGGCAACTTTAGCTATGGAGCGATGCTCGTCTCACACCAGTCTTAAGTGACTGTCCCTCTTTCTTTCTGATCCCCAAAGCCTTGTCTGGCATGTCCCCACTCGGTGGAGTGCCCCACGTCTCCATCTGTGAGACCAGCCTTTGCATTGCAGAGGCTTTGGTACGGCGTTATTACCCTTTGAGAGGTGGGAGCATCTTTGAAGCAACCTCATTATCCTTCAGCATTGCCTTGGTGGTGACCAGAAAGAAACTCTGCTGCCTCTCCACTGCTCCGTAGTCTGTGTTTTGGAGCAGGATTCATCCATTCGGTGTTTTGCCAGGGTGCATTGAGGGTCAAAAGCCCAGAGAGCTGAAGTGGGATTGCCTTTGGTGGCTCGACTATGGGAGCGGGGGCTGCAAGGGTGGTGATACCCGGCAGCACAGAGCATCCCTGCGCATCTCCATTCCTGCCAGGCCCCGGCATCGTGACAAAGCTGCTAATGAGCTCTGACGGTCCCCAGGGTGCAGTGTGTGTGTGACCTCGTCCTTAATTACAGCTTAATTTGTATGGCCAGTGGGTTCCCTGTTTGCACCACCCCACGGGCAGCCTGCAGAGAGTCATCACCCCGCAACAGATGAGGTGATGCTCTCTGACCTCCGTCCCTCCAAAACGCTGCCACCTCCCCCTCCACAGCCGCAGGAAAGACCCAATTCAAGGTATTGTAGCTCTCGGCCCTTTTTCTCCCCGTCTCATGTGCTTGTGCACGTGGGGCTGAAGCCACCCCCAGGGCTTTGGGGGGCACTTCTCCAACCAGCATCCTTCTGAAAAGGGGTGAGTGAGGCACAGGCTTGAACCGTGGTTGTCTTCTTCAGTGGGGGCTCGGGGAGGGCTGCAGTCCCCAGCAGCTGAGCTGAGCTGATCCTGCCCTCCGTGGGCGCCCCCGAGGAACCAGCTCGGGTCTGAACCTTGCCAGCCAGCTGCAGGCTTGCCTGGCTGCTGTTCTCCTCGTGCGCATTTTATGGAGTAATTTGTACTATATTTACACCAGGGTGATAAACAGTTTTTAAAATGGAAGCGAAGAAAACGCTGTTGAATGAATTGTTACAAAAAAGCCCTGTTTGCCGTTCCAGCAGGGGGAATAAAAAGGGATAAAAATCACCATCCTAGGGACATGCTGTTCGTCAGATCTGGGTATTTTTTCCCTTGATTTGTGTGCCTAATGTGAGAAGAAGAAGTCGCAGATGCATGCTGAATTCTGCAGGGAACATATGCATGCATTTAAATCATTTACAGCATTTACTAGTGCAATTGTAAAGCACATTATTTTCCTGCATTCGTAATTAGGCTCTAAACAGATGGCGGAGGACCGTAGCTCCTGATTAGACAGGCTTGCGCTCTGTTGGACGGCACTGTGAGAACAAACTGAGCTGGGAAAGTTTTTCCTCCTGATTTATCACGCCATGGCAGGGGGGTAAAGTATCTGGGGCTGCCCGAGCACAAATTGCAGTGTGCTCATACCAGGCTGGACAAAGCTGAGCGAGCTGACGGGTCCGGTCCCTCTGCCGTCCCTGTGTGCTGGTGGATGGGGTACACTCCCCAAAATCAGCCTGGATTCCAAATTCTGTAGCTCCGCCTGGCTCCGCACTGCACAGCTTCAGGTACTCGGCAGCGCAGGATGAGCATCTGCTTTGATAAATGCTTTTAATATCAAGCAGAAGGTTTGGGTTTGAGAAGGGGCTGTGAAGCAGGAACAAGCTCCAGGCTCGTGGCTGCGTGTGAGGAGCGAGGGCACGTCTGGCATTCGCTCTGCTTGGGCATCGCCTGTTCTTTCTGCCACCCTGGTGAGCCCTGGGCTTGGTGATGTGTGTTGCGCTCTCCCGTACCTCTTGGGAGCGTCAACAGGAACGTGTGGTTGGCCCGTTGGATCTTCAGCTCTAGGACCTGGCTCCTGTTCTAAATGCATCACCTCGGAGATCCGACAGCCCCATTTTTCACCTTTAACTGCAGCAACATCTCTTCACAGCCCAAGTGCAGGTGCCTCCACGCTAAGCCTCTGTCCCCTTGCATGTACCTGCACTCCAGCTGGTCAGGAGTCACCTCTCACTGTCCTGTCCTCACACAGGGCAGAGTTTATTATAGAATCCTTGTGGTTGGAAGAGACCCTCAAGACCACAGAGTCCAACCGTTAACCCAACACTGGCACTAAACCACATTCCCAAGAGACTCATCTACAGATCTTTTAGGGATGGTGACTCAACCACTTCTTCCTACAGCTTCTTATTTTCCTGGCTTACTTCTGTAAATTACAGGTGTGTGAACTCAGCGTGAGAAGCAACTGGAAGAGCAGAACAGCGCAGAAGAGGAGCACGACACAGGCCCAAGATGTTCAGGTAGACCCATGGGGCTGGAAGCTGGGTCCTCCTGAGAATACTGGGTGACCAAGTCTGCTCTGTGTCCCCTTTGGTCCCTCCTTCCCACCTATGCAGGTGACGAGCACCTTCCCTTTCGTGTTCTTATCCTGCTGCTCCCCTGGGTTACCATTGGGGTTACGCACAGGGGTGGCCAAAGGCAGGTCTTCTTCTACCTGGCGCACCCCACAAGTGGACAACCTGGACACGCGGCTCCCAGACTGCACTGCAGGGAAGGTGACACAGGGAAGGGGATGGTGGCATGTGACAGGAGGGGACATCCAGCCCGGCCTGGGGAGATGCAGAGGGCTGTCGTGCGGTCGCTGTGCCTGTAGATGGCACCTTTTGCTCTGCTGAGGAGGAAAGAAAAGCTGAGGGGAAAATGCTGGTAGGGCTCACAGCTAAGAAAACGACGCTTTGGGTGGGTGGCATGAAGTGACTTATGAGTAGCTAATCCCCTGGGAATGAAGGACCCGGCTCCCAGAGCTGTCCCTCTGTCACCGTGACTGCTCTTGCTCAAGAGTGCCTGTTGCAATCGTCGCCAAACAATCTGAATCCACAACGTTCCCCATCAGTAGGAAATTACACCCGGGGCAGCAAAAAGCACCTCGAGCTGCTCGGGGAGTTGGTATAAAGGTTTGCTTGTTTGTCGGTTGGTTGGTTTTACCTGGTCCTGCAAAGGCTTTTGGAGCTCGCACCGTGATCCTTCTGGCTCCGTGTTCTCAGCACAGCGCAGCTCTGGTGGTCCATGTCACCCTGGCCCAGTGGGGGACATTCATTCCAGGGCAGCTCAGCTGGACCCAGCTCTAAACACAAGCTGGCAGATGCTTGATTAAGGGTGCCACATGAATTGGGCATGGGCTGCAAATGTGTGCCCAGCTCCTGCCCTTCCCACCCCCTTGAAACACATTTGCTTCACTCTCCATATAAACTATGACCTTACAAAGATGCAATTTGAAATGCAATACTTCTGTATTTCTAAAGGAAAAACATGAACGAGGTGCTCTTTCAGTGCTTTTCTTCTGTGGAGGGGGAAAAACATGAGCGATCCCTTAACTTTGCTACGATACCTCTCCAGCCTCCTTCACTCATACATTCCTAAGCAAACAGCATGATCCTAATGTTGGCCTTAAAATTCTGTGTGAAATGGACCTGGAAATTAATTTCACACCGAAAGAACTGGCGTCCCCACCAGCCGTGGCACAGGTGGTCGAGAGGAAAAACCCACGACCGCTGTAGAAACGAACTGTACAACTCGGGTGACAGGGTAGCTCAGTGGGGAGCTGCGTCCCTCGTGGGGCTGTCCCAACCCACCGTGTGACACCGGGCGCTGGAAAGCTACGGGTGGTGGGGGGTACCACCATCTCCACGAGGTTCGTGGTCCAGGGAGACAAAACCATTGTGTCCCCCAAGATGTGAGAGCGGGGAGCATGGGCTGCGTCTTCCCGAGGAGAAAACAAATGAAGAAAGCCCTCCTGCTCTTTCCTACAGGTTCTATTTACTGAACGAGGATGCGAGTTTGGGGAAGCACATCAAAGGCTCCTTGTGGGGACTCCTGAGGAAAAGGAGGCGTGAAGAAATGAGTGATGGTACAATAATGCGTGCGCTGGCTGTCGGGCAGCTGATGTCTGTGCAGACCCTGGGGTCCGTGGCAGCGCGTGGTCTGTGGCAAGTAGAGATAATTCAGTCCCTTAGCCAGGCAGGATTTTGCACGTGCCTGCTTTTTACCTGCTTTCCATGTGGTATTTCATCTGTTTAAAGATTTAGAGATGAAAGGCATTCCCATTTCTCACAGCAGAAGGGCCAGGGAAGGCAGAGAGAGGAATAATAAACCGTGGGGACAGATGGATGGAGAAATGTTTTGTGGTCAGACAGAAGATGAGAGGGGGGAGAAGCCCTGCAGTACAATTTCAAGGGTGAGCGAGTGGTGCCAGGAGGCCGCCAAGGCTCTGCCTGACTGCTCCGCTTCGCAGGCAGGGCAGAG
The DNA here is from genome assembly GCF_964273445.1 of Streptopelia decaocto. Classification (NCBI taxonomy): domain Eukaryota; kingdom Metazoa; phylum Chordata; class Aves; order Columbiformes; family Columbidae; genus Streptopelia; species Streptopelia decaocto. Next base: position 34,463,276 of record NC_138659.1, on the reverse strand, counting down.
AGGGGAGATTGTGGGGTTTGCCTCCAAAAAACACTACGTTTCCCAGTAATAAGTCCGCAGAGAAAGGCTGGTATAGCTGGGAGATCATCTCAGACCTCCTGCTAATTGCCATGCTCCCTGCCTTGTAGGGTTGGGCTCCGATCCGATGGCAACTGGGAGCATCCTTCTGCTCGCCATGCATCGCTTCATTTTAGTCCTTTCTTTCCCCCCGCCTTTCAGTTATGAGCTTGTTAAAAGGCAATTGCAACAACACATCCCCCGTGGGCTGCGTCTCAAACCAGCATCGCTTCCTTCAAACTGGAGCTGGGGAGCATCAGCTCCGTAAGTCGGTTTGAGGTCCAGCCTGCATGCAGCTGTTGCTGTGGCTGTTCGATTCAAACCAAGCTCGACAGAGAGATACAGCTCACGAGATGCTGGATTTCTGTGGGTTTTGTGAAGCTCGGCAGTGAAATCCCACTAGTCCTCCCCCACAATGGGAATAGCTGCAGCCTGGGCTCCACTAGGAATTGGACCAGGAGTCCAGGCTGGACACACAGGCCAGGAGGAGCTTGACTTAGTTAGATCTGACTTATGTAAAGGAGGTGACAGGTCTTCAAACTGGTCAGGATTGAGCTGAAAGGCTTGCATTTTGAAAGCTGCCACGTGAAACCAAGGCATAGGAATTGGGCAGCGATTAAGCATAGGAGAGACGTGCTGCTATTTAAATAGAAATGCTGACCTGAATTTATCATGGGAGTCATTAAGTGAGACATCACTCGTGCAAAGCCAGTGGCTGCAGACAGCAAGCAGGCCCGAAACGTGCCTTCGAGTTGCTTAACTTACGGTTTTGCTTTGTTTTCCTCCCACCTTTTTGTTGTTTCTTCCTCCAATTAGTTCCCCGACTTTAGGGATGCGGCTGGGATGGGCACAGCGCAGGCATCCTGGCTGCGTATGTGCTGATGACGAGAACAAGGGAGGGATGAAGAGCCCAGGAAGAGATGAACCCCCGGACCAGCATGAGATCAGCTCGGCAGGATGCTCAGAGCCCCACATCAGTACCTGCACCCTTTGTGCTGCTTGGGACTTGCAACTTTTAGGAAAAGAACAGGTACCCAGGGCAAACCCTTAGCAACCCAGTACAACTCAGGTGTAATGGGAGGGAACTATTTGCTGGCACCTTGATTCACTGCAGATGGCTCATTACACTCAGCTGTTTGTCAAAGACTCTTGTTTTTAGCCCCAGACGAGCTGCAGGTGTGCCAGGGCTGGCTCTGGTGTGCAGCACTGGGCTCAGCACCCACTTGCAGCTTAACCAGGTTTGGGGGAGGCCCCTGCCCAGCACTGGGGGGGTCCCTCGTCCTCGGGGCTCCCCACAGCCAGGGAGGGCTGCTGCAGCGCCCCCTTCCCCAGGGCCGAGCTGAGGGGCCCAGGAGCAGACCTGTGCCCAGTTCAAATCCATCAGTTGTGCTAATTGCATAACGAGCAGAAGCTGCTCACGAAAGGCAAGGACTTAATTATCCCCTCCTGCTCATGCAGAGGTATTTGCCCACTGTTGCTCCAGGAGGAGGGATGTGAAGGTGAGTGGATGGGAAGGCTCCAGAGATTGCTTTAGCAGCATAAACTGCACTTGTTTAGTGTTTTAATTTGTAATTAAAGTTGCTCCGGATGGGGTCTAACGTGAAGATAAGGCTCCTCCAAGCTGCAACTGGTGGGAGGCTTATGTATGCACGTGCAGCAGGGCAGCACCAAAAGGCCTGGCCCTCCTAGGGTTTGGGGACAAGGGACGCTGCTGGGGACTGTGTCACCCCCTTGGTGTGAGGGCTGGTGTTGTTGCAGGTGGCTTTCTCTGGCTTTGTTGCTTTCAAGAAGGCAAGAAATGGGGTGAAGCGTTAGGGTTTGGCTGCTTCCTCTAGAGCGGTGTGGACCAGGGGCAGGGATTTTTCCTGCCATGTCCTGCTGGGTTTCAAAATCTGGGAGAAGCTGGTGTTGCAGATGACTGGTGGTAGGAGCACGAAGGCTTGGGTGGAAACGTGTATCGGTGGCACGGCAGAAATAACGCTGTGGCTGTAGAAACAGCGGCTGCGAGAGCCCAGGGGAGAGGAGCCGGGAGGAATAATTGCCGTGTGGCTCTCTGGTACGGTCGGATCGCCTTCCCCTCATCTATCATTTATTTAGCTGCTCCCCGGGCCTGCCAGCCGCTCGTGTGCAAAGGTCAGGAGAAGAATAATAACCCCCCTCCCCCCAAAAAAGACTAATTAAACCCAAAGAGGCTGAGTTAAACTTCAGGTAGCTGGTGCTTGCCTCGGGCTAAAGTTGTATTTGGAGAAGCGAGTGCTGTTTTGGGGCGACCCCGGGGTTCCGAGGGGGGCGGCTGCCGCACCGGGAGTCCCCGCGGGGCGCGCTCGGGCGGAGCCGGGGCTGAAATACCCGTTACCTGGGCAAGGGGCGCTGCGCCGCCCGCGTCCGCCGCCGCCCGGGCTCCTTCCCCACCCCTTCCTCCTCCTCCTCCTCCCGGCGCGGCTCGCTCGGCTGCGGGGCGGCGGGGGCCGGCAGCCGCGGGGCGGGGACATGGCGGGTCGCCGCTAACACCGGCACCAGGACCGGCTGCCACAGGTAATGCCCCGCGAGTTTTCTTTATTCCGCGTGTATTTATTTAAGGTGGGGATGCGCGGCGCCGCCGGCATCCGCTCCCCGGGGCGGCTTTGCGCGCCGTCGTCATCCCCAAACCTCCTTTATTCCCTTCCGCCGAGGGGACAACTTGTTAGGGGTGAGAGCTGCTACCATGATTATTATTTTGGGGAGAGGTCGTCAGCGCCGTGGTTTCAATGGCAGGAGACCGTAGCCCGACCTTTGAGCAAAACAATAATGTGTATTGGCGCCTGCTATCCTGTCCCTAAAGCAGCAAGCGCCGCTCCCCCGCGCCCCGAGACCCATCCTGGCTTGTAGCGTTGAGTTTGGCTTGGAAGGAGGAGACGGTGAGAAGCTGCAAAGTTTCAGGGCAGAGCCGGGGCTGAACTTGTGCAGCGGCGTGGGGGGGCCCGGGGGCACCCAGCCCAGCGGCCGCACTGAAAGAGGGGTCTTTAATCCCTTCAAAAAACATATTAAATGGAAAAAATGGCTTTTCGAAAGGACAAATTTGCCCCAAGTGGCTTTTTAAATTTTTTTTGAGAAAACACGTAATTTTTATTTTCTCCCACTCACTTCTTGGCTTGCTCCTCTTTTCCTTAATCCCTGACAAAACCTGCAGTGCTCTTTTAGTTCAATAAATGTCCTCCTGACCACCTCAAATACCGACCCCCGCACATACCCAGCTCGGCGGTTGCCAGACATCTTTAGCTTTGAACTGCCTGGAGTCGTCGCTGGAGCCTTTATTTAAAGAAAATGCTCCAATTTCAAGAGTCTGGTCCCTATTAACACCAGTCAGCTAAATGACATTACCCATCCTTTTAACTCGCGGAGTTTGGGGTTTGCCAGGGCTGCTCCAGCCGTAAGCTTTTTGTGGCAGAGAGAGCTTTTCCCCCGATGTCGTTCTTCGTTTTGATTTACCCGGCACTGACCCCTTTGTTCTGATCCACGATTTTTGGATGCTATGTGAAGGTAAATAATAGCCCGTGCCTGCTTGCGATTAGAAATACGGGGTTGTGTGTGTGTGGCTTCATTATTGGTGTTTAAGTGCGCAAATATAAAATCTGGGGTGTTGGTAGTAAAAAGGAAACTAGGCAACAGTTCTCAAAAATATATGTATGTATAAAAGAGAGAAGGAAAAGCAGCGCTGGGGTAGCTTATTTGGCTGAATAAGAGGATGAGGAGGATAGGGTGATGCGCTGCCTGGGTGCAGGTGGGTAGTGGATCTGGCTGGGGTGCAGCCTGGGACTCTCCCATGGGTACCCTGTGTAGGGAGGGCAAACCCAAAACCGGTGCCGTGCCAGCAATGCCCGAGGGTGCTGCCAGCACCCCCTTGCTAACCACTATCGTCTTCCCCAAGCTGCCTCTTTTATCCACTTGTGTTTTCTTGTGTGTGTGTGGTTAAGCTGGAATGGGAAGTTTTCTAGTGCATGCTTTGCTGTTGTTGGGATTGTTTTCCTTGTGCCGGGGAAAAGCCGCGTGTGGGGCAGATCTCTGGGTACCGCTGATGCGGGGGGTTCGGGAGGGCTGGCAGAGCGGCTGCTTCCCAAGTGGCCACGGTGGCCGGGATGCAGGTGACAAGCCTGGTTCCTTCCTGACACGTCCTGCAGCTGCCTGGGACACCTCGTGCATGTGGCCCTGGTGCCCGATAGAACAACAGGACGGAGCTGCTGCCTGAAATGTTTGAATTTCAGTTTATTTTCTGTTCTGTGGAGTGCAGTGTTCTGATGGGAAACTCACAGTTGTTGGAATCCAAGTGGGTGTTATGAGGGGGGAGTTTTACTGCTGTCTTTCCTTCTCCCCTGACCTGGGGAAGGAGGAGAGGAAATCCCTTAGCAATTCCATTTTCCCTCTGCACCCCCTTCCACCCCTCCCCAGTGTGGTTATCTTGCTTTGGGAGGCAAACTGTACGTTCTGTAGCGCTAAGTCGAGATCGTGTCATGAAAACACAATGTTTTCTTTTAAGACCAAGTTGTAAAACACTCCCTTTATGGGAAACCGTAGAAGCTTATGTTCTCCTTTTTACATTTCGTTTTTAATATTCTGTTTTTTTTAATTGTTTTCTGGTGGGATAAGGGGGAGAACCAACGTTTGCAGGAGGTGGGAGCTACGTGGCTTGTAGCGCCCGGTCCATGTGCAGAGCGGCTGCGTGTCCCTCCGGGTGCATCGCCTGCATGTGGCACCAGCAAAATTGTTCTCCAGAATAACGTAGATGTTATGGCAGCGTCTCTGCTAACCTGACGGGGGTACGCGGAGAAAAAGGGCACCGCCATCCCTTCCGCACGCCCCAGGAGCGGCCAGCATGGTGCCTGTCTTGGAAAGGATTTAATTCATGAAGGTTCTTAAAAGTTCGGTGCTGATGGTCTGCAGTGCGGGTTATTTTTGAATTTAAGAAGTTTTAGGATATGGAGCAGCTTGATGAGGGGCTGGTCTGTGGCCTCTTGTCAGTGTAAAGCATGCCAGGTGCTGGCAGCTGGGCTGATTTAGCTGGGGGTTTGCTTTCTGGATATCAATAGTTCAAAGCGCACCCCAAAACTTGTGTGTGTTTTCCCCACTGTGGTGTCCTGAGGGTTAAATTAGGGCTTTTATGGCCGAAGACCTGCAAACGTGAAATTCACGCTTTCATGCTCACGTTGCTGTCAGGAGCAATTTCCAGTGTGCAGCTTCTGGAGCTGAAATGGGCAATCCTGGTGACTGAGGCTCATTCAAGCCTTGGAGATGCCCTGGACCCTACCTGGGGTTTGGTGATCACCAGAACACCATAGCAGGGCCTGGAACAGTGTTTGTACACAGGCTGTGCTGAGTTTGAAGCTTCGATCGATGTGGTCAGGAAAGGCTCTGGTGGTGCAGCCTGGTGGCTTTTGGTCTGTGAAGGCTGCGAAGCTGCGGCTCTGTTGGGTGCTTGCTGACCATGGTGTGCCCCATAAATGCTCAGAGGGGCCATCCCAGGCACAAAACTGCCTCTTTTTCTGCCAGCCAGCCTCACAGAAGTACGTGCTTGAACCCCTGCGCTAAGGGTCCTGGTGAATATGTCTTGTGATGGAAGCTGTGATGGGGGTGTGGGATGGCTGTAATGTCCCTTCCAGAGCCAACGCTGCAGCAAGGCTTTTTCCATCCTGAACCTGAATGCTTTGCCCTAATCTGTGCATTTGATAGAACAGCTGCTCTCTGTGGGGAGAAAGAGGGTCCTGCTTGGGGACAAAGTCACTGGGAGCAAAACCCTGATGGCAAGAGGGGGATATGCTGGTGCCTGGGCTGCTGCAGCTTTGCAAAGCGTGTGTAGGAGAGGAATGGAGAGCTTAGGGGGTCCTCAGCCACAGCTGCTGACCTGGGGGCGTCTGCATGAACAAGCCTGTCACTGGGGATGAGCTACCGTCCTCAATCCACATAACCTCACCTCTGTGGATGGCTTTGTCTTGCAGTGTGAAGCCCTGCTCTCTTTGGGATGGAGGGATTTTATTTTTCCCCTCCTAAGCAGCCCTATCTTCCATTCCCCGTGCTGTCTCTACCACTTTGGTGTTTTTTTCCCCCCCCCTCCTAAATTTTCCGCCGGCGCGTGATTAGCCCCAGTGTGCCCATGGTGTTGCTCCATCAGGCACAGCTCACTTCTATTAGCTGGAACAGCCAGCGGGCCCTGAAAAGGTCTGTTGGAGCAAAGTGCCTCTTGCTGGAAGTTAAGTGAGCTTTGTGCAAAAGCAGCAAGGACACTTCTCCCTTGATTTGGATGAGGCGAGAAATGGCCTGAGAGCTTTTGCAGCTCGGGTTGCTCAGTGTGAGGGTGGGTTGGTGTTTTTTTTTTTTCTTTCTCTCCTCTCAAGCACCCGTATTTCTCTCTCCTTTTGAGATCTACCTTTACAGCCTGCAGTCTAATTTACCAGAGGACTGAACAAATAGCTTTGTTGCAGCTTTTTAGTGATGCAAGCGTCCAGCGTGGAGTTTGGGAGCATCTGGAGATGGGGGGAGATCCCGGGTGCACGTGTACCCTGATGGGGCTCAGAGCGGTGTCTGCTGCAAAGGAGGACGAAGTTAAATAACCAACCCATCTTCTTTGGCAGAAATGTAGTTTGTCTGCTGATTGTCAAGAGCCCCTGGTTCTGTGCTGATGGCTTGCTCTTGAAGGGAATGCTGAATTCCTTATTGTGCTGCCCACACTGTTACGGGTGTACTTCTTAGAGAGAAGCTGAGCCAGAGGGCTCGAGCAATAGTCATCTGCTAGATGTGCTTGTTATTCTGTAAATGGAGCGCGTACTATTTAAATTAACACTTTTCTTTAATTCCACTTCACAGATGTTCTCTCTCCTTTAAAAACCCCAAAGCAAACAGCATTTGTGTGCCTTTTTGGCAACACAGGCAGGGGTGCCCTAGGACATGCCAGCCCAGGCTGTGTGGCAGCGGTACAAACCTGCTCAAAAATGCCGCACTGGAGCCTGAGGATGTTGGAGGCGGCTCCTGCACGGGTTTGATGCTGGTGCTTGGAAGTGCGGCCAGGGCTCGTTCAGCAGGCAAACCTGCCTTCTTCCAGCCAGGGCACGAGAAGAAAGTGGCTGGCCTCCTACTCACCAGCAGCCTTTGGATCAGGCATTCAGCATCTTTGTGTTTGCCACTTGCTCTGTTGTTGTAACTTATTTAAGAGTCTACAGAGATTTTCCTGTCTGGCGGGACCGAACTGTGCATGCCCCTTCGCGGAGCTCAGCTTTCTACCTCTTCCTAAAGCAATAATTCCCACCCTTCTTTTCCTTCCGCTTGTTTCTTTTCTCCCCCACTTCTTTCTTTAAGCGAAGTTGTGCTGCTGGCTGCTTTTCCACCTTTTCATGCCACCTTAGCATCAGTTGCTCCGCAGCCCCGCTGCTCCTTTGCTGCCTGGCCTCCGCGTTGGCTTGATTTCCATACGCATCCCAGTCTGCCTCCTTGTTTAAGCACTGATGTGAGGGTTTGTGGTGGCAAATGCTCGCCAGACACCACCAGCATCGCAGCAACCAGGGCTGGGGACTCAGTGCTGCCCTGCTCAAAAATTAAAAAGTAAAATAAAATTCATCTACCCAAGGAAGAGTCTCCGTTTGCCCTGGAATGAGCGGTGGCCTTGCCTACTCTCTGCTTCCCAACGCTCCCACTGCATTATCTCAGTATTTCAAGAACAAAGAGGTGCTTTTAGCGCTGAATGGCTTTTTGTGGGGCGTTGCGGCTGGGGGCGCCTCTGCGGAGGGTTTGCTTGTCACTCGTGCAGAGCTCGCGTGTTATTTGGATTATCTTATGGCCCTTGCAATGACTTGGAAAATCAATTTCACTTCCAAGGCAAACAAAGTTCTCTGACACGACCTGAGATGCTCACACATGGCATTTTGGTCTGGTCTTGGGCTGTTAATGTTGCCTCAGAGCTGATGCTTGTTTCCTATGGGAAAACAAACTTCTCACAGCCCCAAACAAAATGTTTCCACTCCTGGCCTTGTTTAGAAATGGGAGTAAATTGCTGGGAATGCGGGAAACTTTGGCATTGCTTGTTGTTAGTAAGTAACAGCTCTGGCTCTCTTCCTTGCAAGAAGGAAGGTTTAAATAGCACTAATTGGTGCTACTTGGGCTGCACAGAGCGGTTTGGACTCACTGTTGGCTTTGTGAGCATCCCCTGGGCTCTGTGGGGAGGAAACACCCCTGTCCCCAACCTCAGCCTCGCTTTTGGGGTGACAGGAAGGGAAAGAGCGTCTTTTACACTCTTCCTCCTGCAAACACCATCTTGGGGCTTAGAGGGCTTTGGCAGCCTTGCTCTAGTGCAGCGCGTCCATCCTCCCCCCATGTTCATACAAATACACCGGCCTGTGCTTATTCAACAAGGGAATTTTTTCCTTCGCTGTGGGGAATAGAAGGAAAAAAAAAAAAAAGAGGGCAAATTTTTTCACTGGGAACAAATCTCATTTTCGAGAGTCCTGACAAAATGAGCCATAAAATTACAATATTTCGAAGTGCTTCGTAATTCTAGTGTGGACGGCTCTTCATCATGGAATCTGAAAGCTCAGAAAATATAAAACTCATTAGATTAAAATAAACCACCTACTGCGCGGAAGAAAAGCTTATTTATCAATATCAATTTACTTCTGATTACTCTGTTCTGCAATTTGTTATTTTTAGGAATTATGATTTGTGTATGGCTCATGCCAATGTGTGTGGGGAGGGAAAAAAAATAGCTTTTACTTTTTTCTTTTGAATTCTACTTATTATTGCCTCTTGGCCAGGTCTTTATAATGAGAAGGAAAGGTGAATTTCTGGTGGTGCTTCCATTTGAGGAGCAAAGAGATGGAGAAAGGCGCTGTGTGCTGGCACAATGGGTTGGTGCCAAGCAACAGGCTTTGCTGGAGAGGTTGGTGGGGGTGGTTTCTCCAAGGCGTGTTTCACAGTATCACAGTATGTTTGGGATTGCAAGGGACCTCAAAAGATCATCTAGTCCAATCCCCCTGCTGGAGCAGGAACATGCCCAGGTGAGGTCGCACAGGAACATGCCCAGGTGAGGTCGCACAGGAACATGTCCAGGTGGGTTGGAATGTCTGCAGAGAAGGAGACTCCACAACCTCCCTGGGCAGCCTGTTCAGTGCTCTGTCACCCTCACTGAGAAGAAGATTCTTCTCAAATTTAAGTGGAACCTCTTGTGTTCCAGCTTGATCCCATTACCCCTTGTCCTATCATTGTTTGCCACCGAGAAGAGCCTGGCTCCATCCTTGTGGCACTCACCTTTTACATACTTATAGACATTAATAAGGTCCCCCCTTAGTCTCCTCTTCTCCACACTAAAGAGCCCCAGCTCCCTCAGCCTTTCTTCATAAGGGAGATGCTCCACTCCCTTAATCATCTTTGTTGCCCTACGCTGGACCCTCTCCAGCAGTTCCCTGTCCTTCTGGAACTGAGGGGCCCAGAACTGGACACACTATTCCAGGTGTTGTTTGCTGGTGACACTTGAAGTGTCACCTGGCTGTGCCACCAAGGTGATGGAGGAGGCTGGGAGAGTTGGGGTGCTGTGCTGGGGGGTGGAGGGTCTTCCAGCAGCTGGATGGATGCCATGGTGGGATCATGGTAGCATCTTGGGGGCTTCCACTCTGCCCATAGAGGCGCAAACGCTGTGGGTGGGCAGTGCTGGCTGCCCAGTTTGGGGACATCGTTTGTGCCGCGTCACCAGAGCAGGGGCTTTTTGGGAAGGCGCTTCCAGTTTCCTTGCATGGAAGCCGTTGGGGAGATGGTCTGATTTACACTTTCATTTCTTCTTTATGCTCCTGGAACAGCACAGAGCAAACAGAGAGGCTGGCGCTATAAATTTGGAGGCGCAAGTGTTGCTGTGCCGGTTGGGGAGGAGAAGACTGGGTTGGAGGGAGAGGGGTAGGGTTTGGGGAGCGATTAAAGATGCGAGCGGCGGCTCAGACTCGAGACCGTCTCCGCCAGCACAGCACAGAACCGCCGTCCCTGCTCTGATGGAGGTAATTAAGTGTGTTCCGTGTGAGCAAGCTGTTCTCGGATGCAAGTGCCCCAACAGTGCATTTAAAAATAACCAATACAGGTGCACAGCCTGGAGGCTGATGCTTCAGCACCCCGAGAGCAACATGTGGCCTAGGCTTAGCAGGAACATCTCTGCTTCAGTGTTTCACGGAGGTGAGATGCTGGAAGGCTCGTAGAACCTTGTTGCCAACTTTGCTGGATTAGTGTGTGCCAAGGACCAGTGCGTGTGCTGCTGGGATCTCTGCCACATTTAGGGATGTGGGGATGATGTCAAAGCAGCAAGAAAGTCCCTTCCCAGGCTTGGAGAAGAAGGCATTTGGGGCAGGTGAGCTGGAAAACCTCTGCTTGACCCGAGCTGCTTCCTAAACTTTGAAGCCCCAGGCTTCTTTGCAGAGTGGTGTTTGAGTGGTGGAAGCTCCTCTGATTCTCATCCATCACCATTTAATGCGGTTCTGTCTGCTGCTCCCCAGGCCTTGGGGAGCGCTTGCCGGCGGACTGGGAATCTCTGCTTTAACATTACTGCTTTTGCAGCCAGGAGACAACAGTTAAGTTCCCAGAGATGACTTGCCCAGAGACATTATTATGCTGGAAACTGCACCGAGTGCTTCCTACAAAGAGCCTCTTTCAGGCAGAAGGTGCAATTTAATATGCTCTTAGTCACAATTTTTAAGTTCTCTCCAGAGATTTCTCAATCCCGTTCCTAAATTTGCAATATTCAAGTGAACCATCTCAGAGAACCAGTGAAGAGCTGCAATATTAATGAAGACAGACAAAATCAAAATGACATTTCAGGCAATTACTTACATAATGAAATGACTGACTTGGAATGTACAATATTTAGATTTATCATGACACTCGAAAGGGGATGCTGGCGACTGCCTTTCTGTCTACATCATGTAAATTGTTTTTTCCACTGCCCTGTTGCTTTTTAAACATGGTCTGTGAAGCTGGAAAATGACGTTTCCGCTCGCTTGGGCTGATAGCGGTGCTATTTTAGCAGGAAGTTAGCGTTTTCCTCGATGGCATTTGGCACAGCAAAGGCGGAGGAAGAGCTGGGGCTGGGCTGCCTCCCTCGTCTCCATCCCATCCTTTCTGGCAGCAGCACAATGTGCTTTGGCTCCGCATCCCAGGCTCGATGCTGTCGGGGGGACAGGGGGGCCAAAACAGCAACACTGTCTATGTCCAAGATTGCTTTCCTCCCCGAAACCTATCAAAAACAGGGGGAAATTGAGAAACGTGGAGTTTTGCTCTCTTAGAAGAGTCAATTCTGCTTTTTTTTTGGTCAAATCTGGAGTTTTAAAGGACCTGCTAGGATGCCTGGCTCCTGGGGGAGGGGTCAGTTTTGGTTAGAAACCAGGGTTTTGGATGCTCTACTGGCACGGAACACTCAGAAGTCAAACTTGTCAGGGCACGGAGCCTCAATCTTCTTCCTTGTCCATGTTTTCTGGGGAGACTGGCATGATACGCCTAAAAGTTAAGCAGCGCCGATCCCCAGCATCTTCTCAGGCTTGTGCTGCGCTTCCTAAAGCAGCACAAAAAAGACCACAGTGCCGTTGTTCTTGCCCAGGCACAGACCTTTTCCTCCTAGAGACTCTCTTCTGTCAAAGAAACCGAAGCAATTAGAATTTGGGACCCTTTCCACGGTGACAGAGTTGTTATGAACTGTCTTCTCTGACATATCCATCAGTACAAATAAAATACGTGTAGACATTGCTTTGAGGCTCCTGGGTGATCCAAAGCTCGCTGTGTATATGACAAGTAAAAAGTCCCTGCTTAGACTGGTAAGTGTAAGGTGTGATTTACCCCTCGGTTCAGCCCTCATGGCTCAGGTCGGTGCTTGGTCTCCAGTGGGAGCTGCTAATGCATTTACCTACGGGTTCACCTTGGTGTTCACTGCCCAAAGGGCTGGATGTCGTGTATGCTCTCTGCCTCTCGTGTCCCTGGCTCTGTCAATATGCTGAGCCGGTAGGAGAACGTTCCCCCAGCCCACACCTCTTGCAGCACCTGGTAGGAATACGGAGAGCTTTGGAAATGGCTCACCAGGATGTCCTGGCTGCTTCCAAGGGGGATCTTTGCCTCTGTGTGAGCTTGCCTGGTGGATTTCTTTGTGCCTATGTGCTGCATGTAACATATATGAGTTATACTTGCCTCCAGGGTGAAGTGTTTGCAATATCACGTGTATGAATTTCCTTGCAAAGCAGGACTTTGAGGTTTAGTGGGTTTGGAAGGAGCTTGGTATTTAATGGTCTGGAAACCGTGTGAGGATGAGGCTGTGCTGGGCAGCTGCCTGTTACTGTTTTATTCTGTTGTGAGGAGTCACGTGCTGTACCGAATGCGAATCTGGGGAAATTCGAGAGGCAGAGAGGGATGCAGGCACGTTTGCAAGCCTGTTGCTCCCAGTGCTCTCCCTGTGCCTGCTTTATAGCCCCCTGGCTGGCTGGAGGGGTGTGAAGGGCTCTGCTTTGTCCTCTGAAATCCTGGTGCCTCTTGAATGATTCTGGGTCAAGCTTCTCATGCAGCTCTGACAAAGTATCTTAAATGCTGGCGTTGATGTCTTGGTGCTACGTTGTTCTTGGTTGCCCTCAACATCCCGCTCAGTGCTTGAGCATCTCATCTCGGCTGGGGCTGCTGCTGCTGCTCTGGATCTGACTGCAGAGGTCACCAGGGCTCATCCCCTCACATGAGATGAGCAAATATGCTTTGGAAAGTGAAACTAAATGTATTGCCTGTGCCAGGTTAATCCTGGTTTCAATTTGCCGCTCACCAACGGCTGTCTGAGGCTGCGCAACGCAAGAATGTGGTGGTGGCACTCTTGGGTGAAATGCCACGTATAAAAGGCAAGTGTTAACAAAATGTTGATCTTCTGGGTGTCCTGCAACTGTGCCCACAGTGTTGGGGTACAAGGGTGCAAGCTCAGGTAGGGCTGCATCCCTGAGCCTGCTTTGTTTGGGGAGACAATGTCCATGAAGCGCTGGACTTAACGCTGCCTTTCTTCTTTGACAGGAACCATGAAGCATCACGCTGCTGCCAGCACCTTCCTGCTTCCCCTCTTGCTTCTGGAGCTGGTCTCTCCAGGTGAGTCACCTTGCTGTCTGCCCAGTGCCAGACTCTTCTCTCTCCCTTCCTTGGGTCTCATGTTTGTGAGGTACAAGGGTAATATTGGCAGTATTCAGGGTCTCTTGGTGAATATCTAAGGGCAGAGAATCATCGCTGTGGTGGTGGGGAGATGTGGCTGGTATGGGTAAGCAGACCCATCTCTATCACATGTTGTGCTCCCATGTGGCCACCTTTCTTGCAGGTAGTAAAAGGGCACACATGGCATCACCTGGCCTGTGTTGGGAGCGAGCGGGTGGGCCTGGTTGGAGGCGAGGAGGAGGAGGATGCAGTAGTAGATTCTCCTGGTGGTTCTCGGTGGGCAGACCTTGGCAACTGCCAGATGTGGGTCCACAAAGTCAAATCTGGTGGTGGAGCTGACGATGGATATGACGTTAGGTCATTTTATGCAAATAAAACCTTAAAGGAAACTAGAGGGAGCGGTTAAAGCACAGAGATGTAAACCAGAAGCTTGTTAGCTGTTCAACAGCCGAGTTATTACCAGCAGTGCTCTCCCTGTGCTTTCAGCAGCAAAATTATTACCTGAACTGTGCTTTAATATATGCAGTGTGGGAAATAACTCCTCCCTGAGCTGCTAAACCTCTTTGCTAATGGCAGCTGGAGGGCAGGGTGTGGGCAGGCAGCCCCCCATGGCCAGCTTTCCTCCCACCCGCAGCTCTGCCCAGCCAGCACGATGCTCGTGGGCTTCCCAGGGATGCGGGGGCCAGCCTGGCTGCTGGGTGGGGGCACGTTGGACAACAGCCTTCTGGTGTAGCAAATGTGCCCGTTGGGCCAGACTTTGGTATATCATAGGGTGCATAAGAACTGTGACCGTGCAGCAAAGCCCCATGAAAATTAGGATTGTTGCATGAATGGGCTAAAGCTCCCCCTGGGTGTTGGTGAGGGGGGAAGGAGGCCGGTGGGTGTGTGCTTGTGTGGAGCTTGCCGATTAAACCATAGTGAGCCTGTGTCCATTCAATAGCACTGTGCCCTTTGGAATAAAGGCTTTATTTCCCCCCACTCCCCACTAAAGCCTGGCGGTGGCTTGTCCAGATCGGCAGCCTGGCTGAGCAGCCGGTGGATGACGTTAGCGATGACTGATGAGCAGTCCATCTCTGGCTGGTGCTGTATGGGATCAGGTATAGCCTCGCTAGTTAGCTGCCTTGTGGCTCCTCTGGGCTGCAACCCAGCAAGTCCTTTGCCCCAGTCTGAGCCTCCTAAAGCTTTCTTCCTTGGAGGGATGGCTTGTCACATCCCAGCAGAGATGGGATGGTGGGTTTTCTGCTCCTTCATCTCTCCCGGCACCTTAGTCTTCTCCAGGCTGGGAGGGACTGGGGGATGCTAACTGGAACAGGTCTGTGATTACTGTCAGCAGTGTTCAAGGATGTGAATACTGACTCCGAGGAGCAAAGTAGCAGCAGGTTTTATAGGAATAACATGGAGCAGGCATGGAAGACACACAGGGAAGAAAACCTCCCAGTGCATCAAAACATTGATCGTGATCCCTTGGAGCCTGTTGGTAGCACATGAAGGAGGAAGAAAGAGCTACAAGGGATGGTTTTCTGCCTTGCACCTTGCTGGGGGGGGTCTGTGCAAGAGCTGTGCTGAGGGATACAGTGATGCTACATCCCAAGGTATGGCCAGGTGTGTGTGGCAGTGTGGCAGAAGGAAAATCCATCAGACGAAGCCACAGATGGGGTTAAGTGGGAAAGGAAAACTTGTGGACATCCTAGACTAGGCAGCAGGACTTACCTGCGGGAGGCTTGTGCTTTGCGGTCTAGCTGGGTCTAGAACATTGCTCTTTGTCCTGGGATTTGCAGCCCAAAGCGGAGTCCTGCATGCAGACCCTCCTTCAGCTTTCACAAACATGCAGGTGCCTCCTCCCTTTAACGCATGGATTCTGTGTGCTCACGGACTGGTGGCTCTGAATACCTCCCAGCAGCTGGATTTGGAAGATGCAACTTATTTTAGTACGCTTGTGATATTAAGAAATTTATTTTGAAATAGAGGGGTTTTTAGAAGTGAGTCTCTTCTGTGAAGGGCTGCTTGGTGTATTTTAGCTTCATTTCCCCCTTCAAAACCTGCTGACCCCCACGCAGCAGCCAGGTATGACTGTGCTTTGAAGCCTCCGGAGATGCCATTATCTCTAAATAACCTGTTTTGTCAGGGTTCTTCTCATTTTCTTTCCAGGTCCTTAACTCCAAAGGCTGAGATTTGAATGTGCATTTGCCAGAGCGCTGCCTCCAGTGCTCGCCCGCTTCTCGAGGTGTTTAATAAACCCAGTGCCTTGGAAAGAAGGCAGTGCTGAAAATCCTTGTCTTGTTATGGAGGGAGCCCCAGAGGAGCCCAGGCTACTCCCCCATCCCATCCCCTCCTCGAGTGGGTTTCTCATGGGTGCTGAGCAGACTTGTGCATGAGCACAGCTGGGAACTGTGCCCCACAGGTTTCAGGGACATCTCCCACCGTTGGGAGCTTGGGCAGGTGACGAGGATGCTGAGATGTAATCTGAAGGTGGTGGCAAAGTACAGGCATGCTTAGGAGGGAAACCTGGACACCCCGTCTCATCCGGGGTTTGCTGTCCCTTTGCCCGAAGCAATGTCTTTGCTATCGCAGCAGGGGTGGGGTACCGCTGGAGACAACGCTGTGTTGGAAGGAGCCTGGCTGGACCTGCATTGCCATGGGGGCTGGTGGGTTGCAAGAGGGTGTTGTGCTCGTGCTTTGCTGTCAGATTTTCCCTGCGCCACCCTGGGTTTTGGCTTGGCCGGCACCAAAGGCAGTGATGAGGAGTCACAGCGCGGAAGTGCTGCCCCATGGCTGTCAGCACATGTCCTTGCCAGGGGACCCCAGGCCTCCCTGCTCCCCTCCTAGGACTGCCCACCAACAGCTGTGAACTGGCCAGACCAGTTCAAACCCCTGCTTACCCCTCTTCTTGATGCCTGGCAGCTGAACTATGTTTTCTGAAGCCTGCTGGCGGCGTATTGAGGAAAACCCATCCCTCGGACGCAGCCTGGTCAACACCAGACCTCCTCAGGAAATCACTGTTTCTCTCCTGCCACCTCTTTTCCTGCATCCCTCGAATGCTGAATCTTTCCTGGTTGACTTTTTCGTGGGTTCAGGCTGCGGCTGTTGTTGTTCTACATGCTTTGTATTCTGTCACCTACCGAGGCTGTGGTCTGGGGACAGGCTTGCGAGCTTCCCGCTCCGCAAAAAGAGACGTGAGGCTGGTTATTAAAGGTGAAAGGAGGTAATTAGAGGGAAAGGCAATTGGGTGATGGGAGAAGGGAGACACATGGGGTTTTGCTGGGCTGGCTGACAAGGTGAAAGGCTCTCAACCGTGGGAACAGAGTGGAGGTATTAATCATGCACTAAAACAATAATTGATGTTCCTGGTCCCTGTTGGCTTCCCCCTTCCCCTCTGCCTGGCCAAAGAAAATACTAAAAAAACATAAAGGTCATCAGGGGGAAGTGGTTTCCTGATCAGTTTCTACGGGGGCTGCGTGGTGCTTTCTGTTAACCCTTATTTCGGGCGTACGTCTCTCCATCACCATGCCAGACAGCACGTGTGCATCTTTCCGTGCTCTGAGCTGCGCTGGCCCTCGTGTGACATGCCGGGGACGTGACACCTTGCTTTTGTCCTCTTCCCAGGTTGGGGCAATCGGCTGCCGTACTTCATCAACTACTTCTTTGACACCTACCTGCTGATCAACGAGGACACTCCTGTGGGTAAGTGGGGCGTTGCCGTGGGCAGGGGCTCCGCTGCTGCTGACCCCCGATAGAAAAGGATTAAAGAAATGCTTTTGGTTTTGATTGGCAGTTGTAGTTTATTTTTCTTTCTTTATTTAGCTGGGGATCGGTTTTTAGTAAATGCAGAAATCGACCCGGTCATTCTCGGCCTCTTTCCAGGCTCTCAGTCCATTAAACTTGTGCTCTTCAATCAGGGATCGTGACTGGCTTCTAATGCGTCAGGAATCGATCGGGAGCGCAGGGTGGCTGGGATGGAGGCTACCGAGGCCCCTTCTCTCATCTGCTGCTGCCTCCAACCACGCAGCCCCAGCAGCACCCTCCTTCAAAAAGGGTTCTCACTGCACCTAAGTCATCACCAGAGCTGTCGAGGGCTGGAGGACTCTGCAGATCTCCTCTACTGGGGTTTCGACCGGGGTTCTCCTTGGGAGTCCCCTCGGTTGCGTCTTTTGCAGCCCATGGTGTCGTGGTTGTCGGGTCTGGGGTGGTGCCTGAGCAAGGAGGCAGGACCTGGAGCCTTGGAGGGTTTTGCACAGGTGGTGTGGAAACTTCTGGGTGGTTGCTGAGGTCTGTGCAAAGATGGATCCTCAGGAGAAGGCTTGTTGGAGCCTTTGCAGCCAGCCTGGGGAGTCTTGTCTTGTGGTGATGCTCAGACTGATTTACAATGGAAAATAATGCTGAAAACTGCTGCTCAGGTGCCTTTATTCACAGCCCTGCAGAAGACGAACTGCAAATGGTGTAAGGAAAGAAAAGATCTGACTTGGTTGTAACTCGTTTCTAATTCTTTTTCCCCTGGTGACTTGTACCCGTGTCATTTTCCATTGTGTTCTTCAGTGAGCCCATCCCTTACAGATCATGTCACGCTTTGCTGTCTGTGTGCTCCGTACCCCTCGATTGCCTGTGTCCCTGCAAACACATAGTGCTGCATGTGTCCCAGGGCCAGAAGCAGCCGTGCAAGGGCAGGAGCAAGAGCTGGTTGGGAGCAGCTTAATGAAATGCTTCCTCACCGGGCATGTGGTTCTCAAAGTACTTGAGCTCGAAATACCTTGTGGGAATTGAACTGAACTTCTATTTTGGGAGAAAATGGGGGAAAATTTCTGACAGTCTGCTTTTCAGTGAGATATTGTGCAAGTAAAATTGTTCTTGGAATTACTTTGGGGGTTGAATTTGGGGTTTTTTTAAGTTTGTATTACACTGTTCAGAAATGAAATTCACTCTTAAGAATATTGGCACCTTGGGATTTTGTTTCCAGATGTACCAGAGGGAAATGTCAGCCTTGAAAGCACTGCCAAACAGCGTTTCTGTGTTTTCTGCTGTTGGTAGATGTTTTCTGAGTTAGGTTTATTAAGTGGGAAAAAAAGGCATTATCTAGAAACACCTTTCTTATATCCTGATTGGAGTGTGAGTAGCAGAACTGTATGTGATGCCGGGGCTCCTGGTTTGAGGTCTCTGAGAAGCGCCCATCACCGTGGCGTTGAGCCTCCTCCCCTCCCTGCAGCATCACCTGCTGTGATCCAGCCCCGCTCACTGCCTGCCTGCCATGCCGAAAGGAATCTTCAGCAACAATTAAGAGATCATTCCCCCTCTAATCACTTACAAGAGTAAATTAGTCTTGTCAGGAGCTATTAAGACAGAGAGCTTGGAATTCATTAGCCGAGATTGGGCCGAGGGAGCTGCTGGCGCCGCCGCCGGTCCAGGCTGATTAAATTCTCCCCAAACATCATCAATGCCCATCTGTTTCATTTAGGTCCGAGGAGAGCAATTTTCAGGTGGACTGACCCTCTAGTCAGTTATTTCACCCAGAAGTAATGGGAACACGTGCCCACACACGGAGGGAATCGAAGACGTGAGCTTGAGGAAGGTGAACGCGACTGGGGGGCTGGAGAAGAAGTTGCTGGAGAGGGGGAGATGCTTGGAGAGGAGGAGGGATAATGGCCGTTCATGCCATGGGGACACGGGTGAGATGGGACACTGGGAGTGCCTATATCGGCTGCCAGTAACCAGATCACTATGTGTTCTACTCCAAAAGCAGGAGCACTCGCTGGTTAACAGCCCTTAGAAGAGTTTGCGGGAGAGGGACCGTCTGTCTTTATTGCACTGCTCGCTGCCTTAAGCAAAATAATTCCAAGGGCCATTTCAGTTAATCCCAAACCTTTCAGAGGGTAATGGAGAGCAGTGCGGATATTGATGCCGGGTGGGTTGCTGGAGGTCTCCGGCAAGGTGTGCTGCTCACCAGTGTGCCAGGGAGGTGGCACTGCTGCAGGTGGGGTTACCCGCAGCCTGGGGTTTATCGGGAGGTGGATAGTGCCCCACATTTCTCTTGGTTGAGGTCCCTGCTATTGCACAAGGAACACCTTAGCATAATGTGATGACTGGAGTCTAATTGCCCAGCAAATGGATTTGCTTTATGCAGGATAGGAATGGGAAAATGAAGATGATCCATCATGTTGAGTCTATAACTAGCCTTATAACCACCTAGCCTGGATTCACTGAGTTTCTCTGAAAGCTTTCATGCCTCAGCGCCTAGCAAAACGCATGACAAAAGACACCATTCAGACAAGTGCAATTCTGCTTCCCCTTCATTCTAGAGATAACGTTGTAGCATCACTGGAATAGTGCTGTCTTTTAAAAAAGAGTGGGAAATGCTTTAATTGTTGCGTCTGAGCTGATACCATGCACTTGGCTTTGCTTTCGGGCCATGGTTGCCTGGGGGTGCTGGGGACGTGTCCCTCCTGCCCACCAGAGCTTGGTCTTGCATGCCCTGCTCAAAACTAGGAGACGTGACTAAATTTGGAGGACTGACTTCTTCTGCGAAGCCTGCTGATGTTAAGTGGTGCATGGCAGAGGGGAAACTTGCCAGGATTTAGCTGCAAGGCTGGAGCGCCCGCTGGGCAATGCGAGCATGAGTAGATGCTGGTGGAGCTGGGGAAGGTGGCAGGTGAGGAGGCTGGTCTCCCCTGGGGCTCCTGCCAAGGCTGCCTGCTATTTCATTCCCTGAGTTATTGCCGCTCAGGAGAGCGTGCAGCTGGGGCTCTTGGTTCTCTGTCCACCAGCTCACTGGGATGCTTCCCCGTGAGCATCACCGGGATGCCTCCAGGAGCTGGTGCTCAGTCCCAGGTCCCCCAGAGTTGGCTGCCTCAGCATCTCCTCCCACTTCTTAGCCTGTGACAGCATGGGGCCAAGGAGAACCTCTAGTTCAGCAAGTCTGAGGAGTGACAGCCCGAGCGGCGCTGGCTCAGCACTTGGAGCCTGGCTGGCTGCCGGGTGTTTGGGCAGAGGTCTTGCGTGCTCCCTGACTCAGCAGCTTGTGCCACTGCGGTGGGGAGGGGCTGGTGGCGGGGGGATGCTGAGCGTGGCATCTGCAGGGAGGGACATCACAGAAGGCAGGTGCGGGCTGAAAGCGCAAGAGCATGTGTGCAGGGCACGGGGCTGTGCCGTGTGCTCGGTGCTCCCGTGTTCCCTCCCTTCAGCCGCACACCTCCCCCAGGAGGCACGGGCTGTGCGCTCCATCCCCTGGGTTTGCCATGCTCAGAATGCAAGACGGATGATTGATGGGGAATGTTACGTGCTTCTGGCCCCCCTTTTGCTATGTGCGACTTTTGCTGAGCTGGTAAGCGCACCGTAAATAGCTTGTGCTTTGGGAACAGGGTGGGTATGCCTTTGCCAGCTTACGAAACAACCCTGCTCGTTTGGGGACTTGCAGATAGTGACTTCCAAATGCTGTTGCAGGAATTTCAGTTTGATACAGTAGAAGAGACGGTGATTGCTGGAGACACCCAGTCTCTTGGTGGTGTTGACCCAGACATGTATTCTACCAGGGAGAGTGCACGTGGAAGCAGCCCTTGGCACTTGGCTGTCTCTTGGCTGTGCCGTTGGATGTTTGAGGATCCTGTTCTGGTTCTTGGCGCTGAATAGGAGAACTTTGAGAAATTTCTGATGGTGTGGTTTGACTTTCTGCCGTGGGGAATTTGGACTGAGCTTTTCCAGGGCAAGCTGGAGCCCTTCCAGAGCAGCCCACATTGAGCAGGCCACCTCATCTGCTGGCAGGAGAAGGCATGAGGAACTGGAGATAGAAGCTGATTTTTCTGTTTCTGGGGAAACCCACACCCACTAAGGGACTCCAAAACATGAATTTTTCTCCACTAAGTTCTGAGACACAGAGCTGAGCCTTGCTCTTTGAGACCTTCACCAAAATGGGCCATAATGGACTTCTCCCACAGAGTTGGGGGCTCTGACTGTGCAGCCCAAGTTGCTACAGCCTGAGAGGGGCTGGGCATAGCGGGGCACTGCTGCACTGTAGGTGTATCTCGTTAGCTGGTGGTGATGAGGTTGATGTGTGTCACCTCTTGCTTTTCAGGGCTTTCTGGGATAGTTATTTCACAAGAGGACTGGAAGAGGAGCTTTGTATTTAGCAGGCAGTGGCAGGGTGCTGGCTGGCAACTCCGCGTGTGTATCTGAGGCATCGTGTCCCTCTGCTATCTGTGGATGTCTTGATTCTCCAACCTAGGCAAGTGCCAGGCCAGAGGGCTTTTCTTCCCCAGGCAGGGCAGGCTGCCATCCTCCCTCTACTGTCTCTGTAGTTTCCAAGGCAATCAGCTCTCCTGCCACAGCCTTTCACTGCAGCGCTCTGGTCCTGAGCAGCCAGATGCCTTGGCACCCGGGTAACGTCCTCGGGGATGCCTGGCTGACCAAGCTGCTGCTGAAGATACGGTTTATCTGAGTGTGATGGAGCCCGGGCTGGCTAGGCTAAACCCTGCCTGCTCCTTTGATCCTCCAGCTGACGGCATCTGTGGTGGCCGGATTTCTCCGTGATGGCACTTGCCTAATGCATCACTGGAAGAAGAAGGGGAAAAACGCTGGCTCTGCTCCCTTCATACTTCTGGACTGATTAAATTGTTTCAGAGCTGTCTGGGCCAGATATCTGTGTGTGAGGCTTGTGGGCCATCTGTTGGGGACAGCTTAGGACGGGGACTGTGGGAGTCTGAGCACAGGACCTTTTCTCTTCTGGCTTTCCTTCTCACTTGCAGGGGCACAGGGCTATGCTGGAGATGGGGGCTGCCCTGGCACAGCTGCTCTTGTGTCCCTCTTGCTCAACATCAAATAAAGAGAAAATTAATCTCTGTGCACCACAGGGCTGAAAGTCACAGTGGCAGGACCAGAAAGCATTGTGGACATCCTGTTAACGATTTGCTAATTGGGTACCTAGGAGGAGTGGCTCAGAAGACAACTTTAAAGCTTGGGGTTATCTCCTTGAAAGGAGCAAGGCAGCACAAGGCTTGGGAGCCCAAGCCAGGGCAAAAGTCTTAGTGAATGATACAAGGTAGGCTGGCTTGTGACAAAACGTGGCAAGCTGGAAGATGCTTGAGTGGGTGGAGAGCTTGGGAAAACCTGCTTGTTTGTAAGAAAGGTGTGTTAAAACAGCGGCTGTGCTCTCTGCATGCTGGTGCTCAGGGAAGTGCCTTCCTGTGACTGGGAATCCAGACTTCTCTGGGATTGTGGGGAAGGGCCTCTGTGCCCGGGTTTGGTCTGGCTGAAGGCAGCAGCTGCCTTTCCTTTAGGTGTGCTCCATCCAAGGTGGTTGTGCCATGGGTTAAGCCTCCAGCCCCGCGTTCCTGCCCTCCCCGCAGCCAGGGCTGGTAACACCTGCCAAGCTAGGGGGGAAACTCTCCCTGCATTTCTGTGTGTGTATGTTATTTTGCTGAAGCAGCTCCAAAGGAAAGCTAATAGCCTTTCAGGAAGGTGAGGAAGTGATGTGCAAGTGGGAGGAAGGTGGGAGCTCAACAGCAACAGGACCTTTCCCTGCTCCACTTACACCAATGCTATGTGCTTAGGGTGTAGCAAGCATCTATTCCTTCAAGGATTTTTTTTCTCTTCTGTAAAGCTGGTTTTCAGTTAGACCGCCATTTAGGCATAGCTGGTGGCAAGAGCTGCAAGATCAGGCGGACATATAAGTTGTAGGAGTCAAGATGGTGCAGGACCAGATTGTTACTACGCCATGGTGTTGCCTTGGATCAGCTCCAGCTGATGGGGAAGCTGTGCTACTGTATGCAAATAACTCTCAGTGGGAAGGGTGAATGTATAGCAAAACAAATGGGCCAGTGCAAGTTGGTCTCTGGCTGGTTACAGACTTTGGGGACCACACAGCAAGTGTCCTACTCTGTTACCATTGATGTGGGGACAAGGGTTTCATTATGGTAAAAATGTGGTAACATGTTTTGGGTTTTTTTGGTTGGTTATCTGGGAGGCAGAAGGTGAATTGGCAAACACAGGTAAACCCTAAGGTTTGCGTGTTCTTAGCCACAGACCATAGGGATGGACATCAGCAGGGGTTAAACCTGCGCTGGGGTCCAGCCTGGGATGTTTCCCACAGCTGGTACTGCCCTGAGCTGGTCCCGCTGAGGTTGTGTGTCCCGTTCAGGAAAAGATGAGAGGTGAACAACTCCTCTTCCAATATGAGTTTGGTAGAGCCTGGGAAAACATTGCTTTTTCAGCTTTTAAAGCCATCCTCTCAACTGGACTGAATTTGGTGCCACCAGCAAAAAGGCTGCGCGTCCCTGGCGGGCGCATGCGAAGCCCACCTGGTTTAAATGGCCTGTGCTCTCAGCAGCTTTGCGCTTTGGGGCCGGTGTTGAGGCAGATGCGTGCGGCCTGTTTGGGGTACAAAGGCAGGAATCCGCGTGCCCCTTTGGGCTGATGCTACATGCACATGTACGTGTCCATCGGCCCAGCGCGGTGCGGGCGTGTGTGCAGCTGGTAGAACTGATTTAGCCCTTTACAAAGGATAATGCCAGAGGAATATGCTCGTTTCTGACTGTGAGAGAGGTTGAGAGATTTTTGAATAAGAAACCTGCTTCACTCTGGGCGTTGGGTGTGAATATTCTCCTTTAGAAAGGGAGGCCATAGGAACATCACCTTCATCTTCAGTATCAGTTGAAAGCAGTATTATCCTCTGAAGGCTATTTACTGCTTAAAATTGAATTTGCAGGCTTCTTGAGTGTTCTGTAAAGGACCAGCCTTGTTGGTCTGAGTGTGGTAACGACACTAATGAACAACAATATTTGAGGAATGTATTTAAGAGGATGGTTTCAACTCTTGTAGCACAAGCTCTTCTTCTGTCATTTGTCATTAGAAGGCCCATTGATAAAGTTACTTGTTGAGCTATACAAAGTGCAGCATCATTAACGGAAGCTTAAGGCTAGAAAATTAGTTATTCCCAACATCAGGAAACTTAAGGAAAAAAGCTCCCAACCCCCACCAACTCTTAACCCTGTGTCATTAAATTAATCACTTCATCAGTCACTTAAATTTTCCTATCTGCTTTGCTGATAGGCAATAACATTAATGCTTATGTTTAAGAAGGGAAAGAGAAGCAGGAGGAAGAAAGTATATTTGCAATATGGATTAATTAACATGTCAGGTAACCTTGCTTTTGGTAACTGCCTTATCAAACCATTTGAAGGTCTGATCTCGGCACCATTCATGTTGAGCATGTGAGCCCTTTCACTGGGGCTGAGCCCTTTCACTGGAGAAATGGAGAAAGATATGTTTGTGGTAATGAGCTCTGGGGTGATTTTGATGTCTGAGATGATTTAGTAGCATTAATTCTCTGTATAGTGCTCTCTGTAGGAGCTTCATTTATGGTCTGGCTTCTTGCCTGGTTCCTTGATACTTGGAGTAGCCAGGCTTGGATGGCTGTGGTGTCCCAGCTTGGTTAAACTGGGCTTTTTTTCCTGGTGGTTGGAGACATTAACATTGGTGACAGACCTGATACAGAACAGGAATGACAAAGTGAGTCAAGCTTAGTAAAGCAAAAAACACAGGGCAGGGGGAAAAGCATATATGCATGTATATATTCAGATTAGGAGGCTATATATATATATCATTGTGGAGATATTAGTATTCTAAGGGAATGTATTACGGGCCAAGGGTATTTCCCTGTATTGTAAGGAAATACTTGCATATGCATACGCTCATAATTCTTATTTTTGATAGGGAAGGTGAGCTGTGTTTTTGCTTTGAGTCTATCAATGGGACCCCTTAGGAAAAAATACTATGGTTGCAAAGAGTGATACTTGATATATTTGGGTGATATGAGCTTAAAAAGGAAGTGTAGGGGGGGAATAGATTGCCTTCCCCAACACTTGGGCAAAGTTGGTGCCACGCGGGAGGGGAGAGAAGGAGCATTGCACACTGTGCTCCCACACCTTGGGGTGCTTTGTTTTGGGAGCTGCATCAAGTCAAGGGTGCTGGGAATAGATGGTTTTGAGATGGGCTGGTGACCAGCTGCAGTTTGGAGTTGATCAAAAACACATCCCAATGACTCTCTTTACACAGTTTTCAGACTTCTAACTTTAAATGGGTATTTTAATATATTTTTTTCAATTAAACTTCGCGATTGGTCGCCGTGGATATACTACTTACCTTTAAAAAACGAAACATTCTAACTATTCCCCACCAGCAGCAGCTTGTACTTGTTGTTTCCCTGTTATTAAAGTTGTCATGAAAATCCTACAAGCAACCAACCAATCAAACCAACCTAAACCAAACAAAGCCACCAAAACACAAAACCAACAACAGAAATAAAGGTCCAGCTGCTTTTAACACACGTCAAAATGATCTGAGCAATTAACCACAGAAATTTACTTAGCTGGTTCTCATTCTGGAAAACCACTGCCTTACTGTATGAAAATAAGCAGGGGAAGGAGAACCCCATCTGGAAATGTATATACATGCCATGGTGCTGAGATTATGGAATAAAAGTCCTGCTGTTGGGAGGTATCTATGCAGAAAAGTGCCATTATCCTGCTGGGCATCCTGTTTGGGAGCTGGGAGGTGTTACTCTTTACTGACTATACGGGTGCCCCATTGGGAAGCTTGTTTTATCACCCTTTCTACAACTTTGGTGACCACAGGACACACAGGGTGGTCACCTCAGTCTTGTCACATGAATCTATCCCCTCCCTTTTAAACTGTTCTATCACCAGCGTGTGTTAATGCACCTTTCTGCCTTTGAATGGCTTAATGTGCCTGATTGGCAGGGCGAGTTAATAAATTGGTTCCTCCTGTCAGACTCTCCCCCTACATTGATGGCTTTTGAATTAGCTGTAACCACTCGAGGGAAAACATAAAAAGGCTGGAGACAGCGTTGCTGGACAACTCAATGCAAACATCTGTTCAACGTGCAGCGGTGGTCAGGAGAGTGAATGTGCTCCTTCTCTGTAAGATTTATTAGTATTGCTCTTTACACGAGGGGGAAAGATTTCAAACACTTGACATTTAATGGTTAGTAACTCAATTTTATTCCATTCATCTGCATGAGTTTGTCAAACGCCCGTGCTGCTGAGGGCTGGTATTGTATCACATAGGCTGTGCACAATTAGGAGGGCGATTCAGTACCTGAATATGCAGGAATGTTCTTTTCCTTCCTAATCAATTATTAGGTTTGAGGCAAGAGATCACATTATGGAATGTAATACCTTATCACAGACAATGATGGGGCTTCGTTTCTTTCCCTGCCATTCAGTTGGAAGCAGTTAAATTGAAACTAGGAGGAGAAAAAGGCTTTAAAAGGTAGGAAGTTCAAAGGAGACCAACAATTCTGGGTACGGAGAGAAGCAAGAAGCTTTCTCACCAGCAGAGATTAATGGTTGTTACTAATGACTTTAGGAAATAGAGGGCAAGAAATAAATATGGTAGAAGACCATAAAATAAGGAAGAAAGCCTTGAATCTTGAGACACACCTTTTCCTATATGACAGCTACATCAAATTAAACACATCCTAGTGGATAAAACAATATTTCTGCACAAAAGAGCCCTGATGTAAGAGAGAAAACACCATCATTCCACTGTCCCTGAAGCAGCTTTTCCAGCAGCATAAACAAAAGGGAGGAAAAAAGGCAAATGTCTGTGGTTTCCGCAAGTTGTTGTTGGTTTTGGTCCTGGGGCTGCTGTGTGCGGGGCTGGGAGTGACGGGGTGCAGAATGCACAGCAGCCAGAAGCCATTACCTGTGGACTTTGGTGCAACTGGGGAAATAATCATAAATTAAGGCTCTGTGCTGGAGAAGGCAAAGGAAAAGCACTCCCAAGCTGGTATCATCACACTGTGACAGGATGCTCTCACAGAAACCGTGATAACTGGCAGGATCCCCCAAGTTTATGCAACCCCGATGACGAGGGATGGAGGAGGGTGAGCCCCGCGGGTGCTGGGATGCTGTGCAGCCACTTTCTGGCAGATGGTGGGGGGGAAAAGGCACCTGCTAAGAGCGGGGCTGCTGCCTCCCCGGGTTTCAAACCGTGAGTTTGGGGTTGGTTTTATTTTGCTTTGTTTTTCACATGCTGCTTGTTTCACTCCTCAAGGAAGAAGAGCCAGTGTATTCTGGTCCTATTGCAGAACAAGCTGGCAAGGTCTGGGGGGAGGGAACATTTTAAATACAGTTTGCTGATTTGCCTTTTGATTTCTCCCAAAACCACACCGTTGGCTTGGGGAGTTGTTGGCCTGAGCAAGTCATTAGCTGGTTGCGTGATTTCACGTCTCTGTCTCCAGTCTCGCCCTTTGCTTTATTGTAGCCCTTAGCGCAGCGTCTCTGTTTTTTGGGGGACCTCCCCATGCATCGCTTTGGGATTCTGCTGGGGTGGGGATGGGCAAGTGGGGTCTGTCTCCTACCTTGTGTGTCACCCCAGCCCATGGTGCAGAGTCTCATGTGTTATGCGGTGGAGAAGGTAAACCCCGTAAGGGACTTGTATAGGATACAAGCAGCAGAGTCCTGAATGCACTTAATAGAGTCTGAGAATACATTCTTGCTTTCAGGATAGCCCTTGACTATTTTTTTTAACCTTGTTCTTTATGGGTGAATCTGAAATATTGGCTTTTTATCAAAGACTGAAATGGAAAAGGATGATAGTGGTGCACGTGCGTGGTGCTAAATGTTATAGAAACATGGTCTGTCTTGCGAGGTTGCTGAGCTGGAGAGGTTGCATGGGAGCAGAAGTTTTGCAGGTCACACCAAGGTGGGGAAGGCTGGTTTGGCCTGCAGCACAGATAGCGGTTAATGGCTGGACTTTCTCCTCTGAGTGGTACAAAGGCCCCTGGGTTTGAGAAGAACCAAAGCGTTTTGCCTGAAAAGATGTTTCATTGCACGCAGTGTCTGCTGCGTGTTGTGGAGTTCGCATCCCTTGGGCTGACATGACCAGAGATGTCTTTGGTAGTTCTTTGCGAGTCATATCTGTGGGCAAAATCCCTCTGCAGCAGCTTTGCCCTCCTACCTTGCCAGCTGGTACCGGTTGAATTTCCAGTGTGCAATGGGAGACTGAAGGCTGTGTTCAGTCCGGAGCGTAAGTTGCTGTCTCTCCCTCGTCCTCGCCAATTCTGGAGCAATGACTCTGTCCTGGAATGATCAGGAGAGGGTTTCTTTCTCCAGAACTTTCCCCTCTTGCAGTGCCTTTTCCATAAGGGTGAGGACTAGATGGTTGTGTCTTCGCGCTCAGCAATGAGTGCCCAGCTTTTCTGGCCTTGGCTTCCTAAACAGCAGCAGCAGGAAAAAAGGCTCAGGGGCCATTCGCTGCTCACAAAAAGCTCATTATTTCATATCCAAAGTGCTGCTCTTGGTGGGAATCCTGCTGTAAAGTCAACTGGGGGAAGCTGTTGGAGATGCTGCTTTTGATGTTCCCCCCTCCCCGAGATATATGCTCACCCAGGCACCAGTGGTACCACAGATGGTTGAACTTTGGCTTTGATTCTGGTTTGCAGCCTTTGTGCTGCCCTGTGGTGTCATCCGGGAAGGTGACGGTCTGGGACAACTTGAGGTCCCAGAAATGAAGGAATACACCTCCCAAAAAAGCTTTACTTGTACACATCTGTATGCAGCCCCTTTTGGGGAAGAAATAAGCTGGTATTTGGCTGCCCTGACTGGGGGTGTCGGGAGGGTGGTGACAAGGGGGTGGGCACTTGGTCAGGCGTGGTCTCATCCCCATTATCTGTTAAACCCACCGCATTGTAAAAGTGAAAGTGGCCCCAGGTGGTTGGATAATGGCATCTTTAATTGTGCTCTGAATGAGATTAACTTCTTATCTGACGGTTTGACATCTTTATTGTTATTAATGTGTGGATAATACACTGTGGGCTTTTTTTTTTTATACATAACTTTGGTAGCAAATGTTTTCCTTTTGTTTAGCTGTGTCTGCTGCTTTATGGGTTAAACGCTTTCAGATTCCGGGGCTCCAAGGGCAGGGCTGGGGTCAAGGGATGCTGCTCCTTCTTCTTTCCTTTTTAAAGGGTGATTACGATGGCATTGCAGCTATTCTAATTCATTAATTGTTTTGAACTGTGAGCAGAAGTGGTGGCAAACAAGCCCCTCAGTGGATCTGGAGTTACTCAGGCCAATGGGGCGATGATGGGGTGGGACACAGTGGGGGGATGAGGGACCATCTCTCCAAGTTGGAAGGAGCAATATCCATGGACAGGGAGCACAACCAGCACCGTTGCAGAGCAAGGTTGTTATGGCCCTAAAAATGAGTTATAGGTTCCATTGCTGACTATTGCCTGGCTGAAAGGGAGAAAGTTGTTTGTAAAGCTGTTGGACAAAATACTGACCATGGGAAAGAGCTGCTGGGGGTGCTTGAGATGCACCCAGGGGTGGGTGTAGGTGCTGGTGGGGCTGTGGGTGCTCTGGCAGGGGCTGGGACCGTCTTGGAGTGGTGGGAAGGGAGCTGCAGGGGCTGGGAAGCAGCTGCAGGCTGTCGACTCCAGGAAAAGTAGTTTCTGTGATGTAAGTTGCTATTAAATGGGATAACAAGGTCAATAATGCCTTTGCCTAGGAGAGCTTCAGCCAACACTTCTATCAAAACCAATATTAATTTTCACTAATTAGGAGCTGCAGCTAATGAGTGTCACAGCTAATCTACCTCATCCACAACGTGGGAGAGGAGGGGGTCAGGCACCTGGGATCGGAGCCTGCAAATCCGCATCCTCTCTGCTCTTTCTTGGCCGAGCGCGCAGTTGTCACCTGGGTGGCTTTGCCATCTGTGGGGACACGGGCACGTGCGTGGTGCCACCCCCTCCCGAGCGCGGGGGATGCTGGAGGAGGCAGGGAAGGGGAGAGGCACCGCTCAGCACGTGTTGTCTGGTCCCGTCTGGGGAGGATGAGCAGGCGAGCGACCGCTCAGGTGAGATGGAGCAGCATCGCGCAGCCGGCGGGGGGGGCAGAGCAGGCAGCTGCGGGGACAGCGCCAGGGGCTCTGGAGCTCAGTGCCAGGGGCTCTGGAGCTCAGCTCCAGGCAGCCAGGGAGCAGAAAAGAGACCTTGGGAGGATTCACAAAGGAAATTTCGGGAAAGAAGAGGATTCCTGGTGTCCTGAAGGGGAGTTTGTAGTAAAGCGTGTTTGCTCTTGAAACTCTGAAATTAATCTCAAAAGCCTATTTTTTGAATGCCTGTTCTCTTCCATAGCTTTTGTCCGAGTGCCTACTGTATGCCAGGGCGCACAAGCAAGCGTGGAAAGCTCCCTGTGCACAAATGATGGAGCGGTTTGACCCTCACCGATCGTACAGTCTTCCGACTCCCTGAAGTGAGTCTCTTCCTCTGGTAGAGAATTGCTGCAGGTCTTTGGTTTAGTGACAGGCTGGCCAGGCGTGGCAGAGGACACGCGTGTTTGTGGGCATTGGGGTTTTTTACCAGGTAGGTTCTGTGCAGTGCAGGTTGGCGTCCCACACAGGACAGTGGTCCACAGGTATGCCAACAGTGCTTATACAAAGTGAATTTCTCATTTGGAATTATCCCTGTTAGTCCTCTAGACCTGATCTGATGGCTCAGGTGAGGAAGAAAGGTTGCAATGTCCACTGTATGCTTTTAAAACAGCTCAGGTTTTGTAGTCTGTGCTTTCTAAACAAGCTGGAGACTAAGAATTATCCACAGAGATCAGCGTTTTAAGTAAGGATACACTAGAGAAATTTGTGGTCTGCTCTCAGCTCATTGTCAGGGATGGCCGAAATGGACTGAATAAGTGATTCATTGGTTGTATTAATGTTGCCCTGACTATAAACCTGCCTTCCTTGTCAGAATTGATCTGTTCTGCTGGCAAAGGGACAACCAACACCTGCACTGACAGCCCAACCTGACCTGTGCTTTAAGGACAGAAGAAGTGTTGTCACGTCCTCCGAGGCAGCTTTCCAACAGACATCCTCTGTTTGGGGTTTCTAAGGCCTCTAGAAAAGGGTTGGGGTCTTAGGAAGGCTCAGATAAACCTGCGCAGGATAGTCATGTGCAGAGAGGAGCCTGTCTTGACAACTGCCTCACTGAGAGCATCTTTTTGGGGCATCCCGTGAGGGTCGGGTGGCAGCTGCGTAGGGTCCTGGCTCTTGCCCAGACGTGCAGTGGACTTTACTCTGGCAGCCCAGCAAATTGTTTTTGCTGCCCGTCCGTATCCAGCTCCCCAGCTAATCCTGGCTTGGGCCGCTTGGTTTATTTGATTCGAGCTGTTGGGCTGTGAAATTGCCAGCCAGGCCATGGTAGCTCCTGGTAGGTGTTTGGCCTCTACCTGCTCAAAGGCTCGCTGCGCCTGCAGATTCCTGGGCTCCTTGACTTGCTCCTCAGTAGCTCCTCACGTGTCTGTCGTTAGCCTTGGTGCATTGTTGTTAGCAATGGATGTAGTGAATGGATTTCATACCCACGTCCTCAGCATGCTCAGCTATGACAGGGTCAGTTCTTGTCCCAAACTCTTTGGACTCCAATAAGGATAAGAGCAACTTGTGAGTAAGCAAGTCCCAAACACCTTTATAACTTAAAACTCAAATTGTCAGCCCTTAGGCTTTCCTGTGGCTGCCTTTGCCTTCTTCATGAAGTCTTCATTTGGCACCACAGTCAAATGCCTGTGTTCAAAACAAGTTAAAAAGGAGGAAGAACAAGAAACTGGGAGAGCAGAAGGTGGCCCATTTCTTGGTGATGGGGCCTGAGCTTCATGGCCAACTACTTGTGCAAAATAAGTCTGCATATAGGTCCCCTACGTGCATTGCAGCCTTTGATGCACATGTGCAGCCTCTCCAGAGGCACACGCAGACCTGCGTTTCCTTCGCTCAGACCAGATCCAGTTGTTGATGGGATCCAAGCTGTGCTGGGGAAGTTAGCAATGCAGACTTCTGAAGGACAGAGAAAGCTCCTCGTTAGCATGTTGGTAGTTAAATTTGCTGACCCCTGCAGGTCGGCTCTAATCTGAAGAGCACTCTTTAGTAACGTGTTCTTCTGATGTGTCAACCCCAGGACTTGTTATTTCTCCTCCTTGAAGCCTCCCACCAGCCCAGCAGTTTGTAACACTGGTAGAAACAGTGATAAACCAGCCTGTGCTGTAGATAACCAACATGGGTGGTTGCTCCACGGACTGACCCTGCTTTGAGCAAGAAGACACGGCTTGCTAGCGTGTTGCCAGCACCAGAGGAATGTCTGGGAAATCTTCATGGTGAAATCCCATCCTGGAGAGACGCTGCAGTGTGACCGCGCTGTCTTCGCATGACAAATACGTGGTGTTTTGTTAATATGCTGTATGAAGCTGTATTTTCCAGGTTTACCGCCATTTCTACGGCACCTGTTGGCTGCCGGAGTTGCAGTACCAGTCACGCTACAAAAATAGTAGTGTATTGTTGACAGTGAAGTATAAGCGAACAGCAGCAACCGTTAACTTCTTGATGGTAGTTGTGCATAGGGAGATGCAGCCTCATGCATCAAACGTCTCGTGACGATGGATTCCCGATCCTTGAGAAGGAAGGGTCGGGGGGAGTGGGTGTTGTTTGCAAACCTCTCAGCTGAACACAAGCGGGTGAGACTCGCCGTGCTGGGTTGGACTCTGTGGTTCTGTGTATCTATATTTACCCAGTCCATTGAGGATGTGGAATTTGGGACTGAGGGGGGCTCTAAAATTCAGGTGTGCTTCTGCTCCCTGGTGGGAGGCTGCAGCCAAAAGTTTCTTTGCACTTCTTGCCCAGGAAAAGTGACCTTCAGGCAGAGTATTTCCTGGGGAAAAAGCTTCCCCAACTGTGACAGATTTGCCTATAAATCTCCAGTATTATTAATGCCCGGGTTCCCAAGGTCTGTCATCCTGCATGCCGGCAAGGCACGTGAGTTGCTCAAAAACAACGTACCGACTCATCAGTCATGTTGGAGACACGTCGGAAAGCTGTTGCTGCCGGGGGGGAGGATGCAGGAAACCCATGAGCATGTTTGTGTGGGGGTACACAGGAGAACGTCCCACCCGGGAGCATGCATGGGCACCCCACAGCTGCCCAGCACGGGGGGTTCCATCCCCTATGTTGTCCTCCACCCTCTGCAGTATTTGGCCTCTCCGTTATCCCCCAAATAGCCCTGTGGCCTCGGGAGCAGGTGCTGCTGGAAGCCACGCACTTCCCTTCACACACCCACACCTGGTTTGTCTTTGCTACCCGTTCCATAGCAGCACATAATAGCAGCATCCAGGCAGCTGCCAGGGCACAACTCTGTGACAACCGGTGACATTAGTTCAGTTGGGGTTTTTTGTGGCCATCTTCATGAATAATTCTGAAAGAGGAAAAGTGTCTTTATTTATTTTTAATTATAAAAAGAGACTGGTTTTAAAATAGACTCAGCATGAGTATCTCTTATTGGTACAGGTATTAAGTTAGTTATGAATTTCTCACACTTTGGGTCCTAGGAAAATCCTTCCCTTATTGCTTTCTCATTCATTGGTTGATAAGGCTTATTAGCACTCTTAATAATGACAGATATAATCGCAGCCCAAATTTGAGGAAATTTGGGGAGTTACCTAGGCCAGGGTGCATCCTCCCAAGGACAAGGGCTAGAGTAAAGGACAACCAAAAGTGATGAAGAAGAATATCAAGACTGCTCATTCTTCTAGATCTGATGCATTGAGACTTAAGGGACCCTTGTAAAGCTAAATAGCTGATCGTGGCCTCACACTCTGCAAATCATAGTTCCAGATGGAGAGAGCAAGGTGGATTTTCCTCATCCAAGAAGCAGTAAAGGTTCAGGAAAAGGAAAGGTTCAACTCTCTCAAATGGGTTTTCACCATTAAAACTCTCAGCATTGAGCAGCTCTTGAGAAGCACAGGGGGTTTCTGAGATGCTGTGAAGGGGCTGGTTTTGCATGTGAGTTTAGAGGCTGGTGCTGCCGAAGGAGCTGGAAAAATGTTCGGCATGTGGATACAGCTGTTGGGGCAGAGGTGGCTGGGACTTGTCTCTGATGTGTGCGAGTGGCTGTTGGCAAACAGATGCTGAATTCGGTGGCCAATTCTCATTTCTTCCTCAATCAGCATTCAGGGGAAAGAGATGCTTTGAAAGTCTTTACGTTGAGCAGTTGAAAGAAGAAGTCTAAAACTGTGACTTATTGGATCGCTTTTTTCTTCATAGAATTCCACTTTTAGAACAGTCTGTGATTGCTTTCTTTTTGCCTTCAAACCACCCGGCAGCTGGGATTTAGCATGGAGTTTTGTTTTCTGTTGGGATTTTAAAATGTTTTTATATATGACTAAGGGATTATTTTTGAGAAGGGGTGGTTGGGTCACTAGGTGAGGAGTGTATAGGCTCAGCCAGCCCTTGCAGCTCTGACCCACCTTGCTGAAAGAGCTACAGGTCACCTTGGCTATGGGGAGTGTCCTGGGTTGATGTGTGTCTTAGGCTGGGGGTCCTGCTGGGGTCACTGTCTCGGTGACTGGGATGGAGCTCTTGGGACCTCTACTGCTGAATATGGCAGCGCAGTGGGGCGAAGGTGAAGAATGTGAGGTCTTCCACTTGGTATCTCTTAAAATTGGGTCATCTGGCTGGTCTGCTTGTCCCTAAAGTGAAAGTTACCCTACAGGGAAATGGTGGTTTGTAGAAGTAAGCGGTGGGTGAAAGCCAAGCCCTGCAGACACCCCCGGGACAGGGCTCTGCCTGCTGTTGTCCATCCGCCTCACCCCACCAAGCTTTAGCTCTGCATCAGGAGGGTTTTGTGAGCATCGCCACTTCCTTGTGCAGCTTTTGCTTCTCTGTCTGCTTAACATGGTGACAAAGGTCACGAAAAACCTATTTCACTTCTTCTAAACATAAAAATTGTGTTATTCTTAAAAAGTAAAGACATACCTAGGGTGTTGAGTGCCCCTTAGCCAAAATACAGCAACCTCTGGAGCAAAGCTTGGTGGCAGCAAGGGACACAACTGCCTCGGAGCAACATCGTGTCGTAGAAGACTAAAACTGCTCTTGTAGGAGGATTTGCGATTTCAGATGTGTCGCACGTACTGTACAGGCTGCAGTTGGTGGTACCTGGGCTAGGGGAAGGCTGCGCTTGTTGCATGCCCGAGGGATCACATCAGTATTGGAAACAGCCCTTCGCTGCTTCCTTCCTCACCTCGTGTTCTCTTGCTGTGCTGAAACTCCTGCAGCAATTGTTCCTGGGAGCTCTGAGACAAAACACACCTGACAGATAGGATCCTGAATGAGGAGCCCCGTGGTTGCTTGCGAGGTGGAGATGTTTTCACTGGGGTTTTGCATAAAGTCAATTAAGTGCAGCATTCAACTTGTTCTCTTTGTGAGAACTTCTGTGCAAGTTGTTTTGTGTTTTTAAGGGAGCTCAGACAGGCTGAACACTCCACATTTGTGCGAGGATATGTTTTGGTGCAGGTGCCTCCACAGACCCTTGGAAAACTCTTTCTGGAGGTACATTGCATTTCATCGAGATGGAAAGGCATTCCCACCTGACCACAGTGACCATTTGCATGGTGGGAACAGCCAGTTGCCAACACTCAGAGCAACAGTTGCAGGAGCATTTAGCAAGAAATCCTTTGTCTGAAATATGTTTTTAATAAGCTATTTACTGGATATATTCAAATAACAAATAAAACCCTGCAAATCCAAGTCTATTTGCAGACAACTCACAAATGAGAAAAGCTAAATTAATTGGACAATTCAGTCACGAGGGATGCTGGTCCAGCTGTAACAGAGCTCTCCAGCTGTTTGTTTGCAGAAGAGTGTGCTTTCATAGGAAAAGGAAAAACACTCGTGGGTGTATTAACTCAGAACCAAGTTTCCAGCTGTGTGCTTGTGTGCTCTGCCTTGCGCTCCTGCCAGTGACTGGAGCTCTGCTCCAAGGTTTCCTCTTGCCATAAACAGCCTCTTTATTTCTCCCTCATTGTCCTCCTGGCCACCCTTAGACATCTGTGATGTGCAAACTGAGGTAATGGCCCCATGAAAGCCTCCCAGGCTTCAACAAATGTCACCATTGCTGTGCTCTGGCGTGTACCGCGTGTTGCAAGTACAGCTGGACTGCTGCTTCTTCCAGTTTAGGCTCTGTGGCTTGACTTCTCCCTTTTATTTGGGTGGGTTTGCTGCACAGGACCGTAGATGGAGAGAAGAAGATGCTGCGCGTTGTGTTACGGCTGTGAGGAGCTTGCAGGGATGAGTAGAAGAGTTTGGGTGCTTGGAAAAGCGGGATGCTCTCAATTTAGTTCCATCTATAGACTGGAGCTCTGCCCAACTTGTACTGAAGGAGCTTGGCTTTAACTCGGTACATTGGAGTCATCAGTCCAGTGCGCTTCATCCATTTCCCTTGCTCTTGTTTTGTTTCTGTTGTTAAACAACCCCAGCTGGTTTGGAGGCTCCGTAGCTGAAGTGCCCCATTACTCACAGGCAAGAGGACAATAGAACGTGGGGCCGCTCTTAAATGTCTCTCCACGTCGGCATCATTAATAACCGCAATGCCGGCATCACTTGCTCCTAAATAGCCTCATTTATCAACAGGCAATTTACTGCAGCGCCGTGGTGGGGACGCAGATAAGCTCGTGCCTCAGATACCCAGGCACCACCTGCCAGGTCTCTTCCCACCTTCTCTTTGGTGTTTTGAGAGGGAGAAGGGGAGAGGGAGGGAGGAATGGTAGGGAATGTTCCACCCAAGATGTGGCAGCAGTTGGGTTGTGCTTGGAGGAAGGCAGCTTTGAGGCCGGGACTGATGGATGGAGGGGCTGATGAGTTGCATGTGTTGTATTTCCTCTGGCTGGTCACCTCTGTGGAGAGTCTTCCAAGCATCTGGTTGTCTCTCTTGAGGGTTTTATTTGCTTTTCCAGGGTGAGAGGAGCAGGAATTGTAATCTTTGCAAAACCGGCTGCCATGGGCTTCCAACTTCTGGCCCATTTTTGTGAGTCTTGCGGTTACTGCAGCCACATCTTGGAGATCAAGAGGTACTAACTCAACTCTCAACAAGAGAGATAAATTCAAGAAGTGATTTCACTGCATCTTCATTATAACCAGGCAGAATGCATCACCCAGTAAGCACATGTTTTGAAACCTCAGAGAGTTATGCTGACAGTCCAAGGCCAATCTGCTTAGGCATTTGAAGTCTGCAGACAAAAATCTGACCTCTGGTACCATTTCCTTCTGGCTTTGGGGCTTTGACGCACATACCAAAGCACACTTGTGCTGGAGCAAAACACCCTGCAATATTTGGGATTAGGATGACTGTATTTATATATTCCCCTGAACCCTTTGCAGAGCGGAGCAGCTGGGCCATAGGCAAGCTGTAGCACTGAAGGTTTTGTATTCCCTGTGAGACTGAGAGCCTCGGGGATGCTTCATCTTTTGTGAGGCACAGATGAGATTTCAAACACGATGTGAATGAATCCCGCTCGAACTTCACTCGCTCAAGTAAAATTTGCTGACTGTTGTGTTTTGTTGTTTTTTTCCCCATTCATATTGATCAGCTCCCCGGTTTGACGGGGTTGCTGGTGGAGGAGGCGTCTCTCAGCAGGATTTCAGAGGTGGCGTGTTATACTGGGGCTCGTCCTTGTTGCTGGAGCACAGCTGGCGTCACACTGACGCACCAGCGTTGGGGATGTTTGGTGCTGATATTCGCATGACTTCCCCATTAGCGTTGCTGGTATCGTTGCCTTACTGTCCCCAGAGTGTCTTGTCTTACACCCCATGGGCAGCCCCGCTCAATGCCGGGACAGTCCTGCCACCCAGTCTGCAGGCAGCGCAAGCTAATGAGCTTTATCTCTGACCTCATATTAATTGCAGAAGAGCTTCTCTTTTCTAATTAACGCAAAGCTATGTTACCTTGCCCGGGTAAGATGCAAAGTACTGTGTGTGTGTCATCTTACTCATAAATCATTGATTTGCACCACCTAGCGAACCGCCTCATTAACTAGACTTCTGGGGTCCTGCTTTTCTTCTGTGTGCCCTGGAGTACTTTTAGAAAGCTGGGTATGGCCAGGGAGAAGCAATGAGCTCAAGGACGGTGGGTCGGCTGCATCTTCCAGTCTCTGCTGCCCTCCTGCTTTCTGCACTGAGTAGGAGATTGCAGTGGGAACTTACCCCTGTTTTTCCAAGTTGAGGAGAGGTGATTCCCATCCGAATGATCTCAGTGAAACTTAACAGAGCTCATTGCATCCACTAAGTGGAAAGTAGTCCCTGGAGCAAGGATTTGGTTTCAGTCCACGCTACTGCCCCAGCTGGTTGGTGCTCTCTGGACATAGGGTAGCTTACATTGTTCCACCTGCTTTGGACCTCCTTTTTTTGGGAGGGATGGCAACAGCTCGTCTGTCTTGATGGCGTGTTTTGACTCAATCAAGGCTTGTCTAGTCTTTCCTAGTGCAAGTGCATGGCACTCAGCTGGATATCTAGTCTTTATAACTAATCGGCAGGTGCCTCTGAAAATATGGGTGCTTAGCATCCCTGCTGCTACTTGATTCTAGCTGGCAAGACACCTCTTGGTAGTCAAAAAGGGCAGGTGCAACGAGTCACCTACTGAAATGGTTTCTAGTGACCTGTGAAGCCCTTTGCACGCTGTCTGGGTTTCATTGCCAGGGTCAGTGGTCTCTCGTTATCTCTGTTCTTACCAGCTGGCAGTCAAAATGCAAACTTGCCTGGCTCTGTTTGGGAAATCCGTCCTCTGCCCCGTGGTTCCCTACACGGGTCTGACCCTGGCACTACGGTGCTGCCGATTCAATCTCTGCCTTTCTTTGTGCAACTCGTTTGGTCAGTGGGCATGACTTCTACAAAACGCTGTTGTTTCTGGAAGCACACCCCCCTGTCCCTGCCATCAGTCAACGCTGGCGTCCAGCCAGGAGGCTCTGACCTCAACATCCCTCTTAATGTGGAGTTCACCCCAAGGAACCTCTTGGAGTCATTGCTTTGGAGGAGTTTTCCCAAAACTCTTTCTCTGTGCATAGTCAGTAAAGCTCCCGAGAGGAAGGTCTCCTCGCTGTGTCCATGAGGATTCTTAGGTGTCCCGGGAGATGGGGGATGTCCTGCTCGCTGTCTGTGCTGGTTTGCATTGATGGGACATGACTGGCAACCACATCTTTTAAAGAGGAAGGGTTGCGACCCCAAGGAGGGACACTCAGCTTTCCTTAGTTCAGCTATTATTTCCATGGAACTTGTAGGAATGTGATGTTTTCTGTGGTGCAAAACCTCCTCCCATGTTGGGCTATAAGTTGCCAGGGAGGCTCCTGAGTTGCTGGGGAGAGGGTGGTCGTGGTCATTGCTGGGAGCACCTGCTGTGAAAATACTTGCGCAGCCTCTGGTGAGCAGGGCAGTGAATTAACTGGGCATTCACCTACACGCAAATCCATTGTTCAAAGCAGCGTGGTTTTCTGAGTGTCCCGAGGCCCCTCCGGTGGTCTCCACCTCCATCGTGGAGCTTGCCCAGGTACTGGGGAAACCAGGGTGAAGGTCTCCTCACCACTGATGATCTTGTTTTTCTACCTTTTACTGGGCTGGGATACCCACACAGAGAGAACCGGGTGGCGTTTCTCTCCACACCGATACCTGTCATAGTTTCCTTTGACCTATAAGTGTTTAATTAGTTAAAAAATGAACTATTTCATTTTGGAGGGGAGTGAGGAGGTCAAAAGAAGGCACGAAGGAACAAAAGAAATATTCCTTACTCTTTCTGGGCTGTTTCTTATTGCAAAAATTAATTAGAAAAGGATATTCTATGGATTTAGGCTTTAAACTTCACGTCAGAAATGTTAATCAAGACCGTATTAGCTAGATTTTTCCTTCAGTAGCGAGTGAGGGGGGTGCACGGCGTGTTTGGGGTGTTTTGGAGACAGAGGCGATGGAGACGTTTGGTAGTGTGGCTGTGCGGCCAGGATGGGTTTGGTTTGTCTTCCCCGGTGGGCAGCAGCTACAATTGAGGTTTGGATCTCATCCCACCAGTGCTTGTGGGGCAGTTCCAGGATGGGGTTTGTAGCATCTTTTCCAGTTTTAAAAGCCCAGAGGCGACGTTGGGGCTTTTGGCCACCAGCACCTCCGTAGATTTCATTGCTGGGAAATCTGCTAACCTCAGATTGATGTTTTCTTTGCTTTTTCTGTCTGTCCTGCCTCCTCCCACCCCTGTATCTCATACATAGCTGTTGGTCGCATGAGGGCAGCTCCAAGGGCCAAGGCTGCATCTGATATTTAGGGTTTTTTCCTGTCCCATGGCAAATCTGTGTGGGTATTGATAAATATCTCTGTCTGATTTCCAATTGGAAACAAAGGCAATATTCCTGCCGTGGTCGATTTGGAGATGGTTTTGCCTGCTTTGTACCATCTCACTCCTGAGCGTTGCCCTCATCTTCAGGAAACCTCAGGCTTTAGAAGGTGCTACACCCCGTGCTTTCCTGGGCTGATGGGACATCTTGTGTGCTCCTGTCTTCAGTTTACAACTCTGCTGTAAAGTACCAAGTCAGTCTTGTGTGCTTTCCCCATTTATAACCCACAATGTCCAGTGATCGTGCTTCTCTGGGTGTTTATTCCCCCCGCTCTCCCTTGTGTGTTTATTCTCTCAGTTTACCAGGTGCCGATTTCCCATTTGGGAAAGTCTAAATACTTCAATCTGCCAATTCCCTGCTGCTCCTCGTGTTCTCTGATCCTTCTCAGACAAAGGTGAGAGCGAACCACCAGGTAATTTCTTTTGAAAAGCTGGTTTCAAACAAAGCACCTTGAATGGTGGGCTCAGCTGCCGACCTCAGCATCGTGGTGGGGCTGCTCTGCTTGGGACCAGGATCAGGCCCCGACTGGACCCTCTCCCCTCCTTCCCCTCCTGTCATGGGGATGAAGGCAGAAGGACAGATATCAATAAAAGTGAAAATGAGCTTTTTTGACAGAGCAGCTTCTGCGAGGGAACTTTTATTTTTTATGGTGCAAACAATGGATGGAGCAGAATTTGCATAAATCTCATTAGAAAAAAGTGCAAGTTTCATAAATCTTGTGATAAATTAATGCGATATCATTCCAAACGTGATGTATTAATTTTAGGGTGAAATGAATGGGTCTGTGATCATTGTTGGTAATTATGAGGCTCCCAGGCAGTGTGGAGAGGAAATTATTTTTAAGAGGGTTTTTTAAGTGTAGGAACCTGTTTCACGCCAGGAATATCTAAGAGACCCACATTCCTTCTTTTGCAGGTGTTTCTTGGTTTGCTTTCCTGGGGGTTTTGTTGGGTTGGTTGGGTTGGTTGGTTTGTTTTTATGCCATTGTGTTGACTTCCCCCTTTCCTGCTGATGCCACATATTCTTTTCCAAATCAAACGAAACAAACATCCTTTTGACTTTGGCAAACTCCCCATGTTCCCGCTTGCCCAGGGACTGCGGGTTTGCAGTGACCCTGAGGGCAGGGGCTGCTGGGCCTCTGCCTGACTGGACATGAGCACTCTTTTAATCCCCCTTGTCCGAGCAGATCTGGAGGTGCCGCAGTGATACTGGGGCGTGTTGGGGATTTTCCTGGTTGGAAAGCCTTGGTTAATAAACCTCCAAGCCATGGAGGCGCCATCCGCCGGGAACACGTGGCGCCAGCGTGAGGCCATGCATCTTAGACTGCTTTTGGAGAGCTTGCTTGATATCCGCAGTCTTGTAAGACCTGTTTGAAGGTCGATGGAGGTAAATCGTTCTGTCTTAACCGTGTTGATATAGGTGTTGCTGCTTCTCTGCCCACATGGTGCAGCAGGAGAACCTCGGCTGTTCTGTTTGGTGATAACATCAAGAAAGTTTTATGTACCATTGTTGTTTTGTATTTGTTTCTCCCCTCTGGTTTCTCTGGTAAAGTTAACCAAAGTGCTTGGTAGATAGCAAAGTAAACCGAAGAAGCCCTCTGTTATGAATGCTCTTGGTATGAACACTTGTCCCTTCTTTACCTGCCGCCTTTTAAGCAGGTTTAACCCCCTTTTTAAGCATCTGTGTGAAAGCTGGGGGGATGGAGACAGGCGATGCCTCTTTCCGAGCTTTACTGCCGGCTGTCGAGTCTGCTCATGGGTTCTGTCTCGACCCCGACTCCCCACTCACACTAACTAAATGTGGCAGAGGGATGACAGGCTCCGGCTCCTGCTCTGGCTCGGAGCAGCTGAGGAACCATGAAAATCCCTCTCGCTTTGCCTTTCGCTGCCCGGCGTGATAAACTCCCTCAGAAATGGTTTTGACTGCACAGATTTGTTTTCACTCTTCTCTGCCACCTCTGCGTTTGGCTCCTTTTCCTCCTGTGTGTGATGGGTGATGGCAATAGTGTATGTGCTTCTTGGACCAGCTTGTCCCTCCATAATAGGTAAAGACCTTCTGTTTTTTTCTGCTGGCAAGCACTGTTATTTTTTCATTTATTTATTTCTTATGAGAGCCTTTTTAAAGAGATGCTCATGTCTCCCTGCCACTTTTCACTGGCTCTGCAGCACAGTAACTGGAGCGGAGCAGCCTTGGTGCTGGGGTAAGCTGATGCTTCCCATTAGCACCTGGAAA
The DNA here is from genome assembly GCF_964273445.1 of Streptopelia decaocto. Lineage (NCBI taxonomy): Eukaryota > Metazoa > Chordata > Aves > Columbiformes > Columbidae > Streptopelia > Streptopelia decaocto. The sequence continues at coordinate 34,420,653 of NC_138659.1, read as the reverse complement.
GAGAAGTGTGTGTAACGCTGAGCTCAACTTGAATTGTAGGAGCGGAAACTTTCTTTGCTGAGTTGCTCTGGAAAGTTTTGGCTCAAGTGGTTGAGCCCGTTCTGAAAAGGAGGCCAGGGAGTATCCGTTGAGGTTGTGTTCATATAACAAGCTGGCAGCTACGTGCTTGGGGATGGAGGAGTGGGTTGCCCTTGTACCTGTGGCGTGCTTTTAGATGATAATATGAATGGTGTTGGCCAGAATTTAGTCTCAGCATGCTTGCACAGCGTGAGTTTTGCTAACATAGTTCCCCCTTGGTGTGCTCCAGCTGAGGAGCAAGGTCCGGAGCACATCATGGTTGGGTCTGGGAGCCTGAGTCTTCTGCATCACCTACGGCTATCCATGGGAAACTGCTCCAGGAGGCCGGGCCGGACTGGGAGGAAGGCGGGAACGAGGATGGAGGGACCCTGGTGCCTGTAAGAGACTTTCTGAGCCTGCTTTGCTTGCTCTCCTCACCCCCTGCACCGTGTCCATGTTGGCACCAGGTGGGCTCACCTGTGCACGCTCTGTCCCCAGCTCAGGGCTCATCCTCCCTGGGAAAGCCATGAAGCCTCGTCCCAAACATGTGAGCAACTCTCGCCCACTGTAACGTCCTGCTTGAAACCGGAATTTACTTCATTTTCCTTGCTAGGGAATCACCATCCTTTCCCTCACACTGCTCAGAGGTGGCACACTGTAGGGTTGCTCAGCAGCACAGGAATATTGGCATTTCTTCTTAAAATCTTTTGGAAAACATAATGGAAGGGCTTTTTCTGAAAGGCGAGAGAGAAAATGAATTACAGGCAAAGAAAAAGGGAGCAGGTGAAAAATGAGAAGAACAGGGTTTGAATTTCAAGATCAGATCCATCAAATCCTGACGCCGAGCACACCAGCGGCCAGCCTGATGTGATGGACGGGGCTATCGGGACATGCCTGTGCTGGGACAACCGGGGCAGGAAGGCAGGGCTGCTGCCTAGCAGCTCATGTCAGCGCATGGGGTGCGATTGTCCCCTGTCCCTTCCGAGGAGGGGAGGAAGGGACAGGGGACAAGGGGACAGGAGAGCCCAAGGAAATCTGGTGGCAGCTACTTTGGAGCAGAAGCGTAGCAGTGGCCTTCACATCAGGGGACTCCTTGCTGCAGGGTGTGGATGCAAAAATGATTCTTGTGTAAATAAATTTGTGCAGGTTCGAGAAGTTGAATAGCAAGTGAGGGCTCTCTGTGCCAGCCTGTGACCGTGGCGGAGGACCACAGGCATGGCTCTCGGCACAAGGGCTGTCTCCCTGCTGCTTCCCTGCCCCGCGTGCCCTGTGCCTCTGCTCCGTTTGCTGCTGCTGCGTGGAAATGTCTGGGTTTTGGGTGCACAAAGCCCCTCGCGTGTGAGCTGAGCGCCTGTGGCACCGCCAGGCTCTGGGTCGCTCTCGGTAGCGGTGGCAGAAGGTGGGAGCCAAGGAAGTGTGTGGCGACGGTGCCCATGGACAGGATCCAAATCCCGGCACTGGTGAGAAACAACGAGCCAAGGAGAAACAGGCACGGGCTTTTAGGAGCTGGGATTAAAACGCTTTTAATATTAAAGTGTAGCTGATGCCTGAAGTCTTGAGCGCAAAAGCCAGAGCAGTCAGCAGAGGAATTCCTATTAACTCCAGCTGGGTATGGATCAGACCTTTTAAGAGTGCATCTTATTAAGCAGCTAATTAGAAACCTGCCCCTTCTGTTGGATCCTGGTGTCCTCCATCTGCCCAAAGCCCTTCCCTGTGCAGACGCTGGCCGCATCTTCATCCTCCTCTTGCCCTGCTCCTAAGGCTCCTCGGCACCTCCAAACCCTCTGGCAGCTCTGGGATCCTCCCACAGGGTGCATTTTTCTCCTTTCTCACCCCACTCTTGCAATCAAGAGGAGCTGGGAAGGCACAGCCCCTTCACCTGCTTTTCCCTTTGGCTAAATGGAAGGGCAAGAAAAATACGGGGGTTTACAGCTGAAAGCAAGATGCCAGGACAGGAGTTTGTGTATGGGGGGGAAGTACAGCCCATAAAACAGCCAAACCTAAAATACTACATCATGAACAAAGCAAGAGGTGACAAAAGAACAAGGAGCTCCTGAGGTCAATCAAAGTTCAAGACTCGGAGAAAGAAGAAAATCTGAGTATGTGTGAGGAAGAGGGAGAAGGAGCCGTGATTGAGAGAAAGGAGGCAAAAGGAGACAAGATAAATGGTGATTATCTGGCGGAATCAAGACACTTAACTGCCCTGTCTGATTCCTCAGGGGAAACAAACGCAGCCTATAGCTTTGTGCTGCACAAGGGTCATCTGTCCCTGTTTCCCTTGCTGGAGCCAGGTCGGCACTTGGTTTTGTGGTGGCTCATGAAGAGCTTTCATGAAAGAGACTGTGTGTGTGTGGGGGGAATAGAATTAACTAAATCAGTGCTAAAGGGATTGGTGGAAACCTGCAGAAATGTTTGTCATGTTGGTGGAAGTGGTGAAGGAGCCCAGGATGCCCAAACGCATCCCACACACCTGGTTCGTACTGCACGCTGAACCTCAGCATTCCCCCAGGGTAAAGCTTGGAAAAATCAGAACAATAAATGCACAAGCAATTGTAAAAATCCCATTTCTTATTTCAGGGATCTGCTTCTTGTTGTCTTCTATTTAATTTGTTATTTTGGTCTGTATTTTATGGATTATTTTTCCTACAATGAATTGGGAGGCGCTTCTAAGCTAAGGTGGTGATTGCTGGCTGACGAACAGGTGAAACAGCTCTTAATTTTTGGTGCCTTGCTTGTGAGGGTTTACTTGACATTGTGTTTTCCTGTGCAACAACATGCAGCTCACACTTTAATGTTCCGAGCTACACTATCCACATCCTAAAAAAGTTTCTTGTTTCTAACACATAAAAAGAAGGAAGAGTTGAGGAGGGTATAAGCGCTGGATATTCCCTTTCCTTGCTTTACCTGCTAAATCCAACCTTGGTTTTGATGTGCCTGGACCAGAGTCAGCGAAGCCCCGTGTACTGTTTCACAGGGACGATGCGTCTTGTTTTCCAGGTTATCCCGAATTTAGGAGTGAAATTCCTTGACAGCGGGAGGTAGATCTAATGTGGAGAGACAGAGAAGACGTAAATGTACATTTGCTGGCTGATTTCTTTGTGCAAGTGAGTTTGCAGCATAAAAACCATGAATGTGACTATGATTAGAACCAGGTGGGACATGCGTTTCCTATTCAGCAGGATTTTTAAGGTGGTCTCAGTCACAACTCAAGTGGAAGGGAAACAAAGAGCTTTTGGGGGTTGGAGGATTTGCAGGTCCGGGGGGAAGTGCGGATACCCTGTTGATTTAGGGGGTTTGTATGAGATGTAAAGGGAGAAAGTCTGTTTCTCCCATTAAATTTGGCAGAATAGAGATGTATGACCCTGGACTTACGTTAGTCATTGGCTTTCTCTGCCATGGGGATGCTCTCAGTCTTGCCCTGTGTTCTGGGGCAAAGAAACCTTTGTGAAAGAATAAACCCAAGCCTTGTTTCGTATCAAGGCTCTTGTGTTTTAGAACCTGCAGGGTCACTCCGTATCTCCAGTGTTGGCTTCACTGAAGAGTTGGGAATGTTGTGGATGAACCGGCTGATTGTACTGGTTTGGATAAGAACTCTTTTTTCCACATCTTTGTCCAAAAATGTCTGATTTTGACCCGTCGCTCGTTTGCACCGGTGCGGGTGGAAGGTAGATTTTTTTCCCAGGGGTCAGCTGTAGTTGCTCTTTTTAAAACAACTGTTATTCCTTCTCTAAATATAAATTCAGCTGCGTTTGGGCATTAAGCCTCGCTGTGCTTTCTTGCTCTGGAAGAGTCATCTTTAAGCATTACATTTTGTCCTCTTCATGGATGTGCTCGAGATGCCTGAGTCATCTTGCAGTTCAAGCATTTAAAGTTAAATGCAAAGTGGTTTTGCTAGCTTTCAAATATCTGTGGCTCCCTCTTGCACCCGGTCCTGAAGGCGATGCCGCCGGCCGAGCAGCGTGCAGAATGGCAGCCCTGGTAGAACTGGCCTTATTCCCCAAAAATCACTCATCTGAGCACCCAGGGCATGGGAAGAGCTCCTTGTGTGCTCGGACCTGTGGTCCTGTCAGAATGGATTTGCCATGCTGCCAGCAGTGTTTGTACCGACACCAGTTTTACATAGCACTGGCGGCCCTGGCACCTGCCAGGCGGCCGGGTCATTGCTCCATTGCTCTTCATTGGTATCGTACAGTGCTAAATTTTTAATCACAAAGTCATGCAGTGCTAAGTCAAATGCCTTACAGAAGTCTATTATTTCTTCACAGTTACCTTTATCTGCCAAAATTGTAATCTCATAAAAGAATAAAATCAGGTTTGTTTGACAAGGCCTATTTTCCATAAAATTGTGTTGACTGGCATTAATTATGTTCCTATCATTTAATTCTTTATTAATGGAACCTTGTATCGGTTTTTCCCATTATTTCTACGGTGATTGATGTCAGACCAAGCCGTTGGTAATTGGCCGGCTCGCTCTGCTCGCCAAGCCGTGCTGCCGCATCGCCCTCCGCTCTGCTGGCGCTTCCCTCCTCTTCCCAGTTGGGTGAAATTCTGCTATTCCCCCTCCTGGGCCAGATGTTTGGGGTTGTGGGGTGCTCCCATGCTGCCAAAGACAGCGCACACAGACGCTATCCCCCCTCATCCTCAGGCCCAGGTGGCCAAGAGGGTCTCCCATTCTTATCTCCATCCACCAACTTTTCTCCTCCTATTTTCTCCCTATCCTGACTGAGAGCATGTGGATGGACACCAGGCAGCCAGCCATGGTTGTCCCGCCACAGCAGACATTGAGTGCGCTTGGAGGCATCACGGAGAGGCTCAGAATGATTCAAGGAGGTTCTTATGGAGCTGAAAGGGGGCTCCAAGGGTGGTGGCCATCCCTTGCTTTTTGGAGCAGTAGAAGTCATCCTGCTCTAGGAGCAGTGTGGAGACAGCAAGCAGGATACATGGCAGCAGCTTCGGAGGGTCCAGGTTGCCTCTTGAGTGCTGTTAAGAGGAGGCATTTACACCATATGCCCCTGAAGGATGGCTGTGCAAGGTCTCTGTTGACTGGGCTATTCGAGATGCTGCAGAAGGTAGTTTGAAACATGATTTGGTGGAAGGTAGTGCTGGGTTTACCCCAGCATCTCTCATGCTTTCTGGGTGTGTGGGGTCTACGTATGCCAGAAAGACCAGCACCTGTTCCAGCTGCTGTGTTTAAAACCAGCCTCAGCCCTGTGTCTGGCCCCCAGCACCATGGAATCCCTGAGCCTCAAGGCACCTGTGGACATCACATTCTTGCTCTTGGCCTTGAGATATTTGCTTTTAATCTGGAAATGTTGCGGTGCCCCTTGGCAGGGGAGAGCATGAGGGAGGCTGGTAGGCACCTCTCCAGGAGAGATATGGGCTCCACCACTGTCTCTAGTGCCTGAGGTGGCTGTGGTTCTGCTGAAATAACGTGGCTTTCTCTTCTGATAAAGGTGAGGGAGGAGAGGAGCTGTGGTTCAGTCTATCTGTGCTGGAGAGAACAGTAGGGCCATGCACAGCTTGACTCCCCTTGCTGCTTGAGGTATGGTAGCACCATGGGAAAATAGCTTGGGGATGACTTACATGAGGAAAGCAGACAACCTTCAGGATTTCTTCCTCTGTTCATTTCGCTCATGAGTTCTTTCCTTTCTGTCTCCCCCAGGCTCCTCGGTGACTCAGCTGCTGGCTCGGGACCTGGACAACGACCCCCTGGTGTTTGGCGTGGTTGGGGAGGAGGCCAGCCGCTTCTTCGCCGTGGAGAGCGTGACTGGCGTTGTCTGGCTCCGGCAGCCCTTGGACAGAGAGGTAACGCCGCCTTCTGCTGGGGGAGGAGAAAAAAGTCCCTGCTGGGATAAATGGTGACTCTTCACCTTTTGCGGCAGCTGGGGTGTCGGGAATCCAGGTGTCAGACGTGTCCTGCTCACCCTGTCACTGTGGGGATAGAGGGGAAACAAGCAGGGTGCTCTGGTTCCATCTGGCTTGTTGTTTTTCATGGATCTCAGAATAATATTTGCAAGTTCAGAAGTGAAGAAAACAATAAATGGAAATGATCCACCAAAGAGGGGGATGCTTGCACATTCAGGGAAATTTACAGCCTCTCTCTTCAAACCTACGTTCCAATGAAATCCTTTGCTACTTAAACCGGTGTGTGAAGAGACCTGAGGTTTCCCTGTTTATTCAGTCTCACGAGGAATTTTCATCATCTTCTGGGTTCAGGTTGCTGGAAGCTAAATGGGGCAAGATTTTTGCCTTGACCTGTTTCACGCTCCTGTTTTCAACAGTAGCTTTAGTGTGCAAAGACAGTGCACCCATCCAGGCTCCTCTTCTACAAAAGCCCTGGCCCTTGCCACATTCCTGGAGCGAGGAAGAAGGGATAGATAGCACAGGAGCTTGGTAAGACTGAGAAAATACTGTATGACTTGGGCACGGTGCTTATATCCCCCTGTGTTCCTTTTGCCAGCGGCAGTGTTATGAAGATAAAACCCATTAACGCGCCTCAGGGTGCTGCTGGTCCTGGTTGGCGCCAGCCCAATGTGAGGATGCAGAGCAGCAGTGTGAGGATGCTGCTTAGGCTGGGTGAAGGCAAAACCCAGTTTCACAGCATTAAGAGCGAAACTAGGCTCTGGAAAAATAAAGTGGTTTTCTTCTCCCCTCCACCTCCCCATACAAACAGCTGCTGGCATGAGTCATAGATCTTCTCTTATTCAAGTGCCTACTGCTTCCCAATACTTGTGATAACAACATTAAGCCAAGGAGGTCAATAGATTTGGGTGACTTTTGGGGGAAGGTAGGAAGGGAAGGGGCTGAGCGGGCTTGACGTGTGGCTGGGATGAACTGGGAGAGGAACCTGCACCCATCTCATGATCCCAGGGGCTCCAAGTCAGTGAGACATGGAAGAGGGTGAAGACCAGCCATATGCATAGCTTGGTATGGGTAAGAAAAAGCTATAAGGGGCAATTTATGGTGGAGGGGAGGGATGGAGGTGAACAGCACACCAGGAGCAGAGAGCACCAGCTTGGATGCGTGGGATCAGAAAGTCAGGGGAGAGAAAGCCGTACAGAAAAGTGGTGGGGAAAGAAAAACAAGGAATCGGTTCTTGTACAATGGAGGAGAAAAAGAGAGACTTGGAAAGGGAGAGGGAGTCATAGTAGGGTAAACGATGCAAGAAAGGGGAAAATAGAGAGAAAGAGGAAGGAGTGAATGTATAGAGGCAAAACAATTTTTAAAAGATTATTCACTCCCACAAAGATGAAAAGGAAAACAGGTAAAAAAAAAATTAAAAAATAATAAAAGACAAACTCTGAGTCTGAAAAATGTGCTAAAATGAAAGGTGGAGACAGAAATTAGCGTTCTCTAACTTTCTAACTTTCTCTGATTATTTTATCAAGTTTTTCAAATTAAATGCTCAACAGGTCGGTTGTTTTCTCCTGTTTTTCCTTTCTTCCCTACTGCTTTGTCCCTTGTGGTGGCACTGATGGGAATAGGGGGAATAGGGGGAAAAGACACTGACAAAGCAAGGTGGGATGTCCCAGGAGCCAGAGGCCCCTCTTCCCTCTTCCCTCTTCCCTCTTCCCTCTTCCCTCTTCCCTCTTCCCTCTTCCCTCTTCCCTCTTCCCTCTTCCCTCTTCCCTCTTCCCTCTTCCCTCTTCCCTCTTCCCTCTTCCCTCTTCCCTCTTCCCTCTTCCCTCTTCCCTCTTCCCATCTCCATCGGTATTTCAGCTCCTCCTTCTGTTCCCCAAACCCTCTCCAGGGGTTGCTACCCTGGTGCAAGCCAAGCTCCTGGTCTGGGTACCAGCGGCTGTTGCCTGTCCCCGAGCTGATCTTTTTAGGAATAAATCAACCAAATCTGCAGTACAGAGCCATTCCAAGTTTGCTTCCCAGCCTTTCCTGCACAACGCTTTGGGAACATGGAGCTCTTGTGCTCGAGCAGCTCGGGCAGGGGCGCTGGTGGTGGGAAGGGATGCTGGAGGAAGAACCAGAACACCAAACGATGCCCAGGTACCAGACTGCTGTGGTGTCCCACTCCTGCTCTCCATTCCCACATGATTCCTTGGTAAATATGAGATAAATGATCATGGGTAGAAAAGAAAGCTCAAGAAGAGAAGGTGTGCCTCCACTAGCAATATCTCCCTGTCGCAGCCATTTTTAACTACAGATCCTGGGCTTAGCCCAGTTTTCCCAGCTCTGTCCTATCCCACGAACTTCTACATGGCAGGTAGAGTTGGGAAAGCAGCAGCAAGATTCAGATATCCTCAGTGAGACGGTGCTGTATTGTCATTGCAAACGAAAGCTAAATAAGCTGCTTTTTGTTTGGTGTTGGGGATCAGGTGGGCGTGCAAAGAGAGCTGGGGCATGATGAAGGAGGCTAAAGAATGGGCTCCTCTCATCTACTTTAGCCTAGCCGTCTGTTTAAAGTACTTGGCTGTTAATCAGAGATTTGGTTCCTTAGTCCCTGCATCCTCCTGACCCAGGGCAGAGGGGTTCTCCACAGCCATGAAATATGCTGGAACCCTGCTGGCATTAATATTTCTCAGTGTTTTATGCTCAGTGTAGGTGACTGCACTCGAGCATCGCTTCTCTCCTTGAAGGTCCTGAAAGCATTTTGCATGTAATAATATTGGCTAAAAGTCCCAAGCCTGCCATCTGCAGATAAACACCACAGTATCTTTAATTATATGTTTTTCTTCTCCTTTCCCTTTCAGACTAAGTCGGAATTCACGGTTGAATTTTCCGTCAGTGACAGCCAAGGGGTAAGTGTGACTTCTCATTTCATGGTCTGCGGCACGGGCGCCGATGATGAGCGTGGGTTGCATGGGGACCTTCTGCATCGCCTTGGGGGGGCTTGGGGAGCGGGACCACCCCTGGCCATCATTTGCCAAAAGTCAGAAAAAGCAGCCACAAGCTTGCTTTAGGTTTTAAATCCACGGGTAAAGCTGACGCCCGCTCCCTCTTGTTGTCCTCGTGGTGGCAGGTGATCAAAGGGACGGTCAACATCCAAGTGGGAGACGTGAACGACAACGCCCCGCGGTTCCACAATCAGCCCTACAGTGTCCGCATCCCGGAGGTAGGAACCGCCTCAACCTCCCAGCGTCTGGCTTGGCCCTCGGTGGCCACACTCGCTGGCCAGTTGCCACCACAGAGCTGTGTGCTCGGCTACATGAGGGCCACCAGAGCACAGGACTGTCCTCCTGCCCTGGATCCTCACTGGGGTTGGGGGAGAATTAAACCTCTGGAAGTTATTGTTGCCTGAAAATGGGCAGAAGAAAAATGGCCACAATTTAGGTGCTGGGGGAAGGCAGGTGGAAGAGGTCTGGAGCTCAGAGCCTTTGCAGCCGTTGTGATGTCTTTCCATTGACACAGGTGAAGTCTGAAAATAGCTGGAAATATATATACACATATATTTTTTCCAGTCCTTTGAGCAGTGGGGAGTGTGCAGCTCTTGTCACAGAGATGATGTGAGGCAGGACTAAATATTTCTCCAAGCACCTGATTTCTGGTAGAATCCTGCCCAATGGCTTCTGCCCTTCCTGGTGGTTTCCATCCACAGCTCTGTAGCAGGACTCGTCCCATCATGTCCTAGGAATAATGTAGGTAGGAAGGGACCACAGGAGCTCATCTGGCCCAACCTCCTGCTAAAGCAGAGAGGATTTGCACGTTAGATCAGGTTGCTCGAGACTTATCCAGCCAAGTGTTGAATATCTCCAAGGACAGGGTTTCCACAAGCTGCTGCCACTCTCTCTCCATGCTGGTCATTGCAAAGGAGGAGACAGCGAGTCGTACCATCAGGGAGACCTTCTGCACCTAAAGCTCAGCTTGGCAGAAATAGGTCAGGAACTTACAGATCCGATGTGAATTTAGACTTCAAAGGTGTGGAGTGAAAGGTCATTCCTGGGGCAAAAGGGAGGAGGTCGGGGTATTATTTTTGAAATGGGGAACTTAGTAGGGCGTTTCACGTTCTCCTATGGAGGAAAGCTCTCCCTCTCGCACCCAGGTGCCAGGGCAGGGCATGTTCTTCCCGGAGCATGTCTTGGGGTGTGGATGAGGTCAAGTGTGCACGTGTGTGTGAAGTCACGCAGCCTTCAGTAACAGAGAGGTACAAACGGTGGCGTTACAGCCGTGTACTCAATATGCTGGCTGCTGACGCCCTGCCGTGCTGGGCTTTGATCTCTCCCTGTCCCTCTGCTGCAAGGATGAGGTTTCTTCATTAGGCTGCTTGTGATGTATGAGCCGGGAGTTTTTAGTCTCATCTTCGCACCAAGTCATCTGAAACCTCCCTTTGAGAATGACACCGGGTCAGAGTCATTTCTTTTCCTCTTTAAAGCACAAATGGCGCAGAAATGACTTGGCAAAACCTGCAAGAGCTGCTGCTCGCTCTTGCCTTTCTGGTCGGGTGGATGAAAAGTGGGTTTCTGTGTTCTTCCCTGGGGCTGAATTAAGCCCCGCTCTTTCTATACCTGGAGCAGCCATACCAGGTCTCCTCTTGCTCATTGCTTCTGTCCCAAGAGCTGATACTGCACATCTTAAGCCTTCCACATTTCAGATCTTAACCCATGTCAAACCTGGAGAGCAAGGAGGGCAAAGCTCTAGTGATGGTCTGGAAAATCAAGGCTCCTTGAGGAAAGGGAACTGTGGACAGGTGAGCTGGACAAAAAATAGATAGTGGATGAAGAGGTTCCCTTCCCTTTTGCACGTCACTCTGCTTTGTACATGAGCTGTGATTCTGCTAGGAGGCATTTCTAGGACTGTCTAATGGTTTGGGGTATAGCAAGCATGGGGCTTCCCAAGTGCGTCCACTCTGCCACCAGACCTTCAGAGCTGGGCTTTGCTGGAGGGTGGCCTCATCTAATTACAGGGCATCGTGTGACCGTTGTGACTGTCTGTGATCTTTAACCAAGGGCACAGATGGGAGGCAACGAGCCACAAACTCATTGCTCAGCCAGCATCCTTCTCCTACCTGGGGAGACAGCCTTTGCTTGACAGGCACTGGGAGAGCAAGGAATGGGGTCCTGCCACCTAAGGGGGACACTCCGATGACTGAGGTCCATAGGAGACGTGAGCAGTGAATTTCTGTGTGCTGGCATGGCTCTTGAGGAAGAGATGCCTGTTGTTTTGAGAGATTTGCTGGTCCATGGGTTGTTCTTGTTGCTTGACCACAGGTACTCAAAGCTGGAGGTGATGTGGCATGGAGAATCCTCAATATCTGAGGCCTCTTGAGCCAGGGGACACCTTGGATGCAGCTGATGCTGGTGATCATGGTAGGGGACAACTGTGTCCCCAGGTCATCATTGTGCTCCGGACAGCTCGGGCCAGGGTGAACACAAAGGGCATAGACAGCAAAATCTGTTTCAAAGGCCACCCTGCCCAAGGCGAAGGTTCTATAGCTGATGAACCCAGCAGGGGCAGGAGAAGAGGCCAGCAGAAGCGGTAGTGCAGCTTTGCATGGGCTGGCTCTGCGCAGAATTGGCAGCTAATGAGGGTTTTTCTCTTTTTAATTTTGAGATAAATGGGTGTATCGATTTGCAGTTGTCCTAGCTAATGGAGCAGCAACAGAAAGGCTATTTAAACCTCACTGCTATTGTGTGGCACTAGGAAAGTCAAAAGAAGAGTGTGCATAAATAAATGGAACATGAAGTAAACTGACCTTTAAAAACAATACTGCCTCTAAATACCCGTCCTGGTGTTCTGCGCAGTCGACTTGATTTGAAAATGGGAATTTATTTGTGCATGGGCTGCGGGCTGCGATTCCTTTTTAGCTTGGGGAGAGGATGCCCAGTTTAACCACAGCAGCTCTGAATACCCAGCCCGGGGGTCGCTCGTGTGTCAGGCTGGTGCTACTGGTCCTCTGTGCTCCTTGTGTCTCAATCGCAGCCCTGGCACCTGCCTGGAAGAGCCGAGCGAGGGGCTGCGTGTCGGGAGAGGACATTGCTCTGGCGTAATCGTCCATCCTGTCTGGGCAAGAGTGCCCTGTGATTTGCTTGTCGAAAGGCAACGAGGCAGTGCGGACGCTTTCAAGTCTGTAAAGGAAAGGGGAATCCTGCTAGAATTGGCAACTTAATTCACCAAGCTGGCCTCGACAGAGCTCATTAAGTTCTCGTGTATTCATTTCAGGCTAATGGCTGTCATGCTGACTGCTGTTTGATTTGCTGTAATAGACTTTTATGGCTTTACGGTTTGCTAGGACGTGTGTGCCTCTGTCTGTGCCCTGTGGCGCTGCTGTAGAACATTAGTTAGCCGCTCATGTGCTTGCTACTCTGACCTTCAGGGTTTGTTCTCTTCCTGGATGCATCATCCCTTGTATGTCCCCTCTTGCACATGCTCTTTTTCACCCTTGTTATCCTCAGCCGACCCCAGGGTACCATGTTTCTGAGTCCATGGTAGGCTGTGGTGGTGATGCCATGGTTTCTGACAAGCCCGATCTGCTTTATCTAATCTATTTTTCCATTTGGCTGGATCTGTAGGAAACCCAGGCTTGTTGGATTGTCACAGTTCAATGGCTTTAGGTGGAGCGAGCGGGTGAAGTGAAGTGAAGCCACCACATGGGGTGTGTGGTGTTGGGATGGGGGTAGCCTTGGGTACTTGCTAGGCTTTCTTGTCCCACCTTCCAAGCATGGGACCTTCTGGGTCATGGAGCCCTCTGTTTACCTTTGAAATGAAACAGAAGGAGGCTGAGGGGAGACCTTCTCGCTGTCTACAACTGCCTGGAAGGAGGTTGCAGCATGGAGTGTGTTGGCCTCTTCTCCCAAGTAGCAAATGATAGGACAAGAGGAAATGGCCTCAAGTTGCGCCAGAGCGGGGTTTAGGTTGGATATTAGGAAAAAATTCTTCCCGGAAAGGGCTGTGAGGCATTGGAACAGGCTGCTCAGGGCGGTGCTGGAGTCACCATCCCTGGAGGGGTTGAAAAGGTGTTCAGACAAGGTTCTTAGGGACGTGGTTTGGTGCTAGAGTTGGTTAGGTTATGGTTGGACTCAATGATCCTGAGGATCTCTTCCAACTGAAATGATTCTCATTTTACAAACCTTTAAGCTTATCCTCAGAAGACATAGCTTTGCAAGACTCTCTTCTGCATCTCCTAATTCTAGGTGTTCCAATGTCTACAGGACACCCCATCTTGGGTCCTGCAAAGGTCCCTCAGAGGTTGAGGCTCTTGTGTGGTGTGGTAACCAAGTTTAGTACCTTCCTGTGAAGAGCTGTTTTCCCCCATAACCGCCAACATCCTGAGCCTCCTGATCAAGTTCAAACCATTCACATCCTTCTCTTGGCCCTGGAGCATTATCAGTCTTCACCAGCTGGCAGAAAAGGTCACTTAATCTCTGGTTTTTTATGCTGAATGTTCCCCCAGGAGCTTTCCAGTGGGGTTTTCCCTCCTTTGGTGTTCTCCTCATTTGCTTCCTCCTGTAATATATATTATTGGGTTACGTCTTGCAGCAAAAAGCTGTCCTCAGCCAGCTCCAGGCCAGAGACTGCCGATTAGCACCCCAGCCTCTCACGAGATGACGGCTGCACCATGAAAACGCATCTGTAACCTGACAGGAGGTAGCAATTATAATGAGGCTCTGTTTTCAAAAGGCACCCACGTCATTGGTAACCACAACCATCCATGTTGGAAATGTGCTCACCTCTTCTTGAGCTCAAGCAAGTGCCGGTAAGAGGCAGAGCTGTGGGAAAGGAGCTTAATAATAGAAAGGAAAGTTTGTGGGCAGCACACGGCGTCGGCTCGGCAGCTACAGTCCAGCTTGCAGGTGTCGCATGTCCTGAGCTCAGCCCTGATTTACCCATTTATTTTAATTGGGAGGCAGGCGGCTGCTTGCCATCAGCAGCATTCCCTTCTGCTCAGGGAGCAGGCTTTGGGATGGAGCCTTCACAAGCTGCTGGTCACCATTGCCATCCTTAATATGGTGGGGTAGTTGAAACAGCAGCTTTTATGATTTTCTTTTAAATCGTGCAGAAAGGTGTTTGGCAGGGAGGAGAGGGAAAGGAGGGACCGTCACTGCCCTGTCCCGTTACATAGCCTGGAACCAGACCGTGCTAGAGGGTGAGCGGCGGCAGGGAGGATCAGAGAAAGCCCCAAAAGCCCTAGCTGTAATTACAATTATTATTTTGCTTTAATGGTAATAATGTTGGTAATTACATCAGTTTCCCTGCCATCCTACCCGGGAGTCTACAGGGGCTCATATAATTCTATTGCGATGGCTCCGAGGCCCGATGCTGCGCATACGAAGCAGCTGCAGGGAGCCCGAGCTCCTATTTCAACCCCATTAGCTGTTCCCTTGCACGCTTGCACACACCTTTTGGATTTGGTTTTGGGTTTTTTTCCTCCTTCATTTAAAGAGCCTTTAAATTGAAGGCGGTGATAACAGAACTGATAAGAAAGATGTTCCTGCCATGCTGCAAAATTGGCTATAATCACTGCTGCCGGCTTCCCTTCCTTGTCTCTTTTTCTTTCTTTCCCCTGCTCGCTCTTTTCCTTTTCTCCCTGCCCTTATGCGTCTATGTGAATTTTAGAACTGCAGAAATCATTTACAACGAATAACCAATCCACCAAATCCAGCCTTCTCCTCCTTCCACCACCTTCGCGCATGCAAAACGTGCAAGCGTATCCAGCTCTTCCGCAGCATTTGGGATGCAATGTTATTTATTTATTTACGGCTATGTGTTTTGTCTACATGTCTGTGTGCGTTTGTCTTCTTGTTTTTTAATCAAACTTCCTAGAAAGGCAGCAAACAGCTCAGCAGATTATTGAGGCTGTGTTGATGAAATGCTGGTAGAAGGCAGGCAGTTCTCTTTCCTGGGGAAGCGAGCATCTCCATTTCCCTTCCACCCCAACATCCCATGGATGTGGATGATGCTGGGTGCTGAGGGTACGTCCCACCTTCGGTGCCTGGTGGAGAAGTGGTGTAGCAGGTGAGTCCTTTCCCAAACTTTCCCAAGCATCCTCATTTTCCATTGTGTTTGTTGTCTCTGGGTTTCAAAGCCAGCCTCCCTCAGGCTGACAAAAGTACAGCTTAGATCTCCACATCATCTCTCTGGCTTCACAGAGTTGGTCGCCAGATGTTTGTTTTGATGTTTCTCCTTTCCGTATACACGTGTGTCTGTGTATTTTTCTTAAGTTTTTGAGCAACCTTTAATTACTTTCCAACTTCATCCAGCAAGCTTGTGGAAGCAGAGACACATTGCAAAGCGTGTGCCTTCCCTTCAATAGTCTTAAGTGCAGGTGTACTGCCCATCTATTAAAAAGCCATCTCTTAGCTGGATGGGATAACCCCTTTGAGAGGGTTTCATCTGCTCTGTAGTCAGTAGGTAGAATATCCCTCTAAGAAATCATGATTCTTCCCTCCTCTTTCAACCCCAGCCTGCACGATCCACCAAGACGGGACTATTTCTATATTGTTCGGGAATATTGAATGTTAAGATGTGTCTTCACATAGAGAAAAGTGCCAGGTTTTGCCAGTGGGACACTGTTTTTCATCAGAAGGCTTGTGCAAGTGACCGTCTCCCGGTGTGGCAGAGGAGAAGGAAGGGGAGCTGAGGCAGTGGCAGGCGGATGATGGGGACGGAAGGATGTGAATAACACACAAGTCGTGAGGCTGAGTTCGCTCCGACAGGTGGGATGCCGTGTGCATTGGCACGCTGGCTGCGTTTGGCTCGGGGGCGACTTTGTAAATATTCATAAAGATCCCCCTGTTGCACATGCAAGCAGAATGTAAACAGGCTGATGAAGTGCAGGGAAGTTCAGATGCCGTCTTGGGCATTTGTTCTGGCTTTGGGATGCTGGCAGCTCCTTTGGGCAAGAACTTGGGAGCACAACAGGTGGCAGATGCCGTCTCCTCCCTGCTCTTTGCTGTCGGCACCGGAGAATGATACTTAAACAAAATGGGCTGCAGCGCATGGAGTAGAACGCAGCATTTGGGCTGAAGGATTTGCACAGCTGACATCAGGCACGTCCATGGGATTTATATAGAAACTTGTTAAGGGGTGAGGTGCTTATTAAAGAGTCGTGGTGCATCTGTATGGTGTGGCCAGGCTGGAAAGGGTCCAGAGAAGGGCCACAAAGATGATCAAGGATGGGAAAGCCACCATATGAGGAAAGGCTGAGAGAACTGGACTTGCTCAGCCTTGAGAACAGAAGGCTCAGGGGAGACCTTATCACCATCTTCCAATAGTTAAAGAGTGGCTACAAAGAAGATGGAGACTCCCTTTTTACAAGGAGTCACCTGGAAAAGATGAAGGGCAATGGGTACAAGTTACTCCTGGGGAGATTCCGATTGGCCACAAGAGGGAAATTTTTAATCAGCCATTGGAATAACCTCCCCAGGGAAGCGGTGGATTCCCCAACATTGGACACTTGAGATTCAGCTGGACAGGGCGCTGGGCCATCTTGTCTAGACTGTGCTTTGGCCAAGCAAGGTTGGACCAGATGACCCCTGAGGTCCCTTCCGACCTGGTATTCTATAATTCTGTGATGAGACATGGAGGATTTGAGCGGTGTGGCTTTGGTATGGGGGACGGCACGGGGCTGGGAGGCTGCTGGAGATCTCTCCTTGCCTTGCACAGGGGAAGCTGTTGGGTGATGCAGCAGGTGCTCGGACCCAGAAGCATCCTTCCCTCTAAAGGTCATCTGTGTGCAAGTTTTTGTCGTTATTGCTGATGCATATACTGTGACGACAGATGGAGAGTGTCAGAGGGTCTTGAGTGACTTCCTGACATCCTCGGGAGAAAGAAAGTCTCCACCTCTAGCAGTCCTGTTGCTTGTCTGGCTTCACCGGTGAAGAGGAGACTTTGGTCCTTTAAAATACGTGCCCAAGGAGTGAAATGAGAAACGCAACAGAAACTACTGGGGCGGAAAACTCCAAATGGCGTGGAAGTAATGTGTAAAGTGTCCTGGAGATAACAGTCATTTCCACCAGGCAAAACTTGGGCTCTTTCTGGAAGAATCCTGCAGCAAGGAGGGGGGCAACGCCTGAAAATTAGAAATAGTCGTGCTGTTCTGACCAGCGTAACGCTGGGGTAGGCGAAGGGGACAGGGGAATGCGGAAAGGGGAGAAAACGGCAGATTTGGAGCTGAAAGAGAAGCTGGCATGGGGAAGCAAGCAATTCGGTGCTGCCGCCGAGGAGCCGTCGTGCTGGGAAAATAAGATTCCCGGAGCCAAAGAAATAATCTCGGGGCAGAGGAAAAGTGTACAGAAGCATTCTGCAAGCAAGGAGCACCCAGAAAAAGAGGAGAGTATCCCCTTGGCCCCACGGGCAGCGAGCAATGGGGATGCTCAGATCAGGGAACGCTTCTTCCTGAGCAGAAAGTGGTCCCTCAGCATCTCTTACTTCAGGGGCAATTCAGGCTTGGGCTGCTCTTTCCCAGAGGACTGGCAGTGCCTGGCCGGGGTGCTGGAGCCCAGCCCTTCAGTGTCATTACACTTACACATCTGGGCAGCAGATGGCTGCAAGGTCTCTTCCTCGTCCCCAGCGGGAGGAAGGGCTGTGGCTGCCAGCAATGGGCAGAGGAGTGGGGAGCTAATGAATGGGACCTGTTAGCAATTAGTTTCGTTTTATCTCTCTTTCCTCCCCCTCTTTTCCTTCTCCCAGAAGCCTGGGACGTCACTTATTATCTCCTGCTAGCCAGCAAAAGCTGCATCCCTTTCCTTTGCATCCCTGTTTCATTCACCTCCCTCTCCATACATCATCAGGCAGCAGGAGCGTGCCTGGCCGTAGAAATGTTTATTAACACCAAGGCAGCAGAAAGAGCCTTTATTAAGAGTAATTTCACTAGAAATGAACTCTTTCACCTGCATTATCACGCAGTTTGCTGGTTTGGGCTCCTTTTTCAAGCGTGCCGCCTAAATTAAGGCGTGATTAAGATGATGGAGAAATGCACGGCGCCGGGGACGGTGCTCCAGCCGCTGCCGGCTTAGGGTACGGGCTCTTTTCAACCTGGAGTAATGGAGCTCAGCAGCAGCTGTGCAAGGTGGACACACGTTAACACCCTTGCTCGGGGCAGCTCGGGGAGGGGGAGGCAGAGCTGCCACAAGAGCCTCGCCACAGCATTTTGCAAGAAAACCCCTGGTTTTAATTAAGATGGAAATATTGAGGAGGAATGTTGTCATTTTGACAGCAAAGCTGAGCAGAAATAGCATTTCAAAAGGACAATAAAAATCACTCTTGCAACAGATTCATTCCAATTTGTTTTTCAGAATGCCTTTTTGCACTTTATTAGTTTGTAATGTGTCAGTGACAGTCGTGTATAATAAGCTTTCTCCTGCTGGTCATACTTTGTGATAAAATAATAGACTAAATCAGTCTCTCTATATATTTTTTAAATATTTATGTGTGAACTGAACTGTTTATATCAGTTTCAAACTATTTCCATTATAAATGGGAGAAATTTGATCTAGGAAGAAGTTTCAATCAGTATTAGGCAGTCATTGCTTAATTTCAACCATTAATTGCTATTGAAACTTAAAATGCGGTTGATTTGTCAGTGTGAAGGATGAAGGGAGCAGGAAAACTGAATACAGGCTTCGAGGCAATTTTGTCTGAAAGTTTTGGATTTTTCTACAGGGGATTTGAAAAGCGTGTTGGGTTTGGGGTATGTCGTTTGTTTGTTTGCTTGTTTTTGGTTTTTCTCTTTCTAAATGGGGATGCAAACCGAATCTGGGTGGCTGTGGGTTCAGACAGCTGGTGTGTGGGAAGGCTTGGCCTGTGGAATGTCATGTTGAGCATCTGGGCACCTATGGAGATCATCACCACTGCAATATTGCCACTGGGCCCACTCCCTTCAGCAGAACTAAGCAAACGAGCTTCGCAAATATGGTTTCTGTGGTTTTCCGGCCCTCCAGCACCCCTTTCCCGACTTGTGCTGCGCTCCTGCCCCTCTGCCCTGCTCTCCAAATGCCTGCTCTGCTCTTCTTGCCAACACGAGCAGCTCACAAGGCGATGTAGCACACACACGTGCTTGCACGTGCGCCTAAAGGGTCACAAGAAATAGCTGTGCAAGCCGGCTTCATGTCCTAATATGTCTCCAGATAATTAATGGAAGCATGAAGAGGTGCGTGGATGGAAGGAGAGAGCTGGCGGCTGTCACCCTGTATGGGACAGTGGTTTTCTGTTCCCCTCTTTTCAAGGATTGAGTTTATTCAGCGTGATCTGGGAGGTCTTGCTGGGATGCGAGCGTGGTGTGTTTGGCCACCCATCTTTTCCAAGCTCAGGCGATGGTTTTACTGTCAGCCTCCCTGGTTTTCAAACCTGCCTTGGTTTTCCTTACAATAATATGTCACTTCCAGCTTGGCTTGGCCCTCAAACTTGAAAGGGCAATGGGAAGGAGGGAAGCAAGAAGAGGAGATATTCATTAAGTTGGTCACCTCCTGCCCAGCCTGTGTGTGATGAGTCTCAGTTGTTCATATGTGTTTGGAGGTATCTTCTGCTCAGATGACCTGGGATCTGGCTGTTTGTGCCGGGGTGGCCACCAGCACCACCTTCACACCGGTGTTTAAGGAGGAAAAAGAGGAGTTTGTAACTGGTAGGCTGGTATGTTCCTCTGAGATGTGTTTTTTAGCACTTCTCAGTTCATTACCAAGAGTGGAAGATGTAAATATCTTTCCCTAATTAGTACCTTTTTATTTAATGGTAAGTTGAGAGTGCAGCCCTCTGAGCTTTGGAGGGGGAAGGATCTACCTCTGCTTTGTACTATAACCAGACTTTGACGAGCAACCTGCATGGGGAATGATTTCTGCTGTGTGTGTGATTTGGAGGACCCCAAATCTACACGGGTCAGGAACTACCGAGCCAGCACTTGGAAAATAACTCTATTAAACATGCTGGAAACACGCGGCCCGATGTGCGTGTGCAGGTTTCCCAGCCTCCCAGCAGCACACGCTGCTCTCTCCGAGATGCACTGCTGCCCGCCCCTCGCCTTCGAGCTGGGCTGAGAGGGTTAAAGCATCAAAGCCGTTCCAGCGCGGTGGGTAGCTGATGGCCTGTGAAGCATCGCAGGCGTTTTCAGCTGGTTGGTGAAATAGCAGAACAGGTGGATATTTTGTTTTCCTCTATAATAACTTGTGCATTTGGGGAAGGAAATTTGCAAAGAGGCTGTTTGTGCTGGTATGAGCCCCGGAGGACTGCGGCACTGCGGTTCGCCTCGGTCCTTGCAGTCAGCAAGGAGATGGCTGTTCGGCTGAGGGCACCTCGGTGGGGTTGTCCCTGCCCTGTGGGACGTCACTGCAGCATTGCCTTTGAGCACGTCTACCTTGCATGCAGAAGTCTGAGGGCTGCATGAGCTTCAGGGGATGGGTTGGGAGCAAGTTGGCAACCTGCATCCTCCTAACATCAGTGACCCAATCTGGTATCCCACCACACATCATAGGGGATCTTCTGCAAGGCTTTCCCTTGGTGACCTCATTTCTGAGGGCCTTCAACACAAGACTTACCCCTAGCTGCAGGGCAAATGGTACCTTTCCAGTAAGGTTGCACTTCCAGAGCATGAGCTTCATCATCAGTCCCTCGTCATTAGCTTAAACCGATGTCTTGTTGTGTGCTTGCATGTCATTTTTGATGTGCTTAGATGATAGCAGGAGGTGGCCAGCTCTCTTCTGGAAGACAACGGACCTATTTTTCACTTTTAGTTGTATGAATTACATTCTTCTTTGTGAGCGCCTCTGAAAAGAAGAGTGTAAGTGGCTCACCTGTCTCTGTGAAGTGTGCGGGGGTGTTCAGTGGCCCAAGCAGCAGTGATGGTGCTTTCTGCTTGCACCTAATGCACATCTGCAAGGAACCTGTTCTCTGCTGGTCTGATGCTTTCGGGCTCAGGAGCTCAAGAGGAAGCTGGAAAAAGAGTAAGAAGGAGCCCAGTCTGCAGCCTAAGGGTGCCTGGCAAGGAGAGGAGAAGGCGGTCTGGAGGAGACCTTCAGGAAAGGTGGGTGGCAGGAGCAGGACAGCCAAGCCTCGCGCTGGCAGTGGGTCACATCCCTTCTGCACGTTTGCGCTTGAGGCCAGGCTACGACAGGCACGCTTCTTTTTAGGAGGGGGGTGGTTTTGGTTAAAAAGCCTCATCGGAGCGTTACGGAATCGGAAAGTGAAGGGTAATTGAGCTGAAAGCCATTCTCTCCCCGCAGCCTGCGCCGCGAGACCTGCTGAAGCGCCCCCAATGCCAGCCTGGGAACGCTGTTGGGGGAGCGGGAGGTGGGAGGAGCCCCCCCTTGGCTGGGTCCCCTCAGCCACCTTCCTGTGCCTGCTGCTCATGGGGGGAAGTGGGGATGGTCCCAGTAGGGGTGATGTGGAGGAGAAGAAGGACTGGTGATGGATGAAGGTTTTGGTGTGAAACACACACAGAAAGGTAAATAGGTTCCTGAGCCACAATCTCTGTTCTTGCAGGCATCGGTCTGCTCCCTGAATGGGTTCCTGTATCTCAGATGGCTTCTCCCTGCATCCAGCTGTGGTCGTATCCTCCCACTCCATCCCTGCCCTGTGCAGGACATGAGAGCGGGGCCCCACCAAGCAGCTCTGTGTCCCTCCCCATGTCACGTATTGTGCAAACGCCACCTGTGCATGGAGAAATGCTCCGGAGCACTCACTGGCATGGCCAAATAGGTGATATTTTTGAAGAACTGGAAGGACTGATTAATTAAAAAGGGCTAGTTAGGGTGAACATCATTATTAAACGCACCTGTGAGATGTTAGTCATGGCTGCGGTCCCTCACCGCTCTGATGGAGGGAGTTTGTGGAAGGGAATGGGGACTGGGAGAGGTGCTGATGTGGCCTCAAGGAAGGGGTTAGCAGGAGACCCCTCCATTTTGCATCTCCAGCATGACGAGGGTGTGAAGTGTGCGGCCCGACTGCGTTCCTTGTCGTGCGTTATTGATTGCCAAACAGGCGCCGTTAAGTGCCTCTCGTTAATATTTGTTTTGGTCTTTTCCCTGAATTCCGATGAGTGGAGGAGATGCTTCTTATCTCTGTCCTGCAGGTTTTCTTTCTGGAGGATTCCTCTGGCTAGTGACAAAGCTGGGCTTTGGAGCTGCTGCTCGTCCAGCTTTCAGGAGGGATGAGTGAGTAGCTGACACAAAATCTTGGGGACTCTGCAGAAAGCAAGCGAGGAATGAGAATTAACACAAAATTAAGAGGTAAAAAGGCTCTGCTTGTGTTGTGCAGGCGAAATATGGATTTCCAGGCTTGGCTGGGTTTGTAAATATTTTTTTAAGGAGACTCTGTGGGCACATAAGTCATGCTGACTAAACTTCTAAATGCATGAGTGAGGACGAATGGTGTGAGCTGTGCAGCCCGAACCAGGGACTGCTGCTTGGTCACTGCTTTTGGAGCTGCTGCTGAGGTTTCACGTTAAGACCAGAGGCTGTGGTCAGTGGGCATATTGTCTGTATCTTCTGGGCTGTTGTGGTGACATTGGTCCTTTAGCTTCTCCATCACCTGGCAGGTGACCTCCTCTTCATTTCCATTCATCTCCCTGTTCTCCTAGAGACCGTTTGTATCAGATTGTGCTTTTGAGACAGTCTGCCATGCCCACACGTGTTGAGAAGCTGCCTGCAAATGTTTCTCACCTGGGCTGCATGGTTTGCCTCCCCGAACAAGAACCTTGTAGAGCAAGGCACGGAGGAGGTTGTCCCAGCTGCTGTGTTTGATGTCCTAGGTCTGGGGTGGGTCCTCACTTCTCTCCTCTATTCCTGACCTTGGTGGGTGACTCTTCCCTTTGCTCCTTGTACCCCTTGTCCCAGGCAGTGGGGGACCCCAGGTGACCATGCAGGTCCAAACTGTTGGGTCATGGCCAAGGGTCTCTCATCACCTAAGTCACAAAAGGGGTTTCTGAAACTTGACAGTAGTGTAAATAAGGCAAAGCACAATTTCCTTCTGTCTCGTGTAATAACACCGTGTTTGTTAGGCTTGACTTAACTGCAGCTGGTCCACCCAAAGCTATTGAAATGATTTTGAGCAGCAGTTTCTATCTATTCAGGTTGTGCTCCCAGGCACTTAAGTGTAGATCCTGAAATGAAAGATTTCTGGTGCGCCCAAAGGCAGTGAAGAGAGCTATTTTAATGTGGTTGCTTCTCTGGCTTTTCTATGGAGAGTTGGGCTCAGGTCTGCTATGAGGTGATATTGGAGTCCATGAAGCATGAGAAACTGCCTGTGTTTGTGGGTTACAAATGAAGACCTGTCAAAAACCTTTTTAAGCAATGACAGAAGTTTTCTTTTTCATGATACATTTAACTGAAAGGCTCTGCATCCCAAGGAGGTTTGGCTCTTTGCGTTCTCCTTTTCTAGGTGTTCAGAAAAATACGGTTGGCAAAAGTTGGTTGTGTCTCTTTATTTCCCACCCATCCATTAGAGCCTTTTGGTGAAGCGTTTGGACTCTCTGGGGTGCTTTAGCTTCTGGGAAACAGGATGGCCAGGGAAGGGGGAATGGGACATGGACCCCTCCTGTGCTTGAAGCAAGTGCTTTCCCAGCTTCTTGTGGGAAAAGGGTGCACGTTATTTCCATTGATTTGGTGTCAAGAGATGTTTTTTCAAAGGGTAAACGTGTTTATAGGATTTCTGTCCTTTTGTTGTAAGAAGTAGGACATCATTCCCGGACACGGGAGTTTGCTGGGAGAGTGTCACATCGGTTCTTCATCAACGTGTTCCATCTTGTAACTCCATTCCCCGGCGTGTTGAGCAGGTGGCATGTGAAACGTGGCATTGCTCGTTGCCATCTCCTGCCTCTAAACCTTGTATTCAGCACAGGCTCCTCTGGATGGGCATTGGGAAGCTGCTTTCAGACACCACACCTCAACTTGTGTGCTCCTGGCCAAGTCCTTTGCTTCCTTTGAGCAGCTGGAACACCTGCCTGTTTGTGGGTTTGGTAATAGGAGATGACTGGACATGTACAGAATACAAAGGGGTTGTCAGAGTTGATGGGATTGTTACCCCCACCACTCCAGTCTCAGCTCAAGAGTTGTCTTAAAGCATTTGAGGGGAAGGTAAGAAATTGTCACAACCGGTGTTTCTGTACAAGCTCAGGACTGTGGGGAGGACTTACACCATTATCTTCCTCCCTGCTACAGCACTCTTTCCTTACCACACCTGGGGAAAACCAGTGTAGTTTGTAGCCTTTCTGGCCTGCCTTGGGCTAATTATTTGTACAGATAACGAGCAGAGATGCTTTATGGAACATGTCTATCTGCAACTGTTCAGCTTCCCAGAGAAGTTCCTTCACTTGAAGGAGGGTAATTACTCTTTGCTCCAGATGAGTGGGTCTCATTGCTAATTAGCAAGGGATGTTCATTAGGAGAGGTTTCTTGCCATGAGCTCCCAGCCCTTTGTGTGCCACGCTGCTGTGATGTTGCTGCTCCTCGGGTCCCAGGTGGGGTTACGGCTTTGGTGGAGCTGGTGGCCATCAGAAACCCAGGCTGCTGTTGGGTTGTGCCAGTAGGCAGCCTGATAGGGAGCGAGGAGGAGGAGGAATAGAGTACAGGAGGAAGGAGGGGAGCTGCATGGCAAAACAGTGGCATTAATTGAAAGAAATCTGCCTGCAAGTACCAAAAGCGCTGGCTTGCAGTGCAGGAGAAGCAGCATGCACTGGAGGGTCTGGGGGCTTTTTAGCACTTTAGTGGTCCTTGGAGAGCAAGTGGTGACACACGGTGTGGCAGCCTGCAGCTCCCGGAAGATCTGAGAGAAGGAGACTTGAATGAACAAACTGGTTCTTTTGTGGATGTTGCAAGTCTTTAGTTCGTTGCAGATCCATCTGTTCCTGCATTTATTTGCATGATAGATTTGCTGAGAGGAGTTAGTAGCAGGGGAGCTGGGTCCTGCCTGGATGTCCTGGCCAGAGAGTAGTCCCTGGGAGAGAAGTGCCCAGATTCTCCTGGTCCCTGTAGGACAACAGGCTTGGCATTAGGTGAAGGGGTAGCCACAGCTTTGATAGTCACAGGCAACTTGTTTCTGTGGCCATGGATTTCACCGCCTGTGTAAGGTCTGTTACAGCTGAGCACCAAGATCTAAAATAACCCAGATAAAACAACACAACAGAAGATGACAGTTCCCTCCAAACCCTTGGGACTGACTCAAAGTCCTGCAGAAAAGGGAGTGTGGTCAGATCAGGTGGAATCCAACCAGATGAAATAGCAGCAATTTGCCACCCCCTTAGTGTATCTGACACTTGAAGTTGAATGGATGCTGCTTTAAAATGAGCTTAAAGCCAAGCTGTCAGGAAAAGCTCAGTCAGCCCTGTGTCAGCCCCTTCCTGCACGGCTGCTGTGTGCACATGTGAGAGGACGGGCAGGGCTGCGGCCCAGGGCACTTAGCGGCACTTGCAGAGAAGCCGGTGGTCCTGCCATTACTTCTGTGTGCTCCAGGGTGAACCAGAGTGTCTCTGAAGGAAGCTGCGTCACGCAGATCAAGAGTCTTCATGTTCCTGCAGCTCTAATATTGGATACAGGGATTGAAAAGTGTTTGGGGTTTGCTTGCCTCAGTTTCCCTAGATATCACCTTCCTCGGCTCTGGCCTTGTGCAGGGGTGAGCGTGCCTGGGCTGTGGAGGTGGCGGCACAGCTCCTGCTGCCCACCAGCCCCGTGGCATCGGGGTGGAGGGCGGGAGGCACAGCCAGGGCCGGCCGGGCTGCCCCGGGCAGCATTTCTACCTGTTTCCAGCTCGTGGAGGTAGAGGAAAGATGGCAAGATGTATTTTGCAGTGGACAGGTAGGACCGAATCCTGCTTTCTCTCCTCCAGCAGCTGTAAGTACAGCTATGGCCAATGTCATTTACTGACCCTGCTTGAAAACTGTCCTTCCCCCCCCCAATTAACAAAATACATCTTGCTTGCTTCCAGCTCGGTGTTCTCCTGCCCTGTGTCTCTTCTCATCCTGGTCACCTGTGCTCCCATCAGATCGTAGAATCATAGAATGTCCTGAGTTGGAAGGGACCCACAAGGATCATTGAGTCTGCCTTTGGGGTCCTGGTGCCCCAAGCCTGCTCCTTGTAGATAATACCCTGTTCGCTGCCATGATGGGGAATGGAGGACACCGAATGTTCCCTGCTCCTCTTCCTCACTGTCTTTTTCCCAGCAAGGATTTCTCTCACAAAGCTTGCTCGTTTGGGGCTGTATATTTTGGGTTGGCATGTCAAAAGTGCTTTCATTTAACAGCTGTTTTATCAGGTACGATTTTCTATTGCTTTTTCCCTTTGGGTGTGCTTGGGAGGAATTTATTCTTTTTAACAGGTTGATTCCAGTGTCAGGTGTTGCCTTTAAAAGGGCCCTTTGATTTGATGCCTGGAAATACATATTTGGTTCCTGGTCCCCAATGGGAAGGGAGGGATGGGTGGGTGGAAAAGAAGAGGAAACTGCAACCTGATCTAGCAACAAGTTTCTCGTCCTGTGTGTGTTTTACACTCACTTTTCTTCCGCTGTCACCAACAGCTGTTCCTGTGGGAGCCTTGGTGCAGGATGAGGTGCCAGACCTGTCTGTTTGAGGTGTTTTTCAGGTAGCCTGCGCCGGTGTGGTTCGCGGTGTGCGTGTCTGCTGCTGCCGTTGCTATTTCTGGGGAGCGGTACCGGTGTTATCAGGTATCTGGAGAAATAAGCGCTTTTTTCAGCTCTTGTTGTGAAGGTGTGAAGACAGTGGTTTCACTTGCAGAAGACGCGTGAGCCGAACCTATTCCTGTATGAGGATTATAGGAATGGGGGCATGGAGATAGCATTATTTATTTTTCTTTTCTTTCAGTGCTATTTTGCCTTTATTTCTCCATTATGTTGCTCCCGTTTCTTGTAAGTGGAACTAGAAGCGGGATTTTGGTTTGGTGATTTGGTTAAACAGCTAGGAGAGATTAAATTGAGAAATACCCCCATACATCTCGCTTGCAGCTGAGGGCAACTATAAGCACTGATTCCAGAGCTGCTGGAAATGGCTTTGTCTGAAAATGAATTTTGGCCTCTCAAAGTTCAAACATTTATCCTGAGCCAGAAATATACACAGATTTGCTCTCTAATTTAATAAAGTCATCCAAATAATATGATTCCTCCCATAACCATCGTTTATGTTTCACAGCGAAATGATAATGAGAAAGTCATTAGAAGTAATAAACAAAACAAACCCCACACAGCAAATCCTTCACCGAGCCTGACTGATGGCAAGAAGAAGAGCATTTGAGTCTTAGGCCACATAATGTTCACCGGGTGCAGCTGTTTTGAAGTAGATGTATTCTTGAAACATTATTTTGCTTGTTGCATTTTAATGGGATTTTGCTGCTGGAGCAGCTGGACTTCGTCAGGGCACGGGAGCAGGTCTGTGCTTGGGTTACATATGGCATTGGTTGGGCCAAGTACTGCAACGGTCGGCGTTTCTGCTCTCACCTCTCGGACTGGCTACAACTGATAATTAGCAGGCATCAAATCCTTCTCCTTAATGTGACTTTGACCAACTGCTTTTGTTTCAATTCCCTGGTTAAGTCTTGAACCAAGCGTATGCTGAGTATGTAGAGGGCAAGAACTACATCAAGATATCAACAACCCTCTCTCTTCTTAATTATGACTGTATGTGTGCTTTGGGCTGCAACCTGAATGTTTGTTTCTGTGTTATCCTCATCCAGGTGAATTTTCCTTTGACTTCAGTGTTTCACTTCTGTGGGTGTGCTTATCTTTAGCAACTCTTTAGCATTTATTGTTGTTATATCTCCCTTTTTAAATCCATTTGCTACTTGACATGGTTTCATGGTGGACTTGGCAGTGTTAGGTTTACAGTTGGACTCAATCACAGAATGGTTTGGGTTGGAAGGGACCTTCGAAGCTCATCCAGTCCAACCCCTGCCATGAGCAGGGACATCTTAGAATCATAGAATCATCTCAGTTGGAAGAGACCCTCAGGATCATAGAGTCCAGTCATAACCTAACCAACTCTAGTACTAAACCCTGTCCCTAAGAACCTTGTCTAAACACCTTTTAAACCCCTCCAGGGATGGTGACTCCAGCACCGCCCTGGGCAGCCTGTTCCAATGCCCCACAGCCCTTTCCAGGAAGAATTTTTTCCTAATATCCAATCTAAACCCCGCTCTGGCGCAACTTGAGGCCATTTCCTCTTGTTCTATCATTTGCTACTTGGGAGAAGAGACCAACACCGTCCATGCTCCAACCTCCTTCCAGGCAGTTGTAGACAGCGAGAAGGTCTCCCCTCAGCCTCCTCGATCAGGTTGCTCAGAGCCCCGTCCAGCCTGGCCTGGGATGTCTCAGGGATGGTTCATCCACCACCTCTCTGGGAACCTGGGCCAGGCTCTCACCACCCTCATTGCACAAAAATTATTTTAAAGGTCTTTTCTAACCTAAACGATCCCACATTTCTATGACTTCACATCAGTCTTCCTGCTGTGAAGTTGCTCCAGCTGTGACCACACGAGGTGGCTGGTCTGTGGTCGCCTTCATTTTGGGGTGCTGGGAGGACAAGGCAGAGGTGGGCAGAGGGCCGGGTGCTGTTAGGCAGCGTGCTCCTGCTGCCAGGGGCTGATACCATGGTGGATGACAAAGTTCTGCCTCTGGCACAGCCTTTCCAGTCCAACGTCACTGCAGTTCTTCAGTTGATGCTGTTACACCATTCCAGCTCTGGCATTTGTTATTTTTGGCCCAAAATAGCCCACATCTGTTGCTGTTGAGCATTTGTTCTCTGTCTGTCATCCTGGCCTTGGGAGAGGGAGAAGATCTCAGGAACATCCGATATCTGGTGCTTTGTTTGGGCTGTTGTGCTTTCTTACCAGTCCCTTTCACTGTTTTCTTTTCATTTGATGGCACCTTTAGTTGATTTATGTGCTTTCAAAACCACAGTGGGGCCAACATAAACCTGTTTGCTTTGTTCTCACAATTATCATTTTGAATACAATGACGTGAGCTGCTCTTCTACGCAACATCAGGTCTGCAAACTCTACATGCTGAGGGCATAGGCAGATCCTACCAAACACGATTGCTCCAGCTGTGGCCACTGCACCAAGTGTCTCTAATTAGCTGCTGTGCTTGCAAGAGCGCCGTGTCCGCTCGCAGTCGGAACAGCGGAGCACCAGAAGCCCTGAAGGTCTGCATTGGTACAAAATACCTACTTAAAGTTTGGTTTTCTTCTGTTCCCACTTGAACTTTCCCTATTTTTAGTGCCAGTTGCTGTTCTGTTTTAGTCTGTTGACCCTCTCCAGATATTGTGTAGTTCCTATATGCGTGTAAAGTTAAAATCCCCTGCCTCTTCCGAAACTCAAAAATGGAAGGGTTGAGTTGCCCTTCTGTTCTTTGGTCTGGTTATTTTGGAAGTCACGTTGCTTTTTGCTGCGAGGAACAGTTGTTTGTCTAGAAAGTGTGAAGAGGGGATACTGGAAGAAGGGAATACGAGATGCTGGAAGCATCAAGGCTTAGTAGTGCAGAAGGTTTGGCTTGGCCAACATGGGGTACCAGGAGAGAAGGTGGAGATGTTTTCTGCTGCTTGCCCCCCTTTCTCATCTCCCACTGTCCTTCATCCCTGGGCTTCACCATCCTCCCAGATCCTAGAGAAGCTCAAGGGCTGTTTGTGGCACCAGTGGTGCTGAGCCAGCTGTGCCAAAGCTGCTCGGAGTTGGAGGCTGCACGTGCAGTTGCATCTCTATTCCTGTCCAAGAGGGTTCATAAGTAGTTTTTGACTCTCCTTCCCTTTATCCTAGGAAATAGCTCCTCCGATTTGAAAAAAACGGCAGCTCATTTTTTGTTCCACCTGTGTACATTTAACTGAAAAATAAATAGTAATAGAAGAAAGTGCTGGAAGAAGGTTTCAGAGGGCGATGTCTCGTGCATTGCTCTTTTCCCGCTGCATAGCTCCTGTCCAGGCTGATGAACTAAATGATGCAAAACCAGAGAGATTACTGCTCTTTCTACCGTCCTTTCACAGAGAAATGATGCATCCAAGCTGTCCCTGGACAAACTTGCCTGCTGACATTTCAAAAATGGCTCCTTTTAGGGTCCTCCTAAGTCCCTTCTTGCTCGCACTGCGACCTCCCTTCTCTTCTCTCCTAAAAGAAAATTCACATTTATATTTTCACCTTTGAAAAAACAGGTGATTGTCAAAGAGATGACTAGATGTTCTGGCTTTCACTCATTTTTCCTACCCAGTTATGCTATGAACAATTGGTTGTCCCTCAAGAAAACACGGCTCCTGGGGCTCCTGGCTGCTGTAATCCAGCAGAAACTTCTGTATTTTGAGCATGTTTAGCACTGAATTGAACACTAGTGTTCCCCAAGCCACTGAGAGCAGCTTCCAGCCTGCACTGGTTGGTTGGTTTGGTTGGTTGGTTGGTTTTTAGCAGCTTGCTTTTGGCAGAGAGCTGCTTGAATGCATGAAACCCGTGCTCAATGGGAGCTGAAACGCCCAGAGGCATCCTTAGTGGAAACGAGCTCCCTTCATGTTCGGAGGCCAGATCTTTGGCTGGACATACGTGAACTTGTGTTTTCGGAGAGACCCATCCTAAGGATGCTTCTGGAGGTGTAGCCTTGCCTGTGTTGCCATCTTAGCTCCTAGGATGCTCGGCCGTCCCCGAAGAACAAGAGGAGGATGTCTTGTGTGGGTAACAGGCGCTATTTGGGCTGAAAACAGAAGGACTCATCACTTGGGAGTGCTGGAGGGGATCCTAGCGGCTTTCTGTGGCTTTAGGGAGAGGTGTAAAGCAGATAGACTCGTTTTCTGGGGCTGTCAAAAGCTCTGTGTGCGTGGGTACAGCATGGAGGGGTTCAGCAAAGGGGGGGAATAACTGTTTAGAAGATGCTGATGGAACGTGACTGTCTTTTATAGGAAATAAGGGGAACTGACAAATCTCATTTGTTAAGGACTGTGGGAATGCTTTGGGTATGCTGGCAAAAACCCCCAAAGACTTGTAAACCTTCTTTTTCTCCTGCTGCCTCTTTTTGATGCATTTTTGATAAAAATGCCAGCGCACAGACCAGAATCCCTGTCAGGATGTCACCTGCCACCTTCCATCCCGAGAGCAACCCCAAAAGAGCAGCCGCTCCCCTTGCAGCGGGGTCTCGAGCCTTTGCTGGAAGGACTTGGCGGGGGCGATGGAGCAGCTCTATTTCACCTCCTGGCTTTGCAGCACCTGGCAGAGCTGTGCCAGCGTCCCCTGGCTAAACACGTGCCCTCGGAAAGGGTCCCCCATCCTTCTGAAGGCAATTCTTATTCAGCAGATGATGGTTTGGAAATAGTCAGTCATCAGGCATTTATGGATCTTTCAAGCCCCTTTCTCTCCCTAATAATCCCACCTCTGGGGAGGTATCGATTCTCCGCTGTTGGCTGCCTCTTGGTATTCCGCGGTCCGTTTTTGTCTCTGTAAATCGCTGCGCTGTCATTTTTCAGGTGGCAATTACCTTCTCTTGAATTCTTTCATCCCCGGTCCTTTGCTAGAGATCTAAACTCTGTATTGACAAACCACCCTGGAAGAAGGAGAAGGGTCGAGGTTTTGGGAAGAAGTTTTACACAACAAAACTTTGGGGAGAGTTTCCCCTGGGGTGTGATCATCTCAGGGTCGCCATCTCAAAGTCCTTCAGTCTGTTGCGGTTATTTTGCTAACAGGAAGCATTTATCCGATGCGAGAGGGCTGTGCAAATGTGACTTGATTCCTTGCTTCTTGCTCATGCTGAAAATGTGATAAATTCTTGGCCTTCCTGCTGGGCAAATGACCTGGAGAGTTGGGCTCAGCCCTTTCTCAAGTCATCCTAGATCTTCTGCTGCAGAATGAGCACCCGTGACCATGTGTGACCAGCCATAGAGATGTACGAGACCAGGTCTGGCCAGGCACAGGTGTCTAAGCAAGCTGTGCTTTGGGTGGATAAAAGCCCAAGGTGCATCATGACGCAGACCAAAATCAGCTGCTGTGACTAGCCGAGAGAACTTTGAGCAAAAGCTTCCCCACACTGTTGATCTCGAGACCTTGGGTTTGTGCATGGTTGCAGCCTGGTGCTAATGGAGAAAGCAAAGCAGAACGCTTAGAAGACGTCTCTCCTCCGACAAAAGCATTTGGAATCAGTTGGTACGAGTTTTGGGTTGCTTGCTTGCTGTCTCTTGTGCTATTAAGCTGGTGTCTCGTGTGCACGGTGGTCACTCTGGTGCTTGTCACTTGAGACGGGGACTCGTCTTTGGGCAACCTGAGAGGTCACATAGGCGGCTGGGTGAGATGCTGCCGTGCCCGTGTGGGGACGGGATTTGCCAAGCGTCAGAGGTGTCCGACCATGGCTCTGCAGGACATGCCGGTCAACAGGGATGGGGGGCTGTGCAGGGGTGCCCTGAGACTGGGTGCTCATGGACCAGCAGCATCGCAGGCAAAAAGGACAGGCATCTTTTAGTCTTTATGATCTGGTTACTTTTCCAATCTGAATTACAAGGCAAAAGGCTGGAAAAATGCCCTTTAAAAAATGAGAGCAGAGATTCATGCTGATGTTCCTAGATCCCAAGAGTCACCAGGGAGAGCAAACGCCTGCAAACACGTTTCAGAGACCTTTTGTATCCCAGCAGGTTTTCCCAAAGACTTGGACACTGTTGTAGGCAAAAACCAAAAATGAACCAAGGAAGGTTCAGCCTCAGGCCCTTCAGCAGGAATTTCATGGTCTTTGGGTACTTTTGATGGTGGTGAAGCTACAGGTGCAGCCGCTGTGAGCTCCCTCTTGCTTTCCAAATCCTTCGATTCGGGGTTATGGTTCAGGCACCTGGAGAGGGGAGAGATTTGAAAATTGGGTTTCGTCCCTGGTGATTTTTTTTGTTCCAGGTGGATGAAAGTTGAAGGAAAAAGTGATTTAGACCAGGGCGTTTTCCTTCAGCCCCGTCTGCCGCGGCACAGGAGCTGCAGCCCCCTCAGTGCTGTATGAACCTGGCGCCAAGTTGCGCCTCCAGACTTGAAGGCGTTTTGTTATTAAAGTGGCACGGCTGGCCGGCGAGGGCTCTCGCTTGAAGAGAATCCCCATCCTAGCAGAGAATAAATTACCAAGGCAAGTGGCCGCGGCTGCCCGAGGAGCGCGCGACCGGAGATGGGGCCGCAAGTCAGATAGCAACAGTGTCCAAACCTGCGCTGCCTGCTGCAAGGCGTGAAATTAAAACCTTCTCTGCCTCCTCCTGCATGCTGTAACAAAACAGCTCCTGCCACAGTCTGCCGGCACCAGGGGTGAAGCGAAGAATAATTAAATACACGGAGATTTTTTTACATTTGAGGGAAATGCTGATGCTTTTCTGCCATGGAGCTTGCTGCTCTGGTCCTGCGGTCAGGCGGTGCATCCCAACCAAGAGCAAGTGAGGCAAAAACCGCCAGGATATCTGCACGTATAAGGGAGAAATTCCTGCCCACGAGGGTGGTGAGGCCCTGGCACAGGCTGCCCGGCGAGGCTGAGGATGCCCGATCCTTGCAGGTGTTCAGTGCGGGTTGGATGGGGCTTTGGGCAGCTTGCTCTAGTGGGAGCCGTCACTCCCCATGGCAGGGGGCTTGCAACTAGATGAACTTTCAGGTCCCTTCCAACCCAAATTTTCTATGATTTTAAAGCTGGGAGGGCCTGTGGGCTGCCCTGTTGAGCTGCTTTTTGACTGCCTCTGCTACCCAGGGTGGGGAAAATCCCTGGTTTCTACTTTTGTTGCCTTTTCTCCTGCGTTGACTCCCTCCACCACCCCTTTGGGGCTGGGCAGCAGCCCCGGGATGTGCCGCTGTCGTGCCTGCTCTGTTCAGACCCCGCAGGCTTTCCAGACCTCGGGAAGGACGTCTCTTCAGAGTTACTGCCCAGGAGTGATGAAGAGGGCAGCACTCTTTAATCAAAGCTACATTAGGTGAAGCTTGTATTATTCACCATGTTTTATTGCAGCTATTTTTACACAGGGGTTAGAAGTTAATACTACCAAGCGAGCCTGGTTTTGCTGAATTCTGGCAAGCACTGAAATCCATCAGCACATCCAGACAGGGCAGGAAAGAGCCCGAGCAAAGGGAAGAAAGCCAGCCAAACTGTTTGGTTTTGTTTTGTTTTGTTTTGTTTTGTTTTGTTTTGTTTTGTTTTTTCCCAAACCTTTAAAAAACCCCAAAAGCCAAATCCCACAGGTCATCAATAATAGAGGATCTGGTCTGGAGTGGCACAAACCAGCCAGGACCATCAGCTGTAATCATGAGAAGGGCAAGCGTTTGCAATCAGTGCAGAAAAGGGGGGGAAGGCACAGCAGGAGGGCTTATGGAGCTGCAGCACTGCAGGGCTGGGCTGTCCCTGCCCTAGCAAACGAGCCTGCTCCCCTCTGCTCCTGCCCCGCAGCCCTGGCCGATAGGACAAGGCTTGGTCTGATTTTGCGAAGGGATGTCTGTGCTCAGGAAATGGATGTCGGCCGCAGCCGGTGTCTCAGAGTGAACGGATTCTGCAAATAAGGCTGTGCAGGGTTGTATTGTGTTCGGTTTGGGTGGTTATTTCGCACTCAGCCCCAAGTAATGACAAATATTTAAGCTGTGCTAATTCCTTGGACCTGGCAGGGATGCTGGCAGAGCAGGGATCTCCTCTGCTGTTCGAATAGACGTGATGAACTGAGAGGAAAGGAGGGATTTGTCTCTGTGTTTCTAGGAAAGGGCCAAAATGTGGCTTGTTTATTTCTCCTTTCTTCTTTCTCTCACATTCTTCTTTTCCAGCTCTTCCCTGATCTTTGATATAAAGATCCCTCACTGGAATACACTTTCCATACTGGTGTTTTCCAAGCCCTTTACTGACGCATTATTAATATCCCTGCAGGAGATGCTATAGTGAGGCTGTAGAACCCAATTGCCTTGGCTCATGTGTTGTTCCCAGGGGTGTTCAGAGATTGGGGCTCCTTTGCAAGAAAAACAACGACCCAATCCAAAGCGCTTCTGTAATGAGACAGCAGGTATTTTTAAAAACACTCAAGGTATTTTTAAAATCTGCTTGACACAGTTGGTGTCACCAGTTGATTGCTTTGACCCCTCGTCCAACACGACTTGGTCAGTTCTTTGGGCTGTATTGCAAAGGCTGGATCCTTTGGCAAAGCTATTAGGAATTAAAGAGAAAAATCGTTTGCCTTAACATAGTTATGAGGCCTCGGGCAGCTGCACGAAGTTGCAGCAAGAAGCATCATCCTTGTCCCAAAAGTGAGAGGCTGCAAGGTGAGAGGAGGCGGTTGGAGACCAGTGGTGCTGAGCGAGGAGCTGGGAACTCCAGTGCCGCCGATTCGTGTGTTGTTACACACGTGAGTTGAGCGTGATTTGCTTTTGCTGCTGTCCCTCTCAAAACCGAGGTTGGGGAGCAGTTTGAAGTGGAACTTGGTGGCTTTGCAAGACCTGACGGAGGTTTCCTGCCAGCTGGGGAGGTGTGAAAGCTGAATGGTGCCAAATGCAGCCCAGGACTGCAGAAGATGGGGCTGCTGGTGGTGAAGGCGCCTGCAAAGGAGGCAAAGAGGCTTTAGGAGAGGGCTCTCAAGGCTGGATACGAAGTCTATGCTGTTCCCCCATTAGTGCAGAAACCTCCAAGGATACCCTGTGGAGCTCCTGCTGAAGAGTATCGACGATTCAGGATGATGTTTAATGTAGCATTACTGAGCTACAGTATTATAATTACTTGCTTGTATTAAAGTTTATCCACAAAGCTTCTCTGCAAGCAGAGAGTCCCTGGCAAAGGTTTGAACCCCGGTTAGTGCAGAGTGTGATAAGCAGGGGAGCAGGCTAAACGAGCATCCCTTGGGAAGGTCCTGGTCCTTCCCAAGAGGAGAAGGAGAAAAGGAGCGGAGCCTCACACGGCAACTGCCTTGTGCTTCTACAAAGAGTAACATGCAAAGGATAGTGAGCTTGTGGCCACGTGGCTCAGCCCTTCCTCTGCTACTGGTAGGTCTATCCAGCAAGGTTTTAATGGGAAAATGTATGGATGGGTGTACCTCAGGCTCGGTGCTCTGGGTGGTCTTTGTAAACCTGTCCAGGAGCCTCAGCAATTCCTGGTGTTTTGGGCTGCTCTAGGGGATGAGAGGTTTAGGGAATAAGAGAAAAGGAAAAGCTTGTTATTTTTAATGTGAGGATGCATCTAAGCTGTGTCCAACGTGATTGCTTTTGTGGTCCCACTCGATAAGCTGAGGTTTTGCAAATTGTCATTAGAAGTAGAGTGTTTGTGGTGTGATTTAACGGAGGGTGCGACCAGCCCTGCCCGTGTCCTGTGCTGATGTCCCTGCCATAGCCTCCACACCTCACTCTGCATCCGCTGCCTCGTTGCAGCCTCAGGCTTTGCAGATCTATCTCCTGGTCGCGTTGTTCCTTGGGGATTTAGTGGCCGATTTCATTGCTCCAGTAGTGCAAAGCTAGGAGCGAGTATTTAGAGCCATGGGGTGCTCTTCCTCCAGGTATCGACTTGGCGTGGATGTCTGCTCATTTTGGGGACACCTTAAAAAACAACTCCTCCAGCCTTCATTTGGAATGAGGAGAGCAGCTGCCAGAGTGTGAATCGGTGTGTTGCGCTTCTTTGGTGGTAGGATTTCTAATGGCCCAGCCTTGTAAACAAGGGCTGGTAGTGTTATTCCCTAAGTACATCCGATGCAGGGATTGTTTAGCTTCTCCCCATCTTCAGCCTGTATGTGCAGGGGTACGATGAGCTGGGTCTGTGCTGGCTCACAGCGTTCCTGGTGCAACAGCACCATGCTGTGAAGGATACACTGCCCTTCCCACCTGGATGCTGCTTTTTGCCAAAATGCGTCGTCCGAATGTCTTGAAGGTCGTACCTGGAGGTCGAGGTTGAACCATGTCCCTGCTGATGGGCCTCATTGAGATGGACGGGAGCTTGGGCATGTCTGGGGTGCTGAGCACACGTGTTGGCTTTGGGGCGTTTTGCTCTGGCTTTCTTGGGGATTGTCTGGGGTTGGAGCAGGTGGAGAGAGAAACTTAGGTGGGCTTAGAAACTCGAGCTTAGCTAAGACTGACAGACACCAGCAATAAGCTTTGGGTGGTAATGCCAAGGAGGTGGGTGATGGCAAAAGAAGGGGGGAAAAACCCCAATTTATTTGTAATTGTTGGGTGTTTTGTTTAAGTTTGTAATCTACAAGCCAGTGATGCTAAAGAAACAAAGTTGGGCAAATAATTCATTTTCTCAGCTGTGAACAACGGGGGCAAAGCCGAGGGAAGAGGAGAACAGAAGTGACCCATGTGAAAAGCGCAGGCTTAACCCCGTTCCTGAGGCAAGGTTCAGGGGGATTAAGCCAGATTTGTGCCTGCTTCCCACTGCGTAGGTGCTGCCCTGAGCTGAAGGGTTTTGACCTGGAGCGAATGAAGGGAACTCCCAAACATTGCTCCTGTAATTCACCCGGCTATGCCAGTCAGTGCAGCCGGTGAGCCGAGTCCTCTGGGAAATCCTTTGTATTAGGCGCCCTGCTGGACAGGGAAATGGCACAACACAAACACAGTCACCCCAGCTGATGCACCGGCATCCCAGCCTGGGTTAAAGAAAAGCAAAGCCAAAACAGAACAACCCAGAACCTGAATGATTCAAGGAGCTTTATTGCTACAAGTGAGCCCTCTGTGTTTCAATCACAGCTTGGAGGGTGTGTTGCTGAGCAGGACAGAGATGCGGCATCCGAAGGTTTGCGTCCTTTGCTCTGGGAGCTCAGCTGGTCGCTCCCGCAGCGCAGCCCCTCGCACGGGCTGCTCCTGGAGCAGTTGTGCCCCTGCAGGGAAGCGAGCTGGAGAACTGTGAGCTAAGGAGGCAGCGCCTTGGGAAAGCACCTTTCAGAGCTGCCTTTTCCCCATCGCCTGCGTGGAAACCCTCAGCCTTGTGAAGGGCAGCACTTGGAGCACATCTATCTGTCCTTTACTCGGTGTAGGGTCTGAAACTTTTGATCTGATGGCAAGAAACGACAGCCTCAGTAAATTTAGCAGGTGTGCGATGCTTTATGGCTTCACCCACCTGTAGCCAGACGCAAGAATTACTTGCCTCTCTGTCCTCGAGAGGCTGATGACTGGATTGGTCTTTTTTGTGCTAATTTTGCCTTTCCACTTTACAAATAACTGCAGTGTGGGTCTGCATGGTCAACATAGTCTCAGTATTAGTCCTCGGTCTGTGTTTGGCTTTGAAGGATGCTATTTTATTGTTTCAGAGCTGAATGTCAGTGTCTGATCTGACTCAGGGTGCTTTTTCCCTTTGCAAATCTTGCTGTGGTGCCACTTGACCCTTCCGTTCTCCTTTTGAGGCAGGTTTGCTCCTGATACTCCATCCTTGGGCACCTTCCCTTTGGGACCAGCAGCTTATTTACCATGTACATCAGAGCTCTTGCATAATTTCTCCTGCCAGTGCTGCTGGCTGAGGTCTTTGCCTCTGATCTTCCCAGGTGGGAAAAACCTTTACTGTCATAAAAAGGTGTGAAAGAAACCTCTGTGGTGGGCAAAGCAAGACGAGCATCTTCTGCTCATAGCAGAGGGCGGGTTCTGTCCTCAGGGTGCAGGCAGGTGGCATCGAGCGTGACAGTGAGACAAAGCTGCTCTGCACGTCGGTGCAGCGCGTGGTGCTAAATTTAAAGGATTTTAGGTCAAAGCAGGTAAAGCTGTGGTGTCGTGTGTTGTTAAACCTGGCATGTGTGTCGGCAGAGGGGGGTTTGGAGCATGTGGCACATACGCTGTTCCCTGAGCTGTTGCACCGGGATGCTGCATGAGCTGAGAGAGCCGAGGTTTATCTTCCCATTTTTCCTCCCTTGAGTCACTAGATTTCCTGTCTCTATTATATGTATTATATGTATTATGTATTATTATATGTCTATATTATGTATTATATGTATTATATTATATGTGCAGCTCTTTTGCTGGGTTTTCCTGCTCTCGAGTCTCAAGGCAAGCCAGGAAGTCTTCATATACTTAAAAGAAAACCATTCCCCGCGTGCTCCTTTGTCCCAGGTCCGGAGCTGCTCTTTCTGCCTGCGAGCATTGCGGAGCTGGTGGGACTGCAATTCGGGTGCTAGCTGTCATGGGAGAGCGTTGTACACATTGCTGAGTCCCTCCAGGGGAACCGTGTCACGACACAGCTCAACAGAGGCCCTTGGTGCTGGACTTTGCTGGTTTAGCGAGAGCAAAGCCCAATGAGGAGACCTGAGCTGAACTGTTATCAATCCCTCCTCCAGTGATAAACCCATCTGTGGGAAGACAGAGGTATGATGTTGCTTTTGCTGGCGCTGAGAGTGATCCCTCGCAGGCTGTTTGCAGAGCCTCTCGCACGAGTTTCTTTTTGATGGATCTTTGGGACCCACAAATCCCAGACTTCAAAGGGAGATTTTTAAGGCTTTTTCTCCCCCCCTGCTTTTTGAGGACAAATGACTTGCTCCACCCGTGGTCAGAACTGAGACGCTCTGTGCTGGGAAAAGCGCTTTGCACTTTTCTACCAGAACAGGGGATCAACAGGCAGTAAAATGAATAAATAAGGTGGTGAAGCAGGCAGGTTTCCATCTGCCTGGCCGACATGGGTAGTGCAAGAGATGGGGGCAAGAAATGCGGTTCTCCTTACAGGAATACATGTGTTAGATCAGAAGGGCTTTGGAAGACTTGAGATGTTCATTGAGTGCTGTGGGGTAAGAGAAGGAGAAAATGCAAAACCCTGGAGGTGAGTTGGTGTGAAAAGCAAGTCCCAGTGTCTCTCTGGCCAACTGGGCTGGCAACCGAGTCCTCCTCTAAGGTGGCCTCGGGATGGCTCGAGAGCCGGGGAGGAGCAGATGCTGGCCCAGCATGGGAAGCGGGAATATATAAGCATCCGCAGATTGCGTGAATATGTTTGCAGTATGCTGTATGAGTGAATGCGATACCTAATGATTCGTGGCTATTATTTGAAGGGCCCCACTGTTACAGATTTATTTGTCATTTCTTGTAATAACACCGCTGATAATGAATCCATTTGTATTAATGCGGGTGTCGTGGACTTCCGTTGATATCCCGCATTAATTAATGTACCATTAAAAGAAAGTGTCACCCAATTAATATCACGCAGAAGTGATCCTGTCATTAGGGTTTCATTTGTAATGCGTTGTATTAACGCTCTGCCTTAATGGGAGTCATTTGCAAGCTGGAGCGTCACCCAAAGGGCTGCCGGGGGGGTGCCGGTTTGCACCTCTTGGAGCAAGGATTACCCAGACAAATCAATGGGGATAGGCCACCGTTAAGAGTAACCCTTGTTACCGCCTGGATGTGGCCACAGCATCCTGCATCACTTGGGCACAGGCAGCTGCCAGTGGTCGGGCGCTGCTTCCAGGCATCCTTCATCCCCAGCTTCAAGGCTGGTGTGTTAATTTAACCCACCTTCTTGATCTCTCCCTGGGTTTGAAAAGTCAAAGTCAGCAGCGACTGCAAGTAAAATGGGATATAAAAAGAATAGGGTGTGCCCAGTTTATGGTATCGCACCAATGCAGAAATCAGAAAAGGGATTTCTTCTCTCGCCCCACAGTGTGTGTTGGCCAGCAGCAGTAAATCACACTGCTGGTTTGACTTTGCTACTGAATTTTAATGGTGAGGGGAGGAAAATCTCACTGGCTTCTCAGGTCAGGGCTGCCTTTGCTTCCTCGGACAAAAGCTGCTTCTGGCAGTGCAGAGGCAGGAGAGGAGACCTCGACTGTGGCCACCTGGATCCACCTGGTCCATGCCTCAATACAGCCAAAGGGGCGCTGGGCCATCTGCAGCCCATGCCCTTGCGAAGGGGGAGGTTGCTCAAACACCCTCTTCCAGCAGGAAAATGACACCAGCACGCTATCACAGCCAGGACTCGCTGACTGACAGGTTTTCACATTCCCCACGCTTGCCTCTGACTTTCAAACGTCTCGTTAGACCATCTTGGGTTCCCATCTGCTGTCTCTGAAAACGGGACTGACCTGAGCGCAGCCCAGGAAGGCAGCACAAGCTGCCCTACAGCCCCTGCTCCACCCCTGCCCTGCTCCTTGGAGGCTGGAGATGGATAACGGATGGAAATGGGAGAGAAATGCGCCTTTCCCAACAGGATTAGGCTGCAGGTGCCGTGTTAGTGAAGTGGTGGTTGTTTTACCCCGCTTTTCTTCGTCCCCTTGCAGGGCAGTGGGAACAGTTTGTTTTACCAGGTGATCCCTGTTCCTGGGAGAGCTGTATATTTTGGTTCAGATGTAGGACTCTGCATTTACACATTAAAAAATATACATATATATATAGGTTCAAACCAGTTGCCAGCAATCTGCTCAATGTCAATGGTCTGTGCCCTGTGCTGCTTACCCATGTCCCAACGTCTGTGTTACCATTCTTCCAGATGATTAGTCAAAATGTCAAATAATGGGCAAAGACCTGCAAGGTTCCCAGCAGGAATCCATTAAAATACACTTGCCTGATAACACTGCTTGTTTCCAATTGTATTTTGAGAGCTATGCACTAGCTAACCGTGTTGATTTTTAATTATTCTGTCTGTTAATCAATGTCACAGAGCGCCAAGTCATATGGCTTAGAGAAGACGCATGTCATTTTGACTCTGTTGCCCTTCTTGACCTAGGTTGTTGTCTACTAGAGAGATGAGAGAGAGAGTAGAGCAGGATCTCTTGTCTGTGAGTCTTATGGGAGGTGTTAATGCTGCTACTTCCCTTTAATTCCCTATTTAGCCGAGAGCTATGCTGTGTGTTTCATTATTTTGCCTGGAGGCGATGTAGCTGAGAGACCTGAAGTCATTTCGATTGACAAAATGCTACGTTGGTTGTTGCTCTGCCCACTCCACTGCTGCTCCTCGGTGTTTGCAGGGCTGCTGAAAATAATCAGGAACGGTCCAGCGAGCACCTTGGCCATCACTTTTAATGCTCTTTGGCAGGAGTTATCAGAGCTGCTGACTGAGATATGTCTCACTGAGGCAGGCTGGAGATGTAAAGGTAGACTGCTATGGCCCTGCCAGAGCTCTCCCCGTCTCTTTTCTGAAGATGGAATAATGATCAGCCCCACCTGGGCTTTTCTGAACTCTCGGACTGTGCTGCTGTGCTCACGACTTTATGCCTCTGTAGCCGTGTGTTCGTAGCAATCCCTATCAGTCGTTTTTTGGTTGCTGGAAAGGTTCCCAAGAAGGTTCCCCTGCCTGCTGGCATTAGCTTTGCTTCTCTTCATCACTTCTTGCGGAGCTGTGAGAAGCCACTCGTGGTCTCCTGAGAGCTGGGGCAGCAAACGTAAATGCAGGGCGCAGTGTAATAGCTCGAATTACCTCGAAATAGGGGCTGTCGAGGGAAATGAACTTCGACAGACAAAGCTGGCTGGCTGTTCAAATAGCCAGCAACAGCACAGGCAGGATGGCTTCTTGAAAGCCGGTGTGGAACTTGCTTTCTTCTCTGCGCTCTCTTGGTGCTTCACCCGCCTGGCCACTTGTTGACACACGTGGAGGGTGGTTGAGCAGGACTGGCTGGGGATGAGGAGGGAGCGAGCACCGAGATGAAGGCATAGTTTGGTGGGAGGTAGGAGAGGAGCCATCCTCAGGCTCTGGTGGCTTGGCTGGGGGTAGAGGTTGTGGTGCAGCCCTTGTGCTTGCTGTGGTGTAGGGCAGGCAGCTCCTTTTGCCCCCAGAGCTGCAAATTCAAGCTCTGCTGGAGAGCGCTTTTCTTCCCCTTGCTTTCTTTTTCAAATAGAGCTCCATTCTGGATGAGTGCTTGAGCCACGCGGCTGCTCTGTCACTCCCCGGGCCAGAAAGCAAAGGGGTGACAGGTCCCACTTATCATGTCACTGCCTGGAGGGGACAGTGGCCAGAGCCACTTGGGAAGTCACAGATAAGAGCAATATTCTGAGTTTCTTTATTTTCTTACTAGCTTTACCTGCCTCTCCCGTCTGCTCTCTCTTGCCTCTCCTGAGCTTGGTCCCCAAGTCTGCGCTGCAGAAGTGATGGATGGCAGGAGCGGAGGTGACAGAGCCATCGTGTCCCAAGATTCTGGGGATACCATGCCACAGGTCAGCCATCCAAGCCCCGTGCTGGCAAGGACAGAGCTATTTTGGTGGGAAGTGGCGCAACTGTGGGCTGGAAAAAGCAAGTAGCTCCATTCTGTGGGGTGGCAGAGCATCCTCTCCCATTTGTCCCCGCTGAGCACTGTTGTCCTGTCAGAGTGGCACATTCCCCCAGGGGCTCTGCTGCTCGTGATGTCCCGTTCTTCAGCGCTGTGTGCTGAGCTGGGACATGTCCGCTGTGAATAAGGGCTCTCAGCATTACACGCTGTTATCCAGCCGCTAATTCAGTCTCCAGCTCCTATAATGTCTCTATTCCAGCTGTGTTTATGGTGTTTTCAAAAGCCCCTCAATTGAATTATAGCTCTGTGGTGGCCGTTCGCCAGTGCCACTCGATAATGAGAGAGGTCACTTAATAGAGATAGCAACAAGAGATACATATTAACGAGAGCTGATTGAAAGGTGGGGTGGATTTCAAGCAAAAAAAAATAAATTCAAAAAAGGAAATTATCAGGTTTTAAAATCAAACTGTGAAATTGGAAATTGCTTGGCTCGGACTAGCGGTAATGCAATTAATAAATGTAATTAAAAGTGTAATAAAGAATGCAAGAATTGGGATTCTGCACATATCCATGCGAACGTTTAGAGCTGGCACACAAGCAAGGGCCCCGGTCTGGCTGCTGCTGAGACGGAGCTGGGGAGGGAAACCAGAACCTGGGCTGGTTCTCCTCTGGGCAGAGTCTGGAAGAGGGGCTGGTGCTCGTTCCAACTGTCTTTGCAGCTTTCTCATGCGGCAAATAAGACCCGGATGGGAATAGGTGACTTAAATTTGTGCCAGGCAGCCCGGGGACAAGAGATCCAGAATTTCAGCCTCGGATTCGGTGTCAGCTCTGTTATGCAGCACCTCTGAGGTTCTTTGCCTTGGGTGAGAGGCATCAAACCCCCCTTCCTGCCTTTGACTCGAGCAGAGTCTGAGACGGCTTTTAGCAGAGCGCAAAGCTGCTTTTATCTGCCCCGCTGTGCGGTGCGAGAGGCAGGGAGAGGGAAAAGAGCCGCCAGGAACAGCAACGGGGAATTAGTGAAGAGTAATAGGTTGACCTGAGATACAACAGGAGCACGAAGCAGCGAAGCATCTCCTGATGGGAGCGGTCAGCTCCTGCCTTGATGCTGGGGTGGGAGGGTGGCAAAAACCAGGACCCCAAATAGAGCTGGCAAGATGGTTTGGATGCTGCTGTGAAGATCACAACGTGGGCAGCTTGGTTTGCTGCCTGCTGTTC
Source organism: Streptopelia decaocto (assembly GCF_964273445.1). Lineage (NCBI taxonomy): Eukaryota > Metazoa > Chordata > Aves > Columbiformes > Columbidae > Streptopelia > Streptopelia decaocto. Next base: position 34,376,474 of record NC_138659.1, on the reverse strand, counting down.
CAGCCCTCCCGTCCGTTGCCGTGTGCCCCCCGGTCCGTCTGCGTCGCCTCCTCTCATCTCATCGACCTTCAGACAGCTGTTCGGCCAGATTGCCTGCCGTTTTTCCACATTATTTGCATTGGTACAGCGCGCATCCGCATCCTAATTGTCTCTCCCGGCTTCTGCTGGGGTGCTGCTGGGTGACTTTGCCCTGGGAGGTCAGGTTCTCCGCATGGAGATGGGGAGCGGGCTTGGAGGGACCATCCCAAATAAACCCAAATTAACGTTTCTAGCACCCAACCAAAGCTCATCTGGACGCTGGAAAGGCATTTAAGGAAAGGGACTATCTGAGAAACTAACTCCCAGAGCCGCTCCATCTTCCACCCTTAATTCTCTCCAGCTCTGACCCCGCTGTGAAAGAGTCAAAACGGCTCAGCCCTCTGCCCACGGGGCACCCGGTGTCAGCCCGGTTGGACGAGACTGATGGATCCAGGCACGTTGAAGGTGTTGGTGGCTCGTGGCCCGTGAAATGGGTTTGCTATGGTGGAAAGCTTTCGCAGACGCCGTGCAAATCTGCTCCGTTAGCAGGGCGAGCAGCTGCCTGGCAGCCCGAGGGGTTTGTACGCTCCGGGAGCAAGCACTGTGGGCCCACTGGAACGGGTTTGCTACAAACTGCCTTTTCTTTTTAGCCTCGTGTGAAAGAAGAGCTTGCTCACATAGCTTTATGTATGCTTTAACAATTGTCCCCACTGAAGACTGCCTAGATTGGGCAGCTTTTTCCTGGGGAGCTCCTTGCTCAGCCCATCTCAGGCTCTCACTGTGCTGGTGCGGTCCTGCCGTGGCTGCGGTCCCCAGTGCTTCTCCAGCACCAACCTGCCCCCGGCAGCGCTGGCCCTGCAGCCCTCAGGGAACATCAGGTGGCAGATGAGACGGAGGAGATTGTGCTTTGATGTTTTTAGGGAGTTGTGCCCAGCACCCCCTGTGTTCGCTGTGCAATGTGCCTGGCAGGACACGTTGTGCCTCCGGAGGCTGCATCTCCTCTAGGTCATCATCTGCCGTGTGTTACTGCCCTGCATCAGAGCAGCATCCATCAGAAAATGTTTTACTCATGCGTTTTACAGCAGAATTCGTAACAAGGTATTGAAGAACATAGGCATGGTGTCAATATTTTTAAAAGGCCCTTTTCTGATAACCTGTTCTTCAGCGCTAGCTGCTCTTTTGCAGAGAACGTTGTATAAGGCTTTGGTGTCCCAGCTGTCACGGTGCCAGGGGTGACACAGCGCACGCCTGCGGGCACTCGTGCTGAACCATTGCACGGGAGGTGACAGCCCAGGCCGGGAGAGGGATGTGCTATGGTGGGACACGCTTGGTCCATACCCAGGAGAGCTTTTGGATGGAAACAAAACTCTTTTCTGGTCACTCAAAGATGCATATTGCTTTGTCTTAGTGCTGTATTGGTGTAAGAGAGATGAGTTCTCGGTTTTCCCTTTGCCACCTCCTTGCGCAGCATTGTTCTTTTGTGTTTGGACAGGGATTTTAGGGTTGTTTCTTCCTTATTTTAATCCAAGTCAGTCCTTGCTGTTGGGGGTACGCTAGGGCAGTCTCCTCTTGTACCTTGCCACTCTTGGTTTGGTCTTTATGGTTCTTTGGGTAGCTTAACTCCTGGAGCTGTTTGGGGGGTACCTGGGTGCTCACATGTCGGATGAAGGGTGGGATGCTGAGGTGTCGGTTGAAGGGTGGGATGCTGAGGCGTCGGATGAAGGGTGGGGTGCTGAGGTATCGGATGAAGGGTGGGATGCTGAGGTATCGGATGAAGGGTGGGATGCTGAGGCGTCGGATGAAGGGTGGGATGCTGAGGTGTCGGATGAAGGGTGGGATGCTGAGGTATCGGATGAAGGGTGGGATGCTGAGGTGATGGATGAAGGATGGGGTGCTGAGCTGATGGATGAAGCTTGGGGTGCTGGAGACAGGTTGGGAATGGGTCCCGCTCCCACTTGTCCTCCTCCTCCGCAGGAGGCATCTGTCTGCATGTTTATTTTTGTCTCACATCTGCTGGCGTCGTAACAAAGATTTAATGATATGACACAGTTTTGTCACAAGTTCTTTTTTCTGTAGCGAGTAAAGCTTCATTACTGGCTGCTGGAGAGAGTCAAAAGCTTTCAAAATGACAAAATTTGGTAACTCGTGTGGAAAACTCACCTGTTTGCCACGAGCACCTGTAGGCTGGGATGTGACTGCATAAAGATAGAGTTTGATATTTTTGCCTGTCAGTGACCTAAGCACAACCACAATTAATCTTTGCTAAGGAAGAGCAGCTGAGACACGCAGAGGAGCCCTATAAATGGGTCAAAGGCTGAAAATGCAGAACTGTGGTGTGTCTTGTGCAGGGCTCACCAGTGGCATCTCTCCGCCTGGTATTTACCATCAAACACAAACCCCGGCCAGCACCGCTTACACAAGTGTTTTGCTCCATTGTTTAGATGATGGGCCGCGGCTTTTGAGCAATAAAAGATGTCAGCCTCCTGCTGGGGAATATCCTGAGCCTCTTTGACCCCAAAAAATCAACCAGCAAGAGGATTTTAAAGACACACTTATGCTTTTGAATGCAGATGGATTGAAATTCCGAGTCCCAACCATGCCCTGCCTGGGCACGAACGTTGACAATGCTGCGTCTTGTCTTTTCCTGGAGGACTGTCAATAGGGGATGCCTGCATCCTGCAGCTGGTTTTGCATTGCCAGAGGTGGCATGGGGTTTTTTTGGTTTGTTTTCTGTGTTGTGGTGGGTTTTTTTGGTGTTTTTGTTTGGCTGGTTCTGTTTTTCTGGTTTGGTTTGGTTTGGTTTTTTACTTAAATTGGAGCCGTGGGAAAATGGTGCATTATCCAGCGCTCTTACAGGCTTGCATCCTTGGACCTGCCTGTTGGTGGAAGTAAGGGCACGTGCTCGGTAGTGAAATTTTCCAGCTGATCTGTTCACTTTGGGCAGTATTAGAGATTTACCCCTCTGTGACCACGCTGTTCCGCTTCAGGCTTCTCCCATTGCGTGGGAGCCCTTCTGCTCCCCTCCTAAATTCACCAACGCTGGGCTTTGCTCATGCACCCACCGTTGTCCTTGCAGGTCCCAACTGTCCTGCCCTGGGGTCCCTCCCGACCCCTCTGATGCTTTGGTGTAGATGCCAGTGACTGTTTCCCAGGGCCAGCCAGATCTCTGTCCAGAGCCAATGCCCCACTCGTATGGATTTTGCTATCCTGGCCAACGAAGGGACGTAGTCAGCAAAGCTGTAAAATAAGGATAAAAATAAGGTAATCACCAAGTGGAAGCTCAGGCGGTGTCTGTAGGGGCCGGAGCTGACAGCACCAAAGCTGATGACCCTCATGTCCCTCCAGGCAGCTTCTCTTTTGGAAGGACAAGGAGATGAAGTCTCTTCAAAGCCTGCTCTTGGGCTATTGTATGCAACACAATGCTGGGGAAATCAAGCTCTCCTCTTTCTCAGCTGGCCTCACAGCCTCTTAATCATGAGTGGCCAGAAAGGATTTGCATGTTAAAAGGAGTGGCTAGGGGCACTTAAAAAGAAGAGGAAACATATTCATCAAGTCCAGCTTCATCCTTATGAATATTATTTTTCTTTAGGACAACATATGCTAGGTCTTATTGGTGCAACCCTGCATCTACTCTGTCGCTGCCTCTCTCCTCCTCCCCCTATTAATGGTTAATTTGTAATGCTCTTTGTCCTGACATTGATACCTCGGTGGCTCTAGGGGAGGAATTGGAGAAGGCAGTTGTTGGAGCCAAGAGCATCCTCCAGCAGTGCCCTGGCAGCAGCACGGGGAGGGCAGTGGGATGCTCCGGGGCTGCTCCTGGCTGCTGATGGCTTGGAGGAGGCAAGAGGCATCAAAAGGGATGGGGAGATGCTCTTGTCATGCTTGAGGAGGTGTCCCGGGAATGCTCGGAAAGTGACCACCCACCAGAACCCCCCGTGAAGAGCTTCTCCACCCCAATACACCTCCAGCTGGCTGAGTCTTGGTTCCCAAGCTCTCCAGGTGCACAAGCCAGGATTAACATCCTGTGGGTATGGCACAAAGTCAAGTGCTTACCTGGCAGCAGGGTTAAACGTGCCAGAAAACGAGCAGTTGTAAGGCAAAGGGACAAATGGGCTGGGTTTGGATGCTGTGGCCTCTTCATCACTGGGAGGCTCTGAGGATGGAAATGATTTAGGTGCAGCGTGGGGGTAGGTTTCTCTTTCGAGGTCATTTCTAGCTATATCTTTTATGCTTTTATGATTGCTGGTCACAAAAAAACCCACCTTGAAGGTGCTTTAAAAAATAATCCTCAGGCCATGCCCTGCGAGGCTTTTTTTAGCAGCTTGATTTAGCAAGGGGGGAGGAAGAAAGCAAATGAAAAATCCGGGTGGGAACTGCAGCCTCTCGCACCTGGGCAGAAGCAATGCTGAAATAAGGGGAGGTTTTTGCTTGAGGCCAGCTGAGGTGTCAGAGTTCTGCAAGGTTGTGTGGCTGGATGCGAAGGCAGGTGGGGCTGAGGGTGCAGCAACACTCCACACATGCCCCGCACGGAATGTGAGCTGGAGGATGTGCCCTGGCTCTGTCTGACCGGGCTTGCAAGTTCTGTACTTGCTTTGAAGGCAAGTTTCTGCTGGCCTGAGCCTTTGCTGGAGAAAATTGATATGCTTTTGTTCTTTGATGGTGCCATCACTCGGTATTAAACAGGTTAAATTGGATCTCCAAGTGTGGATCCCAAGTCTTCCATGCTTCTCCAGTGGTGGAGGTGATGAGCTGGGACAGCCTTGCTGAAGCCCTGGCTGGGTTTCAGTGCGAGCTGTGGTCCCCAAAACACCTGAAAGCGGCTCGGTTTGTCGTCAGCTTTGGCCAAGGGCCTGAAGGAGGAGCTGCACTTGGAAGCGGTGCCCCATTTTCCAAGTTTTGTGTCTCCTTTCCACCTTCTCAGCGCTTCATACTTCTGCATGAGCTGAGGACGAATAATTTAATACCAACGAGGTTAACAATAAAACACAGAGGCTCGGGAAGAGGTTTGCAGAAATAATCCGTATTATCCCCGCTGGCCATAACCAGCCGCTGTCACATCTCGCTTCTGACCTTTGCTGTCTCCCTTTCACGCTTAGCTCTTCGCCAGCCCTTAACGTGGCTGCGGACGTGTTACGAGCATATGGACTCACCCAAGTAGTCAGTCAAGATCTGCGCGTACCTATGGCCTGAGTCCCCAGCAAAGCCTTTTTGCTTGCGGTCCGTGTTTCCGCCTTCCGAGAGACGAGAATATGCGTTTTAAGATTTGCATAGGAACATGCAGCTGTTCCACCAAAAATGGCTAATTGTTCTCCCCGCTGTGAAGTTAGACAATAAGAAGTGCCAAACTGCATTTGCCATTGCTGATTTTGTGCACTCAGCTGCATGTTTTATGCATGGAGATTAGTTCCAGATTTATGACGATTCAACTGTTAATGCCTGCGTTAATCGGGCCGGGTTGTAGTTGCTGTGGAAACTATAACTTTGAATTTTACGTAAAGTTCTGTGTTGCATTTAATGCCTTTTTTTTTTTTAGGGCCTCTTATATTTAATGCCTGATGGTGAAAACAGAAAGGGAATCAGTGCTGAAAATAAAAGTGTCTTTGGGCAGAAAACAAGTTTCAGAAAAGAGAGTAATTTCTGTGGAAAGTTGTGATGTCTGGGAAAATAAGGGTTTGTGATAGAGTGCCATCTTGACCACAGCTGTATAACTGTTATTATAAGTGTGTAACAACTATTATAGCTACTGCAATACTGTCATAAAGAAAACAGCTGTACAACTTAAAAATGTCCTGAAAATACAGGATTGAAGTTCTTGGGTCTCTAGATATTCCTTCTGGTGGGCAAAGGAAATCGCTGATGTGTTTTTGATGGGAAAACAGGCTGGTACACAGTTTTACATATATATATATATATATATTTTATTATGATTTCTTTGCAGAACACACCAGTGGGCACTCCAATTTTCATAGTGAACGCCACGGACCCGGACCAGGGGGCAGGAGGCAGCGTCCTTTACTCCTTCCAGCCTCCTTCCAACTTCTTTGCCATCGACAGCGGCCGTGGCATCGTGTCGGTGATACGGGAGCTGGACTATGAAGTGACTCAGGCTTACCAGCTCCAGGTCAACGCCACGGTGAGTCGTCTCCTGCCCGCCACAGGGGAGGAGACGTTTTCCAGAGGGATCGCAATGGGGAAAGGAGCTGCTGCTTATTTGTTGTATTGCCCCGCTCTAGCGTCTTCTTGGGCACATCCAGCATTTTCCACTTAAAAAGGTATTAGATCAACGCGGTGCTTTGGTGGTTTCAAACCATGGAGCAGAGCTGCATCGCTCCAACAGCATCGTATGTATGGCAGGGGCTTGTGCATCAAGGCGAGCAGCTCTTTTGGTGAAGAAAGCCAGTGCAGGGCATACGGACCATGAAATCCTCTGGTCTCATTCCTTCTACATCACAGCTTATGGATGGATTCACCTAGTTTAAAGCCCCTGAGTCTCACTCTGCAAAAGCTGAGTTCAGACCTCAAAAGTTAGAACTGTTGTGGACAGAGAAGGAGAAACCAAGGTCCTAATTACAGCTGATGCCATCGTACCTACAGGGGACCCCTGGGAGAGGTGCACCCAGGTGGCCACCATGGCAAATTCATGCCCCACCAGAATGGGAACCTTCTTTCCTGGTGTCAAATCTAGTGAGAGCTCAATAGGGAGCGCAGGGATGAGAAGCAAAGTGCAAGCAGGCGCTCCGGCTGATGGCTCCTTCCCCATCTCAGATGCAACAGGGGAAGGTGAGATTCAGCCTTGCAATACGTCTGACCCAACTTTGCATTCGGGAGGAGGGGGAAAAAAACCCCTCCCTGACCCCTCCAGGCAGCTGACTGGAGCTTCTGAAGCATGTGATTTAATCAAGATCATTGTCATGATGCAGAGACACAAATGTTAGGAGGAGGTGGAGGGCTGTGCAGGGCAGCTTTGCTCTCCTCGGCCATGGAGACCGGGCACTCGCCAGCTGCAAGGCCACAGGCAAACCGCTCAGCCTTTCAGCTCATTCCCTTCTATAGCTAAGGCTGTGGAATTTTCCCCAGAAGCTTGTTTTTTCTGAAATAGATCTCATTTTATTTGAAATAGTCCAGTCCTAGGAGCCCCTGCATGTTGTTTGGTGCCTTATCAGTCTCTGTCACCCACGCCCTTTCGCAGGATGTGACATTGAACTATCTATTGGGTTACAAAACTTGGGACCAACCACAAGCCCTGATGGAAATGTGCCTTTCTTTGTTGTGTCTGATTCTGGTTCCCTCCGCCTTGGTCCATCCAGCTCCATCCAGCCGCATATCCCAGGTGCAGTTCCCAGCAAAGATAAAACGGGAGCAAATCTGGTACTTGCTGCCTAATCTGTTCCTGGCTTTAGTGGTTTCCAGCTCAGGGAGTTAAAAGACGGAATATCGAAGTGTCCGAATCGGGCTTGATTGCAGCTGTGGGAATATGTCCTCCCTTTGGTCGCAGGGCACTGGTAACGAGAAAGAAGGGCAATGAGGAGCCCGGGGCAAAGCCTGGGAAGCAGGGTGAGAGCTGCACAGGTGCAGCAGGAGCTGGAAGAGCAAACATCTGTCTGATAAAATGCTGGCATGGTCTGGAGTGAGAACTGGGGTGATCGGGGATTTGGGGTGGCTGCAAGGACTGCAGGAGTTGCCGTAGAGCCTTGGCTGGAGGCAGGAGCCGTTTCATCCCAGGGATGTAAGCAGCAAGAATGAGACCAGAAAGGGCAGAGATGGTAAGCAAGGAAACTTGAAATGTGGTTGTTTTGTCAGTGCTATCTGTAATACCTTAACCAAAATTTAAGAGGTGAAGGAGAAGGAAACAAAAGAAAACGTTATCTGAAGAAACTAAAGACTTCAACCCAATAACACTAACAGCTGAGCACGAGAAATAAGCATTCTTCCTGACCATAAGCACTGAGGCCTGCAGGTTAAGAGGATAATGTACAAGCTGTGTTGTTGAATACGGTTTAAATTAACATTAATCTTCTGGCAATCAGTCCTTGCTGCTGCTCAGAGCCGTTTTGCAGAAGTGTGCGGTAACCTCTAATGGTCACCTTTCAGCACCGTGCTTGATTAGGGGCTAAGGAGAGATTTATTTCCTTCCCTTCTTGTGTTTTCTGCTTTGCTCCTGCACTTCCAGAAAGGGGCTGTGAGTCACTTCTGAGCATCTATGGGTTAATTCTGGCGTGCTGGCTGCCAGAGAAGGGCCTTGCTCTGGGAAAGTGCTTGTGGCTCTGTCCTGATGGGCTATAATGGGATGTAAGGGAGATGCTCCTACTCAGAACATCGAAGTGTTTAAGGGCCACCGCTGTGTGCTTGTCTTATGAAGAACGGCTGATGGACCTGGTGCTGGTCACCCTGGAGAACAGGAGGCTGAGGGAACATCTCGTTGCTCTCCACAGCTACCTGTAAGGAGGTTGTCGCATGGAGAGTATTGGTCTCTTCTCCCAAGTAACAAGCAATAGGACAAAAAGAAATGGCCTCAAGTTGCACCAGGGGAGGTTTAGATTGGATATTGGGAACAATTTCTTCCCGGAAAGGGTTGTCGGGTATTGGAACTGGCTGCCCAGGGCAGTGGTGGAGCCACCACTACTGGAGGGGTTTAAAAGACACATAGATGAGGTTCTTGGGGACCTCATCAAAAGATGAGGTTCTTAGGGACACAGTTTAGTGCCAGTGTTGGGTTAATGGTTGGACTCGATGATCTTGAGGGTCTCTTCCAACCTAAATGATTCTATGGTTGTTGTGAGCTGCTTTGCAGAGCAGGGCTGATGGGTCCACATCTCCCTGCAGATGTGGGGGAAGCTCGATTTGCCTCGAAAGGCAGCTCCTGGTTACCTAGATCCTGCCAGTCCCCATGCAAGGTGTGAGGGGAGAGACTTATGGTTTATCAGAGCCAAAGCCATTAGCCGGTAGAAAGGAGGTTGCTCCTGTGAGGACGTATCACTGCGATTCAAGTTTCTACGTTGCGTTCTGTGCCAGAGCTGAGGCATCCTGCGTAACCAGGAGCAGTGCTTGGTGAACACACCTTTTGCCAAAACTCGGCAGAAAAGAAGTGAGATGCAACTGCGACGCAGCCCACAGGGTTATGGAGCGATGCAAAGACAAGGGAGCTGGTGGGATTTGTCACGTTCCAGCCGATGAGCCCAAGCTGTACGGAGGCATCGGCACCCGGGGGTATGAAATGCTCCACTGGGTTAAAACTGCTGGCAGCCACAGCTGGGTCTCACGGTGCGGAGATGCCCTGGGCTCTGTCTGCATTAGGAAGGAATTTATATCTTGAAGTGTATGTTGAAGAGCATTGCTGCTTTTTCACGCAAAACGTGATGAAAATTAAATCGATGCTTGCTTTATTTTAAAGGGCTAATGCTGGTATGAAATGCATGTTGTGTGGCAGCTTAGATGGAGGTACAGTGGCCAACAATTCCATCAGGTAGCTTGAGATGTTCACCTGAACTATTCAGAAATTTCGACCCAACTACAACTGCGAGAAACTTAATACTGTTGACTAATTCTGGTTTTCTGATAGAAATCCTTTCTCTCCTTCCTAACCCTTCTCTTTTTTTAAGGATCAAGATAAAAACAAGCCCCTGTCCACTCTGGCCAACCTGGCAATCACCATCACGGATGTGCAAGACATGGACCCCATTTTCATCAACCTGCCCTACAGCACAAATATCTACGAGAACTCACCTCCGGTATGGGCTTCTGCTTCACTGGGACATGCGTGACCGTGGGGCAGGGGAGGGTTCAGCAGGGTGTGAGACAGGACACACAAGGTGTCTCAAAGGAGCTGGGGGACAATCTCCTCTTTGCAGCAATATTGGTCATTCTGTCCATCATGAGTTCATGTTGCTCTGCCACGGCGTTTGCGGTTTGGGCGCAAAGAGGAGCCCCGTTCCCATGCTGAAGCGCAAACACAGGTCTGAGATAAATCATGGGAGTCAAACATCTTCCAAAGAGAGGCAGCCCCATTTTCCTTCTGGAACAACATGTTTCAAACCAAGCTCCAAAAAATGTTGCCCTTTCTAAAAAAGGGACCCTAAGCAGGGAGAGTTAGGAAGTCTGAAACCCAAATAAAAGATTCCTGAAACATTTGTTCTTAATTTTTAGAAAGGTTTTCTGTTGTTCTGAGCACAGCCACCCTGTTCCCTCCCCTCAGCGTATGTGCGTGCCATTGCTGAAGGAAAAGTCGAAGGAAAAATGTAAACACTTCTGAAATGAGGCAGTTTTGAAAATGCCAGAATCATCAGCCGTTTCAGCAGTTCGAGCGTTTTCCCCCAGGTTTTGCCAAATTGATCCAATCATTTCAGTTCTTCTGAAACTCGGTTTGTCAGCAAACTCGCTGTTTGTGGAAAATGTCTCTTGGTCTCTCTTTGGGAGCTGCTTCATGTGGTCACAGCAAAGCTGCCCAGAACCTTCAGCCTAAGTACCAGCATCCGCCTTCCCAAGGCATCCCATAGTTTTGTCTATAGAGCAAATATTTTTGCATACAGATGGAAAAACCCATGCTGAAATCACGGTATGGTAGGCATCTGTATCATGCATGCATCCCATAACGTCTATGGTACACTGATGGCTCAGTTCATAGGGTGGTAGAGGGAACTCCAGCTTGCTTCAATTGATGCCTCTTTTTATTCACTTTGGAACAAACCGCTGGCTCCGATGGAACGCTCAGTGCCAGATCAATAGGGCTCAGTCCTGCTGCCACAAGTCAGACAGCACGTCACCTGTCTGCCAGCCCAAAGGTGGCCCAAAAATGGCTTCATTAATTACTTTGGTGAAGTGAAAGTTTCAATGAGTTTCAGTGCTGTTGAGATTAAGGACAGCTTCTGTGGTGGGTTGTGTGAGCTGCAGGGTAGCAAAAGACACACATCAGATCGCCCTTAACTCAGGGGAAACATTATAGAAGTGGAAGTACCCTAAGTATGGAAATTACGGACTGCAGCACCTTTGTGGAGTGAGCTGGTATGCAGAAAAGGGGAATCTCTCTCAAATAAATGATATATATTGAGGCTGGAGCTCAACGCTGTCTTTGTGTTGATACGTCAATCACAACTGCTCTCTGAACATACACTTTTTGCAGTAGGCAAAGCAGCAAATAATCACTGTGTAACCTGAAATATAGGAAATAGCGAGGGAGGAGTGCTTGCCAAACTGTTATCGGTCTTAGAGGTTCTAATTTCTCCTGACCCTATGTAACATCTCCAGAAGCACTGAGCATACCCAGGATGGATAGGTGCCACCAGAGGCATGGTGAAGAAGGTGGCTGCTGAAGGCGGGTGGTGCTTTGAGTGGTGTTGCTTTCTGGTTTGGACCATCCTTCATGGCAGAAACTGCTCCTGAAATAAGGCCGTGCTTTGCTACGGCAAGCCTGGGGTTTACCATGGTGCATTTCCCTCTCTCTGTGGGAAGTCTTCTCCTCGGCTCTGCCCCAGCACCCCAGGGAGCCAGCTGCATGTGTCAAGTGGAAACTCACCCTGCAGAAGAGCTTGGTTACTGAAAAGATAACAGCAAATTTGGGCCAACTTCTGTCCCCAAACAGGCTTCCAGGTCAAGCCAATGACCTGCAGTGCGTTTGTGGGTGATGTTTGCTCTACCATCTGCCCCAAAATACACTGGAGACATCTCAGCCCAGCCCTGAATCTACCGAGCAGAGACTTGCTGCTGCTCCACATACCTGTTCTCTGTCTGTCTTGCCTCTCTCTTTATCTGCGGTGCACAGCATGCCCGTGTTCCTCTATCAATGTATCAGGTGAGAATACCTCATCTAGAGTGTATACATTACCTAATAAAATCCTTCTTATTTGGGATTATTGCATCAAATTTTAATTTCCTCACTCGAGTAACAGCATGTCAGCCAGCCCGTCAGTGAAGAGCCGATAGAAGGTGAAAAGAGTGGATAAACTGCAGCAAATTACCACAAACAGATCTCTATCAGCCCTTTGACTGGAATTGACTGGAATTAAGAAGTGAGAAATAGGATTTTTTTGGCCGTGGCAGCTTTCTGGAGCGCTCCCCCCTCCTGCCGCAAAGGCTGCGCTTCGCCTTTCAAGTCCCTAATCCTGTAAGGGAAGAAGAAGGAGAAGCAGCAAAAAGGGGTGGTGGGGCACAAGAGGGGAGAGAAGTGCCTTTGTAACTCTTGCCTTTCTCGGGTCGCAATCTGGTAGCGTAATTTAGAAGCGTTTCGGGCACACGCTTACTCGGACAGTGAGAAGAAAGACATTTCTTATCGAGCAGAGGAAGAGGATGCAGCAGGGAGAGACTTTGCTCTCTCTGGGGGTGTCGTATCTTCTTTTTGATGCTGTTTATCACGCCAGCGTGGCTCAGGCACCTCTCCCAGGGCACCCGAGTGCACCCAAGCTGTCTAGAGCTGTGGCAAACCTGCCAATGTTGCGTTCATCACCTTTTTGCGCGTCCATCCTCACAGTGGCTGGAGACTGGATGCATCATTGAGGTTCTCCAGGCAAGTCAGAGAGGAGCTGGAGCACAGGAGCCCTTTCCCCTGGCAGAGATGCTGATGAGCTGATAAGCTTTTGAACCTCAGCTGGTCCATGGTGTCCAGGCAGCATCCTGGCTTCACTTTTGGGGGCCAGAAGAGAAGGAATCCACTCACTAAGAGATAAACCGAGACCCATGACGGTGTGTTTTATCCTGTAGGGAGTCAGGGGAAGGTAAGGGAGAGCACAAACCCCACTGGTGCTTGGTTCCGAGACCAGCAGCTGTATTCCCTTGCAATGGTACGGTACAGATACACATCAAACATCATTAAAACAGATTTAATTCTTCAGCACCATCCCCCTTCTCTTCAAAAACTCCTTGGGTTAAAGAAATAATGTAGAATCAGTGCTATTTTTGCCCTAGAGTCTCAATAGCTCCGAGTTAATTCTTTCTTACAATATTTCCAGCCCATCAGTGTGAACACTTTATTAAAAGCTCAGGGTTTTATTAAAAAAGGATTGATTTGCCCCTGCCCCTCTTAAAAAAACCCTCAGATTTTGTTTGGATAATGTGCCATTCTTTATTTTCTTTGCCTTTCTTTTAAGCACAGGCTTTTCCAGATTATTACTTTTCTAAACCTCCTTCCTCCTTCCCTAGAGGAAGAGAGTTATTCTGTTCTGGTGTTCCAGTCCGTACCCCCCACCCGTGTCCTTTCAGTGCTGTTGTCTGTGGTGGGGGGGTGAGTTGTTACTTGCTTTAAGAAATATCGAGTATATTGAGGAGTTTTCGAGAGCTGCAGGTTCATGCCACAAATACATGGGGTGAGCCCTGGGCATAGCTGTTGGTGCTGGGAATCCGCTTGGGGTTTCCACGAGTAAGTGGAAGTCTTGCCAGGTGTGTTTGGCTAGAGACGGTGGGGAGATCCCCTCCAATTTAGGGGTGCAGCTCGCTACCATGGAATCAGAGCACAGCCTGTCCTGCCCTTGCTGTGCCAAAACCTAGATAGTGACAGGAATAGTGTTGTGGTGTGGTAGGATTTTGGAAGAGAAATTGGGAATTGTTGAGATGTGGTTGGAGAGAGGTCAGTTTTTGTCATGGCTGTGACCAAGGGCTTGGTTTGGGGTATTCTTCCATTTCTAGTCTCTCTGGTTATCTCTACTGGTATGGGGGAGAAGATGTTTTCATGATCATCACAGGTACTAATGGATGAGTACAGCCTATGTGTAGTGTCATGTTTTGCATCATGTCATCTCCCACCTCATTTAGACACATATTGAGTGATTGTGCTCCATCTGCATGAGTTGGTACCACTCGCTACAAAACCAGAAGTTGCCTCCAGGGACATGGATGAACATTATCCTTGTCCTGCACACTTGTTCACCCTCTTCCCCAGAAGAATCGAGGTTGGTCCTAAACATCGTGTGGGTGCGCAGGGACGGATCATCCATCCCTGGGAGCTAGAATCTGATAGTCTCATGGATATTGAAGCCTCTTGCAAAGGAGCTGGCAGGACGGATGGAAGCCAGGTGGGCTGTGAAGAGGTGGCCAGGCCCCTGCCGTGCTGTGGTTCCAGGAGAGGGCATCGAGGAACCATAGGGAGCTCAGCGTCACTCTGGCACTTGTTTCTCGGTCACTGGTGACACATGGCTCATCCCTAGGATGGGCTGCTGAAGGGGCTTGTGGAGCAGGAGGACACACACAGGGCTGCAAGAACAGGAGGAGACCCGATCTTGGAAAACTGTGGGGAAGAAACCATCCTCAGTAGCTTGCCAAGGACCAGGCGAACCTTCCTAGCAGCACTGCTTCTTGGGATGGGATATCTGGATGATTTCTTTACTTTGGATGTCTCCATAGCACGTGCTGCTGATGTATCCGAATGAGATTCCCTCTCCTCCCCTCCCCAACTTTCCCGACTGCAACATCTGTGCTCGTCCTGTTATCTCTCTCCACAGCCCTTCCCCTTGGCTCCTTCGGGAGGGCCCTTTCCCACAGATAAAGCAGCCGCGGTGTCGTTGGGCCCATTGCTATTCCTGGCCATGGCGGGGGCCCTGCCTTCTCCCACACTGCCTTCCCTTTGCGCCGCGCCGCGCAGCAGGTGACACTTGTCATTCCGCAGCGCTCCCTCGCTTGTGACAGGCGACGAGCGAGCTGTCAGACGGACCAAATGCCTTCACCCACCGCCCCTGCGACGCAGCAGCTCCCGCTTTGCTGGGGAGGAGAACAGGACTTGTGCTTGCCCCATGGGGACAGCCATTAAAGCAGAATATTCTACGGGAGAGCAACTCAATCGCGTGCCTCTCCTTTTTTCTTTCCTGTCTGCTTTGCCTTGCTCTCCTTTCCACATCCCTTGCTCTGCTTTCCTGCTTTTCTAGTGCTTTTTAGCTCTCCTTGCTCCTGTGGAAAGGACAGTTATTGTCAGTGATTTAGAGGCTCTCTGGCAGCGGCTGAGCCTCACCAGCCGAGTGCTGCTCAAAGGCCAGTGACCTGGGATTTATGGCTAATGTTCTCGGTTAATAACGTGGATTTACTTAAGGAGTCTATTGAAATGCCCTCGGAGATCAGGGAAGGGGCAGCCTGCCTGGCCCCAGGAACATTCTTTATGGCTGGCAGTAGCAAAGCATCTCCATCCGAGCCCACATGGTGGGGAGAACTGGGGAGGCAGCAAGTTCCCCCTTTGCACTGGTTTGGTTTCTGCAGCAGCTCTTCCCTTTGGCCTTCAGCTGATGGATTGCAGGGCAAACGCAACGCTGCCATCCCACCACGCTCCCTCGTTAGATATGCAAACGCCTCTGTTGACATTTCCTTTGAGGGCAAAAAAAAAAACCCAACATTAAAATAGCTTCTTTTCCCACTGTTAATAAACCAATGAAAACAGGAACAGCTGAGTTGTAAATCTTTTCACACTACATTAATTACATGCACGTGCCTGTGTTTGTATTCACATGGGCTCACTGCAGTGCGGCGGGGGACATACAGCTTATGGACTTGACACGAGTGCATGATGTTTTGATTTAAAGACCTAAGCAAGAATTTGGGCTCACTCTTATGTACTCCATTGGTTTTGGGGCACTCTGGCCCACGTGGACCTTTCTGCTGGTTAGTAAGAAACAGGTTTGTCCTTTAAGATGAGGAGAGTGAGCTGGCCGCTGCAGAAGCTCCTGCCCATGGGCAATCCCCTGTTCTCAGCATCTGTCCAACCTCCTCCTCCTTAAAGGTTTCAATTAAAATCTCCGCAGCTCCCTCAGTTATGCAGCTGGATGCCAATAGCCAGCGCAAGCATCCCTCGTCGCCTGGCTGCCTTGTTTGGAGAATGCAGGGGGAGAAGAGGACCACTTGAAATTGGGAAGGCGATGGGAGATAAAACTGATGTAGTGGCCAGTGATGAAACTTGTGGTGAGAAGGAATTGCTGCCTTTGGTTCTGGAGGCACTGCAGAGTGAAAATCTCTGTGCTGGAGGAGCGTGTGCTTTTGCCGTCAGCCAGAGCCTCTCTCCAGTCCCTACAGACGCTTGTCACGGTACAAACCTCCTGCAGGGTCAAGCTCAGCCTGCTCAGTGGTCTGGTTAGAGGAGATATACTGTCCTGCCCTTAGCATCACCAGCGGCATCCTGGGGTGGGTTAGCAGAGCTTCGCAGCTTGCACAAGAGTGACGAACTTGAACTGCCCTGAGAAGCAGAGGTGGGATGTTTCCGTGACGCACCTTGTCCTCGGGCAGGTTTTCCTCAGCATGGCCTGTGATAAGAAGTGCAACGCCTTGGCAGGGCACCCTGGTAGCCCCAGCAGTGCTGGGCTGGGGTGGCTGTAACCTGTGTCTTCTCTCTCTCCCCAGGGCACCACAGTGCGGATGATCACAGCAATCGACCAGGACAAGGGCCGTCCCCGGGGCATTGGCTACACCATTGTTTCGGGTAAGTGACAGGGGGACACAGTGGGGACCCCAGCAGGGCCACAGGAGCTTTAGCCCTGCAATAAGCCTTTGTACATCCCGTGCCTAGCAAATTCTCTCTGGCTGGGTTTCTCCTTGACTGTGCCGCTGTTGGAGTGTATCATTCCCGACGTCTCCCTTTCCGTGAGCAACAGGCATTATTGCTAACAAATCCGACAATATCTCCTAGTGAAACCTTTCAGTCCTAATGATGAGCCGGGCGCGTTCTGCACACAAACAGCTCCGCTTCACGCAGCGTCGCGGAGCAGACCTGCAAAGAGCCGGGCGTAAAGCTCTTGTTGGCGGTGCGGTGGGTATTGTTTGGGGAGAGAATGGCACTGATTGCAGGTTGAACAGCTCCCGGCGGTTTCCGTGGCATTTCCCACATGTTCTGTGCTGGGCTGTGGTCTCCCGAAGTATTGCCAGGGCTTTGCAGGCGGGGGGCCAGTCCCATGAGGATGTGGGGCTAGAGAATGAAGCTTGATTAGAGCAGTAGAGTTTCCGACATCCACGTGGTTTAATCCTGCCTTCTCAGAGCCGCTCTGAAGCCCAGGAGCCCTTCTCTGTGTGCGTGGGTAGGTTGCTGAAGCTGTTATAGCAAATCACACATGGGTCCTTGTCAGGCAATGCTTGACCCCCTTGGGACCATAGCTCAGGGACCTCCCTTTGGGAGTAGGTTTTCCAGGTTGGTTTGACTGTCTCTGAGGAAAAAAATACGGCTTTTTGAGGTTATAAGGGAATTAAACTTCAAACAAACTTGTGTCTGTGGCACCTGGTGCTGAACCCTAATCACTGTGTGATTGATTTTGGGGACACTCCCTGCAGCCCTGCAAGCCTTAAACCTCTTGTCAGCCTTTCCTGATAGCAGAAGACCCAGGGCAGGGCAGGCTGGGCAGGCACTTCTAGATAAAACATACCTGTGCTTTGGAAAAGCTAATTCTGGGGTCTGGAGCCATCTCATTTAAGATACACAGAGGTCAGTGAGCCTCTGACAAGTCTGAATTTGATGGTTGTTGGGCTGCGCTCAGGTGCTGCTGTTGTTGGTCTGTAACCTGGGGACAGACAGACTAGTTGGGTTAACCCAGGAGTGAGGGGCGAGTCTGGTGGGTCTGGTTTGTAGCCCTGTTTCTGGCATTGCATTTGGGGAGGATCTTCACCTCCTCTCCTGCTGTTCCACACGCTCGCGTGCTGCCTGGCAGCTCCTTCATCTACACGTGCAGAAATAATCTCGCAGCTTCTCTTCCTCAAAGTCTGGCTGTACCAAACACTCTTTTCATCAACCTCTGAGGTCAAGGTGATTTCACCCTGATTTTCAAGTCCATTCATCCCGACTGCAAGTATCCAGGTCAGTCTGCCTTTGAAGATGCAAGGATTATTTATTCCTCTAATTCACTCTGCAATTTATTCTGATATTCCCCTGGCAGGAGTTAAATGAGAGATCCCCCAAACTGCACGTGTCAACTGGTCACAGTGCAGCAGGGACTTTCTTTTGACTGATGTGGGCCCTTTGTCGCTGGACACTGGCCTGAAACCTTGATACAGTTTTGCAGCTGCCACTGAGCTATGGTGAGGATGCAAAAACCTTCAGCTTACAGTAACCTCACCCATCTCAGAGCCTGACGATGGTCAGCAGCTTGGAAATCACCTTTGTGCTGTTGGAGTGTATCATTACCAACGTCTCCCTTTCCGTGAGCAACAGGCATTATTTCTAACAAATCTGACAATATCTCCTAGTGAAACCTTTCAGTCCTAATGATGAGCCGGGTGCGTTCTGCACACAAACAGCTCCGCTTCACGCAGCGTCATGGAGCAGACCTGCAAAGAGCCCAGAGCTCCTCTGAACATCTGCTGGTGGCCATGGGCCCTTTTTCTGACGCAGGATGGGTTGTGCTGCAGGTATCTGATTTTCTTTTGTCAGCGCCAGCGCAATACAAACAGGTCTGGGTTTCCAAGAGCCTTTATCTGATGGCTTAAACCTACAGAATCAAGCATGTAATCTATTGAGGGTTAATTTGCTAAACGCACCCATCTTCTCATGGTCACATCAGGCTTTCTGCTCATCGGGTGGTCGCGGCTGCTCTACCGAATCCAGAAAACCAAAATATGAATCCTGATTTTTTACCTGGAGTGTTCGCACGCGGTCTTATTTTTATATTTCTCTTTGGTTCCCGTGCAAAATAGCCCCTTTGCGAGCGTCCTCTGTTGGTGCTGGGGCAGCCGCCACCGCGGCTGGTGGCAGGGAGCCCGGCGTGCCGTGGGAGCCCGGTGACAGCGGGTGCGGAGTGCCGGGCAGGCAGTGCGCTGCAAGCACCCCAGCGTCTGCTCGTGTGTGCCAGGAGATTAATCCCCGCTCCCGGTCCCGCCCGGCAGGGGGCAGCTCTCTCATCGGAGAATCAGGCAGAACACATCAAAGAGCGATTAAACTGCTTCGCGTTGTTTTATTGTTGCCCAACCATGAGAGTTGCGCAGTGTTTTTGTAGCCGGCCAGGAGCTGTTCTCCTGGCGGCACCAGTGTGGTGCAGAGCGGTGGTGCTTGGAAGGGTCACCCTGTGGATGGACAGAGGGGTGACTGCAGACACCTGCTGTCACCTCCCCCTCATCCTCAGCCTGACTTTGGCTCCAGGTTCAGGTTTCCAAAGCCCCTGAAGCCGAGTGTCAGGATGAATTGAGCTGCTTGCCAGAGGCAGAGTTTGCCTTTGGCTGGGTTGCGGTCAAGATGTATGGCTAAGGGTCAATTTTAAAGAAAACGTGCTTATGAGGCAAACAGCTTCTTTTTCTGAAGTCAGCAAGGGTGAGCCTCCTCCGTTCTGGTCAAGGCACTCTCACGCTTGCAATAATTTGATTTCTGCTTTTTAAACATGTTGCCTTTAGATGCCTGAGATTCCGGACATGGGAAGCAGCTGCTAGCGTGCCTCCAAAATCCTGCTCACCCAAGGCAAGCGGGTTTTTGGGGGAGGCAGGTAAAGCCTAATTAACTTGTCATTATCCTCAATCACTATGGTAAAGGTCAGTGAGCAGATTTTGTGCGTGAGCTGGTAAATTTTTATGGCAATTTTGCAAAAAAGCAGTCTAAAATATGGGAATGGGGAAGCAAATTAAATTAGAAACCAACTGTAAGTAAAAGTGAAAATGGCTGGTGGAGGTGGTAATTATACCTGGCACTAACACAAGGGGACGTGGCGGTGATTCTGTTCCCGTTTCATGGCAGGGGATGGGTGATGTCTCTTCCCGAATTTCAGGCACAGGGCTCACACGTGGCTGGTCTGATTTTACCAGCTGGGGTTGAATATGCAGCAGTGAGAGAGCTGAAAAGCAACCTGAGGCATTTATCATTCCTTTGGTATGAATATCTAAAGCATTGGTATGATTTGGAGGCGGGGTATAACAATTAATTTGGAACTGCCCATGTCCTGTTCTGCTCCATCCCTCGGGTAGCTGTGCCTCGGGATACACCACTGCAGCTCTTATTTATACGGCTATCTCCAGCACAAGGTCTTCCCATGACAGGAAAACAATAAAACTAAAAGATTAACCATAACCACATAAAATAAGACTTAAGATCTGACTTCATGGCGCCAGCTTACAAAGCTGTTAAGCCTGAAATGACGAAGGAGCGCTGGTTGGGCTGTGTCACGGCTCTGGGTGGGTGTTGTGTCGGGGCACACCAGCCTGCCTGCTGCCTTCACTGGGAATCATTTCTACATCTTATAGGGAAAACCATTCCATTATATCTCCCCCTTCCTTCCAACTGGAGCGTTTCAACCCAATTAAAACGTGCACCTTTTCACCCGGCGCTTTGCAGGGAGTGCGGTCACCACCCTGCAAAAACCCATTTGAAAAAGGAATCTAAATTGAGACCTCGCAACTCGAGTTCCCTTGTACCAACAGGCTGGTGGGTGCTGGGGCTCCCATTGCTCCAATGCGTGTTTCTGCTGCTTTTCTCAGGAAAACAGGAGATCCAGGCAGCCAGTGGCCGGTGCCCCACAACATCCCTCCCTCCCTGTTTCCCTGGCTGCTTTGACAGGTTGGAGATGCTCAGCCGCTGAGGTCAGGGCTGTGTTTGAAGGACAGATAATTAATCCAGCAAAGTAATCCACAGTTCCTTTTTCGGCAGATTTATGGAGATAGCCTCTGTACCAGGAACTCTGCCTCATCATCTTTCATTTCCCAGGCAAAGCGAGTGACTTGTTGTATAACACGACCTGTTCTAGATAAGGCTTTTCATTTAGGGGAACTCTCCGGTCTAACAGAGATTGATGTTTGCGGTGGGAATGGGGGCGCTGGCGGCAGGATCAGCCCTGCGGACGGCACTGTGTTTTCACGTTGGCTGCTGCACGTCTCCTGGGGCGTGGGGAAGCCTTTTGGCTCCTTAAGAAAAAAGACTTTTATCTTGAATTAAACAGCAATTTAATTAATAGGCAAGAGGGGACTTTGGCCCACAAGCTCGTTAGGAAAACGTACTGTACCACCACAGTCTCGTGCTTTGCTTGCTAGCAATAAACTTTGGGTTTAATTTATTTCCAGGACAGTCAGGAGACTTCGTGTCTCCTGACACGAAGATGTGAAGGTGAGCTGTGCTGCTTGGGCAGGTATCAAAGGGTTAAACCCAGGGAAAAGGCGCCCAAAACTCAGTGTCTGCCTGCCTGACACGTTTAAGGTGTGGTGATGGATGGGCGATGGCAGATTGCACAGGAGAAATCCATACACCCTTCATCCTTCCCAGGGCGTGGAGCATCCTGCAGGAGCTCAGGGCTTTCGGTCGGGTGAGCTGCTGCTTGGGGCTCCTCACAAACACTTTGGGCATTTGTACAGAGCTGGTTCTTTCAGGAGACTGATGCAGCTCCTGGCAAAGCGCTCTCTTCCTAAAGCTGGCGCACCCCAAGGGGAGCATGAACTAAAAATCATGGTTTGCACAATGTAATAGAAGCGTGAGTTACAAAAGCAAGAGGGAAGCGTGTCCACAAAGAATTGTTCTCTGTCTTCCTCCTGGTTTTCCTACTAAGGAATAGAATATCACATATTTATATATATATACGTAAAAATGGGTGTGGTAGTTCTCAGAATATGTTTCATGTGGTCTTAACAGACCTAGAGTACCCTGCTGCCTTCCATGTGAAAGCGCAGCACGAACCCTGGAGGTTCCTTGAGTAGCCCAAGAGGTCTCCCAGCCCTCTGACAACTTCCTTTGTGTTTTGACCTGGCTTAATAAAGCAAGCAACGCAAACCGCTTCCCTGAGTCCCTTAAACTGGGCACCGGGGAGGATCCATCAAAATAGGACCTGCTCATTTTAATATTCCCATCGCCGGTTGGCCTACGTTGCGCCGGCTTTTTCCCACCTTCAGCTTGCTTGGTGAGCTACCAGGGTGTTAAAGTCCCCATAAATCACACCTGCTGGGAGGGCCCTCCAGCGTGATTTAAAGGCAGTCATCATAGCAGAACACGTCTGTAGGAGGACACGCTGATGGGCAGAAAAGCGCCTCATGCCGAGTTATTCATCAAAAGCTGTTTTTCCACCCTGGCAATGCGAGAGGATGAGATGGCACAAAGAAGAGATGGTGTCTGCGGCCACAGCCTGTCTTTTCTTGGCTCGGTTGCTCCTCATCCTCCTCCCTGCTGCTAATGATGCTTCGTTGTCACGTTGGCATCTTGCTTTGGCTCCCTGGCAATCCAGAAGTCACTGGAAAGAGATACGGCTGGGATAATGGTTCGCATGGCAGGTGGTTCCCCAGCAAATGGCCTTTGGTAATTAAAACTATACATTCTTGTTTATGTGTAAATATGAAACACAAGCATATTTTTGGTTTAATTTCTGGGACTTCCTGTTTAACTTCCTGGGATTTAATGTGTATTCACAACGTTGGCAGCCACTGGAGAAGGATGAGCCCATGCTGTCTCTGCTCGTTTTGGGCTACAGAAAACAACTGCCTCTGGGATGGGGTTAGATGAGGGGTTTTCTGAGAGGTGTTGAGCTTGGAGATGTGGGGGCTTTGTTAAAAGCTGACGCAGGTTTGTTACCGGGCGTATTGTAGCGTACTCTTTGCATGCTCTCCCAGTGGGTCTCCCTATTGCTGTGGGAGAGGCAGGAGAGGATTTGTGGGTCTCTGAACCCAGATCAGGCACGGTTGTCGTTAAAGAAGTGCTCATTCTATGTGTTTGGTTCTTGGGCTGCGGGGTGAGCGCGTGTCCTGCATCTGCCGTTCCAAGGCGGCAACGCCTGGGCCAGCCCATTCTCTGGGGGCATGCACGCGGCCTTCTGCACCGTGTTTATTAGGAGAAAATCCTCCATGAGCTCAAGTGAGGGCTGAAAGTGTTGCATTTACAGAAAAGAGCTGCAAATAAACATTTACGGTGGCTTTCCTGCGTTGCTCTGCTTGGCTCGACTCACTATCCTGCTGTTGGCTGCTCTCCCGTCACAGGTTTTAGGGTTAGATTCATGGAAAGAGGAAAGGTTGGCAGGAAAAAGAAGCCAGGGCAGGCAGTGCTTCTGATTTGCCTTCCCTTTGAGGCACCGAGCCTGGCTTAGACGATGTGGGAGAATAATGGTTGCGGTCCAGGACTCAGCATCCTTTCATGTGATGGATTGCACTCGGAGCAGGAACCTTTAAACTCTGCGGGCTGTGTTCTCCTCTCTGGTACCCAGCGGCAGCTCCGGGGGCTCTGGGAGGGGGATTGCACCGCGGCTGATAAATCTCTCCTTTTATTTTCTCATACTGTACATTCAGTTCTAAAAAAGGGAACTGTGTGAGCATTTAATCCGAGCTGCTTCTGTGGCTCTGCAAGATCAAAAATTCTGCCGGTTGTGCTCGAATGGGCAATTAAATCTTTTGGGGAAGATACTAAAAATGCCTGTTTGCAGAGCGAGCGTGTGCGGAGGAGTGCTGGCACACAGCACTGCGCTCAGATTGGGTGTCCCAGAGGGAGAGATGCACTTTCTGGGAGCAACAAACCCAAGTCCAGAGCAGGAGGAATGGGCAGTGTTTCCTAGATTTCACACCGAGCGAAGGAATAAAGCTCAGGTTGTCATAATCCCTTTTCCTTTGGAAATAACTTGCTCCCTTTGAATTTAAACGCTGGGTGAGGTATCTGGCCTGGTGTGCTTCCCTGCGTATCGCACGGGAGCAAGAACTGAAGGTGAAGAGCAGCAAGGTGGTCACAGCAGCTGATGGGCTATTTATACGATGATAACTGTGTCCGTTGCTGACTCTATGAACCACATCCAACAGCATCTATTTTGGTGCCGAGGAGCCCTGACAGAGCACATTTTGATTAATAAATTATCCCGCACAAGGTGTGTGATGGGTTCCCCTTTCACATCTCATGAAAGTCATCTGCTCTGAGTTCAGCGGCTCGGTGAGGATGCGGCTCGTCGATACAAACAGCCCTTCATGGCGTGAGGAGCGGGAAAACTTGCCTGCATGGGGGAATCGGCTTCCCCTGGCTGACAGGCAGAGCTGGGCGATAGCTGCATCTCTCTTTTCTAGGGATTTGAATGATGCTTAAAGGCTAAAGGGATAGGGAGAAAGGAGGAGACACCAACATCTCGTTTTTCCTTTATTTTTTTTCCTCCTGGGTTTGAGCCAGTATTTTAATGGCCTTTTTAAACCGTGAGAGCGTTGGCTGAGGGCAATTAAACATTATGGCCCTCATCTATAACACACCTCATTCTCGCAGTGTTTCTCCAAAGCGATGCCTGTGCCACCATCCGTTCCTCAATGAGCCTGGAAAAACACTCCGAATGGGCTGCTGTGATCCATCCCGCTGCTCCCAGTCCAGCTCCACGTTGGTCTCTACCTCTCTGGTCCCCTGCCCGGCTGTGGTGGATGCAGGAGCTGCTTTTACCCACACGCAGATGGAGGGATGGGAAAGTTTTCCTCCTTTTTCTCCTTCTCCTTCTCCTTCTCCTTCCTTTTCCTTCTCCTCTTCCTTCTCCTCTTCCTCCTTCTCCTCCTCCTCCTCCTCCTCCTCCTCCTCCTCCTCCTTCTCCTTCTCCTTCTCCTTCTCCTTCTCCTTCTCCTTCTCCTTCTCCTTCTCCTTCTCCTTCTCCTTCTCCTTCTCCTTCTCCTCCTCCTCCTCCTCCTCCTCCTCCTCCTCCTCCTCCTCCTCCTCCTCCTCCTCCTCCTCCTCCTCCTCCTCCTCCTCCTCCTCCTCCTCCTCCTCCTCCTCCTCCTCCTCCTTCTCCTCCTCCTGCTCCTTCTCCTCCTCCTTCTCCTTCTCCTTCTCCTTCTCCTTCTCCTTCTCCTTCTCCTTCTCCTTCTCCTTCTCCTTCTCCTTCTCCTTCTCCTTCTCCTTCTCCTTCTCCTTCTCCTTCTCCTTCCCCTTCCCCTTCCCCTTCTCCTTCCCCTTCCCCTTCCCCTTCCCCTTCCCCTTCCCCTTCTCCTTCTCCTGTTCTCCTTTTCCCTACCCTGCTTTTCTGAAGGCCATCTTTACTTCCCCAGCACTTGAAAGAAGAACTTCCCCTCTGCTGCCGAATGACCTGTTTATTCCTTCTCTTTTCCTGCTCTGGTTCTGTGTGGATGTGCCACATCCTTGTCTGGATGGGGAAAGAGGTGGAGGACACGTGAGTCTCTGTTCAGCAGCAACCAGAGCATGGTCTTGGGCTCCCTTCTCAAACCAGAGGCATGGAAATGAAGTCCCCATTTAGAAATGCTTTGGCGGTTCAGACCAGCTTCAGGTCAGGCAGTAGACGGCTCAAACCAGGACATGTCCAGCAGCTGGTAACTCCTGAGCCAGGTGAGCCATCATTTTGTCACCTGCTTGGTGTGGAGCGGAAGGTCCAGTGTGCCATGGTGTGAGCACTTCTCACAGGAAAGTATGCAGGAGGACACCTTCTTGAAGGTCACTTGGCTTTCCTGTCAAGCATGGCCATGATAGTTCCTGTCTCTGTCATTAAAATAGCTTGCAGAGTGCAAACTTGGACATGGAAAGGTCTGAGCTATTCTGTATCCTCCCAGAAATGGGATTATCTGTGGATCTCGACTGGATTTGGAATCCTTGCAGAAGGTCTCCATCCACTCTGTGTTCTCCATCTCACAGCTGTGCACTGAAGCCTCTCTTCAAAATCAGTGATGAGCAAACCGCGGTTTGCTGCACTGATGTGCTGTGCTTAGCACAGGCTCAGCGTCCTCCTGGGCTGGGAGCTGATGGAGAGGAGATCCAGACAGGGAGGAGAAATAGCCCAGAGGTGAGGAGAGTGACAGACTGGTGGGGGGAGGGAAAGACAAAATTGGCTATTTTTCCCCCATCTCTTTCTTTTTTTCCCTCGCTCTGAGGAAAATTAGAGAGATTTTCTGCAAAGAAAGCATCTCCGGGGAGCACACATTGGTGGGCAGAGCGAGTGCTTCAGCCGGGATCGCTGGGCAGAGGAATAATGAAGCGGTGCTTGGAGAAGCATTGTCAAGGAAATTGCGAAAGGCCTCGGAGGGACAAGTTTGGAGACACCTCTTCCCTTCGGAGGCTGATTTGCAAAGCTGGCAGCTCTGTGCTTGCAGAGAGGTGCCTGCGAGGGCATCAGATGCGTAGCTGCTGTCTAGCGCTGCTGGGGAGGCTGGGCTATGAACAGCCTCTGATGTGCAGCCTAGCAGGGCGTCTCGGTCCCTCATTTATTCGTCCATCCTTTAACAACTGAATACGAAACACGTAACTGTTTTTAGGACAGGGAGCTCAGTGCTGTGTTCAGTCCTTTGTGTTAAATTCCTACTCTATTGACCTATTTCCACTAAAATCCATTGGTCTCCGCATTCACAGATTCGTGTTAGCAGAACAGTGTTTTGTGATCAAAAAGGTATTTCATTACACTTTATATTAGGGGGTGTGTGCCAAGATCGCCCTGATGCATAAACTTAACCATGGCAACATGGCATCCCGGAGCATTTAAATGCCTTACAGCACAATGTATCTCGTGGAGTGTCCTTCAAACCTGGTATCAGAAGGAGTCTCCTAGAGAGCCCACTGTGAATTACAGAGCAAAGGTGGGAAGTCAAGACAAAAAGAGAATTGCCTGAGGAGGGAGACCAGAGATCTTCATGTATGGAAGGGGAAGATTATTATTTTTCTTTTTTAAAAAAAGGCTGCTTCTAATATTTAAGGTAGCCATGCACCAGTTCATTAAGCTGGCTAGCAGGCAGTGGGCCATTTAGCTGGAGAGAAGAGAGGACCAAGGGCAGAAATGGGAGGCATTGGTCTAAAAGGAAGATATAAAGGCTCAGAAGTCGAGGGAAAAGGTATTGTGGAACTTACGGCTCTAGGATAGAGCATAGAAACTGGAACCCAGTGGTTTTTGAAGGCCAGGGGGGCTCCAGGGCTGTGAGGGAGGGACAAGGCAGACCCGGAGGCTTTGGCCATACCAAGAAAGGTGCAGCTGTGGTTAACACAGGCTTGGGTGATGCTGAGCGATGGGAAACAACTTTCTGTGGCAACACATCCATCTTGCGGCTCCCTTCAGGGAAATGACAAATGTTGTGCGTGTTCCGTTCATGCGGAGATGCATTGAGAAGACAGGTTTGGGTTTGTTTGTCTTTTATTATATATTTGGGTTTTATTTTTGACCGGGATGAATGTAACATACCTGCAGGGTTTCCTCACTCCAGTTTGAGGCTGGATCAGGGCTTTCTGCACGTTGTGAGATGCTGATGGGCGTGGCGTGGGTGGCCATATGCCTGCATATGACCTCCCTGATCATCACTAATTGAGCAGCCACCTCTGGCATCATGTCAGGCCGGCATCAGGTGTCCCAGGCTCCACGTGCCAACTGTTCTCTTTTGTCTGGCTGACAGAGAGAGGACCTGGGACTGTCACAAGTGCATTCCCAGTGCAGGACATTCATCTCGTGAGCATCTGCTGGCCGCGAGACTCAAGTGTTGTCTCAGTCCTCACTGTGTGTCTGATTCCAGAGGAGCTCAAGGGAGAATGGGGTGCTCCGGGGAGGCGGCACAGCCTCCTGTGGCACCCCCAGCTGGTTCCTTGCACATCAGGACCAGCACAGAGGCCAAGTTCAGCTCAGATAGAGGAAAATGAGGCAGCTGCAGGGGGTCAACACATCCACCAACAGTAGACACCTACACAAGAGCATAAAAGTGCCTATAGTGCTTATTCTGATACTCTCCCTATCACCAAACGCATCCAGCTAAGAAATTTCCTGGGTTGCATGTGGATTTTCTGTTATTTGATGTATTTTGTTTCTTTCATTGACCTCTCCACTCTCTCCTTGAATACGTGTGGATTTTTATCCTCAGCATCCTCTGGTCTGTGCCTTCCTCTGATTAACCTGAACCGATGTCCCTTCACTCTTGTATTCTAAGAGAGAGGCTGTGCCCACCCCAGCGACACAGCTGTTCAGAGGGGAGGGTCTGCGTCTGGTCTTGGTTTTGGCTGTGGTGTTGTGTGTTTTCCCTTTTAAATTCTCCAGCTGCCCGCAGCATTCACGACTGCATTGCCTGTTGGAAGGAAAGCTCTGTTTTGAGCCCCGAGCTGGGGCAGGTGAAGGAGTTGAGCACCACTCTAGCTATTATTAATATATTGCAAAGTGCATTGGGGTAACGTGGAGGGTTTGCAGAGCCCACTGCAGCCTGTGCCTGGCTCGGAGCTCCTGGCCTGGTGGTGGCTCTGCTCTGTAAAACCTCTCTCTTTCAAGCACCAGCTCCACTCATGCATGGAGACCGATTGGAGAAGAGACTCGTGGCCTCCTTCTTCCTCCTCTGCATTACCCTCCGTGCCATTTGACATCCCCTCAACCCACTGCTTGTGCTCACGTTGTCTGGGTTTTTTTGTCAGGTAACACCAACAGCATCTTTGCACTGGACTACATCAGTGGAGCCTTAACCCTGAACGGGCCGCTGGACCGGGAGAACCCGTTCTACAGTGCTGGGTTCATCCTCACGGTGAAGGTGAGAGCTCCTCTGTCCAGGAGACACGTTGGCAGAGTCGGATTGGGAGGGCAAGCTGCATGGGGACAAGGCTTTCAAGGTGGAGGAGCAAATCTGGGACATGTTGCTCCTGTGGCCATCCTGAGTTGTGATGTGCTGTTCCCTGGCCAAGCCAAGCCAGATGTCTAGCACAGCCTCCTTGTATCGTGGCCCAAAACGTGGTTACCTTTAGACGGGTGGCAAGAGAGGTGGTGGATGAACCATCCCTGGAGACATCCCAGGCCAGGCTGGACGGGGCTCTGAGCAACCTGAGCTGGTGCAGATGTCCCGGTCATGGCAGGGGGGGCACTGGGGGAGCTGGGAAGGTCCCTTCAACCCAAATGTATGTAATTGCATAAGCTCATTTCTGGGTGCCCTGCCTGGCTTCCAATTAGATTTCGCTCTGGTTGTATCTTTTGGCAGCGTGCAGATGCTCTGGGATGGAAAATAACATGAGACACCTACATTTGGGCACCTGAATTGTGCCAACTTGTTGCCTATTTCCCATCTTTTCCCCAAAAAAAAACTCAGAAAACCAGGAGCATTTTGTCACATGGGCAGGCAGTGGTATAACAGGGCACGGTGTGCATGTGCCCGGCACAAGCGGGCACAGCCAGGGAGCGATGCTGAAAGTTGCTTCATCAAGAAAAGGCACTGAAATGTGCCCACCAGCCCCACCTGAGAGCAGTTCCCTGGCTCTGCTTGCAGCCCTGTAATTAAAATCAATACCAAGCTGGGCAGCAGGTTGGAAACACATTTAGCAGTATAGATTCTGCTGGACCGGGGTGGGGAAAAAGTCAGCATCATAGGAAGGGGCATTGATTGGGAGGGCAGCAGCCAGCACTTCTCCTCATTTTGGCAAGTGCGATGCTTTGTTTTGGGGGGGCAAAGAGACAAGAAATGACCCCTCTTGGTCCCTTGGTCATGCTGTGGGGCTGTGCGCACGGTGAAGAGATCCACATCCATCCCTGGTATGTCTTGGTTTGGGGCTTTATAGCTTAAACTCAGTAGAACTCAAGAGAGGGAGAATTGTCTGTTTTTAATAGGGACAAAATTATCTGTTTAATCTTGGAAAGGTTTGTGAACCTGCAAACTTGCTTGTTTTCCTGCCTGCATGATAACGGAGTTCCGGCTACATTCTGTTGATCTAGTAGATTTTATTTCCCCTCCGTACAAGCTGTGCATCCTCCCACAAACGCCAGCTCTCTGCAGCCCGCACTCTGGGACCCCAAACATTCCCTGCTGCTCTCGTCCCAGAGCACGCGGTGAAAATACAGCTGGATCGCGCCGTGTTCGGATCAGCCTGTTCTGCTGCTGTGAGCAGAAGCGCTGAATAGCGATGAGCCAAGTGGGTCACGTTAGCATTGCTTTTCCGTGCCCACAGCAAAGCGAGACGATCCGGAGGACAAGAGGAGGGACTCTGCTTGAAAAGGCTGTTTCACGAGCCTTGCTTCGCTGGGGATAAAATCTGCACTTTATTCTTTTGCGAAAGTAAAATTAAAGTCCTCCTTGAGACAGAGGTGTGATACAGAGTCATGACTCAGCTCTGTATTTAGACACATATTGCCAAACCTATTTTAAGGTCTAAATCTTGTTTTCCTCTGCTGCCCTAGTTTTTTGTCTGTTCAGTAATACGAGGATGGTCAACTCCCTCCTCCTGATCCCACCTCAGGAGACAACAGAGAAGTACAGGAGTGCTCTTTGCTCCATCGTGGCTTCCCTTGTTTTGGGGGCTGTCACACAGAATATCAGGGATTGGAAAGGACCTGGAAAGCTCATCCAGTGCAATCCCCCCCGGAGCAGGAACACCCAGATGAGGTTACACAGGAAGGTGTCCAGGCGGGTTGGAATGTCTGCAGAGAAGGAGACTCCGCTGCTACCCTGGTCCAGGCTCTGGCACCCTCACCCCGAACAAGTTTCTTCTCAAATTCAAGTGGAACCTCCTGTATTCCAGTTTTTCTCCTGCATCTCGCAAGGCAATATTCTGTTTTAAATGCTTGTGGTAGGGAAATCACCTATTCATCCCCCAGCATGACTCTGAGTCCTGGCAACATGTTGCATGGTAGGGGCAAGTGAGATCTTGGCCACAGCCATCCTGAGGGAAACATTAAACCCCTGGGAAGGTTTGTGAGAGTGCTGTGGGTCTGCAGCACGGGTGATGGAAGAGCTGGGTCAACACCTGTGGGTGTCAATGGGTCAGCGGTGCGAAAGGTGCTCATGGTTAAGGGACAAGAGTAGAACTACCTGAGCATCCTTCCTTGGCAAAGTGGAGGAAGCAAAAGCTTCACAACACACACACTTTCTTTTACATTTATTCTTTGAAAAATAAAGGCTGCCCTGTTGTTTTCCCTCCTTGTAGGGAACGGAGCTGAACGATGACCGCACGCCCTCCAATGCCACCGTCACCACTACCTTCAACATCCTGGTCATTGACATCAACGACAACGCACCCGAGTTCAACAGCTCAGAGTACAGCGTGGCCATCCCTGAGCTGGCCCAGGTGGGCTTTGCCCTCCCCCTCTTCATCCAGGTGCAGGACAAGGACGAGGTGAGGTGGCCTCTGCCAGGGCTGCTTTTGCCCATCTTTTGTAGGGGAACACTGGTGTGGTTTGGGGGGTGAAGGGAAGGAGAAGTCATGGATTAACCTGGACTGAGGTGCACGGTTATGTCCTGGTAACTATATTTCAGCTCTTACGGCCACCCTTGCTGCATCCCCCGAGCGCAGCCGTGGTACATATCTCGGTGCAGCGGGAATTGTGCGGCCACTGAGAGCCAGAAAATCGGATTGTGTGGGATGCTGGTCCTCACCCACTTCTGAGGGCTCTTGTCAAGCAGTCCTTTGCCAGTCTGTCTTGGAAAGGGAGGATTTCTGCAAGGGACCCACCAGGGAGCCAAAGGACGGGTTCCTGGGCTCTCTGTCCCGGCGGGGCCGTGTACTGCTGCCGTCAGGGGGAGACGAGATCCGCACTGGCCTGAAGGGATTAGGATACCAGTTCATCACCGCAAGTGAGCCGCTTGTTCCCCCCTCATGTTAACAAAGCTCCTATTTATCACGCGCCGGTCTGTGCTACGGAGGGATTGCAGCATGTTTTGCAGCCTGGGGCTTGCAAACCTTCCATTACTCTGATTATTTGGCTTGTGCAGTTCACGTCTGGCTGCTCCAGTGTGCCGGTGCCCTCGGAACCCGCCGCGCTGCCTGGGTGTCTGCCTCAAACTAGTGCTGACACCTCATGGTGAACCTGAAATCCCGCGGAAAGGCGCTGGCTACGGGCTCCTGCTGCCCCGTTCCTCTTCGGGCCAAGAGAGAGATGAGGGGAGAGGGTTTGTCAGGGTAAATGGCATTGTCAGGATGTTTTCCTGATGCTTCAGGTAAACTAAGTTGTAGCGCTGAGGGATATGAAACAGAACCTCTCCCCCTGCTCCCCGAAATCTCAGCAGTTCAATTAAAGGGGGCATCTTCCAAAAAGTGGGCAATTATAATTTGTGGCTGGAAACCAGGGGCTATCAGGCCGAAATGGTGGACTTGTCTTTCCCCAGCCCTGGTTAAATTCCCCAAGTCTCATAAAGCCACCCAGAAATCCCTTTTTTTGTTTAATTCTCGTGAAGTGATTATGACACAGAACTAATCACCTACTTGTGACATGATGTCACCACCCGGGAGTTATGAGTTCAGCCTGAAGAGGTGCAGATGAGCTATTAAGCAGATAAAGAGACTGTTTTCTCTTGAAAATGTCAATTGCTAATAAAGAAGATATGGATATGACAGATGCTTAGGATAGTTCCTGAATAGAGCCGCTGTCATGCCTTCTGAAAGATGTCAGCAGAACCATTCTTGAAGGGCATTGTAACACTTCTGTTTGTGCCAGAAGGATGAAGGATCTGTCATTATTTCTGGTTAAAAAGCTCATTTTACTGGAGTGACTCCCATTCAAGAATTCACTTTTCAGCCTTGCTAATTTTAGAATGGGAGAATAAAAAATAGCCTTGCCTTCCCAATTTTGCGAGTAAAAAATAGACTCATTCTTTTGGTGCTATTTCTTTAACTTGCTGAGATTTCCCCAAAAGAACTGGCTGAGATTTTTAGAACTGCTGAGAGTGGACCTCTCTGCTAAGGGACTTTTACTGTATGTGTCATATTAGCATGGATCGCTTTGGCCACAGCATTATTTCCTCTGATAAGAAGCACGGGAGAGCTGACGTCTTGGAATATCTGGAGGGAGGAAATTTATAAGCAATTGGAGTTTGTTTTCTGCATTATCCTGTGGGGGATCTTTCTCATTTCCCTTATGGATGCTTGCAGCTGGATTAACAGTCAAGGTAGTGCTTTGGGGGAGAAAACAAGATACCCAGGTTGTGAAAAAGATGTATATGAGATAGAAGTGGGACCGCATCTGCATCCAGGTTTGTTCTAGCCCTGCTTCCTGGGCAGTGTATTTATAGAAGTCCCAAGAGCCCCAACCCTTCAGTAAAAACTTAGAGGACAGGAAGCTGGTTGCCTGACGGTGGTATTTTGTACGCTCAATTACCTCATACAAGTTGAGAGGCTTTTACAAAGTGTCTGCATGTGACGGAGCTGAGATATGGCCATGCTCTCTCATCTCCCGGTGCTGTGAGTGCAGGGGTGAGACGGCAAAGGACCAAGGTCTTCAGGCAGGGATGTGACTGAGGACGTGGCTGACAGAAGCTATTTTGCCAACACGGCCATCACGCTGGAGATGACATGATTCATTTGTGTTAGGGGCAAAGGAGAGCAAGAAGAGAATTATATGTGTCTCTGGGGAGAGAAGCTAAACAAATAAATGAGAGCAGATGGATGGAGACACATGAAATCAAAGGTAGAGCCTTGGGAAAGATCGTTTTGCTCGAGTTGGGTCTCCTGCCTCCCAACCCATGTCGTTAGTCCAAGGAGAGGTTGGTTTCTGTCTTAAGCAAAGCCATCCAGCTGCCTTCTGCCCCTGCCCCAGCAAATCTGGATGCTGTTCCTTCAGCCCTCATGTTTGGGCAGGTCCTACTTGGACGGTGCAGCCCACGCCTGACCCTTTCCCCACGCAGGGGTCCTGTAGGGCTGGGTGGCTTTGGGGGACCCGCCTGCCATCACACTCCAGTTGTGCCATTGTAGAGCTGGCGAGAGGGGTGTACTATGGGTCTGGCCCTTAAAACATTCTGCGTGGGCCACCAGGCCATTAAGGTGGTTTTTATCCATTTTTAAATGGTGGGTTTTTGGTCTTTCTTTCTTCTGGCGTGTTCTGCACAAACTCAAATGATTGCTTTTTGAAGGAGTTAGATTAAGCGATTCAGCAAAGCACTTAAAAATGTATTTACGTTGCACACAAGACGGCGCGTGAAAGCGTGCTCTTGATTTTCCCTCTGTGTTTAAGTGCCTTTCTGGAGCTCGGCTGGCGTTAACGCCTCAGACAAGGGACCCAAGCAGGGTGCCCCCAAAGAGAAACCTGTTCCTCTGAGTCTGTCCCTTGCAAACTCCCAGCTTGTGTCCCTCAGATGTGGCTGCAGCCTTGCTGGGAGAGGAGCTGGCAGGGGCTGCGGTGGGAAGGGGAATATCTCCAGGAGCACGCGCCCGGGTTGGGCCGAGATGACCCCAAATGTGGACTCAGAACGCAACCAAGAGGTTTTCAACCAGCTGTGCTGGCTTTGCTTCTTGCATTCTCTACGGCTTACTGAAAACACTTGAAGGCAGGAGAAATCAGTGCATGGGGTTTGCAGATTGTCTTGGACCCGGTGTTCTGTGAAACAAGGAGAAAGCGTTAACCTCTGCGTGGCTGAGTTTGTGTCTCTGCCAGATAAGCAGCAAACCACTTGAATATCTTTCCAAGGCTGTTTGAGAGCTGATTATAAAAATCTGTGAAGGTTTCCTGGTATTTAGACTGAGCTCGACTGGACACTGCAGAAGACCTCTATGTGTATTCATACACACTCCCAGACTAGGGCTGGATTCTCCTCTCAATAGATCAGCAGGGATGAATAAATCCTGTGTGTGAAAAGGAAGATGAAAGCCTTGAATTACTCAGTTTTGCAGCAAGGTGTGTTTCCAGGTTGAGGCCAAGAGCCCTGAGCTGTGGAATAAGCTCACATTCATTTATTAGGAGAACTGTTTAGCTCAGGCTCCTGTGCTCCAAGGCTGGCTGAGGTGGTGGTCATGGACATCCTCGCTGGATATGCTGCTGTTTTACGACCTGATGGCTTGATGTAGTATTTTAGGGAGAAGATAAGGGTTTGATGCAGGAAAAAGAGCAGAGCATCCTTCAGGGCATTCCCCATTTGATCTTCCTGTCGCTGCAAGATCCACAGAGGTGTATTGAGAACAGCAGTATTTTCGCAGGGCATGCCGGAGAAACCAGCTCGTCTGCCCTGGGTTTTGCTTGATTTTCCTTGACACGGTTGACTGAAGAGGAAGAAAAGGGCAGAGGCTGTATAAAGCACAACTATGATGGTCTGACATTTTAAAATAATTTGGAAACCGTTCTCCAAAATAAGCATATTGAGGAAGATAAATGAGAAATTTTAAAAGAAGAAAATCCAGGCCAAGGGAATACACGGTATTTGTTGTATAAAGCCACATCAGAGACTCGCATAGGGATATTACACGTGCCCATGCGTGTGCAGGTGCAATATATGAATCATCCGTAGCATATATATGCATATGACAGACATGCACACTATAAATATGATCTACACAGCAAGGAACTGTAAAGGAGAATTGACGGCACTCGAGTATTCTCTCCCAAAAGTGCCAGCTGCCAGTCGGGCTGAATTAGATTTCACAGGGGTTTTTGCAATACATGGAATTCACCAGCAAATTACCCTTAAAGAGGGAAAATCAATCATTTGGAGCAGAGATAAGCTGGAGGCGAGGCAGCCTCGGATTGATCCCGTCTGTGCAGGCGTGTGTGGAATTCAGCAGATAACCTGGGGAGCGGGAAGGAGAAACCTGCTCCGGGTGGGGGCCAGGACTGACGCTCGGGATGGACAGAAACAGGAGCAAAGGGCCGGGAAAGACGGGAAAGGCTGGGGACCATTTTGCTCCAGGCGTCTCGCATCACCCATGACCCGTCCTTAAGGACGACGGTGCTGTGCTCGAATGGGTGCTGGGAGAGAGGCAGGTAACTCCAGAGGGGCTGTTCAGAGCAGAGTTAAATGCCTTGAAGTGGGTGGAGAGAATAACCCTCTTTATGCCATGTGTTTTCAAAGACAGAATTAAGCATTATTTGTCTCGGACTAGCTAGAACCAGGCATAAGGTATCCAAGCCGCACAAAGAGGCACTAATTGCTTTTCTTTTTTTGCCCTGTTCCTCCTCCACCACTCCTGAACTCTTAGCACTTTCCTTTCTTTGCAGACTTGCCAGAATGGGGGACATTAAACGCTCCTCAGCTTTTTGTAGGTAATAGCTGGTGCCTAGAAGGTATTTGGGAAGGAAACTGGAGTGATGCTGGATTTTGCTCTTCAGAAAGGCAAAGCTCTCCGTTTTGGAAAAGCAAAGTTGAGCTGGGGAAGAGAGAATCCAAGGGAGCCCTGTACCACGGAAAGAAGCAAACTTAGGATCCCTGGCTGCTTTTCCCAAATGGAGCTGACTTTGTGCTGAAAATGCACGCAGGCCACCAACCTCCCTCCGCAGCCCGGTGGTCCCAGAGGGTGGTGTGGCTGGGGAAGGGTTGTTTGCTTGCCTAGAGGTTTGGGTTATTCTTTTTTACTTTGGGTATTTGCGTAGCTGTTGGTAAGCGATGCCAAGTACTTGCTTGGACTGGGGAAAGGTTGGATCATTTCTGAAGGTTTCCATGCGTACTCCCATGAGGAAGGGGCTGGGTGGGAGCAGGAGTGATGGATGAAGCCAGTGGGCTACGCTGGGTGACAAAGTAGATAAAGAGCTCAGGGTTCATCCTCAGTGCAAGCTGGAACAGCTGATGTGGCTGCTCCTGGCCTCTCCCTATGTGAGAAGGGGCTCCCCAATTCATGGTGAACCACGTCCTGTGAGCACGTTGCACGGGTTGGGAGAGCAGACTTTTGGCCATGGTTCATAGCAGATGCATGAGCAGGTCCATTAAAAACTGTTCAGACATGAAGCATTTGGGGTAGATGAGCCAGCAGTCGCTTGTTTGGGAGTCAGGTATGGGCGTGAGGTTGATGCTGGCGTTGTGGCAGCAGGGACACGGGCAGCTCCTATTACACGCTCGGAGGAATAGGCAAGGGAAGAAGAAATAATAATTATGCCCAACTGCAGCTCTGATTGTGTTTTAGCTGAATTGACATGAAATTTCCATCAGTTGCGGCTGCGGCTGGGCTGGGAGGAGCTGTGATTGCGGGGACGAAGGCGGCGGGTGGCAGCCCTGAGCCGCGGCAAGCGCTGACATGGGATGAGACAAGCTGGACAACGTGTGGCCACGTCCCAGCTCTGGGCACTAGTGAACTTCCTTCTGAAACCTGTTTCTTGATGGCTCGATTTGCTTTGGACGGCGGGTGCGTGCAGGCAGGTTTATTATGGTAGGGTTGCTAAGCTTTGGCAGGATGCTCATTAATTTATGTTTCTAAAGGAAGAGAAAGGTGCCGTTATCTTTTCAGTGATGGGGAAAAACCTCCAGCAGTACAGGGTAAAGGGTCAGAGTGGGGAAAAGAGCAGGTAAAGCAGGTTGCGTACCAATAACATGCCCCTCATCCCACACTCATCCTCAGCACCACAAAGCGATGGCGCTGGCAGAGCCAGCTCACCCACCATCCCAGCTCTGCGCACCAGGAGCTTTGCAAGCCCAGGGAGGCAGCGCTTGTTTTTCTTCTTCTTTGCATGTGTTTGAGATGTGTTGTTTGCTCTGGGTGGCAGGAGCAGGTGGGAAGGGGTGAGGAAATGTAAGCAGCTCCGCGTGGCTTCCTGCGGAGCAGGGGCTACTCGCTGGGAGCCGGGCTGAGCCAGCCGCTTCTGCCGGGCGGCTGATAACACTTTGAATATTCAGCTTTGCTTTCAGCCGTCCGCAGGGGGCTCGCGGGCTCTGGGAACCCGGAGCAAGGAAAGCAGCATGGGGGCAGAAACAAAAAAATAAATAGCTGAATAAATATATAAACGGCAACTCGCAGCAGCCCTCCCGAGAGGGAGATGTATCCCCCTTCTCCAGACCTCACGTGGGGAGACTGAGGCACTCAAGGGGCTGCTAATTAGCGATGGTGGGTATCTGGAGGCTGATCTCCTTCCCCAGCTGGAGGGGAATTAATCCACCCAGCTCTCTTCCCGCAAATACTTGGATTTCTTTTGATGTTTCAACTTTTATCTCGTGCCTCCAACAAACTCACTCCTCTCCAGCTTCCAAGACAAAATCCCTTGCATTTCATCGCCACGAAAGGTACTTTTTGTGTACTGCATGGAGGTCACCGGGCCCTGGGAGAGACACTGAGGGCTTGGCAGCAGAGCTGAGCAGAAATTCCTCAATGAAATGGCTTTTTGTTGCTGGTGGAAAATGGACATTTGCTATAAATTGGCAACTTAAGGATAAGGTATGAAATAACAGCTTGGGGTGTGTGATGCTTCCTCCTGCTGTTCTCCGTCTCCTCTGCTCCCTCCTTCCCAGGCTCTGTGCCGGTGTCGGGGAGCATCCCTCACTCATGCCACCGCCGCCACTTCCCAGTTCACCAGCAACACACCTTTTGGAAAGAGCTAGATTTGTTCCAAGACACGTCCCTTTTGTTACCTCCATAGGGATGCTGGACCCCTGTCATCCCCCCCGATGAGCATCACTGGGATCCTGGGGCAGCGGGTGCCCTTGGGGCTGGCTGGGTCTGTGGGTGCCCTCAGGGTGGGCTCGTGTGGCTCTGTGGGTGCCCTCAGGGCTAGATGGGTTCTGTGGGTGCCCTCGGGGCTGGCTCATGTGGTTCTGTGGGTGCCCTCAGGGTGGGCTCGTGTGGCTCTGTGGGTGCCCTCGGGGCTGGCTGGGTTCTGTGGGTGCCCTCGGGGCTGGCTCGTGTGGTTCTGTGGGTGCCCTCGGGGCTGGCTCGTGTGGCTCTGTGGGTGCCCTCGGGGCTGTGCGGCTCTGCTGGAGATGCTCAGCTTGTTCCCACTCCGTGGGGTGAGGGGAGGGTGGCAAGCAGGGATTCTGCTCGTGTCGCTGGCTACTCGGTGGACACGCTTAGCCAGCTTTTGCTATTAGTGCCCCTTCGTGCATTTAATCGGTCCCTTTTTCTGATAGGAGGGAGGTCATTCGGGGAAAATTGGAAATTGGGCTCTGGCAGCTTCTGCCCTGGCTTTTCCCGTGCTCCCTGGGCCGTGCTTTGGGAAGGGTGCTGTGCCCGAGCAAGGGGCCTGGAGTGCTGCTGTTGCTGTGCCGCTGGTCCTGCTGCTCTGCTAGCCACGCCGTGGGAGAGCAGGAGTTTCCAGTTCCCAGTTGGAGCTTTTTTACTGGAAAGACCCTTCTGCATGGGAGAGGCACCCGCGCTGTGCTCCCCAGCACCGGGCAATGAAATCCCAGCGTGTGATACCCAGTGTGGATCGGGAAACAGTAAACGGGATTTTCCCTCCAGCTGTGTGTTGTGCAGGCTCCTCGCAGGGATGTATTCCTTTTGCGTGCACATGGGGTTTGTGTAAAATGGATGCACGTGGAAAGATTTCTAGAAATCACATGCATTGTACACCCAGTAATCGTAAAAAAATGCAACCAAGAGTGCTTAAGGTCAGTGCCGAAGCCTGCGACTCAGTTAACCAAACCCGAGCAGAGAAACTCTCCCTCGCATCTCCGGTAATTGCATTTTCACGTGTCTGAAGGTGAAGGGCTGTGCCCACGCTACTGGCACGGGCAGGTTTGTGCGCAATGCACATGCTTTGCCATCGCATCGGTGCTGCTGTCCTGTGCTGACCCACAGCCTCACCCACAGCCATGCTGGGTCCTTCCTCCTCTGTCACTGTCACCCTTCCTCTCTCCCTTCCCAGGGACCCAACAGCGTTTTCGAGGTTTACCTGGTGGGCAACAACTCGAACCACTTCATCATCTCGCCAACCTCCATCCAGGGGAAGGCAGACATCCGCGTCCGCGTGGCCGTGCCGCTGGACTTCGAGACCATTCCTCGCTACGAATTTTCGGTACGTGTGCCGCAGGGGTGGGAGGAGGAAGCCAACAGCCTCTGTGCTTTGTGGGACACCTGTATTTTTAAGAGTGACCACTAATCAGTGACCATTCATCTCTCTAATCCACACTATAAAACTCCAGAGCATTGTAATATGGCAAAAAAAAAATGGAAATAATAATAATAAAGAAAAAGAAGGGTGTGAGGAAGAGATTTGCTCTGCATCTTCTCTCCTTTTCCATCATCCCAAGGCTCAGCTGCAAGAGCTTAACCGGAGTGTGTTCCCCTTGCTTTGTCATGGGGCTGTTAAAGCTTTATAGAGCAGAAAACTTGTGTTTTAGGTGCAGCCATCAGGCACCAAAGTTCTCCTCAGCCTCCTGCTCCAGCTTTGTCCCACTCTCTGCCCAAGCTGTACATTCTCAAGGAAGGCACAGCATCTCTTCAGCACACCAGTGGTGTTAGTCCTGGCACAGAGGGGCTTTCAGATGCTGGTGCAGAAAGATGAGCAAACCCTTCCTACCCTGCTCTGGGCTGCGGGGGGTGGCAGGTCCTGGTTCACTGGAGCTGTTTGGTGGTGCAGGGAGTTTGAGATCAGCTGGAGCTGAGCAGCTCCCACGGGAGAGGGAAGAGGCTCTTTTCTTCCTTTGAACTTCTGTGCTATGGTGGTTAGCATGGGGCTGGCTGCTCGCACGAGGGAGCTCAGGACAGGGTTGTTTTCTTCATTAGAAAAGAACAGATAGCTCTCCCAAGCTCCACAAACAATGTCTCCATCCCATCTCTTTGCCTTCCATCTCTGCCCAGCTCTTTGCAAATGAGAGCGTCCCGGACCACGTCGGCTTCGCACGCGTGAAGATTAACCTCATCAACGAGAATGACAACCGCCCGGTTTTCAGCAAGGCCCTGTACAATGTTAGCCTCTTCGAGAACACCACAGTGGGCACCACCGTCCTCCAGGTCCACGTGAGTAGGAGCATCCTGCTGCTCTTTGCTGTGTCCTCAGCAAGCACGTGGCTTTGCGGTGGCCATCACCAAGAGATGGGCTGGGGAGCCTGGTAAGGGAATGGTGGGAGATGCTGGCGATGGAGTGGGGTCTAGCTCTTCCATGGACTTTTGGAGCAGATGGCTTGACATTTCTTGGTCTCTAGGAGACCTATGGATGGTTCCCACCACACCAGGAGCTTGAGGAGAGTCCTGCACTGAAGGTCTCTCTGCAGACAGCAGCTTCTCCTGCACATGCTGGTCACGGTTGTCTTGTCTCTCCCTCCTCCTCACTGTGTGGAGTCCACCGAGTATTTTGGTTGTGTACATGGCTGGTGTCCCAATGCATATTCGCTGCCTCACTCCTACCTTACCTCTTATGCGAAAAGATGCTCCGGTACCTAAAACACTTAGCCACTTCATTGGTGAATGTGCAACAGTTGTTGTTCAGTGTGGGTTTTCTTGCTGCCCTGTTTGGAAGCACCATCTTCCTCAACCAAATCAAGGTCAATTGAGCCAATAAGAGGGTTAAGGATGGAAATTTAGAGGAATGACTGTATTTAGCAGAGCACGGTGTTAGATGTCTGGCAGCAGAACGGTGGTGACAATAGCGGGGCTTTTCCATAGGGCTCAACCCTCGCACCTGTGTTGGTGGGAGCACCCAAAATCCGTAGCGAGAAGATTTCCCAGGGCATGAGGGAGATGTCAGTCGATATCAGCGCCAATGCGGGGCACAGCAAGGACCAGAACAAAACCCTGCACTGAAAAATTACCTTAATAGGAAGCAAAGCTCATCTGGGATGGGAAATATGGAAGAAGGGAACATCAAAACCCCTTTTGGGCTTTGATGCGTTACTGCTGCTATCATTAGTCGTAGATGAATTTGCTGTTCTCCCAGATCCCACCTTGTCCAGGGTCACCCAGTCACGCAGACCCAGAGCATAAAAGCCCTGAAAAAAGGCTTGGGTGTATGCGCCTTGTGCGTAAGTGTGTTTACTCTACAAACAGATGGTACGAAACTGTACCGAGCCCCCGAGCAGTTCCCATCTGACAGTTATTAATATTTCAAGCAGATGTTTAGCTAGTCAGGCCGTCAGACACCAAACAATGGGATTGTTACTGCGGCTTCTCTTTCCCCAACTTCCAGCTATGCCAGCATTTTGGAGTGAACGCAAAATGCCAGGAGTTGAATCCTCTGTGATAAATCAGAATGGATGCAATTAGCGCTTGAAAGCCAGATTGCCCTCCCAGCTGATCCTGAACTTTTTCACAACCCTCGTAAAGTATGAGCTCCTCCTGCCGCCGCTCGCCTTCGAGGTGCAGCCCCTGCTCGCCCCCACAGCACTGCCCACCCGTGCTGGGCATCTCCAGCTGTCCCACGTGCCACCGACAACAGGGACCACACAAGGATGTCACCACTGAACATCTGCTTTCCTTGCTAAGAAATTCCTCTTCTTTTTCCTACTTTCCTGCTTACCTGGGAGCTCTTTATGGGTGTTCACACACAGGGGTTGGGGTTGATTTCTAAAGAAAACACCATCTTAGTGCTTTCTTTAGACTTTCTAAAGAAAGTCTGGCTGGCCACGTGGGGTGCCCAGTTCTTTGGTGGCCACCGAATGACATCCTCATGAAAGGGGACTTCTGTTGGCTCCTCCCTTGCTCAGTGCTGCAAAATGCCCCTTTGTGCATATACGTGCCGTGCGTTTTGAGGGGCAGCGGGTTTCCAGGCTGCTCAGGACAGTTTTCTGAGACGGGGATGAAGCAGGGGGTGTGTGGGCTTGGCGAGCAGTCACCAAAGGGTGGCAGGAGGCTCCCCGGCAGCACCGCTGGCAGGGCCGGGCAGGGCATCGCTGCCAGATCAAGCCACAAAAGCCATGGGAGCTGAGGTGATGGGAGATCACTGATCTTCTGCCCAACCTGATGTCCTCGGGAAGGAAGAGAAGTTACTCCCAGCAGCCCACAAGACGCCGGGCTGGTTGCCCATCGTCCTGCAGGTGCTTTTCTGCTTGAGCCCCCTGGCTGTGCGTGGTGGGGTGGGTGTAGGTGAGGGGAAGGGGTTTTCTTCGTGGCCTGGGAGGAGCAGCGAGGTGCCCTGCTGAGCAAGCCTGCTCCTCACTGCCGCCCTTTCCCGCCGCCCTCTGCTTGGCCAGCCGAAAATGGAAAGGAGAAAAAACAACACACACAAAAGAGCAAGCAGACTTCATTTGTGGTGACAAACGGCCGTTTGTCTGTGCAGCATTTCAGCTCCTAATGTGGGTGACAGTAGAGAAACATTGCCTGTTACACGTCTAAATCAAGTGTAAAGCAAGCCCAAGCGCAGGCGGGCAGCAGGGATGCAGAGCCGCTGCTTGTGCTTCGCTCTCTGCCTCCTTCCCTTGGTGCAGGGACTCGGGAACGCGCCTGTACGGTTGCCTGGGCAAATGCCGGTGACTTCCCTAGCACAGCTCAGCAGTGTTCGCCCTCTAGGATTGTATTTGTTTGCTCTTTAGTCTCTATTTCGCATTCCCTCCATCTCCTGTCTGTCCATTCATCTGTTTAATTCTGCCTGTGAAGTGCATTTATCATACAGATTCGGGTAGTCATTTGCTTGCACGAGAACATCTGGAGAGCGCAGGTTTGACATGAATGACTCCTGCGATGTGCAGGGAGCCTGCAGCGTGCCCAAAGGCAGCTTTAATCCCTGCCTCCGCAGTCCTTATCTGTGCAATAAACCCCTTAGGGCAGGGATTCCTTGTGGGTCACGTTTTGCAGAGACCAGAGGAGGTGCTTACTCCGGTCAAGCTTCCCGTTGTCCTGTAACATAACTAATTGCAGTTGGGAGTTATGCATGCGTTGCAACTCAAGAGCAGAGCGGAGCAGGGAGCAGGCTGTCCAGTGCGCTGCAGTTTTTGGTGGCTTCTCCCAATGCAAATGTCCCTTTTCCCCTGTCCCGAGCCCTGCTGTGCAGAGGAAAGCTGGGTGGAGGCGGTCGGAGGTCCCACGCAGTGGCACGTTCCTTCTGAAAAGACGCAATAGAGCAGGGTGCTCATCAGAGCTCCGTCTGAAGAAATGGGCAAGTTCTGCCCCAGCTACCAACAGAGAGTGAAATATTATTTTTTCTTTTTTTCTGAAACAACTGGCCATGAAGCCTTTTAATAACATCACAGAAAAAGTCAGAGAAAGAATTTCACACTTCTTGAGCAAGCAGGTAGCTGGTATAACTTCATGCCTTCCAGGAATGAGAGGTACTGAGGACCTAAGGCTGTACCTTAAATTAACTGGGACCCTGGCATCCCTGGTCAAGGGTGGCCTGGGCTGGCAGTGGCTTTTGAGGGGTGCTGGCTTTAGAGGGGTGCTGGCTTTAGATGGGTGCTGGCTTTTGAGGGGTGCTGGCTTTAGATGGGTGCTGGCTTTAGACGGGTGCTGGTTTTTGATGGGTGCTGGCTTTAGATGGGTGCTGGCTTTAGATGGGTGCTGGCTTTTGAGGGGTGCTGGCTTTCCTGATAACAATGAGTGGGCTGGAAGGCTGTGCCCTGGAAAGGTGTGGTGAGCAAGGGTGCAGAGGGCTCGGGGCTGTGCGTGGTGGGAAAGACAGGGCTAGGATGGACGGATTCGGCCATAGCTGTGATCAGGGCCTGCCACAGGATTAGCAAACATGTTCCAGCAATGGTGACATTCTCGGGGTAAACCCCTTCAGCAGGGGAAGAACAATTGTGCAGGAGCAGGGCATGAGGTGGGGACACCCAGAAGGAACGTCCTCCGCTTTGGGATGGAGATCTGGGTGAGTTCCAGCACTAGGGAAGACCTGATGTGGGCAGTGTCTTGGTCCCGTTCGAGTCCAGAGGCAGCAGAAGCCCTCAGTGGCTTGTCCCCACACTGCTGCTGCTCTCCATCCTTGTCCAAGCTCCATCGTTGCCGCAGCAAGGAGTAGTACAGCTGCTTTGCAAGCTCTCACAGAGCATGTCAGCCGAGACGGGAGCAGAAAGCAAACTCCCAGGGACCTGAGCCCGATGGCTGTGAAGAGGTCTGATGCTGGCCAGGTATGAGGTCCAGCTGCTCACATCTCTGCTCCTTCCTTTCCCAGGCATGGAGGGTTTGGAAACTGTCCCCTGGGCTCCCGTCCCTGTGATGGGCCTCCATAAGGAACATTTTGGTGCCCCGGAGAGGGGAGAGCCATTGGCATTAGATAGATCTTTCAGCTGGGAAGCTCTTTAGGGTGGAAGAAGCTATGAAAAGGCGGCCTTGCTTCTGGGGTCACCAAGACCCAGCCCAGTGACCTCCTCCAAAAGGGAG
Source organism: Streptopelia decaocto (assembly GCF_964273445.1). Taxonomy (NCBI): domain Eukaryota; kingdom Metazoa; phylum Chordata; class Aves; order Columbiformes; family Columbidae; genus Streptopelia; species Streptopelia decaocto. Next base: position 34,331,857 of record NC_138659.1, on the reverse strand, counting down.
AAGAGCAGGAGAGAGGTTCAGTCCATCATCCCTCCTGTCCTTTCGGTGATGCTCTGGCACCCCTCAGCTGGGCTCAGCTTGGTGCTGGCTTCCCAAAAGCCGGGCACGTGCCTCACTCTCCATTGCCAATGTATTTACTAGACCTGGAGGAATGGGGAAAGGGTCTAAAATGACCCAGCAGGTGGTAAGAATTAAGGGGCAGGAGGTTTCCTTAAGCTCCTCATACCCTACAGATCTGCACAGCGCAGTCTTCCTGAAAAGCTTCGATAACCAAAATCTTTAAAGCCCAAACAAACCAAGAGTAACTTGTTTTTAACACAAGAATGCATTTGATTTGCCTTGAAGGGTCTGGAGAAAAATGATTCTCCAGGGAAGTGTGGAAAGTAATCCCAGCTCCGTCATCCCTCCTCTCCGCTGTATTTATCTTAGACCAGCAGTACTTTTAAAATAACATCTACGGGATGGTTGTGCAGAGATTTGTCCCAAATCCTTGCTGAGTTAACAACTCCCTTCTCCCCGGGACCTTATCCTGCCACGTCCTCGCGAGGTTATGTGCTTTGCCTTGCCTTGATGTCCCTCTTGCCCAGAAGTACCTCTGCTCTGGGATGGTGCTGGGTTCCTCTCCAGGACGACCATCCTGAAGAGAAATCAGAAGGGGATGCTGAGACTTCTCAGAGCTTTGAAACGTTCCTCCTGACCCACCATGGCATTTCCAGGCAGGCTTGCTCGTGTGCTTTCCAGAGTTATCTTCTGCAGACCCTCAGGAATAGCCTGAGCATCCCCAGCAGTCTGCACACCTCCCAGATATGAACTGCGGTGCCTGGTTCAACCATCAGGTATCAATTTCAGCACAGGAATGGGTGCCTGTAGCTTGTCGTATGCAGCAAAGCGGGTAAAACAAGCACCATATTTCCTCATGGATTGATAATCTGGATCTGTAAGACAGCCTTGAGTTTTGAAAAACACTGTTTTACCTTTTTTTTCCCCCTCATTTCAGATTATTTTATGGAGGCGGGGATGGGGGGGGAAGAGAAGGTCCCTCTGTCTTTTTTGCAAATGCATTAGCCTGTACATTCTTATATAAATATATGTATATAGATAATTTTATATATATATATATATTCTGATTCACATTCCTTACTAGTCCCTTTCTGATCATCGTCCCCGAGACATCCATTCACCTGGATTCTCGCCTTCCCCCTCTCTGCGCTTCCTCAAGAGAAGCCTTGTTAGTAAGAGCCTAATGAAGTAAATGCGCTAATTAACCTTCCATTACTCTCCTCATTAAGGCAACCTTTAATTTGGTTGGCAAAGTTTCTCTCCTATACCACCCAGCTGTCAGTTTTCTCCTGCTGCTTCGATCTCGCTTTGGCCTCGCGTCGAGGATGGGAAAATCGATCCTGGGCTGATTTTGTTTCCCCTTCTTTGCAGCCAGCTGTAAATGCCACTCAACAAGAAAGTAATAATGTAGTTTTTCCACCTTGGGACGGAAAGTTGCAGACATCAATAAGCACCTATTTAAAATGCAAATCACTTTCTCAATCAGCCATCAGTCTGCTGCTGGAGATGCTGTGGTTCGTGGGCTCCGCATCCTGCCCAGACTTTGGAGAGATCCTGGGGTTGCTTTGGGGTGTCTGGCCTTGTCCAGCTCCAGGTGCATGTGGCTGATATGGGTGGGATGGGGCTTTGCTTGCAAAGCTGACAGGTTTCCTCTGGTTGTCTGTGCGGCCTCCAGGTCTCTCCCCACTCTGCATCCCTCCATCCCCACCTTCCTCCATCCCTTTGGCCAAGGGTACCTGCTGTCCCCTATCATCTGTGTAGCTGCTGCTGTCTTGTGTCTCTTGAGGACCTCCAAAGCTTGTCTTTCTCCTTTTCTCCCCAAGGAAGAAGTGAAGGCAGGGAGCAGAAATATTTTGGGTGAAAGGCAGTAGTTGTAGAGGGTGAATGGCGGCGCTGGCCGTAGCTCTGAGCCGTGTTTCTGTCTCACGTGGTGATGGTGCGGACCAGCCTTGAGGGAAAGCCTGTGTCACTCCTGGTTTTGGGGAGCTCACATGGGGTAAGGAACACAGCCAGGAGTGGGGAAATAACCTTGCAGACCAATGGCCGGGTGAAAACGCTCCCTGGGATGTGCATGCTCTAGGCTTCCGTGGGGAATCAGGTGGACAATAAACCATCCCCTGCCCCGTCTGTGGCTCCTGGGGCACCTCCCAGCCCTAGGAGGGGCGCGTGGTGCAGCCCATCCTCTCACAAGGCATCAGTGGTCAGAAGGACAGCGTGTTGGGATGCTGATAGCACAGGGCTTCTCCACTTCTCCCAGCTGACTGACCCTCTGAGTTTTGCTCAGGGGGTTGAGGTTGTGTTCTGCTCCGCAGGGGGTCACCTCCCACACGTGTGTCAGAAGTGGCTTGTCCCAGTTGGACATTTCTGATGCCCTCCAAGCCTGGACTTGGTCCCTGCTGCCAGCCCTTCTCCCCTCCCCGTTAGCATCTTAATTGATCTTGTTGTTCTCAATCCCCCTGAGTGCTCCAACTCCAGCTGTGCTTAAACAGAACAAAATCTCTTCCAATTTCCCCGCTGCTTAAAAGAAAATTGAATCCTTTATCTGCAAGAGGAGAGGCAAGCTGCAAATACACGAAACAGTAAATAGTTAAATAATCAAAGCAGACGAATCCAAATTGCCTGGAAAGTTAAACATGAATGGCTTGTCTTCTCCCTGCATGCTGCTCTTCTTTATTTTTTTAAAAAAAGAATATGCTTGCACTCCTTGTTCCTGTTAAATATTCTTGTCAATCCAGCTCTGTAAACAAAGGGAATGGAAGTGAAGGCAAGGAGGGAGTTACCAGCGTGATTGACGGACCTGAAGTCCCCATCTTTCTGTCAGGGCCCAGTGCTCTCTGGCTGTGTTTATCTCTTTAATCTAAATATCAATCCGTAAAGCCGAAATGGGGTGGAATAGGAATCATGACAGCCCGAGTGCTGAGGAGAGAGGCACTTATTGCAGTTTTTGCAGCCACTGCCCGTCCTGATGGAGCTGTCAGGGTAAATGCATGGCCAAAGCACAGAGTGGGGGGAAAGAAAAGAAAACAAAACAAAACCAACGGCACCCAAAAACAAAAAGCCAATTCAGCCTGTGAGATTGGAAAGCAAAACACGGGGCAAAGATAGACCTGCTCCCGGCCAGATTTTATTGTGCAAAGCACAAGCTGGGCAGCAGGATTCCCCATTCCCCCACTCTTGCCAGTGTCCCAGCAGGAGATGGGGTTGGGTGATTTCCCTTGCTACAGGCTGTGAGTGCTGGTTCCAGAGCTGGCTGGGGACGAAGGGAGAATCCTGCCCAAGGTGACGCTCGCTGCCATGCGGACACCCTGGCTCCACGCGTCCTCCTCGGCTGTCCCTTTGGGGCGAGCACCGCTTGCACCTTGCTGCCTCCTCCCCAGACTTGGTAGCTCTGTCCTTCCCCACCTGCACAGCTCCAGAGCCACCACCCCTGGGATTTTACCCCCTTTTCCCCCCAGACCGCTGGCACCCACATCTCTCCCAAAGCAGCTGGGGCTCCCACATGAACCCACACCTAGTGGGTGCCGTGAGCTGAAGCGACGCTGTGACAGGGGCAACGTCACCCTGCGGACAGGTGACCTGGTGCAGCCCCTCGTGCTGCTGACAGCTGCTGTTGGGGTGTTAAAGGGAGGTTAATTTGCTTAAACTGGGTATTAGAGAGCAATGAGGTGTGTAGATCAGCATCCCAAGATCCGTCACAGCAGCCAGGAGCGACTTCTGTCCCGGGCCAGAGGCTCTGCCTGTGCCTCTTGTGGCTGGCTGCTGTGTCCTAACCAACATTCTTCTGATACCTCTGGTTACAGGAACAAAACTAAGGCTCTCCACCCCCTGAAACACCTTTGAGAAGCGGCTGCTTGCTGTCGGATTGAGACAGGGGTACAGTTCCCAGCCCCTGGGCAGGGAGGACACTGTCCTCCGAGGGCTCAACCTGCAGCTTCTGGACCACAGTTTTCCTTGGGCTGAACGAGGAGCATCCCTGTTGCTCTCTCTGGGAACAGCAGGGATGTATTTTGGGCTTGATACTCCTTGCAGACAAGCTGAAAAGCTTGCGCTCTGGCTGGGTTTGCTTCACACTCAGAGCAACTGCAAACTGCATCTAGTTTCAGGGTGAATTATCTTAATTCCTGCTGGAGAAATGTTGGGGTTTGCCATTACTTTTCTCCGGGCAGAGATTCAACGTGTTTGTGTGCATCTCCAGGCAAGGAGTGGCTCATCTCTTCCCTGCTCCTTTGCTCTTGTCCCCCCTGTCCCCGCTGTCCCCCAGATGATGCTCGTCACCTGGCTGAAATGGAGTTGCAGATGGTGGGAGGTCTGACCGGCTTCCAGGAACTCTCGTAAATACTTCAAAGATCATTGAGGATTTATGTTTCCTCCATTGGATTTTGACCTTAATTTCTTCCATTTTGCTGGGCTGTAAAATTTATTGGAGACTCAAAAGCAAAGTGATTGAGATGTCAAAGCCAAGCAACTGTGTGGTTATTTAATCTATCAGATGTGCTGCTTGCCATTTAGGTGGACAACAGGAGAATATGAAATCAATACGGTTCATTAGCACAGTACTTGCACCCAGCTCCAGTAAAACCCACCTCGGTGGGTGTCTAGATGGTCTTGAGATCCCCTCGTGCAGTACAAACCATCGCTCGAGACGTTTGCTTCTCTTGCTCAAGTGCCATCTTCTGTTGGCTCATGTTTGAAGCGCCGTTCTCCAGCCATCGCAACAGCCCGACTACAGTCAATTATTCCCTACTAAATCAAGGCTGCCCAGGCAAGTGTTAACCTGGCTCACAAGGAGCTGTTGCAGAGAACGCTGTTATAAAACACAATCAAGGAGGCTGTTGCTCTCCCCAGTGGCTGGCAGAAGAGGTGGGGAAAAGCTCTGCAATTCCCAGGGGGGTTGATTGGCTATTTTTCTCCCCCCCAACCAGGCTCAGCGTAGCTCTTTGGGGTCGTTAGTGGCGATTGAACTCCCAGCTCGTACAGACCTTGTGCTCTGGAGCTGTTGGGGGGGTGAGGGTGGTGGGGGTAGCCCAGCATCGCCCCGGTTCCCACTCTCACTTCCCTCCTTTCCAATCACATCCCCGGGCTCGGGCGCGGTGGTGCCGGATGATTCCGTTCTCACCTGATTGCTGCCTCCCACGGGCAGCCGCTCTTTAAAGGCTGGGGGAGAATGCAGTATGAGGCAGGAGATGACAAACCAAGAGCTGTTTTCCACCTGGGAAGCGCGTAATGGCTTTAAGTAGATTTTTTTCCATCAGTTTTCTTGATCTGGTTTTGCAGCCTGGCCGATTGCTTCTCATGGAAGATTTTGGCGCTTCGCATTCCTGTTCCCTACAGTTCCAACCCAGGTGGATACCTGAGGCTGGCTGTTATTCTCCCAGGACCTGCAGTTTGCAGTAGGTTGTGTTTAAGAAGGGATGCTTGCTGCTTGAGATGTGCAGGTTTGGATGGCTTCAAAACTCCTCTTGATGGCAAGGCACCCTCCCCACCCTGGCTACTTGTACCATGGTCTGAGCAGCCCATGGCTGCCCACTCTGCCTTGAGGAGTGGCCGCGTTGCCTCATTTTCCTTGAAAACTGGAACAAGAGTAGGAAGCAGATGGGAATCCCCATTTCATTTGCTTTCTCCCGTGGGCCAAGCCCAAGGAATCTCACTGGTGCCTCGGCCTCCCCGCTGCCCACCCAGTATGGCCAGGGAGCAGACAGTGACGGGACGGGACTCCCTCCCAGCCACTCTGCTGCCCTGACAGCTTTTTGACGCTGGATAATTGCTTTCCTGCTACGAGTCTTTTAAACAGAGAGCTTCTGGCCAAAGCAATTTGCTCCCCATCCATTTCTGTTATTTCCTGGTCTCTGCATGTGAGGTCGGGGAGGGAAAAGGGGGTGAATGAGAACAAACCAAACTGGGACCTGCTCCTGCAGCCCTGCAGGATGGAAAATGGGAAGGATTTGGTTTCCTTGATGCCAATTCCTTCATGCAGGCAGGACACAGCAGCAAGAAATTGTCCTTCCGACTTGCTTTTGCTCACCCCACAGCCAACCTCCAGCTGCTCATCCCTCTCCAACAGGTTTGGGGGAAGAATTTGCAGTCCTGGGGGCTCCGTGGGGAATCTGTGCTGCCCCAAAGGGCTCTTCTTGCCTCTTTAAACCCTTTCTTGCTCCTCCCGCTGCATTCTCCAACGCTGCTGTGAGTCGAGTTAATCCTGAGCAGTTTAAGGAGTCGTCGAGTGGGGCTCGGCAGATGATGAATGTTGAAACCATTACCGGCGATGCTCCGCAGAGCTGTTTAAAACGGAATTCTCCCATGTAGATTTCTGCTTCATCAATCCTGATGACATGTCAAACATTGCTATTGTTTCCTGAACAAATTGGATGACATGCCCTTTCCTGCGCATTCGCCCACGAGAGCAGAACCGCTCGCCAGCTCCTCGCTTTTGTCTCCGGCTTTGCCAGCCGGCGAGCGGCTGGGGAGGGATGGGGAAGGATGGGGAAGGATGGACACGGTGGCCCGCGGCAGGACAGAAGGGAAATGTCACAAATGTTTGTGCTTAAGGGATGGAGATGGATGGAGAGCTGGGTTCTGGGTATTTTTATACACCTGTGATTCGTGTGCTGAGTGCCCGTGCTGTGCTGCAGCTCCATATATTACTCCCTTGGATTATCCAGGTTTCCTCTTCTCGCCGCTCTCCCGGAGTTTAGCTGCGCAAATGTGGGTTTTCTTTAAACGAACTGTGCCAGTGACAGCTCATAAAAAGCACAGATGTGGACCTGCGTTTTCATGCTGCCCTTTTGCAGGCTTCAGTGGGCAAATCCTGCTTTAATATTCCGGGCAGGAGAGGAGCAGCCGCAAAAGCCATTTGATTGCTTCCCCAGGTGGAACCCCAGGAAACCTCAGGCAGATCCCCGGCTGTGGGGACCCGTGCATTCACGCCAGGGGCTGCAGCCATGGGCAAGCAGCTGGCACCCAGGGGTTGCAAAAGACCCCAGAGAACAATCAGCTCGGTGGGATCTGGGTATTTTACATGCAGGTTCCATGTGCTCCCTGGGAGCCCTCGGGGTGGCTTTGCAAAGGGAGCGTGTGTTGCCTCTCCCCGGGGGTTTGAGCATCTGTTTCACCCTTAGGGGAAAAAGGTTTGGTAACACAGAAACAAGCGTAGCTCCGCGATTCGCTATGCTGAGCGTGCATGGTTTGCTTTTCTGCATATTCGCTGCCACGCTCGAGTAACCCACACCATTGCCCTGCATTGTGTCCGCGATGTTCCGTTGCCAGGAAAGCCACCAAGCAGGCATCCCTCCTGCCTCCCCCAGTGTAATTAATTAACCCAGCTGCTGAGGTGGCGTATGGGGCAGAATTAGGCTGCCTGGCCTCCTGGCTCCTCGTGAGTGGATCACTTTGCCTTCCTTGCAGTTTTGGCTGGCCCAGCATCACCCCAGCTCGGGGTCCAGCCCCGTCTTGGCTCCCCAGGGCCCCACCGCACCAAAGAGCTCTGTGCTGACCTTCTTTTAACCTTCCTCCTTCCCTATATTTTTTTTCCTCAGCAGAAGAAAATTACACTTTCCCAGCATTGTCTGTCACTGCAATAAGCACTTACAAGTGCAATTGTACAGGGCCAAATGAAAGGAATTAGTTTTTGCCCGTGCTTTGTGGTACTGTCAGGCCCCCCTGTAAATTATTATCTCATCACCAGCTGATCCAGGTGCATGGAAAATGTTGTTTTCTCGGCTCTGCTATCACACCAGCCACCTAGGGATTAATGGGACCAAGAGGTTGTGAGCACAGAAGTAACGGCTGGTAAAAATCCTGGCCGGGAGGTCAAGGGCCGGCTTGTACCAGGGGATGCTGAGGATACCGATATTAATTAGCTGAGGGAGGCTGGGCAGAGAGTAGATCAACCCCTTTCCTCCTCAGGTGTTTCCACTCAGAGGTGCCTAGAAAAGCAGCCAGGCTCTGCCTGGGATGGGGCATCTCCATAGATGTCCTTGCTGGTGTCCTCTCAGGAGCAAGATGCACCCCAGAGGGGTTTGCCCTCCTGGAGCAGGCGCGTCTCGCTCAATGGGCATCTCCTCAGGCAGATTTTGGCAGGTTCGTTCCATTTTACTGAATGCAACCGCAGTGCATGTGAGAAGTAAATCGCATCTTAGCAGCAGAGAGGAAAATCGGGGAAAATCAGTAGGTGCGCAAGGCTGGTTCCACCACTGCACCCTTCAGCTGGCGTGAAGCAGCAGGAATTCACCACTCGAGCTGGGGAAGTGTCTGGGGAGAACAAAATGAATGAATTCGGGCTGGTTTTCATGGCTTTTCCTCTCTGCCACCCCGTGGTGTGGCAGGTAGGCAGGGCAAGGCAGTTTGACGTGCTCGAGCTCCTACTTTGCTGTCAAGGGTAATCAAGGCCATCGATAAATCAGGAAAGTTTCGGGAACAGGTTGTGTTCCGTGCTGGTCCTAAAATACAGCCTTCTGATGGTATCTGGACGTAAAATGTGTTTCTGACCCTGCTTTTTCACAGGCCTGTTGGTGTGTAAGTAATCCAGACAGGACTCAATTTAGAAAATATACTGGGGGAGAGAAAGGATATTTTGGGGCTTGTATTCTACTTTCCTCACCTAAAAATAAAATTTTCTGCTCCTTTTTGCTGCCGCTGCTCATGCATATTTTATATATTCATTAGAGAAAAGACTTTAAAACAGACATAAATCTCACCTTGCTCATCCAGAGCTGACACACGGAGTTTCGCACACCTTCCCCACAAGGTGCTGGTTGCTTGGCCGTGACCGGGCTGCTCCAGGGGTGGCTGGAGGGAGCTGCTCATGGAAAACAAAAGTCTAGATCCCTTTCCCTGCTTTTCCTGGTCTGTATTTTATCTGGGGGTGGGGAGTTTTGAAGTGGAATGGGTTTTGATTTCTCTCCCCACAGCCCGAGGTATGCTGACATGTGGAGTCCAGCTCTTGGGCATGCTGAGGTTGGGGTGGGTGGCCTGCAAGAATCCCAGAATGTCAGGGGTTGGAAGGGACCTGGAAAGCTCATCCAGTGCAATCCCCCCATGGAGCAGGAACACCCAGATGAGGTTACACAGGAAGGTGTCCAGGCGGGTTGGAATGTCTGCAGAGAAGGAGACTCCACAACCCCCCTGGGCAGCCTGGGCCAGGCTCTGCCACCCTCACTGGGAACAAGTTTCTTCTCATATTCAAGCGAAACCTCTTGTGTTTCAGTTTGAACCCATTACCCCTTGTCCTACTGTTGGTTGTCACCCAGAAGAGCCTGGCTCCAAACTCCTGACACTCCCCCTTTCCATATTGATCCCCAGGAATGAGTCCCCCCTCAGTGTCCTCTTGTCCAGCTCCAGAGCCCCAGCTCCCTCAGCCTTTCCTCACACGGGAGATGCTCCACTCCCTCCAGCATCTTGGTGGCTGCGCTGGACTCTCTCCAGCAGTTCCCTGTCCTGCTGGAACTGAGGACTTTGAGGACCGAGAAGAACTGTCCACAGAGACCTTTATTTCACATGCGCTTGCCAGATGAGCTCAGTGTGTCAGGGAAAGTAAGCAGGCATCCAATTTCTCACTGCCAAAGGTTTTGGGAGTGATGCTGGGAGATGTTGACGGACGGATGCGCTAGATAACCCAGGAGAGCACGGAAGTCCCAGCCCCACATCTCTTGAGTGACAAAAGGCAGCATGTGAGGTCTGCGCTGGTGCTGGCCTGTTGGTACCTGGGTAGGAGGAGGTAAAGAGGATGTAATGGATTCACTAGTGTGTGTAATGCGGTGTTACCGTAAATACCTTCATTTATTAACTTTTATTTTTCTAGGCAACTGACAATGATGTGGGCACGTATGGGAAAGTCAGTTATTTTTTCAGCGATGACCCTGACCGGTAAGTGTGACCGAGCCACCAGCATGACCTCTGTTCTGCAAAATCCCCTTCTAACCTGGCTAAAATCTCACGTGGCAATTAAGGGCATTTGCTACATCCTACCTGCCAGGTACCATGTGAAAACCCCACCATGGTGTACCTTCAGCACATGCCCGATGCTCAGCACGTTTAATCACTTTGCTAATTCAGGATGTACAGGTGCTGGCGTGCTTGGGACCGACAAATGCATTTGTCAGTGAGTTGTTGGCCCTGGAGCACCATGTGCCACCCGCTTGTGGTGGGTGGCTGGGGGAGGCTGCCCAGCAGAGGGGATTCTGGAGGCCTCTGAGCCCACTTTCTCAGCACTGAAGGTTCCTACCCCCCCACCTGCGCTGGGCTCTTGAAGATGCTCTGGGACTTAATATCCCTTAGAAGCAAGCCATGACCTTCACCCATGGCAGCGACAGCGGTCAGGCTGCTGCCACCCCAGCTCTCCATCTCCAGCATGGAGTCACCAGGGCTTTGCCCCTTCCTCTCCTGTCCTCTCAGTTTCTCGCTGGACAAGGACACGGGTGTCATCCTCCTGACGGCTCGGCTGGACTTCGAGACCACCCAGCGCTACACGCTGACCGTCATCGCCCGGGACGGCGGCGGCGAGGAGACAACAGGACGCGTCAGGATCAACGTCCTCGATGTCAACGACAATGTCCCCACCTTCCAGAAGGAGGCGTACCTGGGGGCCCTGCGGGAGAACGAGCCCTCTGTCACCCAGGTGGTCCGGCTCCGGGTGAGGGACCGGAGCAGATCCTCCGCTCAGAATGTGGGGTGGGGAGATGGGTGCAAGTTAGGTCCCCATCTGTCATCCTACTGTCTCCCTCCTAACAAGTGCTTTGTGCTTTGCTGCCAAGTGCAACGGGGTGCGGTGCTGTAGCCATGGGCTGCCTCCCTCCTCCTGCTCTCTTATAAGTCCCTATACGGCATCCCCAGGCTTCTCCCAGGGCAAAGGCGCTGCCTCCGTGTGGCCTTGCTCTTCTCAGTCAAGTCCGCAGGCACTGAGGGGAAGGTGCTCTGTTTGTGATGGAGATGTTAACCTCTTCTGTGGGATTCAGGTAGGCAGGGAAGATTGCTCCTTCAACATAGGAATGCAGTTCCCAAGCTGGGTGAGTGCTGCAGGGAGGCAGAAGTGGGGAACCTGGCAAGTCCTTCCTCAGAGGTGCAATGGGAGGAGAAGCTGGTTTACAAACCCCCTGGGGGCCCCTGCTGAGTGCATCTTCCTCCATCACTCTTCTACCCTCCTTGGGCCCAGTCAGCTCCTCCCATCCTCTCGGCTCCCTCCTCTGCACATCACCAGCCCAGCTCCTGGGACACTGACTCTCTCTGCTCCTTCCCCAGGCATCCGATGAGGACTCCTCCCCAAACAACCAGATCACATACAGCATCGTGCAGGCGTCTGCCTTCCGCGACTACTTTGACATCGTGGTGTTGGACGGGTATGGAGGTAAGTGCTGGTCGCAGGACCACTGTGCCCCCGATGAGCAACAGCAGCTTGGGCTGCACTCATACCCCAACAAGCCATCGTGTCAACAGGCTTTAAAGAAGGTGCTCTGACAGCTCCTCTGCTTGTCCTGAGCTCTCCTGCAACACAGTGGTTTGCAGCAGGGCTTGAGCTGAGATGCTGCAGAGCTGTTTCTGTGGGTGTGCAGCTTGCTCTGGGTTATGCCAGTGCAAGGGGCTCGGTATGCCCAGCACTCATGTTTTCGGGACATTGCCACCTCCAGCAGCCACTGTTGGCCCTGGGAAGGTGGTGTGCATGGGCCACACAAGCCTACCCACTGTCCTGCCCGGTGCATGAATGCCCCTCTGACCGCCCCGCTTTGCATCCTTCCAGTGATCAGTGTGAACCACCCCCTGGACTACGAGCAAGTGGCCAATGGGGTTATTTACCTGACTGTGATGGCCAAGGATGCCGGCAACCCACCGCTCAACAGCACCGTCCCCGTCACCATCGAGGTCTTTGTAAGTACGATGCTACCGTGGTTTCCCTGAAATTGCTCTGTAGCAGCGCTGTTAATCCACCAATAACCCAACAAGGTTATCCCACCCCGTGGATGTGTACGTGCGAATTGCAATTACATGTGGCTCATATATGTGTTGTATATGTCACACGTGCTAGTTAAAGAAACGCTGTCCCTGACATTTGATAAGGTGTGAGTGACACAGGGCGAGTTGTCCCTACCACATATACCGCCTCCCTCCCCTCGGCCATGCATGATGCACGGGGAAGCTGCGGGAAGGAGCCCCAGCTAACCAAAAGGTGAGGAGCAGAGCTGGGGATGGGGTGGAGATCCACCCTCCGTCCTTGCTTTCCACTGGGAGGTTCACTGAGCACCCAGTGAGCCCTTCTCCCAGCTCGCAGGGATGCAGAGGAGGGCGCTTCGGCCGCACGTTAGCACGTGTAGTGTCAGAAATTATCTGTTCCTGAATCAATCACAGGCTGTCGCTTGTTTATCTCCCCAGTGCCAGCTGTCCCAGCCATGCTGTGGGCTTTGCCACACATCTCAGGCTCCAGCGCTAGGTGCAAACCTCCTCGAGGAGGCGTTGCTGCTGGGAGAGGGAAAGCTTCACAGCCTTCCTCAGGACGATTAGATCAGATTGTTGCTTTGAGGCACATTGTGGTTCGAGGACATCTGGAGGGGCGGGTATCAGTGATGGAGACAGTTTGCTTGACGACCCGTCAGTCTCGTGGTGATGGGATCTAAGCGGGGCTGGCAGCAGCAGCAGTCTGCGAAGATGAAGACAAAGTCCACAGTGCTCTAGGATGTGAATGAAGTCCCATCAGCACGCCTGTCCTCCAGCAACCTCCCTGGGCTCAGGAGACGGCGAATAAGGCAGTGCTGAGGGGTTAGCGTGGTTAAATACATCCTTCCTATGCTGTGCTTACAGCATAAACCTCTCTTTCTGAAGACTTCCATGGGTCATCTCCTCCGGGTTCAGTCTGTGCACTGGTGGGGTTTAAGTAGCTGTCACTTTTCCCACTCTCAACCAAAGGGACTTTCTCTCAACTGGAAAAAAAGAAAAACAAAAAAAAAGGCAGAAAATAGGAAGAAAATGAGGAGGAAGTGTTTCACAGCACCACTTGAGGAACAAGAGCCGTGAAAAGGCAGAACAAGAGTGAGTGTGGAGGGAGGTAATTTTTTTCATCCTTTGGTTGTTGGTTTTTAATAAAGAAGTCAAACTTGCCTTGTAGATATCCCATTAGGGGACAATACGCTTTTGTAGAGGCAGCCGCCGAATCAGAACTAATAGCTCGGGCCACACTGGGATCCGGGGAAATATCACTGCTAATAAGTTCCCGCCTCGGTCCCTGCCGCTGCTGCCGTGTTCGGAGCGCTGAGCTCCATCTCTTGTTTGCTTTGCCTTTAACCTGCCCACAGCTCCCGGGTTTGCCCCGTGGGGATGAGCCAGACCCAGGTCTGCGAGGAGGAGGAGGAGGGACATGCAGAGGGTGATTTCCTCATGACCCTCAGCGGTGAGAGCTGAGTGCTGCAAAGGCTGATTAAAGGCCACCTGCTTCTGGCAATGAAAGCAGAGGATGGCAATTTAATTGGAGTACGATGGGCATCGTTGGCACGTGAAATTGCCTCAAATATCAAGTTTGGTGGCAGCAGAAGCAGCTGAGCCTGCAGGTCCATCAGCCGTCTCCAGGTAGAAAACATCTCGAGAGCAGTCCCAGGGAAACGACAGAGTCCATAACGGTGTTTTAATGTCCTGGTGGCTCCAACCTCCCCTCTGTAGGCGGCTGGGTTTGGTTCATTAAAGGCAGATTCTTAACATTGTCTAAACAGCATTTAAAGCCCCCCTGGGGAAGCTTTAAGCTGGTCTGAAATCTGTTTTGAGGGACATCGTGAGGAATTGCTCCTGCCTGGTTTCACCAGGCTGGCAGAAACATGCTCGGAGGGAGCGCATCGGTCTGCAAACCAGCTTCCCCCCTCACCAAAACAACGCTGTAGCTGCTCTCTGCAAACACCCACAATGTTCCTCCATTTACACCAAGGCAGACCAAGCTCAGCAGATCCCCTGCTCAGTCCGATCTGCATGGTGACCTCACGGATGGGATGACCCAGAGCTTTAAGCCACCTGTGTCATGGTCCGAGAGGGAGGAGCAGGTCTGTGCATGATACTGCTGAGCTCCATGAGGCGTTTGACTCTTCGCAGGGCTTGTGCTGGTGGCAGGAGCAGCTCAGAAGATGCTCGTGTGCAAACGGCAGCAGTTCCTCGGCCATACTGCATGCTGCCCAGAATGCTGGATAACCAACAGTCGGTGTTGTCCGCGCTGTATGGCTCAGCAAAGTCACTGACAACTGACTTGTCTGAACCTCAGCTGCCTCCGCTGTGAAACCGTGTGCTCAGACCTCTGGTGCCGTCTTCCCCACGCTGATGTCTTGAGCTAGTCGTGTCTTGAGAAACAGTTGGCCAGGAGCATCCCCCTTCCAGACTTTTGCAGCTATTTGACCGTTTTGCCTTTTTCCCAACCAGCTTCTCGACCTTCTCTTTGCTTCAGGATGAAAACGACAACCCTCCCACGTTCAGCAAGGCCTCCTACGTTATAGCCGTCATGGAGGACATCATGGCAGGTACAGAACGTGCCCCTGCTCCTTCTCCAGGCTCGCAGAAGGGACCTGGAGGTCTTCCAGCGGGAATGGGGTGGGTGATGGCTTTTTGGGGAGGTAAAAGCCAGACCTGGCAAAGTTTCATAGCCATGAGGTCTGGGGGTTTGGCTGTACTGTGCAGGCAACAGAGGGGACACCTTGGCCAAGTGACCTGCAGGAATGGTGTGGGGGGACAGGACAGCTGAGAAGAGCCGCGTCAGGCTGTGAATGCTCATCTCAGCCCTCGTTTCTGCCTCCCCCAAGGAGCCACGGTGCTGTTTCTCAATGCCACAGACATGGACCGGTCCAGGGAGTACGGGCAGGAGTCGATCATCTACTCCCTGGAGGGCTCCTCACATTTTCGGATCAACGCTCGCTCGGGTGAGCCTCTGTACATGCTCTCCCTGTTTTCTTCCCAATTCCCTCTCCTGAATTTCCCTCGGTTTTCTTCCCCATCATTTTTCCTCTTTTCTCTCCTTCCTCCACCTGATCCTCCTCTTCCCTAGTCAGTCTGTTTAGGAGAAACACAATTTAAGGGATTCCCCAGATTTCAGACCTCAGCTCAGTCACTGTGAGAGCTTTGGCAGAGACACCGGTGGAAGCTTAGCTCCTGGTGGGACTGATGCCCAAGAAAAGGCTTTGGCTGAAGGGCTTACGTTAGCTAAGGAGCTGCTGCCCTCCTTCCATTGCTGGCATCTTTTTGGGTTTGTTATGGGCAGGAATGAGCATGAGGGGCCACAGGCAGTGGGAGGACATGACACAAAGTTTGCAGGAGCTTGCTGACAAGTTGACCTGTCTATTCGAAACTGAATCAAAAGAAAGAGACGATTTGTGAAGGAACCTGTCTCTGGTTTTGAGTGGCCCTTTTTTTTCACCAATGTCCCTACTTGCCCTATAACATCTCTAATCTCTCTCATCTCCCGTTGCTGCAGGAGAAATCACAACGACATCCTTGCTGGACCGGGAGGCCAAATCCGAATACATCCTCATTGTACGGGCAGTGGATGGAGGCGTGGGCCACCACCAGAAGACAGGCATTGCTATGGTGAGTGCCTGAAGGAGCAAGTCCCTTCTCCTTGAGCCACTGGTGCCTGTCTGGGTCTGCCCAGACGCTGATGCTTCAGTTCCCCATGCCAGCAGTGTTTAATTCTAGCTGTGTGAATGAGTAAAGAGCATACGGACAGACAAGTGGTGTCTGTCATGTGGGCTGCCCCAGCACTGCTCACAGCCCCTGCAGAATGACTGACCAGGCTGTGTAGACCTTGAAACTTGGCTTGCTTTCCTTGCGAGTCATTCATCCAGGAGCCACTTGACCTTCCAGCGCTTTGCGTGTCCAGCTCTCCGTGCGAAGGCGGTGACGGGTACCCATTCCACCTGCAGCACGGCTCCATTTGTTCATGCCTCTTGAGAAAATGCTTAGTTGGACAGCCTGTAGGCACAGTGAGTTGTTCCTTGATGACTACTATTCACATACTGCCTAGATCAAGGGTTTCCTGGGCTCCTCAGAAGGCTCTGGTGGAGGCGCAGGCCATTGTACTGCAGATTGAAGCCTACTGCTTTGCCTTGCCCTTTGCAGATGTCAGGGAGACCCATTGTTTGCAAAGGTTCTGTAAAAGTCTTTGGAAATATCAGGAGGTCAGAATCCAAGGATCCAGCTCTCACTGCTCAGGGCAGCATGTTGGTTTGGATGTTTCATAACATTTGGGTGCTCTTCCTCCTGGGGTGCTTGGTTGGGCTGCACGAGAGATGCCCCACGCTGAGGGCAATGCAGAGAAATATTGTGTTTGTGTTGAAGACATCCCTAAAATAATTGTCACTACTGCTGAGGGCCATCAGGAGGTGTATGATCCAGGGAGCAAGCTAGAAGCGATGTATGGAACAACCCAGAGGAACGTGATGAGTTTGGCCGGGCAATGGCACGGCCAGTTGGATGCTGGGTTCCCCTTTGGGGCTCTGGATGAGGTGATGTTCTCCTCGTAGCTTTATCAAAAAGAAAACAAGGGTTTTGCACCAGATTGCAATTAGGAAAAAAAGAAATGGATCAAAGTTCCTAAAAGGTTAAAAAATGTTAAAAGTCTGTGAGAAGTGGGTGGCTGATTGTCCTCTGTCATTAGTGAAGATATATGCCTGGGACTCAAAGCTGGTCCCTACAATGACTTTTAAGCTGAGAATAAGAGTCATTCAGAGTCTTTGCAAGGTCCCTGGAGGATAGACAAGCCCCTGGGGTCTCAGGGTAGCGGTGGGTCACCTACCTTCCCCAGGGACCACCCTGGTGCCTTGGCTTGTGCCGGGGCATGTCCTTGGTGTCCGGCTCAGTCTTTTCTACCACGGGGTGGCACCAGCAGCTCAGCTTGATGTGGCTGTAGGATCCATGGCTGGGGAGCACAGGACACCCCAGGAGAAGCTCCATGGAGGCACCCCGCTGCCCCCATCCTGCTTCCCTCCAGCTGCAGCTCTTCCCTCGGGCACCTTTGCGGACTCACAGGCTGGATGGGAAGCGGTGATGCGGGGAGGTGCGAGACTCGCAGGCAATAGACTGCATCTCACATTCTTGCTGCTGTCACTGAGGTGCTGTTTCTCAGGCTGGAAATGAAGCTAGGTGACACTTCAGGGCACAGTCCTCTGCTGTGGTCGCTTGTCTTTGCACCTCCCAACCCCTCCCCGTTACTGGACCATCTCCTAATTTGTCTTTTTTGTTGTTGTTTTTAATGCTTCCGCTGTGCCCTGTCCCCCCCACCACAGGACTGATTTACACCCCCCCCCTCTCGGTGAAGCAGCTGCTCCAAAACACACCTCATGCCTCTGTGGTTGCTTTAATTGCAAAGCAATAAGTAGACATGAGCCAAACCAAGATCAGATATGCCAAACCAAGATCAGATATGCCAAGGAGCCTCGGCTATGGAGATGCAGGAGGTTATTCTTCTGCAGGCTTTGCCTCTGGAGAGTGAACACATGTTGGGAACCTGGTGTTGATGTATGTCCAGCAGGACACGCTGTTCTGCCCCAGAAACCAATGTCGCCTGATGCAGGACGGCTTGCTTGATCTCTTGCAGGTGAACATCACACTGCTGGACATCAATGACAACTATCCCACATGGAAGGATGAGCCATACTTCATTAACCTGGTGGAAATGACCCCCCCGAACTCAGACGTCACCACGGTACGTGTAAGGGAAGGCAGCTGTTGCACTAAATGCCTCTTCTTTTCACCCACGGAGGTTACCTGCTTGGCTGGAGCAGGGAGTCACCTCCTAACCAATGTCACCTCCTAACCGATGTCACCTCCTAACTGATGTCACCCTCAGCCAAGCGCCACCCTGCAGAAATCCATGGAAAAGGTTACCCCCGAGCTGCCTCACCATTGCCCATCCCATGTGTGTTTCTCCTCTCTGCTGGGATTTTTTTTAACTCCCTCCCCAAACTGTGTTTTAGCCAAATTCTCCTTTTCTTTGCCTCGCCTGTGACCTCCTTCAAAGGCCTCTCTGAAAGACATTGATTTACAGCCTTTCAAGTCCCTCTGGTGAAATGAAAGAGAAGGGGAGAGGGAGGCTTACCCTCCATCATGCTGGGAGAAAAATGACGAGCGCGAGACGGAAAATAAATGAGGGAAAAGTGAAGAGAATCCACAAAATCATATAAGGGGGAAGGCTATGAAGGAAAAAGAGTTGGGTGGGGGGAGAAAGGTCTGGCAGCGCAGCCCCAGCGGAGCACAGCAGGTTTTCCCTCTTCCGCGCAGCTCCAGCCCTGCTGTTCTGCACCTCCTTGAAGTTGCCTTTGCCTTTCACATCCCAATTAGTTGCTGGGAAAATAATTATTGTGTCACTGACACAATGTAAATTCAGCAGCGGGGAGCAGGAAAGTTACAAGCATAACGAAGTTGTTCATTTTGGTTTTTTTTTTTAATGTGAATGTCCCCTGTAATTAAAAATGTCACAGAGAGAACAATAAACCACAAAGTGCCTGGCATGAAGGAGAACCCCACCAGTGAATCATCTCCACCATTTCCAATGTGGCAGCACAAGTTCTTCAACATACCTCTTTGCCCCCTTTATTTTATTTTTCTGGAGGGTTTTATTTAAAAGGAGAAAAGCCCATTCGATTGCTACGTGCTCGTGTCTGTCTCTCCATGCCTTTACCTCCCAGGCTTGTAGGCCAATTTTGCTGAGATTTAACACCACAGTAGAGGCCTCGAGGGTATAAAATCCCTGCAAATATCACGAAATGCAGCTGTATGGAGGATGCTCCCACCGCTCTGCTTTAATTGTGGCTGTTTCTCCGTGGCAGGTGGTGGCCATCGACCCGGACCTGGGGGAGAACGGCACGGTAGTCTACAGCATCCGACCCCCCAACAAGTTCTACAGCCTCAACAGCACCACGGGCAAGATCCGCACTACGGGCGTGCTGCTGGACCGGGAGAACCCCAACGCCCAGGAGGCCCAGCTCATGCGGAGGATCGTGGTGTCCGTCACTGACTGTAAGCCCCATGTTGGTCCCTCTCCTCTGTTTCAAGCACAGGTTCCAAAGATGGTTTTGAGGTTAAAAGAATGAAAGGAGGTTAAAAACCTGCTGCTAAAACAACCCGGGGGCTTGTAGTGTGATGCTGGGAAGAAGCGGCTTGTCAAAGGGCACGGGGAACCTGTTTCTGGGCTCCTCTGTGAGGTCAGGGCTTCCCTGCAGGACCAGTGAGGTACCACACCATCCCCATCTAGGCAGGTCAGCTGAGCCAGCAGGGCAAAAAGAGCTGGTCGAGGGTGAAATGCCTTTTTGCTCTGGAAATGTGATCTTAGAGAAACGTTTTTAGGAAAAAAAATCAGAGAAAGAAAGAGGAACACAAACATAATTTTCCGTTATTCAGCTGGTTTCTAAGAGCCAACAGGCATGTATAACCTTCACTCTGCCCCTTTCTATTTTTGCATCACCTCTGCACTGTGTTGAGGCCCTCGTCCCACCCGCATGCCAGAAGGGCAGGGATAAAGATAGATTGGTGTTGCTGTTGGTTTTTAGCTGCTTGCACGGGTGGTTGTCGATCTGTCCTCCACACCTACTGCCAGGGAGAGCTTTCCCTGCCATAGTGCACCCTGTGTGCAACACAGACAGGTTAATGCCTCGAGGTGCCAGCCCCATCCTACATGACTGTCTGCATAGAGGTAAGGGCTTGTTTTGGAAAAAAGGGTTGGAAGCGGCTGGAGACATTACCCTTGAAACCCTGTCCCTGGACCCGCAGGTGGGAGGCCGCCCCTGCGAGCCACCAGCAGCGCCACGGTTTTCGTCAACCTGCTGGACCTGAACGACAATGATCCCACTTTCCAAAACCTGCCCTTCGCCGCCGAGATCGCTGAGGGCCTTCCTGCGGGCTCCTCCGTCTTCCAGGTGAGCGTGTCCCGTCGCCACCGTGCCCCGCGCTGGGAGCTGCTGCTGTCACTGCCGTCGCTTCTGCAGAACCAGGCTACCAGCTTATCCCCTTCATCCCCTAGAATCTGAGAGTCATTTTGGTTGGAAGAGACCCTCAAGACGGTTGAGTCCAACCATAACCTAACTCTGGCACTAAGCCATATCCCTAAGAACTTCATCTATATGTCTTTAAAACACCTCCAGCGATGGTGACCCAACCACTTTCCTGGGCAGCCTGTTCCAGTGCTTTACAACCCATTCTGTAAAGAATTTTCTTCCGAATATCCATCCCCTGCATCCCCTCTACCCACTTCATCCTCTAGCAATGCAGAAGGTGGATGCAGAAGAGGTTGGTGCATCCCACCCCATGTGCTCATTCCCAGCATGGAGGATGCTCCGAGGCCCCTTTGTTTCAGCCCAGCATCCCTGGAGGCAAAGAGATGCTCAGGGTTTATACACTGTGGTTTTCATCATCAGGAGATTATCGCGCTCCCCCATGCTCGCCTCTTCCCTCTTCTCGCCCCACCAGGTAGTGGCCATCGACCTGGATGAGGGTCTGAACGGGCAGGTGACATACCGCATGCAGGTGGGGATGCCCCGCCTGGATTTCCTCATCAACAGCACCAGCGGGCTCGTCACCTCCACCGCTGTGCTGGACCGGGAGAGAATCGCCGAGTACTACCTGCGGGTGGTGGCCAGCGACGCCGGCGTGCCCTCCAAGAGTTCCACCAGCACCCTGACCATCAAAGGTGCGTGCACCAAGAGCCCTTCCAGCCCTTCTCAGCCCTTCGGTCCCAAAAGGATGAACGACAGCACGTAGGGAGGTCAGCCCATCGCGCTGCCATTCCCACAGGCTTCGCATCTCACCTGGTGTTGTGTCAGCGTAGGGCAGAGATGGGGAAAACACGATGTTCCTAGCAGGGCCCCCAAATTCCGTCTTGCTTCTCCTCCATTCCCCCATCCCCAGTGTTTCTTTTCTTTTGGTCTGCCTTTTGCTTCAGTATGTGATTCGCATCAGCTGCGCAGCCGGGCAGCCCACGTTAGCACAGGTTCAGAGCTGGATCCTTGTTATGTGGCGTCCCTTTAACATAATGCACTTCTGTTTACCTGCTTCACACAAGCCTAGTGCTGAGGATAAGCATAACATGGAAACAAACTGACACTGGATTCTCCTTAGGCCTGGGTTTGGAAAAAGGAATTTCTGACTGTATAACCCCAGAGCCCTCTGCTACATACTATTGAAGCCCCAGATTTTCCTCTTGGTGCGGATGGAGATGAGCCTGTGATTAAAGCTAGTGTTTGCACCGGTTAGGTAGCGTTTCTCTGCTCATGGGTTTGATCTGTATTAGTGGAGGAAAACAAACACAGCCCACAGCCGTGGGAACTGGCCCTTACAGATCCCTCCAGCACACAAATGGCAGGGAGCAAGGGGCAGAGTGATCCCTGGGATGCTCAGAGCAGCAGGCAGGTGGGTTTGGGAGCCCAGCAGACACCACCCTGGCATCTGCAGGAGGGGGGACACTCAACTCTGCTCCCCCTTTCAGTTCTGGATGTGAACGACGAGAGCCCCACCTTCTTCCCAGCCATCTACAATGTGTCGCTGCCCGAAAACGTGGCCCGGGATTTCCGAGTGGTCCGGCTCAACTGCACGGATGCTGACGTTGGGCTGAATGCTGAGCTCAGCTACTTCATCACAGGTATGAAAGGCTGCATGGGGGAGCTTTGGCTGTGGAAAAGAGCGACCTGTCCCAGAAAAAGCATGAGGATGGGCTTAATGCTGCTGGGGAGGGTATTTAGGGCTGGAATCCTCTCTGGAGTCTTAGAGCAGCTCATGCAGGTGGTTTTTGGGGGGCAGGAGTGGGCAGACAGTGCCCAGCCTGCTCCACAGCTGCAGCACCTGCAGCGAGAGGCGGGGGAAGCCCCGGCCACACTTTGTCTTGCAAAGTGCACATGCGGCATTCAGCCCTCAGGAAACAGGGCAAAAATACAAGTGTCACCGGAGTAATTCTTCTCGTAACAGCAGCCCTACATTTCATCTCATGGCCCCTCCGGCCTCCTCCACGAGAGAAAAGATGTGTGCTGTCCCACAGGTACTGCAGGCCACATGCAAAGCAACCCCGGTTTGCTTCTGAAGTGTTCAAGAAATGATACGGTGTGCCTATGATTCAGCTGGTGCTCCAAGCACCGCTCCTTGCCTGTGCCGTGAGGCAGGCACGGCGCTTGGTGTGATGGAGAGAAGACACTCTGTCCGCTGTTGCTGCAGAGAAGCTTTGCATAGGGCAAGATATGAGCTTGTTATATGCTTGTTCTTCTCAAAACTGTGTAAAGCGCAGCCCTTCGGGAGTGCTTGCGATCCCCACGGCCACGCTGACCCCCTGCCCAGGCTACAGCATCCCCTGTGGCATGGGCTGTGCTCCCCACACCCAGACAACGGGTAACCCGGTCCTTGTCCTTTGCTGCAGGTGGGAACCAGGATGGGAAATTCAGCGTCGGCTTCAGGGATGGGGTGGTGAGGACAGTTGTGAGTCTGGACAGGGAGACTGTGGCGTCGTACACGTTGATCCTGGAGGCCATCGGTAAGGGTTTCTGTCGTGGTTTAACACCAGCTAGTAATACAAGCACTATAGCCGCTCGCTTACCCGCCTCCCCACCCCTGACATAGGGGAGAGAATTGAAAGGGAAGGGAGAAACTTGGATTGAGATAAACACAGTTTAATACTATAACAAAATACTAATACACTACTAGTAAATACATATATAAAATAGAAATAGGATGTAAAGTGAAAGATACCCAATGCGATTTCTCATGAACTCCGTCCACACTGAGCAGCCAGTCCCAGGAAGCGGCAGCTGATCCCAAACAGCTGATCCCGACGAGCGAAGAAGGAAAAGGGGCTGAAAAGCCCGGAGGCCTCTGCAAAGCAGCAAAAGGGCAGACTAAACGTCCCAAATGTCCTAAACGCCCCTGGCCCCGAGAAAAAGAGCAAAGCAAGCCAAGGAGTGAGTGAGCAACTGACTCCCTAATGTGAAGCATGACACCGATGGGATGGAATACTCTTATTGATCGGTCTGGATGTCAGTCAAGCTCTGCCCCATCTCTGCCCCCCTTCCTCGCTGCCTCACACCTGTGGGCAGAGCTCAGAGTGTCCTCGGCTCTCAGACCAGAGCGATTAAACACATTAACTCTGTCCCGAAGTGTTATCCCTTGTTCTCAAACTATATCCAAATAATGACCGTGGTAGCTATGAAAAAGAAAGGTCTCTAACTGCATGAAGAAAATGAACTCATCTTCAGTCAAACCAGCACAGTTTTCCACTGTTGCCATGGGACACCTGGGGTGGCCACGCACACACCGAGTTGCCTCAGAAAGCCGGCAGAGAGACAGCGACCTTTGAGGTGTTCTGCAAACCACAGCCTGTGTTTGCTGGTAGCATTTCACAACCCATGTGCGTTAATATGTCCCGATCCCACCATGACTTTCGCACACAGTAAGTTCACTCCTCGGACTCATCCAGCCCAGGGAATTTCCTTTTCCCGCACGAAAGGCAAGGCCCCATTCCTGAGAGGCAACCCAGAAACACAACCCCAGCATCGTTCCCCTAACGCCATGCCAGCCCTTGGCTTGCTGGCTGCTGGTTCATCCAGTGCCACCTGGCATGGGCAGAGGGCTTGCGTGCCAAATGCATCTTGGCCATCATCCCCAGAGCTTTATAATGATGTGCCTGTTTACAGAAGACTTGGAATGTCCCTTTTAAAAGGAGAAATAAGTGGCCTGGTCAGACACCTCGGGGGCATGGGGTCTGCAGCAGGGATGCTGCACTGGCTGGGCACGCAGGACTGTATCCCAAGTAGCGAAGGGTCCGTTCTGCCCCCCAAGATGGGTATCAGGCTGCCTGTGTTTCCCCAGCCACCAGACCCCACAGTATTCAGCTGGGTAGGTTTAGTGCTCACTTACATCAGGCATGCTGGAAAAACCAAATCCAGCCTATGCTTTCCATTGCCTCATCCTTGGTGGCAAAACCAGGAGTCATGCTGCCACGTCCTTATCTACTGCACATCAACCGGTCCTGGCGCTCTTTGGCTGTGAGCTAACCTGGGTCTACAGAAAATCCTCAGAGCACTGCCCATCTCCACATCCCAGATCCCTGAGCTCCACTAGTCCCTTCCAGCATACAACAGCCTCTTTGTCTGTGGTGTTGCAAACCCTCCTTAATGACCAGCTGTGTTTCCAGCCTCGCTGGGCAGTGGCTCCATGGCAGACCTTGCTGGTGCTTTGGCTTTTCCTTTTGCTTTCAGGATAGGCAGAAAAAAGCCTCGTGGTTCAGTGTGGACTTTGGAAGCTGCAGAAAAGATGGAGGATTTGTTTAGAAAAGTTGGTCCAGCTGTTTCCAGCAGCTGAAGGCTGAGCACCACCCATGCAAGGAGGAGATGGAGGTGACCCAACCTTCCCTCGCCTTTCTCTCCAATACAGACAACGGCCCCACAGGGAACCGACGCACCGGGACTGCCACTGTGTACGTCACTGTCCTGGATGTCAATGACAACAGACCCATCTTTCTCCAGAGCAGCTACGAAGTCAGCGTCCCCGAGGACATCCCAGCCGCCAGCAGCATAGTGCAGGCAGGTGACCCTGTTCCCTCGGGTCTCCTGGGTGGCTGAAGGGGGTCCCCCCATCTCTGGGCCCTGGTACTGTGGCTGTGAGGTGCAGGAAGCCCAGAGAGGATATTTTCTCTCTCCATGAGTGGTCTGTTCTCCTGGGCCAGCACAAGATGTGCTCTTGCTTGTGCGCTCCCCTGCTCCTTTGCTAACGCAGGCTGTGAGCACCGGGGAGAAGACAGTAAATCAGGGGGAAAATAAGAAATTCACCCCATTTCTGCAGGGGGGTGAGAGGAGAAAACCCAGGCCATGTGCTGGTGAGGGCTTTGCCTGGCTGTGTCCCTGCTTTCTCCCTCCTCCCAGAGGAGAAGGGGCCGAGAGCAGAGATCTCAAGGGGGGGTGGAGAAGAGAGCATGCAAAGATATTTTCTGAGAGGAGAGGGAAGAAAAGATGAAGAAAAGCATTTGGGCTTTGCTTTCGTTTTTATTGCTCTTTGAGGAAGCGGTGGGCAGAGCTGAATGGCTCAGTGAGCACTGCATGAATGCGGCATTCACGCAGCAGCCCTTCAAACCCAGGGCTCCGCTGGCGCGGGCACCAAAGGCTCTTTGCAGAGAGCCCTGGGAAGGCTCCTCCTGCCTTGAATACCTCTCGTGGCACGGGGAAAGGGGCAGCTTTGTCCTGGCTCCTGTAGGCAGAGTGAGTCACTGCCAGAGAAGAAAAGAGCCTTTTGCCTCTTGCAAGAAAGATTTGATGTGAGTTGTGCTTGAGGTGGCCAGTTCCCAAGTGCCGGTCCTGCAGCTCCTTGTCACCTGTGTCCTGGGGTATGTAATGCTGGTAGCACTGCGCCAGTCTCTGAGCTCCTTGTCACCTGTGTCCCAATGTATGTAATGCTGGTAGCACTGTGCCAGTCTCTGAGCTCCTTGTCACCTGTGTCCCAGGGTATGTAATGCTTGTAGTGCTGTGCCAGTCTCTGAGCTTCTTGTCACCTGTGTCCCAGGGTATGTAATGCTGGTAGCACTGTGCCAGTCTCTGAGCTCCTTGTCACCTGTGTCCCAATGTATGTAATGCTGGTAGCACTGCGCCAGTCTCTGAGCTCCTTGTCACCTGTGTCCCAGGGTATGTAATGCTGGTAGCACTGTGCCAGTCTCTGAGCTCCTTGTCACCTGTGTCCCAGTGTATGTAATGCTGGTAGCACTGCGGCAGTCTCTGAGCATCTGTAGATGTGCAGGGGAGCTGTGCTGCAGGAGAGGAGCCCTGCTGTGGGATTCCCAAAATTGAGCCCTTTTTTGCAAATTGGAAGGCTACGAATGGAGGAAACCTGCGTGTGGCATCAAAGCCCCTTTTCTTAGAGCACACTTCCCAAGATGCCTTTGGTGGTCTGTGGCAAAGGAGAGGTCCTATCTGTGGAAAGTCTGTTTTCCACAGAGCCAAAGCAGAGGGAACTGGAAATGGGCAATCACCTGGGCTTAGCTTAATTTACACCTTTGAAACTGAACTATGTGCTGAATGTCTCCCCCTGAATGTCCTGATGCAGAGCTGCTCCCTGCGAGGGTCAGAAACCACGTGAAACCCAGAGAGGTGAGGTTTGTTGCTCATCATGGGGCCTCACCAGGCACGGAGGCTTCACCCAAACGGTGCTGGCTGAAAGTAGTGTGTGAGCTGCAGACCTGGAAGAATTAAGCCACTTCTTTTTCCCCTGCCAGCCTCCAAAGGCCTCTTGAATGCATCGACAGGTGTGTTCACCTGCTCCCACTGCTCGTTTATTGAAGCAGGTTTCCAGCAGACAGCTGTAGCATGAGTCTTCCTGAGCATCGACCGCAGCAAAGCACGGCTTGTTGCACGGGAACAGGAAGAACAGGGGCTGGGCAGCAGGTGAGGGGCACGAGCCTTCCTCCGCTTGCTCGGGAGCACATCTCGGGGAGCAATCTTGCCTGAGGATTGCTGTTTGGGAAGCATGTTTGCTCCAGGACAGCTCTCTCAGAGGCAGCCAGGTGGCTCTGCTCTCACCCGGGCTGTTGGTTCAGATGCCTCGCAACTTGCACAATATTTTTCCAAAAAGAAATTAAGCTGCAATATTTTTTTGGACTGCTCAGTGTTAACTGCGTGTGGGTGGAGTTCAGGTGCCTCCACCTTTCCTGCCAGGAAACAGCAACCTGGAAAGCATTTGGGAACCTGAAATAGCCAAATCTCCTGGCACCTTGCAGAGCCACTGCCTGGAAATGAGCTGCCCAAGGGGGCTGTGCCGGGGTGCCCAGGGCACTGCGGGGGCTGTTTGAGAGGGGAACTGGGCCCGAGCCAAAGGCTTGGGAAAGGATAGCAGTGCGGGGGAGTTAGTTCTAGCCGAGCAAGATCACATTTTGGTGGACTCCATGATGTCCCAGCCCTGGCTGGTGGGGCGGCTCCTGGGGCAGGCAAGCTGGCTCTGGGACACCAGCCGACTTCTCCTGAAGGTGCTGATGGAGCATCGCAGGGAGCCCAGGCGCTTCCAGAGCTTCAGCTGGGGCTCACTGGCATCTGCTGGGTGATGGGGCATCCACTCACGGGGCCCGGAAAGGGACTGGTCCAGCGCCGCTGGCTTGTAGAGGGTGACAAAGATGAGGAAGGCCGCCAGGAGGAGGAAGATGCAGACGAGCGTGATGATGACGGGCAGCAGGTCTGTCTTCTCCGGGGATGTGGAAATGGGTGAAAGCAGCTCAGTGGTTGAAACCAGAAGCCCAAGGAGAGGTGGAGTGGGAGAGGTCCCGTTGCCAGCGTCCTCTGTGCTCATCTTCCCTGCAGTGCATAAGATGACACAGTGAAGTGACACAAGTGATTACCACCTAGAAGATGGACAGCCACCACCCCCTGTCCAACCTGATGGATGGTTGGCTTGCTTTGATGGTCAAGGTCCCCCCGGCAATGTTTCCTGTGCCACAGGGTGACAGGAGTCTGTCTGTTTTGCCAGCAGGCAAAGGACAGGGATGGGATTGGTACCTGCAAAGTTCTGCCCTGACGTGCAAAACCATCTGGCAAAGAAATCTAGCACAGGTAGTGCCATGTGCATGCAGGACCGTGGTCCCAGCGATGACACTGGTAGAGGGGACACAGACACACTTTGCATGATGCTTTTCTGGGACTGATACATTAACCATCCACTAGACAAGGTCCAAAATCCTTCCCCCAGGCTGCTGGGGTTTGGTGGTTCTCTATTCCCTGGAAATGTGGTTTTGCTGACTTAACTATCATTTGGGGTTTTTTGTCGTTTGGTTTTGGTTTTGGTTTTCTCTCTCCCTTAAAGAAAATGAACGGTCGCTTGAACCTCTGCCTGGGTAACTCCCGGTCGAGCTGCAGTATTGCACTAGCATTACCTTTTGTTTTGCAGGAGCAAAGTCTAACGCCCTCATCCTGCTTGTGCCAAGAATCCACTTGGGTTAGGTGCTTTTCTGACCTGGTTTCAGGTTCAGGCATGTTGTGGGTTTCTCAGATCTGCAAAGTGATGAATACCAGCTTCCCAAAGCCTCATCAGTAAGAGCTCTTACCAAAGAACCAATGGTGACTGGCCTCTCCTTTCCCCAGCGGCTCAGGTCCCCCCAGCTCGCATCCCCTGAGCAGTTTGCACCCATCATTTTGCTCCCAGCACCCCCAGGCTGTTCTTGAGGCTGGGGACAAGGCCTGGGGCAGTATTGCTGTGCCAACCCTTGGCTGCCTTGCCGTGGCCCTTGGTGCTCTGCCTGCTTGGAGGTAAAGCTTCATTACTCTGACTTTCCTGCACAGATGTGCGGGCAGAAGAGTGATGGAGAGCTGTTAGTCTGGTCTGTGACCGGGCAGTCTCCTGACAAGTATGGATTTGGATTGAGCCTTACATGCTCCCAGAGGGGACAGATGGCTCTGGCAGGATCCGTGCTGTCCCAGTGAGCTGAGGTATGGAGGGATCAGGTCACAAGTCTCCACGAGAGCTGGGTGCTGGGTTTGAGGCACTTGGGAGGTGTGATTTATTTCTGGAACACTTTGCATCATCTGGGCTTGGGCACACAAAGCTGCGATACTGGTGACCTCAGGGCAGGGACTATATTGGCACGGTCTGACCCCAGAAGCTCTGGGGAGATATGGCCCATGGGTCAGACCAGGTCTGCACTCAGAAGGCAGAAAATGCATAAATAAACGGGTTGGTGTCCGATAACCCCTTAGCTCGGGTGAATCCCCGTGTGTATTGCAAGCAGGCTCAGGGGCCAGTATTCTTGCCCCCTCCTTTAGAGTGATATTCTCCCTTCTCTTCACCCCCAAAAGCATTTCTTTATTGTGCAGCCTCTCCTTGCCCGGCTCAGCCCCTTCCCCTGCAGCTTTGGGAGCAGAACAGCCCCCAGCAACCCCAGCCACCCCAAGGACCACCCTGCTACGTGGGCAACTCCTCTGCACTGCCAGGGCATGAAAATCAGCTCCTTACAGTGCTACCAGAGGCAGCCCGAACTGACATTACCACGGCTACCGTTGTTCTGGCATTCACTGGCCGTACGTGGTTTGGCTTGGTCCCCTTGTATTGTTGGTTAAGAGCGAGCTGGGAGACTCGGGCAATTTCTTTCTCCAGGTTGTTTTTAGCTCTGTTGGTAGTGGCTGTAGGGTTTTTCATTTAAATCCAGCTGACGATGTTCCTTAGAAACCTGGCAGGAGGGAATCACGCTGATGTGTTCCCAGGCTTTTCCAGCCATGCCCTCTCCTCCTCTTGCTTGCCATCCATCCTCTCCTCACACCATGGCCTGGCAGAGCTGCAGGCTCAGGGAAGGTGCCTGATCTCTGAGCCCTTCCAGAAACAGAGACACCAAGAATTTGGGAGGTCTTTGCGGAGCACATTTGAGTGGTGACTTTCTTTTTGGGCCAGCAAGTTTTCAATATATTAATACAGACAAAGGGGGTTCCACCCCCACCATCTGCCTGAGGCAGGTCTACAGTGGTTTCAGCAGAATTTTAGCAAAAAGCCACCAAAATTGGGATCTTCTCAGGAGAAATGCCAGGGCTTTGTAGGAGCAGCGCTCCCCGTGCCCATGGCATGCCCAGGGTGAGGGCTTCCTCACCGCAGTGTGTGAGCTTGTTACCTTTCCTGCCGCACGGTGATGGACCAGAGCGTTTGGTGCTCATCAGCCAAGCTGCCCTGCATCCCTGGTCCACCACACGTGCCCAGCGCTGCTGTCCCACCCAAACCCCACGTTGTTCAGTGCAGCTGGGTTAGCAACAGGCTTGTCCAGGCTGGGAAACCCCTCCAGAAGGATCATCCCTGGCTGATCAGCTCTGACATGAGCATCCCCACGAGTGCTCGGGACCCGGCACTGGGCACAAGGCAGCTGAGGATCAGAGGGAAAGCAGAAAAATCGCAATAAAGCTAAATCCCCCTGGGGAAGGTGGAATGGAAGAAGGAATGTCTCTTGTGTATGAGAAGAAGACAGGGAGTGTTTTTCTGCCCAGCACCGGGCACTGCTTGCCTGGCCTGGCATGGCTGGCTGGTTTGGCAGGAGTTTTCTGTATGGTCTCCCTCCCTTTTCTCATACTCCCGCAATGAAAAGGCTGTTTTCGGGCATCTCTGTGCCTGTAATACAGCTCAGATGAAAAGCAGCTCTCCTTCCCCTCCCTGCCTTGCTTAGCAGTGCTTTCCTGGAGCTCCCGAGCGTTTCCCAGTGCACCAAGTCTTTCAGTTTGCTTGCAGGAGGAGGCGATGCTGGAGGGTACCACACACCCAGCCGAACCACCCGGATAGCTGGATACCGAAATAAAAGGCTGTAATGATGCTGTACCCCGTCACCCTCACTGTTAGCAGCACTGCATCTGCAGGACTTTCCCCCTCTCCTAGCGCCACAACAGGCAAAGCAACACGACAGGGAAGGGTTAAGATACCTGACTTCGAAGCCACCCCAAACTTTGCGTCTCCCCACCCCATCTGCAGCCCTTTCCTCGCGTGGCCGCAGGGCTGAGGGCAGTAGCTCTCCAGCGGGATGGTGGCACATTCCTGGCTTGTCTCAGCCCTCAGGGCTTGCCAGAGTGGCCAGCAGTGGGTTTGCTCAGGGGTTTGGGGTCCCTACCTCTCCCCAGCCGGCTGAGCTCTGGCTTTGCCTTGCTGCCTCTCCAGCCGTCCTCTGCGAGCTGCCAGCCCCCTTCTCCCTTGGGAGGGCGAGGGAGGGTGGGACAGAGATGGCAGCCAGGCTGGGGACAGCCTGAGCACGCAAATCCAAGGGGGGCCCTGAGCCCCCTCCCGGGCTTTGCCAGCGGGGTGGTGCCATGGGGCTGTGTCCCTGCTCAGTGCTGCAGTCACAGGCTGCCTCCACACACTTGCTCCCCCTTTTCCCAGCAACTCTGTGCCAAGCTGCCTGCTTTTTTCCACCCTTTTATTCCTTCTGCTTCCTCCTCCTTTTCTGACCCCTTTCCAGTAGCTCGGGGTGTTTGGAATGCGCTGGCTTTGCCTGCAGCCCACTTTCTCTAGTAGGGGGATAAAGCAGGCTGGAAGCACGGCGCTCAGCTGCACAAGGTGCTTTGCACCTGCAGCAGAAAGGGCTTTTCTCCCAGCAGTTGCTCTCGAGTTAGTTTGTTTTCCCAAGTTTGGGGCAGTTTGTCAAAGTGCAACGTCTCCTCTGGGACCCCAGCGGGTCTAACCAGCAGCAGCTGAGCATTTTCTGTCCATGGCAGCAGTAGGAGCATGCATTGGTTTCATACAGGTTACTGGGTTTTCTTAGGCAGGCTGGGCTCCCTGTGCCAAGGCAGGCGCTTTGCCTGGGCAGCGTCTGCCTGCCTGCTGCGTTCATCCATCACCTGGGGGAGGAGACAGCCTGGCTCCTGCCCAGAAATAGCCTTGGGGAGCCCTGGGGTGGAAGAGCTGGTGTGGGTGCAGAGGCAGCATTCAGAGGGAGAGCTGGGAGAAGGCGGCGTTGGGTCCATGGTGAAACACAAAGGCGCAGGCTTGTGTTCAGCCATAAACAAGATGTGAGCTGGTCTGGGACAGAGAAAAACAGTGTGTGTGGCACATGACTGGGAAATCCAGATAGTTTGCAAGCACGGGGTCAGCATTTTCTAAGATTTCTGCTGATGCGGGCTTATTTGGTGGAAGGGAGCAAGAGCAGTGCAAGGCATTTCAAAACTGCACTTTGGAAGAGCATCTCTGCCTCCTGCAAGCGTTGTGTGGGGCTGAGGGTTAAAGCCAGCCCAGGGCTTTAAAGCTGAGCCTTGCTATTCCCACTGGACGCGTGTCCTTTGCAGCAACCCCTCCTCTTTGCAGTGCACATCTGGGTGCACACTTCTCCCTGCCTGGGAGAAGGAAACCACTAGGTAATATTTGCAGGCAGAAGATGCTTTGCTGGAGGAAGCAGGCAGAGAATGAAGGGTAAGGCATTCCCCTCATTTTCACCCTGGTGATTCGCACGTAACCAGCACTGCCGCCGCAGTCTGGATGCTTTGCGCGACACGGTTTCTGCAGGGGGGGGATGCGGCAGCTCAGTGCCAGCTGGAGGAGACGCCCCCGGCCCCAAGCCGCCCCTCGCCAGGTCCCACTTCCCAGCTGCCTGGGCCAGTTTGCAGGGAAAGCACTGCAGTGTTGATCGGTGACACCAGAGGGGACCCGTGGCTTGGGTTTCCCAGGCACATGGTTTATTCAGTACGTGCACAGACCGTGCCGTGCGTCACAGCTGAGGGGTGCTCCCCCCTGCTCGGGGTCTTGCAAGGACTCAGGCCAGTGTCCAGACCACCAGCATGCCCCGGGCTGGTTGTAATAAAGTTTCTTTTGGTATTTTTTGTATATGCTGCTGCTTGGGTGAGTTGGCAATAGCTTGCAGTGAAAGGATAAATACAAACAGCTCTCAGAGCCAATAGACCCAGGTGCAGGGTCCAGTGCCAGCCAAGCCATGGGCCATTCCTTTAACACAGCTTGTGATGCACCCCGACGCCATGGGCTGGGTGCCCAGGAGTGGCTGGGGCCAGCTCTGTGCACACGAAGGGCTCCATCCCTGGTGGCCTCTCTAGCAGGACAAGCGTTGGCATGCAGGACCGATGGACGCACGTCCACCAGCACCCTGGCCTGCGGGTTTCATGGCACAGACCTCAGTCCCTGAGTCCACCCTTGGCTAACCTGGCAGACAAGGGCTCCCCACCTGTTCAGCAGCAAGGGGAGGGGAATTCCTTTTGCTTTGCAGGAGGTAAGCTGCCCGGTTCAGATGGAGGAGCAGGATGTCCAGCCTCAGGCAGGGCAGAAGGAATTGCCACGGCCTGGAAACCTCTGCTCTTCACCCTAACTCCTCCTCTTTTCTCGTGAAGGTGAAAGCCACAGACGCAGATGAAGGCGTTAACGGCAGAGTGTGGTACAGGATCATCAAGGGTAAGTCCAGGTGCCCCTGGATACATTGGTGCATTTGGGGCGGGGTCTGGCCAGCCGCACACACAACCTCCTCACACTCTCCATCCTTTTGCACTTTGCAGCCCACAGAAACATCTCCCTGAGCAAAACCTCAGCATTAGGGCTTATTGCCAGGGAATGGTTTGTAGGTGGACACCTAGACAGTGTCAAACCAATAGCCAAACCCTGCTGAGCTGAAGGTGATGGGGACTTAGGTTTTGCTCAATATATGCCCCTGGGGAGGGCTCGGTGTGTCGCCAGGACAGATGCAGCAGTGATGGGCAGCATCCATCTTGCTTTCCCCCCCGACCAGGAAACGAACACAACCACTTTCGCATCAATCCCAGCACGGGGCTGGTGATGCGAGGCGTGCGGCACCTGGACAGGGAGCAGAACTCCTCTCACGTCCTGGAGGTGGAGGCGTACAACACAGAGCAGGGACCCATGAGGAGCTCCGTGCGGGTAAGGACCCGGCAGTGCCCGAGGGGCGGGCAGCGGGGCTGGGCACCAGAGGATTTAATTGAAAAACATTCCGGATGCTCCATCAGAGCGCTGTCATTTCCAGCCCATGCAGCAAGTCTGAGAGACCTGGCGTGGAAACGCTGACAGACAGTCTTCACGGGCAGCCCGTGGGTGGAGAAAAGCTTGTTGGGTTTTTTTTTGCTGGTGGTGGGGGGGTTAATTTTTTCCTGTGACGTTTTGGTGCGATGAGGCTGATAAGCGGTGCAGCAATCACTGTCACGGGGAGTCCCGCTCACCTGGCGAGATGCGGTTCTGCTGCGGGAGGGAGAGCTGAGCCTCAGCCTGTTGGAAACCGTGTGTCCTGGCCAGGCACTGATTTGTAAATCAGCCAGGACCTAGTGGCAGTAACCTTTAGAGTGATACACCAGCTTCCCACGGTTCCCACAAACCCAGCCCTTTTGTTCCACCTATTTTTAGACGCGTTGAGTTCATGGTGGGCTCTGCCTGAGGGCAACATGCCCGCAGCACCAGCAACAAGCAGAAAACCGGGAGGAGAAAGGATGTTCCCTGGGGAAAGGGGAGAAAATGCAGCTTGACCTGCTGAACTCGGAGCAGGAATTTCCCACCGAGCTATGAGCGTTTCTGCATTGCAGGGTCTCTAAGTGCAGGGTTTCCAACAGAGCATCCCAAAGCATGGAGGAATTAATAGACAGACTATAACCCCCCTCTGGCCAGGGAAGGACTGAGTCACTCCAACCGTGGACCTTGTTTATGATGTTAAACCGCGCATGTTCACCCTCCATCCAGTGGTATTGGTAGTGCAGATATTGTTTCTCCGGTGAAGCAGATGAGCGCTGTGAAGGATGGATTTCCCCTCACAAGCGTAAGCGGCCAGTGAGGGTTCACAAACCTGCCTGGGTCAGCTGTGGTTTCTCTGGGAACTTTCGCAGGTGATTGTCTACGTGGAAGATGTCAATGACGAGGTGCCGGTGTTCACCCAGCGGCAGTACAACCGCCTGGGGCTGCGGGAGACGGCAGGGATAGGCACTTCGGTAGCGGTGGTCCGGGCCACCGATCGAGACACAGGTAGGAAGCCAGGGGTGAGCTCACAGAAACACCAAGTTTGGAGGGAAAGTGTTGAAATCAGCCATTGCACGGATCCTGGCTTGGCTGGGCTGAAATCCCCTCGTGGGATGGGCTCCGCTCCATGGCTGGGGTCCGTGCTGGTGGGACCTGCCTCTTTGGGATGCTTGATCCAACCAGCACCGTGGTTCCTGCTCCTGTCCCAGGGAATGGAGGTCTGGTGAGCTACAAAATCCTGTCAGGCGCCGAGGGGAAGTTTGAGATCGATGAAAGCACGGGCCTCATCACAACAATCGAGTACCTGGACTACGAGACCAAAACCAGCTACCTGATGAACGTCTCTGCCACAGACCAAGCACCCCCCAACAACCAGGGCTTCTGCAGCGTGTATGTCAGCCTGCTGAACGAGCTGGACGAGGCTGTGCAGTTCTCCAACAGCAGCTATGAGGCTGTGATCATGGAGAACATCCCCCTGGGCTCCGAGGTGCTCCGAGTCCAGGCCCGCTCCATCGACAACCTCAACCAGATCACCTACAAATTTGACCCCAACACCAACGCCCAGGCGCTCTCTCTCTTCAAGATCAATGGGATCACTGTAAGTAGCCACAGCATGGTCACTCCTGCCTTGGTTGTCCGCTGTGGGCTTTGATGTTGGTGGCCAAACACAAGTGGTGTTCATCCTTGGCAGGGTGTGATCACAGTCAAAGGCCAGGTGGATCGAGAGAAGGGAGATTTCTACACCTTGACGGTGGTGGCTGACGATGGAGGACCCAAGATTGACTCGACAGTGGTGAGTAGCTTCTGCCCACTTCCCAACCACCCTTTGCACAGGATGACCTCAGGTCACCTTCCTCTTCCTCTGGCACGGGACAGCAATGTCCTAATTGTCCTATCTGCTCCAGCCACTGGGGTCTGGAAAGCCTGATTTGGGGGAAACCCTGCATTTGCATAAGCATAGCTTTTTAGCTTCTGTGTGTCATAGGGTGGGATTTCTCAGAACAAAAGGAAAAAAAGAATAACACCTGAAACTGTAAAGTTTGCAGGTCACTTACCAAGCTAAATTTGAAACACTTCACGATGGTTTGTATTTAGGAGGGTTATATTTGGCAGTTTCAGAGGCAGCCGAGCAGGGGGGTGATTTGCATCTCTCACAGCGGGTGTGGGGCAGGCTGGTCCCCATCCCGCAGGCAGGGGCACCGGCTGCACCACCCAGACTGTGCAGGTTTGGGCCAGCTGGAGAAGCGAAGCCCCAGGTGGGCTTTGAAACCAGAGGCTGCCTCTCAGCAATGGGCAACCATCTGTGTTTCGAGCACTCTCGAGTCTTGGTTGTGTCTGTTGCCCTTAAAAAAGACACTGGATGGCAAAGGCGGAGAGGCTGCAAGTGCTGCCGGTCCCCACCCAGGGGTGCTGGTGGCCGTGCTGCTCTGGGTTGAGCCTCTGCCAGGGCAAGCGGGAAATCCCCAAGCTTAGCTAGCAAAAACAAAGGGATGCACCAACATAGGAGCCTCCGAATCAGCACGGGGGGATACCCACAGCCCCTGGCACTGCCAGGGGGTAGCCCACTGCCCCTCGTGTGTGCCCACACTTCCTCATGCCCCACTAATTCTTGGTTCCTTGTTTTCTCTGTTTCCCTCCCTCTGCTTTCCTCCAACAGAAGGTAAGCGTTGTGTGCCACGCTGGCATCACCTCGGGGCCAGCAGCTGGCCTGAATTCTGCACCGAGCTGCCAGGAAGGACCGGGACAGAGGTGTCCAACTCCATCTGCGACACGTTCCGGGATGTGTTGCCAGCCAGCAGAAATCCCAACGCCCTACTCTGGCACTTGGGATAGCAGCTGCCGGATCCAGCCCAGCAGCTGAATGGGCTCTCCCCGCTCCTCCCGTTCTGTTTTTAATTCAGCAGCAACAATAACCGAATCACCAACTTGCTCCCTGGCTTCCTCTGGGATGTTTTCACGTTCAGCCCGGCCGCACCTGGGGATGGGGACACCCATAAATAGAGCCCCGGGAGCAGAAAGGCTCTTCCTCTCTCGCTTCTGTGGAGCGTTGCAGCTCTTTGATTACAAACGTGATGAGAGCATTTCCTCTGGCTAATTGTGGCCGAGGTAGCCCGGTCCCCGGTCACCCCCACGCTGTGGCGGGAAGCTTCTCAGAGCATCTTCTGCCTGGTCTCTCACCTGCCCATGGGCCTTTTCCCAAGAGGGAGCTCAGGGCTTCTATATACCCAGTTTGCCCTCGTTTAGTTAAATACAGGCAGCTCCAACTTCTTTGTGTCCATTTAGCTTTAAAGCAAAGCCTGCCCAACCTCTGGTGTGGTGGGCATGGGTGAAATCACTGGTTCTATTCTTTCTCCAGCCTCTCAGCATCCATCCTCCTCCTCTGCAAACAGGGTTGGAGCTTCAGCTCCCGGGCTCACACACCTACACCCATTCCCACATGGACTGGATGACACTCCGGCTGTTGACACCTCAATGGGGTGCAAAGGGTTGAGAGTTTAGTAGAGCTGACAGCATGGCTGTTGATGCCAGGCAGGGGGACGGCTCCTGCCTGAGCCCCATGCCATGCCTGCAGGTCACCATCACGGTCCTGGACGAGAACGACAACAGCCCCCAGTTCGACATCACCTCCGACTCCTCGGTCAGCGTGGCGGAGGACAGCGCGGTCGGCAAGCGGGTGGCCCTGGTCCTGGCCCGCGACCCGGACGCGGGCAGCAACGGGCAGGTAGGGAGGTGGGGGCAGCAGCTGCCTGCCGGGCTGTGGTGGTGGTGCACAAAGACAGAAGTGCATCTTCTCAGCCCCTTCCCCTCCCCTGCACCCCTACAGGAGCAAACGGTGGTTGTTGATGGCGGCAGTTTCGGGGGTGTTAGTGTGGTGGTGTGGTTGTGTGTGCGATGCCAGCCATTGCTAGCACCATAGGAAAGCTGTGGGTGATAGCAGGATTGCCCTGTGGGCGTTTGCCTTGGGGCAACTGCAATGAGCCAGCACACCCCTGGACCTCAACACATTGGACATCTTAAAATGCTCAGAGACTGCCCAAGGCGATGTTGGGTTTGTTACTGTGGGATCTCCTTTCTCTCCTTTCTCCTCACAGTATCCCCTTGCCTGCCCTTTTCTGTTTCCAGGTGACTTTCTCACTGACGTCAGGGAACATTGGCCGGGTTTTTGAGATCCGTACCACCAACAACACCTACGGAGAGGTGTTTGTGGCACGGCCGCTGGACCGGGAGCGACTGGATCACTATACCTTATGGGTAAGCACCAAACCACCCCTCTTACCTCCTTGGGCGGCTTCTAGTTTGAGCATCAAGGATGTTCTTCTGGTACTGTGAGCTTAAAAATAGCATTTTTTGACAAATCCATGCCCCAACGCACAGATCCAAGCCGCGGATGGCGGCATACCTCCCCGGAGGAAGGAGCACATCCTGCGGGTGAACGTCCTT
The DNA here is from genome assembly GCF_964273445.1 of Streptopelia decaocto. NCBI lineage: Eukaryota > Metazoa > Chordata > Aves > Columbiformes > Columbidae > Streptopelia > Streptopelia decaocto. Next base: position 34,293,994 of record NC_138659.1, on the reverse strand, counting down.
GATGTCAACGACAACCCCCCCGTCATCGACAGCCCCTTCGGCTACAACGTGAGCGTGAGTGAGGTGAGCACCCAGCACTGCTCCTGTCCTTTCCTCCACCCAAGGTGAGGTCTGAGCACAAGGGGGGTGAGGACAATCCACCTTGGATGGTTTAAGGGTTGATAGCCCCTCGCAAACCTCATCTTGGGTCATTTAAAGGTTAGTAGGCCCTTGCAGACCTCATCTTGGGTCATTTAAGGGTTGGTGACACCTTGCAAACCTCACATTGGGTCATTTAAGGATAGGTGACACCTTGCAAACCCCACATTGGGTCATTTAAGGGTCAGTGACACCTTGCAAACCTCGTATTGGGTCATTTAAGGGTTGGTGGCCCCTTGCAAACCTCACATTGGGTCATTTAAGGGTTGGTGGCCCCTTGCAAACCTCATATTGGGTCATTTAAGGGTTGGTGGCCCCTTGCAAACCTCACATTGGGTCATTTAAGGGTTGGTGGCCCCTTGCAAACCTCATATTGGGTCATTTAAGGGTTGGTGGCCCCTTGCAAACCTCACATTGGGTCATTTAAGGGTTGGTGGCCCCTTGCAAGCCCTCATCTGTGATGGCCTCCTATTTTGGAGCTAGGAGAGAGCTCTGCAGGCAACTTAAGCCCATGAGGCTGCAGGGAGCAGCAGGAAGGAGAAGTGGCTACACACCCGTGGAAATGCCACCAAAGTGACACAAGAGGCGGCGCGAGGCAGAATAGGAATTGCTTTCAGGAAGCAGCTCGGCAAGAGCTGGATAATTAAGCAATAAAATACAATCAAGCATGAGGAAAGACAACTTATTTCCTGACGGTTTAATTCCTGGACCAGGGGGTTCTCAATTTGACGATGAAAAATGAAATATGAGTAATAGCCGGTGACACTTAGCTGCGAGGAAGTGCTGCTCGTGATTAATGGCTTTGCATTAAAGTTATTGCCCTGTTAGGATTTTCTTATCTATTTAATACATGTTCAGAGCTGGTTGAAGAACAGAATTTCTGTTTTCATTTCCCCTGTAATGGGACTATCCAAAAATAATTAGCCGCGCTCTAAGGCCATTACACAGCGTTCACCTTTGCGCACACACTGGTTTACACGCTCTTTCAGGCTGTGCAGCCTAGAAAGGACCTAATGCACAGATTTCTGTGGCAGGGAATCAAACTGGTCCATTGCAACAAATGGGAGATGCTTTAACATAAGGAAAAGCGGTGCAATTTTGGTGTGCAGTGGCAGCTGGCTTTGGCAACCTAACAGCAAATGTCACCTGTTAGCTTTATTCCATTTCCTTCAAAGAGCTAATGGAGAAAACACATTTAATTTCGGAGTTTCAAACAAAAACAAAGATGGGAGCACTTGAACAAAGGGCAGAGCCTTTCGTTGCTAAACCTGCGTCTGGTTCTGAGCTACCAGCGTCAGGGCAAGTAGCCTCGAGTTGCTTTTTGTACAAAGATGCATCTATTGATGAAACACGGTTTGCAATAAGCATGGCAAAATGGCATTCAGGGGCTGCTGAGGGACATCCTGGAAAAACAAAACAAACCAACAAAAAAACACAACTCTATATTAGAATGACATTATTAATGTTATTTATTATGTAGTTTCTATGTTGTGAGGTGCCGGTGTTCCACGTTGTGTGTATCTGCCGCTCACCCCGCTGTCTCACCCTGCAGAACGTCGGTGGCGGCACGGCGGTGGCCCAGGTACGTGCCACCGACCGGGACGTCGGCCTCAACAGCGTCCTCTCCTATTACATCACCCACGGGAACGAGGACCTGACCTTCCGCATGGACCGCGTCACCGGCGAGATCGCAACCCGGCCCTCCCCGCCCGACCGCGAGCGGCAGAGCTTCTACAGCCTGGTGGTCACTGTCGAGGACGAGGGCAACCCCTCCTTGTCGGTGAGCCACAGAAGTGTGCTTTTCATGGGAAGGATGGGGCTGGGTAGAGCTGCAGGAGTAAGCTTAGCATGGACGTGTCAAGTGGGAAAGGGGGCAACAGGCCTGGGAAGCCATGTTTTGGTGGCCCAGCCATTTGGGTGATGTCTCTGGGTCCAGATTTGCTGGTCTGAATGAGAACCTTCCCCAGTGCCTGCTCCTGTGGGATGCCCTCTTCTAGTTGTTCATGCACGATGCTCTCCATCTCACTGCCTCTGCTCTGAAGGGGTTTTAGCAGAAGCATTGAACTGTTTCTCTTGCATCTGTAAATGCCAAAAATATCAAGAGCATCCCAACAGGCTGCAGGAGCCGTCCTGCCCTTGCACTCCGAGTCTGAAAGATCCTGAGATGTTGCTCTGACCCATCGCAGGGCAGGGGGTGGCTGGAGCAGCAGCTGAACCGCTGTTCAGCTCACTGTGGACCCGTGTGTCTGCTCTGGTGCATGCACATGCAATGAGCTCCGCTAATTACTGCTACAGCCATCACAGTCCCCGCTGTGTGAGGTTCGGGTGGCTCGTTGGTCGCACTGCTGCCGTCCAGAATACCCTGTCCACAATGAGCAGGGTCTGAGCTTGTGTTGGAGGGCTGATAGGAGATCCCATCCATCAGCCTTTGGTCTGGGGAGGTGGCCGCCTTGCTTTGGAGCTCCCAGCCGAGTCTGTCCTAACGCCGCGGCTCTGCGGGGGAGCGAGCGAGCACCTGCGTGCACAAAGAGCCCAAACCGTGAGCTGGGGAGATGTGACACCCTGCGCGACACCCTGCCATCCTTCCTCTCCCCCACCTCACCCTGCTATCTCTTACCATCTCTCTGATCTCCCAGCACAGCTCTCGCTGCAAAGCCTTGCTCTACATTTTAAGGAAACAGGTTGCAACCAGCAGTGCAAAGTGTGGGTTGCAACCCTCACTTCAGGCTTTGCACTCTCAGCTCCTCCTTCCTGGCGTGGTTCACACCCTTGCTTGTGCATCATCATCCTTTTCTTAAGTGATTCTGCCACTGCGGCTTAAATTTAGGTGAGGATCTTCCCCCAAAATGAGAGAAGGCACCCCATCCCTATCGCCCCAGCACCCTGGGAGCATCACTGATGAGGTACTGGTAAGGAATGCCATGTGCCCAGCTGGTAAATCCTATTTCCATGGCAATACCCTCTTCCTTCCCATTGCTGGAGAGGACAAGTGACACAGCTGATCGCTTCACGCTGCCAGAGCAGCGTCCCAGCAGCCTCGCTTGTCCCTGGGGTTTCTGTGCCATGTCACTGGTGTGAGTTATGCCAGCAGTGATGACCAAGATCCCGCCGTGCCGAAGCAAAACAAAGCATCCAGTGACCCAATTCCTGAGCGGAGAGGAGAGTTTCAGCCCTTTTCGGAGCTTGAGGACACTTAGGTCTTGTGAAAGGCTGTCCCACGTGTCACTCAGTGGCTGCTGGCATCGTGCCTGGGTGATGAAATGATGTCTGTCAGGAGTTTGTCACCTACTAGAAACTTGGGTTTCACAAGCAAATCTAGGCTGATGCAATGATGCACAAACAGGGATTTATTGTCTGTCATTAGTGCATCCCTCCGTGTGCTTTGAGATTTGGCCTCCTGGGTATGGGGGAGGCAGAGGAGACAGATGTGGGAGAGGACTTGGGAGTCCCATTGGTGATGTGTGACACAACAAGTGACTGGTTGTCCCCTGGGGACCTGGAAACACAAGGGCAAAAGGGTGAAATGCTGATGATAAAAGGAAAGAAAACCTTCTTTTCAGGAAAGAAAACCTTCACAAGCTGGTGAGCTGCAAATGGAGACTCTTCCTCTTCTTACATGGGAACTGCAGGAGTCACCAGGGCTCTGTCTGGCCCTGGTGCAAGCCCTGAGGGCTGACCCTGCTCTGGAGCATTTGGGATGCTTCCCACAACAGAAGGAAGGATGCCTGCCCAAGGGACCCCCATGCACCGGAGCAAGGCTCCTCCTGGCACCCACAGCCCTGAGCACCAGTGGTCAAAACCGCTCCTCACCACCCCGATATCAATCTCACAGCCGCCCCCGGATGGAGTTGCTGCAGCCTCAGTAGTTTCTGTTCCCATCCGCCCGCTCGGAAACAAGAGTTCAGGTAAAGCGGCTCCGTGCTCTCCCCGGGAGCGAAGCCCCGAGTGCTGATGCAGCGGAAAATAATTGGCAGCGGGGCGCCAGCTTGACCTGCATTCCCAAGTCAGGTGTTTGTAGAGCTGATAGGACCTGGCAAGGTCCGTGCGAGTATGAGCATCTCACTGGGTCAACTTCACCATGAGCATCCTGTCCGAAGGTGCAGCACCGTCCAGTCCACTCCACTGGCACGAGGAGCCCCACAGCCTATGGCACAGGGTATCCCAAAAGAAACGAGATTCCTGCAGCACGCAGAGAAACCTGTTTCCAGCAATGCTTTTGTGTGTTGTCAGAAGAGAAACGCAGAGGGACTCAGAGAGGGTTTCAAGCGGTTAGGAGCACGGGCAAATCCCACATGTGCCTTTCCGGCCGCAGCTGCTGGGACAGGGGGAGGGAAGCGCAGGAGGTTCTGGGCGATGGGAAAGGGCCGAGCCGTGGGCGGCTGTAAAGCACAAGTCCCGTACTCAGGAAGTTACGTCTGTGGTGGGAACATCAGTGCTGGCTTCTCTTTTATCCCTCTGCCTGCGGTTGGACTGTCTTGAAGTTGCTCTTGCTGAAGCCAACACCACATGAATCAACCTCTGCCGTGGGGCCAGCCCATTGCAGAGGCAAACGCTGTTTCCTCAAGCCACGTAGCATGAAAACGCGTCGTGCAGCCGGGGATGCTCTGCCCGGGCACAGCGCCTGGGACGGCTGTTGCTCAGGTGCAACGTTGTTTTGGTATGAGTAATGTTTATGTTTGTCTGGTGGCAAAGTTGTTTCCCCGTGTTTTACAACAAAAGCAGAAGAGACAAAATCAAAACACACCCTTTGAGTAACAGCATCTACCACAAGGCTTTATCTCCTTGCTGCAGGCTGAGTCACGCTGGAACCTGACCCACGGCCTCTTTCGGATGAGCGATGCCAGATGCTGCATTCGGACAGAGGATGCTCTGAGGGCACCTGTGTCCATAGGGTCCCCTGGCGTGGCTGAAGGCGATGACCCTGGGGACAGCCGCTCTGGCTGTGCCGGCCCAGGAGGATTGGGGGAAGCCAGCTGGCGCGTTTCCCAGCGCCTGCTGCTCCCGCGCCTCCACGGGGGCTCTCGGCCACATCACGGGAACATCCTCCAACACGCTCCAGATGAACTTCCTAACTTACAGCATTACAAAAAAAACCCACAAGCAAAACCAAACAAAACCCATAAACATCCTTTTTTTCTTTTAATCAGCACTGATAATGAAACGAACAGAAAGATAAATTCCCCTGATCCCAAGCCAAGGACAAAATTAGAGCAGAAATAAGGCTCGCCCCAATGTGTATCCAGCTGAAAATGTGGCAGCCTCTCAAGTCCGTGGCCATCTGAAAAGGCTGGTGGGGAAGGAGGGCTCCGGCAGCGCCAGGGAGCCTCTCCCCTTCCTGTTTTGCAAAGAAAAAGGTAGTACAAGGTTGGCCAGTGACCCTGTTTTGTCTCGCAGTGGATATAAAGTACTTTTCCATCCGCTCCCAGAGAGGATGTTCCGTCAAAGATGCAGAAGCAGGTTGGCATTGCAGAGCTTAAACCCCTGGCAATAAGTTAAATCCTGGGGGAGATTCGCAGGTGCAGGTCGTCTTTCCTCCCCTGCGTCTCCAGTTTTCAGCTAGTCTGTAAAACGCAAGCAGGACAAAGCCATGCTCTTCTCCATAGAAACAGGTAGTAAAACCAAAATCCGGACAAGAGAGGTTCCTGTGCAGCTCCAGGGCAGGAGGTGAGGGCAGGACTCTGTGTTCAGTGTTGTTTTGTGAGGTTTTGCTGCCCTTCCCGGGGGTCCCAGGTGAGCGTGGCCTCTCCTGGCTGCGCCTGGGGGATGCAATTTCCTCCAACGTCTTTAGTCTTTCAAGGAATTTGGCGAGTCGGGAACAGGATCTGGAAGAGGGCAGAGCAGAGGTGTTAGTCCAGCCTGCAGCCTGGGGATGTCCTTCAGGAAGCAGCTTTTGCACAGAAAACAGACGCTTCAGGTCTTTCCCATCTCCAAGGCCTTAGGACTCAATGTCTCACATAACTCAAAGTTTGCAGCTGATATTTAACTCCTATTTTCCTGGTCACCCCCCCAGCTGCCCCATTCCTTCCCACCCCTCCCACCGTGGTACCCAGGGGGTCTCGGCATGTCCCGTCACTCACCCAGCGTTGGGAAGAAGCAGTCCCCAGGGCCGGGGGGGGACAGGGGGGTGCCAGGCTCGGAGAGGAGGTGCCGGCCAGACTCGGAGGGCTGCCGGCTGGCCATGTAGGATAGCTGGGGCCGGGGCCGCGGCTCCGCGCTCCCTGAGGGGACCGCCTCGAAAACGGGGTTTTCGATGCCCTGGGCGCTGCTGTGGAAGAGGAGAGGAGGGTGTGAGGGGTGGAGGCTTGCGCAGAGGTGGGGGTTCGGATTTTTACTTTAGGAGCTGGTTTTATCCCCAGGGTTTTGGCTGGGAAGAGCCAAGCAGGGCAGGGAGGGGGTTCAGGTGGTGGCTGAGAGCAAGTGGAGAGCCTGGCATGGGGGTGAAAACATAGCCAAAAGGCACCATGGGGCTCCGGGGAGATGTGTGCCTTTAGCACGGGCAAAAAGAAAGGAGCCACTTCCCACTCGGAGAGAGGGAACAGAAACAGCGGCTGCCGGGAAAGGGAAAGGACTCCCAGGCAGGGGTGCGGTCAGCATCCCCTTTGCTCTGCTGGGCTGAGCATCCATGGCGGCTCCGCAGGGAGGGGAGGAGAGGACAGAACCCTTGCAGGGACAGAGAGGTGGGCAGAGGGCATGCAAGGAGGTTGTGGGGAGCTGGAAGCACGTGGGTGTCCTCACCTCTCCATCCTGACGAGCTCATGGGCACCTGCCAAAGACAAAGTGGTTGGTGTGAGTGACAGCACATGAGGACCAGAATCAAACCCAAACCCGCTGCCAGCTCTGTTTTCTGGTGTCTCAACCACATCCAATTCCTCCTCTTCCTCTGCATGAACAGGCGCTTCTGCCAGCGCAGGGCAGGTGAAGTGCATCCGTGGCACCGGGGCTGCAGCCCGGCCCTGCTCGTGCCCAGGTGCGCTCACCACCCACTGGTGACACCCTCCCAGGGCTCTGCAAAATGCCACCCCAGCATCTGGGGTGCCCACCCCTGCATTTGGGCACCACCCTGTCATTTATTTCCCTTTGCCGTGGCAGATCCCACAGCCCATGTTACTCGGGTGCGTTGAATGGCTGCAGGGTGAGCATCCCGAGTCAAGGTGCACAAGTTTTGGCCCAGATCGTGCTGATGGAAAGCTCCCAGTGGAAACAACCTGCACCTAAACTGGTCTGAGACACACCAGAAACAAATCCTTCTGGGTTTTGCCTTCCCCCTTGGGTTAAATAGCATCCAGGTGATGCTTTGTGGCACAGGATGGGGAGCTACACCCCAGCCATGGCAAAAGGGATGCATGAAGGCAGGCATCTAGTCTTTTCGGCTGGGGACAACGTCAAAAGCACGGTTCCCGTTCTTGTGGCTGGCATCATGCCGGTGGCTGCTGCAGAAACCACTTCTCCAAAGGGTTTGCTCAGAGCCACACACAGAGAGAGAAACCACAGGGCCCCCGGCTTGCCCCAGGCCTGATGCAATGGCTCTGCTCGTTAAGGTGGTGCCCCTTTCCGCTTAATTACTGAAATCACGGGCAGCTGAGGGCAGGCAGGAACTGGCAGCTGCCTGCACCTCAGCACTGCCGGGAGCAGTGGAGGGAGATGTGGCTTGCTGCAGTCCCATTGCCATAGGCATGAAAGCGGTTGTTTGAAAGCAGGGAGGGGGACCCACCTTTGGGCCACCTGACATAGTGGCCATGGGACCCAGGGCAGCCAAATGCCCTCGCCCCAGTGGGACACATGTCAGCCCACGCCACCATGGTGACGCAGCCCGGGAGATGTGCTCAGTACGTACGCCTGCTGCTGACGGCTTGTCTCTGCTTGTAAATCAGGAGCAGGATGAGGGGCAGGCAGAGGATGCCCACAATGCACGCGCCCGTCGCCAGTGCAGCAGCCGTTATATCTGCAACAGAAGAGGGCAGTTTCCTCAAGCCGTAGCAGAACCGTAGGGCAACACCACTGTTGCCCCACGCCTGATGCAATCTGGCTCCCTCACACACGGGTGGTCCGCTCCTAGCAGGATTGGCTTTCCTAGCATTGCTGGCTGAGGAGATAAGCTCTGAGGCATCAGTTTAGGACTTCGTCCAAAGTCCTTTATTGCTGGAGGATGCTTCAAGGTCTTTCTTTAGTCTTCTAGACATGAGGGAAGAAGCAATGGCTCTGATAAAGCCTTTGAAGGCAGCAGAAAGGCTCCCCATAAGGCAGGCAGCCTGAGGGCATGGCTGTGGCCACCAAGGTCCATGTGGGACAGCCTGTGACAGGTCAAGGGCTGCCTGAATCAAGGGCAGGTTCAGCTCAAGCCCTCCTCTCCAGCACGTCCCCCTGGGGGAGCAGCCTCTTGCACCAGTGTCTGTGGTTTTGGGGCAGAATTTTTTCCCCTTTTCTTTTGTGTCCAGCATTTGGGCCTGAGGTTTTGAGCACTGCCCATGGGGAGGAGGGTGCAGTTTCCCCAACCATGTTGCAAACCAGTTTTAGCAAAATCTGCCTATGTAGCCGAGGTGACATGGGCTCAGGATGGTGGCAGAATGTTGCAAGAGGTTCCTGTGACTCTTTGCTTTTCTGTCCCTTCCCATCTCCTTGTGGCAGTGGCTGCTCAATCCCTGATCGAGTTTTAGGGGGAAACACAGCTCTTTTTTCCCCTTACCTTTGCTGGTGGCAGTGTGAAACGTGCAGTTTTGAAGCCCTCCTTTGCCTGTGGAGAAGAGAAAAGCATGTTGGATGTCAGGGGAGCCACTGAGGTACCACGGAGCCCCCACACCTGCCAGCTGCGCTTGCCTTTGCTCACCAGCACTGAGAAAACCAGCCCAGAGCATCCCAAAAGCAAGAGTTTAGTTCTGGGAAGTGTACACTGAGATTCCTGCCGTGCTGCCCCGTTCCCCCCGCAGCAGTGGGGCCATCCCTACTCACACAGGCCCTTTTCTTCAATCTAAAAGAGAAAGCATCTGTCCTAACGCTTCAAATCAAGGGCAGGAGACGCCTTCCCCAGCCCTCGCTGAGGCTCGCCTGCCAGACAGCTCCTTTTATGTTGAGGTTTGTTTTCCTCTCCTCCAGAAAAAGGTTGAGGAAGATCAGTGAAACTATGTAACTCGGACTTTATTGCATTCCAGCCTCTTGATTCGTTATTTTTAATGTTCCACTGCTCTCTGTCCTTAATTCAAACCTTCAACATCTGCTGTGCTTTCACTCTTGCAACACAGCTTGGGCTGTCAGCATCAGCCTACCCTGCCTCCCCAGCCCCAAAGCTGCACCCCAGCATCCCTGGTGCACCCCAGCATGGGTGGGGGACAGGCGGGGGCTCCCCTTTTCCCCCTCACCTTGCTGAATCTGCAGCTCCACGACGCCGTGAACAACTTGCAAGGTGTGGATCCTGCTGTGCTCCCGCCTGGCCTCAATGGCGTAGCAGCAGTAATTCCCGCTGTCCTGCAGCGTCAGGTTCATCACCACGATGTGAAAAGCGCCGTGGTGGTCGGGGACAAACTCCACTCCGTGATGGCTGGTTTGCCCCGCGAGGGGGGATTTTTGGGTGTTGTTGCCCGGCGGCTCGTGGTGCCGGCCCAGGTCATGGTGCAGCTCCTTGTTGGTGACGTTGCGGATGTGCTTCTTGTCAGAGCAGCTCTGGTCGCCGTTGCTGCTGAAGTACCAGGATTTGTAGAGCAGGTTGTGGCGGTCGGTGAGGGGGCCGCTGATGCGGCAGGTCAGGGTGACGTTCTGGCCCTCGGGGCAGATGCAAAGTGAGTACGGTGTCGTGATCAGGAAAGCTGTTGGCCCTCCTGCCGGGAAAAGGTGACCCAGTCAAACCCTACATCCCCAGGCTTTTCATAGCAAAATGGGGATCCCTCCCCAAACAAGCCCTGCAAATCCCACCACGGATGGTGGCAGAGGGGTGGCTCAGGGGTGGCAGTCGGAGGGAAACAGAGGGAGAAAATCCTTTGCCTTTAGGGCAAGAAAAGCCCCTGAGCTCCCCATATCCCAAGAGGGGATGGGAAGCATGGTATGAGCCCTCCACTTGATCTGCAGCAACATCCCAGCCAGGCTGGGAGCTCAGTTTCACCCTGGAAATAAGCCCTGGAGGAGAGGTATGCTTTACATAGGGCTGAGCATCAGCTTTTAACAGCAGCAGGGATGCCAAAGTTTGGCCAGGGCGGGGGAGTGGGGTTCTGCCCCAGCTCGTGGAACACCAGACTTCTGCAAGGCTGCATATGGCTTGCAAATGGCGAAATACGAGTGCTGCTGAGCGGGCAGAAAGAACAGAAAGCGGGGCGGGGGGGAAGCAAATATCTAGGAGGAGTCTGTGCCCCCTGAGATCAGGCGGAGAGCGGGTCCCACCCTGCTTGTTTTTCAGCCCGGGGGGAGGAGGAGGAGGAATTGGCCAACGCTGAGTGTGAGGAGCTGCTTGAAAATGAAAACAGTTTTCAGAAAGCAATCCCTGCCAGCTGCAAAAGGCGTAGTGGGAGGCCTGGCAGAGGCACAGGGGGAGATGGAGGGAAGCAGAGGAGCGTATGGTGGCGTTACCGGTCCCATCCAGCACACCGGCGGAGGATACTGGTGGGCAAAGGGAGCTGCGCCTGAGGGGAGAGAAAAGAGCAAATATGGGCGAGTCTGGTGCTCTGGCCCCACCGGGGCATTCTGTTTGCAGAAGTGCAAATATCACCTCCAAAACTGAAGAAAAAGCAGATTCTGGGTTCATTTTCTTTAAGTTATTGAGCAAATGAGGTACCTAGTGCTGGTTTACAACAGAGAAGGTGGTACAAGGACAAGATGTTATTGTATTTTGGTAACATCCTGTTGTGCCATTAACTCCACTGCTGTTTCACTTTGAGGTTTTTCACTTGCTATATCGAGAGGGTGTCAATCGGCGGCAGGGTGTGCTGTGCCTCCCCGAAAGCCATCCTGCCGAGCGAGGGGTGCCCCAGCACGGGGCAGCGTCCTCCTGCGGGCAGGGTCACCGCGGCACCACCCGAGCGAGGGGCGCCCCACCACTGGGCAGCGTCCTCCTGCAGGCAGGGTCACCGCGGCACCACCCCAGCACCGGCTCCGCTCCAGAGACCGAAAGTAAAAACGTGCTCTGTGTGCTCCACCTCTCGAGGTTATTTTTGGGTTTTAAATCACTCTGGGGCAGAGGTTTGCCTGATATGAGCTTCACACTGCCGCCTTTGGGCTTGTTTTCAAGCCCCGCTTGCTCCTCATCCTCAGATGCTGCTGGGGCCGGGATGCTCAGCCCGACGGGCTGGATTTCGGCACGCAGCAGAGCAGGTCCCCCAGCTCCTTGCCAGCTCTCCAAGCACAAAAGGCACCTCAGATGTGTTTCTCAATACCTGCTGCAGCGGGAAGTGCCCCATTCACATGGGGGGTCCCCCGGGAGCCCAGGGAAGGGAAGCCAGGGCTCTATTGGAGGAAGTCACACTTCCAACACCTTGCAAAAGTATCTGCAGGAGTCTTTGTTTTCCACCCCCACCATCACTCAAACAGGGGCCATCCCGCTCATCCTCACGCAGTTTGCAAAGCCGGGACTTACTAAACCATCCAGCTTCCACCCCCGGCGCTTGATGAGAACCGTCTGGATGGAAAGTCAGCACAGCCCACGCTTTCGGCAGCGGGGAGGGGGGGTTACCATGTGTGCGAAGGCTTCGGCATTACCAACTTCCCTTCTTTTTCCCGAGAGGGGGAAGGCTTCCAAAAGCTCATGAGTGGAGGAGCAAACAGTCGGGAGGAGAGCTGGTGAGGCACAGCGTGCCCCATAGCAGCGCCAGGGAGGTTGTTGGTGCCTCCCCAAGGGCTAAGGAAGCTTTAAAGCTGCGCTAGGTGCCAGCTGGTGCATGGAGGAAACATCTTTTGGTGTCTTTACACTGAAGCTCATGGATCTTAATCTCCCCCGGGCGCTGCGGGTTTCCAGACTGCAGGTTTGGCTCCATCCCATCCCGCTCAGACCGTTCCCTTTGATGTCAGTGCCATTGGCAAATGCCAAAATGAAGCCAGACGCTCGGCTCCACGCAGCTCCAGCTGAGAGCCGGGGGGCGGTGCTGGACCCATTCAGGTCCAAGCCAAGAGCTGTCATCTTGTCACCATCTGGTAAAGGTGAAGGAGGTCTCAAGCAGGTGCCAAAAGCATCCCTCTTGCTCTTTGGCACCTCAGTAACGTCGCCTCTGACCCGCAGTGCTGCACCAGTGCGGCGCAGAGCCGGCACAGCCCTGGTACATCCCCGATGCTGGTGCTGCTGCCAAGCTTGCAACCGGGGAGCTCTCCTTTCAGAGAAAACAAACTGCAAAACGCACTCAAGTCTGTGTTGCTTTGCTGACCAACAGCTCAAGTGAAGCAGGGTTTTGGGCTGAGTTCTGCGTTGGTGAGCAAAAGCTTCTCCTGGCTTCTTTGGTTTACACTGCTGTGATTTGCACATCATGTCACCTCTTTCCATCCCAGGGAAACCTGGGTGGGAGGGCTGCAGCCTTTGGAGCGGCTCAGCCACTGCAGAGGAGGGGCTGCCGGAGCGAGGAACCCAACCTCCATCCTTCTTCTGGGAGCTTTTGGACCAGCCTCACATGAAAGCGCCACAAGACCCATCGTCACTGTGTTGTCATTATGCTTCAGAGTTATCAGCTGGGTGAGATGTGCGGGGACACCCTTACCTTGGCACAAATACTTACAGCAGGAAACACAAAGGGGAGAAAAAAGCTTACTGAAGGTGCCAGACGCCCACATTAATGGCTCTCGACTCCCATACTCTGAGGAGCCAAATGGCTTTTCAGCTGCTCCCTGGGTACCCGTGACCTGGGCCATGGGACAACGGCCTGGAGCTGCTGCATCCACCAGAGGGTCCTGCCTCGCTCCTCATCCAGCACAGCCCTGGCTGGGGGACAGGCTCACAATGCCAGGTTTGCACTTGGGGTGCGATTTTGGAAAGCCCAGCTCAGCTGCCGTCCCTTGGGTATAGAGGAGCCGCTTCCCCATCCACCTCGCTGCCAGCATCTCCAAACCACAGAGGAGCTGGCTGTCTCCAAGGGCTCTACTTCTCCATCAAGCCTGGCTAAAATTAGCTGGGAGTTCAGAAAGTTTCAGCAGGCACAAAGCTCAGTTCCTCTGGCACCGGGCTCACATTGAACATTGGTATCCAAGTTTGTTGCGTTGCGGAAGGCCTGATGTTTAGTCCCGGCACCCCAGATGCATAAATGAAATAATCCAAAGCCTCATGGAGATGCTGGGAATCGCTCCCTGCTGTCAAAAGGCTCGAGTGAGAAGGAGAGCACACTTCAATCTGTGCCAGCCTGGCTGTCCCAGATGAGAAAGAGGAACGGACTCCCTATCCCATTGGAACAGGGCATCGTTTCTTCCTGGGAATGTGCCAGAAGAGGCCCTGGAGGGAGTCACTTTGCCGTCCCAGAACAGAGGAGATGCCAAGCCTGAGAGGATGCTCATCCCCCACCTGTGCGGGGCGGGGAGGGACTGCAGTCCTTCCCAGCTTCGTTCTCTGACCCTTCATCTGTTGATGAGCTGTGGCTTTAATTGCCACCACCCATTTGCCTGTCCCCAGAGCCCTGATACAGAACCACTGCCTGCCAGGGCTGGTGTGGAGTCAGGTGTGAGGCATCGCCCTCCCAGAGCATCCCCCACTGTGCTGAGGAGCCACCGGAGAGCTTCCAGCCCTGGGAACCCCCCCAGAGCATCCCCCGCTGTGCTGAGGAGCCACCGGAGAGCTTCCAGCCCTGGGAACCCCCCCAGAACATCCCCCACGGTGCTGAGGAGCCACCGGAGAGCTTCCAGCCCTGGGAACCCCCCCAGAGCATCCCCCCACGGTGCTGAGGAGCCACCGGAGAGCTTCCAGCCCTGGGAACCCCCGCAGAGCATCCCCCACGGTGCTGAGGAGCCACCGGCAAGCTTCCAGCCCACGGAAGCTGGAAGTAGAAGGAAAAGGCAACTCGACGGTCCTGCCCCAGCTGCCCACTCAGAGAAGCTGCCTGGCACATCCCAGCAATGACGGTGGAGCGGAACATCTTCAGAGAGGGCACCCGAGCCCTGCGCACGCCAGCTGCCTCTCTGCTCCCTCAGGGCTGATGAAGGCTCCTTTCACCATGGCGTGGCCGGGGACCTCTGCAGTGCCAGAACAAAGTGCCATGCAGGAATAGGGTGGCTTTTGCAGCTCGGGATCCCTGTCAGGGGACCGGCAGTGACAGGGAGTATTGCTTGCTTTCCACACACATCAGATTGAAGCGAAGGCGAAAGAAGGAAAACCCAAACGCAGAGTTTTAAAACAGCAGCTCCCCTGTGGCCCCTGTCCCTCAACATAGCCAGCATCGTGTGAAACACTGGTTTGGTCCTCCCCGCTCCGAAATCACAGGGTGAGAACGTAAATAACCCCGCAAATAACCCAAATTCCTCCTGCTGAGGCACAGCCCTGGCTGAGCAAACGCGGTGCCCCAAGCGAGGGGAGTTTCTTCAAGCGGGAGGAGAGGAAAGCGAGCTGGAGCTTACCGTGGGACGCGAGCAGGCAGAGCGTGGCCAGCAGCAGCCTGGCCCGGGGGGACGTCACCTCCATGGTGGCTGGGGCGGACGGGGGTGCTGGCCTCTGCGGAGCCGGCCGCGCACTCTGAGCAGCCCCGCAGCAGCAGCCGGGCTTGCAGACACAGGAAATTTCATTGAGATGTTGCAGGCGGCAATGGAGAGAACTGCGAGCACCCCCAGGAGGTGAGCTGGGGCAGGGAGCTGCAGGCAGCCGGGGGCAGCGGCAGCACCCCAAATGGGCACCCTGCGTGTGTCCCCACCCTTTTGGGCAGCGGCAGGTGCATCTGCGCCCTTTTTTCCCTTATAGCACCGCAGGAGGTAGCTTGGAGCAAGCTGGTCCCCCTGCCTGCTGGTTTGGGGTAGCTGAGGGGATGCTCACTGTGCTAGGGAACATGCTGGTGCCAGTCCCCATCCCTTCCCTGGTTGGAGCTGATCCCCTGGGGCCAATCTCCAGCTTGTTTGATTTGTGCACTTTGCCTGTAATTATAGTTTTTCCCGTGTTCATGAGGATTAAACAGGCAGAAGCCCTCCTGGGGTGAACAGGAGGCAGGTACAGGGAAGGGTAACTCAAAGCAGAGCCAGCTCAGGGAAGGGAACAGAGCTTCCCAACCAAAAAAGGGTAGAAGATCGTCCCCCTCGTGCAGCCTGTTTGCACAGGGGGGCCCTTACTTTGCCCTCAAATATCAAAGCAGCACCCTGGGCTCACGTAAATCCTGGAGCTTCACTTTGAATTCAAAAGACAACTATGAACTCTCCGGCCACCTCATTTCTAACAGTGCAGGCACATGTCTGTTCCCTGGAAAGTGGAGCCCAGAGACAGGTGGAGGTTTGCAAACCGCAGGAAACTTTGCTGCTAACCTGCTCTGAGTTTGGAGCGTGCAGCGTAATAGAAAAGTCGCTAATTACCCTGTGGTTTTGTGGTTTTTACAGCAAACATGCCTGTGATGCTCTCGTAAAAAATGTAACCCTTGTCTGGCAGGAGGAAATCTGTCACTGGGGAATGTGTAGGCACAAAGCCCAGGGACTCCAAGAAATGGTTCATCTGTCCCAAGACCCCACCTCTGAGCTGAGCTCTTAGGCAAGGTGGCATGCTCTTGTCACCTCCCCAGCCCCAGATGTGCCCCCTTGGTGGCACAACCAGAAGACATCCTTCAGTAAGTGGCTGTGTGGGGTCAGATACAACTGGAAGAGGGTGAGGACAGGCTGAGCCTGACCAATGGTGAAATTGGGGTTAGCAAGTGGACAATGGGACCTGCGGGTAGAGAGTCCAGATGTCTGAGATGCTCATTTTTCTTCTTCTCCTGAGCCATGGCAGAATCATCTCCAGGTACCTTCCATCCGACCGCGTTGCCACCCTTGGTAGGAACAACCAAGGTGTCCTCAATGTCAAAGTGAGCAAGGCATGATGGGCTTCAACCTCTGGCTTTTGCTCGGCCAGGGGCTGCTGCCTGTTGTCATCAGCACTGCTAAAAAATGGGTGAAGAGGAAAGGCAACCCAGAGCCATGCTTAGCTTGGGAACAAGAGTGTGATTCAATCTCCGTACCGCACTGTTACCTGGAGATGCATCTGCAGCCATGGCTCATTCCATTTTGAGCCCTGCATCCTGTTTGAGTCTCTTGACAGGATTGAGCCCACATTGATCGTTGACCTTGACGAGTCCAGCCTTCCCCAGCCAGCTCCAGAGGTTGCAGAGCCAGTCCTTCCATGGTGCTTAACACAATGTCCCCATGTCCCACAGGCCACCACCACAGTATATGTCACCATCCTGGATGAGAACGACAACGCTCCCGCCTTCCAGCAGCAGCTCTATGAAGTGACCCTTGACGAAGGTCCCGCCACGCTCAATGCCACCTTGGTCACTGTGCAGGCCCTGGACTGGGACGAGGGACCCAACGGCACAGTTGCATACGACATCACTGAAGGCAACATCTTGGGTACCTTCCACATCGACAGTGCCACGGTCAGTAAGGATGCCGGCCCAATCCCGGCCGTGACCCATCATGCTCCCCTCACTCCTGGCTGCTCTCCCCTCGCCTTGCAGGGGCAGATCCGCACCGTGAAGGAGCTGGACTATGAGATCAGCCACGGGCGCTACACCTTGATCGTCATCGCCACCGACCAGTGCCCCATTGCGTCACGCCGGCTGACGTCGACCGCCACGGTAGGGAGCTGCTGGTGGGGTTGCGACACTGCAGCCTCTTCGGGGTCGAGAAGTTCCCCCTCGTGTGAGCAGTTTTCACATCTCCTTCCCAGGGGTCACCAATCGCTTTTCCTAGCTGTGGTCAGTTTGTCAAGTTGCTGTCATGGGGGTTGCAAAACAGGGAGGTGGGTAAGGGATGCTCGTGGGTTAATTAGCCCAATTATTTGATTCCATAAAGACACAGACAGAAGGAGTTCCTGGAATTGCTTTTAAGTAGCACTAGGTTTTCTTCAGATGTCTTCTTGGTTCTTCTTGCCTGAAGGGACAGTAGGTAGTGAAGCATTGCTAGAGCATTAATTTCTGCTTCATCTTTATCTTCTCTTATTATTTATCTCCTTTTAAAACTCCTTTTTCAGTAATTGCATGGAGGCTATTTAAAACCCCTAGCCATTTTTTGGTTGCTTCTCTCTATAGCTCTTCCATTTCTCCTGGACCATGGTGACCCGAAATCAGTGCATGGCTCAAAGTGTGAGGAGGGCAGACTAGCAGCTGCAAAGCAATTTTTTTTTGCAGGAATTTAATACACTGACTGTTTTTGTGGCCTAAACCAAAATTTGATGGGATGTATGGCAGACATTCTCCATGTCTGGAATTATGTTGGGGTCTGCAGGTGAGAGGGATTGGTTAGATATTCTGCCTTGGCTTCTTATCGTAGACCATTATACCTCACCCAGATATCGAGCCAAGCATTTGCTGGTCCCCCAGAGGAGATAAGTTCTTGTATGCAAAGGAAAATAGAGAAACTGAAGGGGAGAGATTTCTGTGGGTAAAATCTGTCCCTGCAAGCCTGGCAGCTTGGGCAGATGTGTGCATCCGATACTGTTGGAGATGCCTTCAGCGACAGAAACCTGGAGACCTGGGCAAGGCAGCAGCTGCTGGTGAAGGCAAAGCTCTCCCTGCTCTTGGCCCAAGCAGACATGAACTTGGAAAGCCCTTCAGCCACAAGCACCGAAGCTGGAAGGGATAAGAAGCACCCTCCCTCCATGGCCCAGGGAGTTCGTGCCGGCACCGTAGGAAAACATTGCTTTTAGGAGGAGATTTAGTGATTATTTAAGATCCCGAGTGATGGGAAATCCATCACCCTGATAAGGCATGCCAGTGTTTGTTTTCTCTACTGCTAGGAAACGAGCAGACTTTCAGGCAGGCTCTTCTGTAAAGATTAGATTTAGCCAGTAACGAATGCCATTCTGATGGGTTTTACTGTCTTTTAGCCCAAGAGGTCACAACAATTTGCAGCATCTTTCTCATAACCATCGGTACCACCAAAGCTCAGCCTCTTATTACCCACTGGAGACTCTCCTCCTCAGGTTGGGTTTTTCCACTGTGCAGGTTCCCCAAAGCCTAGCAAGGGGTTAACCCTCTTTGCAATATTGTTTGGTATAGACCTGTATATAAATGTCTTCTGTGTAGCATGACTCAGTTGAAAAGCAAGATGCAAGCGTATTGAATCCCCAGCTTCGCTAGCGGTCCCATGGTCTACTCTGTCCTAAAAATGTTGATGCTTTCCCCTCTGGAGATCTGTAGGATTGATTTCTAGCCAGCCAAGCGTGTCATACAAAGGAATGTTAAGAAAGAAAATGTGCCAGCAGTGTTGGTGCTGGTTTGGGTTGAAATAAGGACACAAGCTGCAAATTTTGTGCAGTTTACTCAGCATTAGGAGTGAAGACCTTGGGGACTAAGTGTGCAGCTGGCTGTGGAGATCACGCCTCTTTGAACTCATAGCTTTGATGGTCAAATCCATGTCCTTGGTTTCTGTCTATCCAACCTGGGTTTCAGGACATGAATGTGGAGAACATTTGGTTCTTGCCTTGACTTCTCCATCACAGTGCACGGCCCAAAGGTTGAAAAGGGCCCCCCCTGTTTGTGGCTGGAGTTTCATGGTGTCACTGTAGGATGGGCAGGATCAGGAATAACTGAGTTTGAATTTCTGAATTGTCAGCTGGATGTTTGGTGATCCCAGCAAAGCCAGAAGTACGGGAAGCATTTTGCAGTGTCACCCATCCATGGCTTCTCATGGCCAGCAGGCTGGTCCCCCCGTTCCGTCCCTCTCCTCTCACTTTCTTCCACCCTCTCCTCCTGACCACAGGTGCTGGTGAACCTCAACGACATCAATGACAACTGTCCCACCTTCCCTCGGCCCTACGAGGGTCCCTTTGACGTCACGGAAGGACAGCCCGGCCCACGCGTCTGGACCTTCCTGGCCCACGACGACGACTCAGGACCCAGCGGGCAAGTGGAATACAGCATCGTCGCTGGGGACCCACTTGGTAAGCGGGGACCTAGGGGTGCCTCCTCTTCTTCTGGCTCCTTCTCCTTGATGGAGGAGCCCAGCTTGCAGGAGCTGGCATGGGAGCGGAGGAGGAAGCGTGTCAGAAAAGCCATCCTCCCCGCCGGGCGCTTCTGCGAATTCAGCCTTTCGACACCAGGAAATCCTGTTTTGAGCAACAGGAAACTTAACCTGTTCGTGGCCAGCGCTTGTGCGAGGAAGGGGGGAAATCTGCTGAACAACAATGGCAAAAAAATCAGACCGCAGAGAGAAACCTAGAGCTGCAACCGCACAGCCCCGTCCCCTCACCCCCATGGGGTTTGCAAGGCGTGTGGGGACCGAATTGCTCTGCAGCCCATGATGCAGTTGTAGCTCCAGCCCCACCAGCACCCCGGAGAAGCCATGGACATCCCCGGGCGTGGGGACGTGCAGCTGTCCCACTGTAAATGCGTAGTGACCTTAGCCCAGGGTATCTGGAAGGCAGAGCCCTGTCCCATCTCCAAAGCTTTTGCAGACCCTCTGCAAAGCTTGTGCAGAACAACTGGGATGCAGCCCCTTGGCTCTGGGGGACCCCTGCTCTGGTCATCGTGGGGAACAGGCAGGTGCTTGGAGGGCTGTTGGCACCTCCAAAAAGGCCCAACCAAGGAGTGCAAATGCCTCTTATTTGGCCATTCAGCCCACATCCCCTGCACCTGCTGGTACCTGGGGGTGCATTGGCCCTGGGCTCAGGCCCCAGCTGCCCACAGCCCCCGCAGCTGCCATAATGGGGCACTGGGGCTGTTGTCCCCAAGCCCGCCATGGTGCCTGTCACCCTGGGGAGCCGGGCTGTTGGCAGTAGCATGGCACGAGCCAGGGCCCCACTGTCTCTGGCAGGGGAGTTTGTCATCTCCCCGGTGGAAGGGGAGCTGCGAGTACGGAAAGATGCGGAGCTGGACCGCGAGAACATCGCCTTCTACAATCTCACTATCGCTGCCCGGGACCGGGGGGTGCCCCCCCTCAGCTCTACAGTGAGTCCCCTGGGGCAGTGGGAGAGGGTTGTGGGGTGCTGTCTTCGGTTCCCAGCTCCTTCCTTGGGCTCTCCTCTGCCTTCGCTCTCTTCTCCTCTCCTACTCCTTCCTCTTGGCCCTGGGGGTTTCCTCCCCCAGACCATGGTGGGCTAAGTGGAGAAGCCCAGCTCTTGCCCAGGGAGTGGGCAAAGTAAGGTTGGGAGGGATGGAAATAGGTGCCATATCCCCACATCAATTCTCTCCTGGGCAGATGATGGTGGGTATCCGTGTGCTGGACATCAATGACAATGACCCTGTGCTCCTCAACCTCCCGATGAACCTCACCCTCAGTGAGAACACCCCTGTATCCAGCTTCGTCACCCGCATCCTTGCCCGCGATGCAGACAAGGGACCCAACGCCCTCCTGACCTTTGACATAACATCAGGCAACACGGAGAACGTCTTCTACATCAACAGCACTGTATGGCCCTGGGGATTGCGGCCGCCCTGCTCTGGGGGATGGGATACCGGGACATGGAGGGTGAACACCCCTGGTCCCAGAGTCCTACCTTCTCTGGGCACCCATGGGTGCCACCTGGCGTGCTGCCTTCCCTTACCCCACCCTGGCAGGAGATGCCCCAGGGGAAGTACGTCTCACATCCCTTGCACCTATTTTCTCCCTTATTCCTCACCAGAGTGGCATCATCTACGTAAATCGCCCGCTGGACAGGGAGCGGGTGGCAGAGTACAGGCTGACGGTCACGGTGAAGGACAACCCCGAGAACATCCGCAATGCCAGGCGGGTAATTACGGACCCTGCCCGGGCCTCCAGCAGTGCAGGCAGCAGGGAGGGTGGGAGAAGGGGTTCCTGCCATGGCCAGAACCAGGTGGTGCTTTCACCCACAGCATTTCCAATAGGACCCTCATCCCCCAAAAGTGTCTGGGGGCCACAAGGCTGGGGCTGCAACCACCAAAGAACAGGGCCAGTAGGATTTAGGGCAAGTCCAACATCTCAGGTTGACTCCAGTCACAGAAGGCGGGAAAAAGTTGGGCTGGAATGCTGGACAACAACAATGACACTGGAGCATCCTTTGGCGCTGCCAAGGTGTCCCACGCATCACCCTTTGGGGTGCAGGCTGGGAAGGGATGCCCAGCCCCGGGGTGAGGGTCCCTGCAGACCCCCCAGGGTGGTCCAAGGTTCACAGCATCATGGCTGCACAGGGCTTCAGCTTTGAACAACAGTGGGAGAGGCAGGAGATGAGCTCAAGGAAATGATATTGAGGTCATCTCCCTCTTGTCCCCATTTTCCTTTAGGATTTTGACCTGCTGGTCATTTACATAGCGGATGAAAATGACAACCGCCCCCTCTTCACCCAGAGCTCCTACCAGGCTGAGGTGATGGAGAACTCTCCCCCGGGTAGGTCTCTCATTGCTCCTTTATGTGGCTCCTGGAGACACCCTTTGGGGCTGGGCGAGGGGAGGTGTCTCCTGGCTGTCGTGGAGGAGACACGATGTTGAGCAGGGAAAGGCTACAGGTCAGTGGGATGGAAATACTGAGTATGAAGGGCTCCTCCTGACCACTCGGGGAGCTCAGCCTCGAGGAGACCATGGCTTTGGTCCATGCCACTGGTGGAAACCCTTCCAGGCACAGTTCAGATGCAACCCTGCAAGAAGTCAGCCCTGTTAGGGAATCGCTCAGCTGCAGACAGCAAGCCATGGCCATGGCCTGAGCCAGGGAGGCAGCCCTGAGGGCACCAACCTGCCCAATGTCCCTGCAGGGGATGGGGTGCCAGCTCTCGTCACCAGCACCTGGTGCCACCTTGCTCCGGGGGTCAGAGACAGAACAGTCCGGCCTGTCCAGGCAGATGTTTCCCAGGCAAAGAGCTAGAAATCTTCCTTTTTTTCTTTTTGATTTCTTGCCGTTTAAATCGCTCCCTGCTCCAAGAGCTCAGGTACCTCCCTGTCCCACCACTGAGGGACATCCCAGG
This sequence comes from Streptopelia decaocto, assembly GCF_964273445.1. Lineage (NCBI taxonomy): Eukaryota > Metazoa > Chordata > Aves > Columbiformes > Columbidae > Streptopelia > Streptopelia decaocto. Next base: position 34,271,883 of record NC_138659.1, on the reverse strand, counting down.
CGAAGGGTTTGGGTGCCTCCAGGTGATGCCCTCGCTGTCAGGGTGCCGGTGCCACCCGTCTGATGGATGTGTCTGTCTGTCTGTTTGTTTTTAGCCGGACATGCCGCCGCCTCGCCTGGGCCTCGCGAGTCGGTCTGCAAGGCTGCAGCAGCTGCCCCCCCCGCTGCCTTGTGCCCTGCGAGGCCATGCTCTGTCACCTCCTCCATCCATTCATTGCTGTCCCTCATGCGTCACCAGGGTGGGAGGGGGATGGGGGGGCTCTGTGGGCCACGACCCTCCCTAACCCTTGTGATCCCCCAGGGACTCCGGTCACAATGCTCAATGGACCCATCTTAGCCCTGGATGGTGACCAGGGCAGCAACGCTGTGGTGTCCTACGAGTTCCTGGAGGCATCTCTGGACCTCTTTGTTATCAACAACAGGACAGGTGGGGTGGCTCAGCAGGTCCCTGTCCCCAGCCCAGGGCCACCAGGCAGCCATGGGGTCTGTCACTGGGTTTCCCCTGTCTCCAGGTGTCGTCTCGGTAAAGCCCGGCAGCGTGGTAGACCGAGAGGCTTTGCTGGACCCTTGCTTGGAGTTCACACTGGTGGCTCGTGATGTGGGGGGGCTGAACAGCACAGCCAGCCTGGCCGTGACCATCCTGGATGACAATGACAACCGCCCTGTGTTCCAGCCAGCATCCGTCACGGTGCGGCTGCGGGAAAACAGCCCCCCAGGTCAGGAGAAGGCTGGGACTGGGCTCAGGGTGGGTGCTGGGGTGGGTTTCCCCTGGGAATGTGAAAGTCCAGCTCCCAGCATCAGGGCTGGCCACGATGGGGTTGAAGGGAAAAATTTGAGAATGGGGGCTGCTCATGTAGCTTGGTAGTATTTGCCTTGGACTGGGGGGTTGTTGCTGCTGCTCTCCAACTCTGGCTTGAGAAGGCTAAGCTGAGAAGCTAAACTGAGGGAGTGTGGTCTGGACGAGCGGGTAGTGAGGTGACTGCGAACTGGCTGAAGGGAAGAAGCCAGAGAGTCGTGGTCAATGAGGTCCAGTTGGAGGCCTGTATCTAGTGCAGTGCCTCAGGGGGCAGTGCTGGGGCCAGTATTATTCAATATATTCATCAATTACTTGGACAAGGGAATAGAGTGACTGTCAGCAAGTTTGCTGGTGACACCAAGCTGGGAGGAGTGGCTGACACTGGAAGCTGTGCTGCCATCAGAGACCTGGACAGGCTGGAGAGCTGGGTGGGGAGAAATTTAATGAAATGAACAAGGGCAAGTGTAGAGTCTTGAATCTGGGCAGGAACAGCCCCAGGTTCCAGTATAAGTTGGGGAATGACCTATTAGAGAGCAGCGTAGGGGAAAGGGACCTGGGGGTCCTGGGGACAGCAGGGTGACCATGAGCCAGCACTGGGCCCTTGTGGCCAGGAAGGCCAATGGTACCTGGGGTGGGTTAGAAGGGGCTGGTCAGTAGGTCAGAGAGGTTCTCCTGCCCCTCTACTCTGCCCTGGGGAGACCACACCTGGAATATTGTGTCCAGTTGTGGCCCCTCAGTTCCAGCAGGACAGGGAACTGCTGGAGAGAGTCCAGCGCAGCCACCAAGATGCTGAAGGGAGTGGAGCATCTCCCGTGTGAGGAAAGGCTGAGGGAGCTGGGGCTCTGGAGCTGGACAAGAGGACACTGAGGGGGGACTCATTCATGGGGATCAAGATGGAAAGGGTGAGTGTCAGGAGGATGGAGCCAGGCTCTTCTTGGTGACAACCAGTGACAGGACAAGGGGCAATGAGTGCAAACTGGAACACAGGAGGTTCCACTTAAATTTGAGAAGAAACTTCTTCTCAGTGAAGGTGCCAGAGCCTGGCCCAGGCTGCCCAGGGGGGTTGTGGAGTCTCCTTCTCTGCAGACATTCCAACCCGCCTGGACACCTTCCTGTGTAACCTCATGTGGGTGTTCCTGCTCCATGGGGGGATTGCATTGGATGAGCTTTCCAGGTCCCTTCCAATCCCTGACATTCTGTGATTCTGTGAAGGTTGTGTCCCCCCTTTCCAGGCTTCTCCGTCCTCCAGGTGATGGCCACAGATGCTGACAGTGGCCTCAACCAGCAGCTTGATTACCGAATTGAGGGTGGCAGCCAGGACAGGTTCCTGATCGACGCCACCACAGGGGTGATCCGTGTGGCCAACATCAGCATCGACCGGGAGGAGCGGGATGCCTACCGGCTGACCGTGGTGGCCGTGGACCAGGGCACGCCAGCGCTCTCTGGCACCACCACCGTCAGCCTCTTCATTGACGACGTCAATGACTGCCGGCCTGAGTTCATCAACCCCATCCAGACAGTCAGCGTCCCTGAATCAGCCACCCCCGGCACTGTGGTGGCTGAGGTGACGGCCATCGACCGGGACCTCCACCCCCGCCTGGAGTACTATCTTCTGGAGATCGTGGCCCGTGACGACACGGACGCACTGGTACCCAACCAGCAAGGAGCATTCGCAGTGGATTTTAGGACAGGTAGGAGAGCGGGAAGGGCGGCACAGGCGGTGCGGACCCCCCTACTCTCTTCTGCTTCTTCTTCTTCTCTACCTGGAGGTAGGTGTCTGAGTCATGGGGAGATGATGCTCCCCTCCTGCTTCCCCGTCCTCCTCCTCCGGCTTCCCCGTCTCACTCTGCCCTGTCCTCTCTTCCCCCTCCAACTGGTTTAACCAACCCTTTTCTTTCCTTTCCGGCTCTCGGCCCACCAGGTTTGTCTCTGTGTCTGTGCTCATTTTCTCTCTTCGTGCCATCCATCACCTCCCTCCATCTCACCCATCTTCATGGCAGGTGGCCCCACTGCGGGCCAGGGGCTGCTCAGCCTTGGCAGACCGGACACGGGCACCCTCGCTGGGGGGATCAGGGAGGTTCTGGGGTAAGTGGTGGGTGACAAACTTTGCCTTCAGGGAAGGAGGGCCAGGAGCTCCCCACGTCTGTTTTGGAAGCACAGATCTGATCCAGGAAAGACCAACACCCTTGTTGGAAAGGATACAGGACAAGACTCTTAAAGATGACGGGGTGCTGAGCTAAGATGGATGGGGAGCAACAGTTGCTCCCAAACCCTTCTTGTCCACACAACCCAAACTCTTACCCTGGCTGAGGCAGTGTGAGAAACTGTTGGCTGGGCAGAGGGGAGCAGGCAGGAAGGCAGGAGATGGAGCTGCTGGGTGTTTTCCCTGTTCAACTTTTGGGGAGAGGCAGGAGAACAAGTCCGGCGAGGGTGCAGCAGTCGGCTGGTGCAGACCATCTCTCCAGGTTCCTCGGTGAGGGGGAAACAGGCACAGGCTGTGACCCCCATCTTTTTGGGTTTCCCAGGAGCTGTGAAGATCAAAACTCCTCTCAATCGGGAACTGGTGGCCACCTACGAGGTCACCATCTCCGTCCACGACAATGCCAGTGAAGTCATTGACCGCTCGGTCAGCGTGCCCAACGGTAGGTGCAGGTTCCTGCCGGAAAGGGGCAGGACTGGCAGATGCCGGGGCTGGCACAACCTTTCCCAGGCACTAGTGCAGCTTCTGGGTAGCCAGCAGCTCTCCCACCTCCCTCTTCATCCTGACCAGCAGCACTTCCAGCAGGACCAGTCCTAGATGAGCTCCCAGCAGGTTCAGGTTTTCCTCTGAGCCCTCCTTTAGCAAATGGCCCATCCATCCCAGGGCTGCACTGGGGATGGAGAGGAGGATGTGCCCATAACTGTACCATGGGAGATACCATTGCTTTGTTACCATCCCCACAGCATCTTGCCACCTCCTGCTGGTAAATCCAGGCCTGTGTGTGAGAAGGCACACAGAGATCAAGAGTAGGTCTGAAGTAGGTGAGACTGACCCACAGGCAGCTCAAGGAGTAGTGGCTTTGCTGGACGCTGGCATTTTTCTTGATGAGCCAGCTCCATTTATTTGGCTTTCCTGGAGTTTCACGCCTGTATCTTTACAATCCTCCTTTTCCCATCCTTCTTTTCCTCCTTTCTCACTTGTCCTCTTCCTCGTCTCTTCCGCTGTGGCTTCCACCATGGCCACAGCCAAGCTGACAGTCAATGTCTTGGATGTCAACGACAACACACCCCGCTTCCGCCCCTTTGGAGTCACCTATTTCACCGAGAGGATCCTGGAGGGAGCCACAGAAGGCACCACACTCATCTCCATCTCAGCGGTGGACCCAGACAAAGGTGCCAATGGGCAGATCACCTACGAGCTGCTGAACCTCTCCCCAGAAGGCTACGCCTGCCTTGAAGACCAGTCGGCAGGTTGGTGGCCAGAGGGGTGGGAGTCCTGGGACAGGTTGGTGGCCCTGTGCAAGTTTCTCATTTCAGGGTCTGCCATCCTCCAGGGAAGGTCGTGGCCAACAGGACGGTGGACTACGAGGAGGTGCAGTGGCTGAACTTCACTGTCCGAGCTTCCGACAATGGCTCTCCCCGCAGATCCGCTGAGATCCCTGTGTACCTCCAGATAGTGGACATCAATGACAACAATCCCGTTTTCAGCCAACCATCCTACCAGGTGAGCTGGGATCCCCCATCCAAGTTCATGTGGGGCTCAGAAAGGACGGGCACAGAGCTGGAGGTTCCCCAGGGACACCTTCTATTCCCTCTGTCTGTGCTTGAACCAGCTGAAGAAGATGATGAACCCACCAGCGTACTATGTGCGAACATCTCGTTCTGGGGCCAGCTGTGGCCACCCCTGAGTGCCACCCTCACCCTTGGATGCCACCCGCTAAACCAGCAAGTGATGCAGGACCTGCCTGCTCCCTTTTCTTGCAGAAAGCTGTCTTTGAGGACGTGCCATTGGGTACGGTCATCCTGAGGGTCAAGGCTACAGATGCGGATTCTGGGCGTTTTGCTCTCATCCAGTACAGCCTGGGGGATGGAGAGGGCAAGTTTGGGATAAATCCCAACACGGTAAGGAGCCAACTGAGGCTGGAACAGAGCAGGAAAAGGGAGGGAAGGCTGAGATGGTCCCACCTTGTGCCTTGCTCCCGCACCTCACCTTCTGCCCCTTCTTGAGTACCAGCTCTACCAGGCGAGATCCACCTGAAGGTCTCTGTGTGCTGCAGGGTGACATCTACATCCTGTCAGCCCTGGACCGGGAGAAGAAAGATCACTACACGCTGACAGCTGTGGCCAGGGATAACCCTGGGGACATTTCCAGTAACCGTCGGGAGAACTCCGTGCAGGTAGGGCTCTCCTCCCACCACCCATTGTGCTGTGGTCCCTGGCAAGAAGGTGTTAAACGTCAGGCTTGGCACCCTGGCAGGCTCACGGGTGGCTCTGGGTAGGAATTAGGCAGAAGGTAGAGCAGATGACCCCAGGGGCTGCGGGGTGGAGGGTGCACAGGGCTTTGTGCCATTGGGACGGGAGGGGATGGAGCAGTAGGGGCAGGGGAGCGTGACACTATTGTCTGTGAGCGTTCCGACATGAATGGGCGCCCCAGCCGTGGCAGCCCCCATTGTTGGAGGCAGGAATTCGGCCAGCAGAGCTAAACGAATAGCAGGAAGGGCACCGCGCTCCTGCTGCGGAGCCGCGGATCACGGCGGGTGTGCGGCCCCCGGGGGCTGCCCAGCTGTCTCCAGCCTCACGTCACTTGTCGAAGGTGCTGATCACAGTCCTGGACATCAACGACTTCAGACCCCAGTTCAGCAAGAGCCAATTCAGCACCAGCGTCTACGAGAATGAGCCGGCGGGGACGTCGGTGATCACCATGACTGCTACCGACCTAGATGAAGGGGACAACGGCATGGTCACCTACAGCATCGAGGGCCCCGGGGCGGGTAGGTGGCTGCTCTCAGGGAGGAGAGTTGCCATGAGGAGCAATTGGAGGAGACATAGGGGACAAGCCCGCATCCCGTGTCCCGCAGCTGGTTTGGAGCGAGGTTGTGCACATGCAGCTTTTGGTGTTGCTCCACATTTCCCAGTTCCTCATGGCGTGGCATTTATGGCTTTGCCTGCCTTTGTCCTTGGCTTCTCCTCTTGTCCCCTCCACCCCAGCAGGACTTTCTTTGTACACAAGTGAGTCTTGGAGCAAACTCAGAGGAAAGCTGGGAAGCTGACATCCCTCTGACCCCTGCACTGTCCTGGCTGGTGTAGCTCACCTGGGCAGGAGTGCAAGTCAGCCAGGGGTGGGCTGGGAGCAGGGTCCTTGTCGCTGCCCGCTGGCAGGGAGTCAGCAGCTGGCAGAGACGCTCTGAAATTGAGAGGGCAACCCAAAAGCATCCACACCCCTGGCCTCAGGCAGCCAGCTCTGCTCCATCACCCCATCACGGGGATTTCCCTCCAGTGAGAGCTGTGCCTCAGTTGGTAAACTGGTTTCTAATCAATTTATCTGGTGCTAAGTGTCCTGAGACAGAGATGTGGTTTTTTTGCCCCCAGAGGCTTTCAAGATCAATAAAGACTCTGGGCTCGTCACATCCCGCCGACGCTTGCAGTCCTACGAGAGGTTCAACCTGACTGTGGTGGCCACGGACAAGGGACACCCGCCTCTCTGGGGGACCACCATGCTCCACGTGGAGGTCATCGACATCAACGACAACCGGCCCGTCTTTGTCCGCCCACCCAATGGCACCATCCTGCACATCAAGGAGGTAAATCCCTGGACAGGGAGCAGGGGTCATGGCACACCGAGACCATGCCTGGGAAGCCTCCTGCATCTACTGGTGGCAAAATCTATTCTCTGTCTCCATTGGGGATGAAACAAGATCTTGATTTAACACACAAGAAGGTTGGGGTCATGGGGCTGGACAGTCAACAACAGCCCTTTCTGTACATGCAATGGGAATGTCGGGGCAGCTTTGGGGAACAGAAACCTCAGCAATGCACAAAATAAGGAAATGACCACTTGCTTCTTGCCAAGTCTGTTTATAAACAAGGGCTGAAATGCTGACATTTGAGATGTTTCTCCTTTCTGGGAAGCCAGTCTTGGCTCAGCCAGTTCCCTGTGCATTCATGGAGCAGCCACCCTGACAAAGGGAATCATGGCTCCACATTACCAGCCTCTGGTTGGGTTTTGGGCAGTGGGAGCCTGATGACCCCGATACAAGGGGGTTTGGAGGAGCAGGGAGAGAGGAGAGCTCCTGTGCAACGCCAGGACTGAGGGGCTGTGCATGTGCAAGCAGGAGATCCCCCTGCGGTCCAACGTCTATGAGGTCTACGCCACAGACAAAGACGAAGGGCTCAATGGAGCGGTGCTCTACAACCTGCTGAAAACTGGGGCGGGCAACAAAGACTGGGAGTATTTCAGCATCGACTCAGTCAGCGGGCTGATCCAGACGGCCATGCGGCTGGACCGGGAGAAGCAGGCGGTGTACAATGTGAGCCAGGCAACGGCGTGCCCATGGGGGGCTGTGGGGCTGGTGTGGGGCTGGTGGAATGCAAGCGACGTGGTGAGGATGGTGGGAGGCAAGAGATGTGGTGGGGATGGGGTCAGCTGCCACAGTCATGAAGGTGTCACACCTTAGCGGGAATCGCATGGTTATCAAGTGCCATCAAGGGAGTTGCATCCTAGGGGGCCAACTCCCAGTTCCCTGTTAAATCCCCCCCAAAATCGTCCACCCCCCTCAGCGATGTCTCCTGGCCCGCGTGGCTTTGCCCAGGACAGCACTTTTGCCTCTCTCCCCAGCTGATCATCGTGGCCTGCGACCAGGGCCAGCCAGCCTACGAGACCATGCAGCCCCTCCAGGTGGCACTCGATGACATTGATGACAACGAGCCCATCTTCCTCAGGCCACCTGTAAGGCACCGGGGTGGAGGGGACGGGACACAGGGGGTGCAGGGATGGGGATGCCGGCAAGCATGTGTGATGGAGCTGAGCACCACTGTGGAGGGGAGCACGATGGGATTTGTCCACTTTCAGTCTTTCAAAGAAAAAAAAACAAAACAAAAAGCAAACCCCCTGATACTTGTAACCCTCCCTTCTTCTGGGCTCTGTGGCAGAAGGACAGTCCCCAGTACCAGGCGCTCTTTGTCCCTGAGCACTCGCAGCCTGGCACTGTGGTGGGGAACGTCACCGGGGCGGTGGACGCGGATGAGGGCTCCAATGCCATCGTCTACTACTTCATAGCAGGTGGGTGCTGAGCGGGGAGGGGAAGGACAGCTCTGTGTCCCCACGTGCAGCCCTTGCCAAGAGTTTCCATCACTCCCATTATCTCCTCGCTGCCTTTTTGCCCTCGTCAATGGGCGAGGTGGTGTTTCAGAAAGGGGATTTACTGGGGTCCCCTTTCTGTGCCCAGCTGGGAACCGGGAGAGCAACTTCCAGCTGAGCCGAGAGGGGAAGCTGCAGGTCTTGCGAGACCTGGACCGGGAGAAGGAGCCGTGCTACTCCATCATCGTTAAAGCATCCAGCCAGAGGAACTGGTCCCCTCCCCGGGGCCAGCGCGGGGGCAGAGCCCAGTCCTGGGACCTCAGCGGGGACCTGACCCTTCAGGAGGTGCGGATCTTCCTGGATGACATCAATGACCAGTCCCCCCAGTTCACCAAGTCAGAGTACACAGCGGGTAAGGAGTGTTGGGGGGACACTTGGAGCCCAAGATGCTCTGAGGAAAATCCATCTGGGTGGAGGGGTGATGAAACCCAGCCTGGCCCCAGGTCCCCGTCCTGTCTCTCTCCCTCAAAGGGGTTGCTACCGACGCCAAGGTGGGATCGGAGCTGATCAGAGTGGTCGCGGTGGATGCCGACGTGGGCAATAACAGCCTGGTCCTGTACAACATCCTGGGCATCCGCTACATCAAGCAGCACTCCAATGACTCAGAGGAGGTGGCCAACATCTTCAGCATCGGTGTGTACCCTGAATGCCATGGGAGCATGGGGCCATGGGCACAGGCATCCCTGTGGCTAAAAACATCCCCATGGCCAGGGCCACTAACCCTGGGCTTGTGACCATCCTTCCTCCAGGAACCCTTGATGGGATCCTGAGAACATTTGACCTATTCACGGCCTACAACCCCGGCTACTTTGTGGTGGACATCATGGCCTCTGACCTGGTGGGTCACAACGACACAGCCATTGTGGGGATTTACATCCTGCGAGATGACCAACGGGTCAAAATCATCATCAATGAGATCCCAGATAAGGTCAGGCAGTTTGAGGAGGAGTTCATCAGCCTGCTCTCCAACATCACAGGAGCCATTGTCAACACAGATGATGTGCAGGTAACCATCCATCTTTGAGGTCACTTGCAGGGGTAGGTAACCTTCCACATGTTGCTTGGCAGGTCTCCTTTGAGGGTGCTCTCTCTGTATAAACTATAGATACCCCTGAGCTCTGAAGGTGATGGACACAGCCCAAGCTGGGTGTATTGAAGGGCTCCAGACTGGCCCCATGCCAAGCTTGAGGGTCTCTTGCCACATGAGCATGCTTTGGGAGGAGACACCTCGCCCACACTGCAGACCTTGCTGTCTCTCCCCAGTTCCATGTTGACAAGAAAGGTCGGGTGAACTTCGCGCAAACAGAGCTCCTGATCCATGTAGTGAACAGGGAGACCAACCGCATCCTGGACGTGGAGCGGTACGTCAGCTGGCCCATCACCCAGCCCATCACCTGGCCCATTGAGTCCTTGGGGAACCTCATTAATGTCAAGATGCCCAAGCACCCTTTCTTTTCCCAGGGTGATTCAGATGATAGATGAGAACAAGGAGCAGCTGAGGAACCTCTTTAGGAACTACAACGTGCTGGACGTGCAGCCCGCCATCACCGCCCGGGCCCCGGATGACCTCTCAGCACTGCAGGTAAGGGCCCAACTGGGGCTGGAGATGGCTGTTCCATGGCCTGGAGAGATGGGTCATCCAAATCACTTTGGATGGGTGCCCGTGGCCGGGTGCTGGCTCTGTGCTGAGGGTCGCCGCTACCTCTCTGTCTCTCCCAGATGGCAATCATCGTGCTGGCTGTCCTGCTCTTCCTGGCTGCCATGCTCTTCATCCTCATGACCTGGTACTACCGGACAGTGTGAGTAACTCTACCCCACCGGCCACAATGTCCCCACTGGCCAAGGGGGAAATTGCCCCTCTTCTCCCAAACTACAATGGTTTTAATGCAGATATCACCTCTCCCCACCAAGCTCGCCAGCCTTATAGATATGGGAGATGTTTGCAGGGTTATTGCAAATCTGTCTCCCTTCTTCTTTCGAGCATCTTCCTTATTTTCTCCCTTGCTTTGCTGTATTTCTTTCACAGGCACAAAAGGAAATTGAAAGCCATAGTGGCTGGCTCCACCGGTGAGTGGGTTTGGGGTTCTCCAGCTGGGTGGGGTACACAGGGTAGATGTCACAGGGTGTAAATCGGAAGCAATCCCACTCAGCAAGGCACGATGGTGGGAGGAGACGTTTATCTCAGCATGCAGGCTGTTAGCAGCTGCATCCTGACATGTTTCTCAGGCCACTGGTGCCTCTTTGGTCACCGAGTTTCCGTCCCCAATAAAGAATTGTCCCAACTGCCCACAGCTAGGCTGCTTTGCTGCTCAGCCTGCTGATGTGCCCCCCGTAATCCCTCCCCCCACCTCCTGCAGGGAACAGAGGCTTCATGGACATCATGGCCATGCCCAACACCAACAAGTACTCCTTCGATGGGTGAGTTCTCCCCTGCCTGCTGCTCCCTGCTGTGTCACCTCAGTGTGGCACGTCGCAGGGTCCCAGGCTGCTCCCGAGAGAGGGAAGCTGGCGTTTGGCAGCCAGGGTGGGTTGGAGGTGGACACATGCCGCCTCTGCGCGCTGCAGAGGGATGCAGCGGGGCATCTTTGCAGGGCATGATGCTGGCCCGGGCCATGTGCTTGCCCTGAGAACCTTCAGAGGATGGAATCGCTGCCCTGGTCCTGCTGGCAGCTTATGTTCAGCCGGCTTTACAAAAGACCTTGTGCTTGCTGCTGTGACTCCACCTCTGCCAATACCGGCCAGGCTGGGGTCAGCAGAGATGACGGGTGGGTGTCTGGATCCAGGGCAGCTGAATACATGTCTGCACAGGGCAGGAGGAGGCAGCACAACCTCAGCATCCGTGGATGGGGCTCGGGATGCTGCCAGGTTTTCAGGCGGTCTTTGCACATGCTGAGGGCTGCTCCTCTCCCCGGGCAGGGCCAACCCGGTGTGGCTGGACCCCTTCTGCAGGAACATGGAGCTGGCAGCACAGGCAGATCACGAGGATGACCTACCGGAGAACCTGAGCGAGATCACCGACCTCTGGAACAGCCCTGCCCGCACCCATGTGAGACACGGCCCCGGCTGGGGACACTCCTTTTCCACACCCAGCACTGGTGCCATGTCCTCAGCTGCTCTCTCTCTCTCCTCTTGCAGGGGACCTTCGGGAGAGAACCCTCTGCAGCCAAGCCCGAGGATGACCGCTACCTGCGGGCAGCCATCCAGGAGTACGACAACATTGCCAAGTTGGGGCAGATCATGCGGGAGGGACCCATCAAGGTGAGTGAGTGCGGGCACCCTGCACCAAGGCGTCTTCTCCTATTGCTATAACTCCCAGATTCATGGCTGTGACACCGGAGGGTGGTGTTCTTCCAAAAAATGCTAGGACGAGGCCAGCCTCCCTTTGACCAAGCTGCCTCCCTTGGGTAACCCATCGCTTTCCCCCCCACCCAGGGCTCTCTCCTGAAGGTGGTCCTGGATGATTACATGCGCTTGAAAAAGCTCTTTGCCCAGCGGATGGTGCATAAGGCCACCGCCAGTCAGGGGGACCGCTCCTCGGTCTCGGAGGTAGACGGAGTGTGCGTGGGTGCGGGGAGATGTTTGCCGTGCCCTCTGGGATGCAGTGTGTCTTCTGGGCATCTGTCTGTCATCTCTCCGTCTCCCCACAAAGGCCCAGCTGTTCCGCCGAGGCTGGCCAAGCAGCTGCACGTCCTGCAGACACAGGGACGTCTTCCCTCCCTGCTGCTCCTCTGAGCTTGGCAGTCCAGGAGCTTTTGATGCAAAAAGTTGGGGACAGAGAGTTTTTGGTGCAGGAGTTCATCCCGCAGTCTCTTCCCCCTTCATGGGGGCTGTTCCAAAACCAAGGGTCCGTCACTTGGTGTGCAATTAAGCCAACATGATTAATTCATTTAAGTGGTAATGACTCCAAGGAGAGTAGTAGGATGGGAAACACCTTTCAGCCCTTCTGCCCTCTCCCTCCTCACCGTTATTCCCCCTCCAGCCCCATCCCGGCTGGATGCTTTCCCTCAACTTCTCTCCTTATCTGCCTCCTCCCCACCACCCCAAATCCCAGCCCCCTCCTTGGAGAGTGCTGTAGGACACACCACCCAGCTGCCTGAGGTGGGATGAGTGAGGGGGTCTGGCTGCAGATCATCATGATGCTGGTGACCCTCAGCACCACGCTCTGAGGTTGCTTCCAAAGAGGAGGTTCCCATCCATCCTGCATCACAGGAGATTCCAGAAGCCAGAATCTATTCGCCAGATGATGACTCCCCTGCTTCATTGACCTTTTGCAGCTGATCCAGAAGGAGCTGGAGGAGGAGGAGGAGGAGCGCGGGCCCAGCCAGGGCAGCCTCCGCTTCCGCCACAAGCAGCCGGTGGAGCTGAAGGGTCCGGACGGCATCCACGTGGTGCACGGCAGCACGGGCACGCTGCTGGCCTCCGACCTCAACAGCCTGCCCGAGGACGACCAGAAGGTCCTGGGCCGCTCACTGGAGACTCTGACGGCTGAGTGCGGGGGCTACAGCGACCACAACGCCCGCACCGAGTCAGCCAAGTCCACCCCCCTGCACAAGATGCGGGAGGTGATCATGGAGAGCCCGCTGGAGATCACCGAGTTATGACGAGCGCTGGCGGTGGCTCTAGGCAAACGGGGGCCGGCAGGGAGAAAGCCCAGATCGGGGGGCTGCAGTGGGGGCTGGGGGCACCCCGAAACTGATGCTCGGCTCCCCCTTCCCTGGAGAAGGATTCCAGGCCAACTAGTGCTGTTCGCTCCAGAGCTTGGCCCTGGGAAAGGGCTCTCAGGACCGGTTTGCTTTTACTCGCCTGTCATTTATCCATGAAAGCATTAATTCTTTTTTATTTTATTTTTTCTTATTTAAAAAAAAAAAGTCTTTTTTTTTTTTAAAAAAAAAAAAAAAAGAAAAGCTAAATGAATGCAATGAGAGTCCAGGCTGGGCTGGGTGGCGGCGCGATGCAGCCAAGGGCAGGGGACGTGCCACCACAGCATCCCCAGGCACAGGCTGGGGACAAGCGGCTGTCACCCCTTGGGCACGGGGAGGGCCAGGGCAGCACACGGAGGGCCGTGTCCGTTTGGCACTAACATCACCTTTCCAGCAAGGAAAGACCCAAAAAAGAATAAAATAAACAAAGACATTTCTCCATTTTGCTGGCTTTACCAAAACATGTTGCAACGTGGAAAAAGAGACTGATGAGAAGTGGGGTTCTGGCTGTGGCGTGCTCGTGCGTGTCTTTTCTTGCCTTTTTCTTTCCCCTCTTCTTGCTTTGGGGTTTGTTCATTCGGGGGTTTGTTTCCAATCGTAACCTTGTGGAGAGTTTCGGGCACGGTCTGTTGCGGGACTCAGAAATACACTGTCTATGGCTTTGGGTAACCTGTCTGTCATCCTTCCTCCCCGGATTCATCACCCCCAAACCTCCTTTTGAAGATAAAACCCTCCTTTTTCCCTTAATTCACTCCTAAATTCATCACTGCCTTTGAGATGCTACCGCAGGTGTTGCTGCACCCCAGATTTTGGGGCTCCCCAGGGTTTGCACCCCAGAAGAAGGAGGAAGGAGACAACCAGCTGGGGTCACGGGATGAGTTTATTTGCGGTGAGATGCTCCCGTGCACACTCAGGGCCGGGCACTGCGTGTCCCCCCATCCGTGGCAGGGAGGGACGAGCCCGTGTCCCCGTCCCTCACCACCACCGCTGGGGCAGCACAGGACCCGACTTTTCCCCCACACTCACTCATTTTACTGCAGATGTCATGCAAAGCCGGGCATTGCAGGTAAATTTAATCCACTTTGTTTCTTTAACTGGTGACCAAGGGGGAAAAAAATAATTAAACTAAAAAAATAAAAAGCCACCCCAATGTAAAGAAGGACCAGGAGAGCGCTGGGCTTGCCCAAAGCCAGTGAGACCTGCGGTGCGAAGCTGCCGGCAGCCGGGAGCGGGGGAACCGGCACTGGGCAGCAGAAACCATCCCAGCCCACGGGGATGGAGCCGCGTTGCAGGATCTGGGCCCCACAAGAGGTTCGGAGTGGGATGGGGATAGAGGAGGGGATGGGGATGGCGATAGAGGTGGGGATGGGGATTTGGCAATCGCTGTCTGCGACTGCAGGTGTCCCAAGGGAAGGGGTCCATGATCCTGAACCAAAGTGGCAGGGCAAGCCCAGGCGGCCAGGGAGGTGGCTCCTAGTTCCATATGTGACGCTGACAGTGCTCCACAGCCTGTGGGAGAGACAGGGGAGGTGGCGAGGGGAGGCAGGGACCCCCAGCACCCTGCCCACGCGGTGGGGGAATGCTCATGACACTTACATGGCACTCGACCGCCGTGGCCATGTTCTTGCACCAGTAGTTGGGGCCCCAGGCGCAGGGGTCCAAGTCCAGGGCGTCCTCCTCGGGTGAGTCACAGGCTCTGATTTTCTGCGTTGTGGAGGAAAAAATAGTGAAGGGGGAAGAAAACAATATCTCAAACAAAAATGCCCACGTCAGTCTGGGTGCCCCATGGCACGGGGACACTTACGGTGCAGACGAAGGTGGGATCCATCATCTGCACAAGGAGCCGGACGGCCGCCGGCTCGTACTGCACCACGAGCGCCTCGCACTGCGATGGAGAGAGGGGGTGAGCCCGTGGCGGGGGCAGGTGGGTCGCCCCCAGGCTGGGTGCTCCCCCCCCAGCTCACCTGGCTGGTGAGCGGCGTGGGCAGCATCTCGCAGCCCTTCTCCAGCACCTCGCCCAGCTCCGCCAGCGTCTCGTTCTTCAGCAGCTCGTTATCGAAGTAGGTGATGACGAGCTGGCACACGTTGCAGAAGGTCCCAGCACCCACTCCCAGCTGCTCCAGCGCCCCTGTGGGGCATGAGGGGGGCTGTTAGCACCCCCATCACCCCGCTCCCTGGGGCCCCAGTGTCTGGGTGCCAGCTGGGTCCCCCCGGGCTCACCTGGGTGGGTGTCCCCGCTGCGGGGACAGCAGCGCAGCATGGTGCAGACGGCGGCCGGGTCGGTGGCCTCCAGCAGCATGATGACCACTGCTTTGCCATAGGAATCCACAAAGTCCTTGCACTGGCCAATGACGCTGTGGGGCAGCATGTAGCACACCTTCTCGATGTCGTTCACCAGCTGCTCCTGCCGGGAGGAAACAGGCAGAGGGAAACGTCCCCAAGCTCCTAGCTGCCCCTTTTCTCCCCGCTGGGCTCACCTCCGTCATGTTGTTCTCCAGGAGGCCCTCGGCCACCTTCATCGCGAGCTGGCACACCTCACACAGCGTCGTGGTCTCCTCCCCATCCTCCTGGGACGAGACAGTGGGATGCACATCGTGCCGCCCTCATCCCACGCAGCCATCACCCCCGACAAAGATATTTCCCACCTTTTAATCAACAGGGATGCTCAAGGAAAAAAGAATAAGCAAAATACAGCCCCACGCTCCCAGCATTTGTATTTTAAGGAGCGCGGCGGGTCCCTGCTTACCCCCGGTGTGCTCAGGACATGCGTCACCTTCTGCGCGAGCAGCGTGTGGAGGGGCGTGACTGAGGCGGAGGAGCAGAGTCCCAGGTGGCCGCACAGCTCCATGGGGTCCTGGGGAAGAGAGAGACACCCCGAATCAGGTGGGCATCACCCCCCCGGGAGGGCGAGCCTGTGCCCTCCTTCCCCATAGAGCGCGATTTCAGCACATGGGGTCAGGGGTCTCGCTTACCTCAGCCTGCTGCCAGTGGAGAGGCCGCGAAACAGCAGGAAAACAGTATAAAGAGAAGAGAGAAAAGCCAGAGAGAGGGGGAATCATTTAAAAGTTATAGGAATGTAAAGCAAGGGGGTTGCAGAGCCCCACTTCTGCCACTGAGACCCCATGTCTGTGCCTCTTGGCCCCCCCGCCGCTCCCAGGGAGCCCATCGCCCACTTACCAAGTGCTGGAGCAGCTGGGTGGCCACGTCCGTGTGCTCAGCCAGGTGCTGCCTGCACTGTGAGAATGACACAGGGTGTCAGCATCCCCAGGGGACACCCCAGCACCCACCCGCCACCCCAGCACCCACCCAGATGCCCCAGCACCCACCCAGACGCCCCAGCACCCACCAGACACACCAGCACCCACCCAGGCACCCCAGCACCCACCAGACACACCAGCACCCACCCAGGCACCCCAGCACCCACCCAGGCACCCCAGCACCAACCAGGCACCCCAGCACCACCCAGGCACCCCAGCACCACCCAGACACCCCAGCACCCACCAGACGCCCCAGCACCACCCAGACACCCCAGCACCACCCAGACACCCCAGCACCCACCCAGGCACCCCAGCACCCACCCAGACACCCCAGCCACAAGAGATGCTCCCACACTGCAGTGACTTGAGGAGGAGGGGGAGCCCTATGGGATGCCGGTGCCCTTACCCAGTGTGCCAGGGGGGGTGCCAGGACCCCGCACGCCCGCTCGGCGTGGGCCACCAGCGCCTGGGCGAAGGCAGCGTTGGTCCCCAGCTCCAGCTGCGCGGCCGCCACCAGCTGCAGGCACTGCCCACACTCTTCCTCCCCCTCCTGTGGGAGAACAGGGGCAGGGACACATCAGTACACATCCCCCCCAGAATAAAACGGAGCCCACCCCGCGCCTGGGTTTAAATGCTGCCCACAATCTGGGGCAGCTTTTTGGCCAGCATCCCTGTGGTCCCCACCCTGAACTGGTGAGGCCCCCAGTCGGATGCCATTTCTACTGTGCAGTGTTTTAATGGTTTTTCTGTTTCGTTATTAACTGGGCGATCTCACCCGTGAGCAGCACCAGCGGCATTCCTGCCCGTGCCACGTACCTGCGCCCCGCGGCGAGGCGGGTCCTGGGGATGGAGCAGCAGCGGCACGTTGGCGATGAAGGGGGCGACCGCGCCGGCAAAGTCCTGAGCGGGGCCCGCGGGGGCCGGTGGTGGCTTCTGGAACTTCAGGGCCCCCGTGGGGCTCTCCCGGGGCTGGCACAGCCTGATGGTCCCACACACCGCCTTGGGGTTTGACTGCAGGAGCAGAGGGGTGGCGGCTTGGGGCTGCCCCGTCGCCACGCTCCCCTCTGGGTCGTTTCCATCCCCAGCTCACAAAGGTTTTGTCCCAGTCTCCAAGAGCCCCTCCAGACATCCCAAACCAAGGTTTTGGGGGGGTGTCCCCACCAGTTACCAGCACTTGCTTGCCCAACTGGACTAGGACGAGCATGCCGGTGTCCACCATCTTCTTGCACTTGACCGACCAGTCCTGGAAGGGCAGGTACTGGCATTTCTTATCCAAGAAGAGCCGCATCTTTTCCTGGGTGAGAAGGAGAGGGCTCAGGGCTGAGCTGGCCCCATGGGGGAGCTGGGAAAGAGGGAGACACCAGCCCTGCGCCCCCCCAGCCGTGACCCACCACAGTGCAGTTGTCCTGCAGGATCTTGCCCACCACGGACACCGCCACCTGGCACAGGTGACACGGGAACCCCTTCTGCTGAGAGAGGGGACACGTCAGGATGTTGCCACGGCACCAAGACCCTCAGCTTCTTCCCGCCAACCCCATCCCTCCACCCCAGAAACACCCCACTGAGGGGCTCTTGGGAATATCTTGGGGTACCCACTCATCTTTGCCACCTGCAGAATCCCAGTTCTGTGTGAATGAACCCCCCGGGTTGGGCAACGTCGTTGGTTCACGTTGCTCCTTGAGAACATCAGCAGATGCTTCTCTGGATGCCCAGCCTGGGGGCAGCCAGGCTGAGCTTTCCCCCGCCCCAGCCCCACATTTTGGGGCAGGATGGGCCCGTCCCTCCATGCCCCACTCCAGCACGGTCACCCGCAGGCCCTGGTCCCAGGCGGTGAGCTGGCACAGCTGCAGGGCCCCACATCTGGCTGCTGTCATCGCGTCGCGGCACCAGTGCTCCGGCTTCTCATCGCAGCGGTGGAGGGGGCTGGCTGCAGGGGGGGACAAGAGACCGTCACCCCTCGGGCACCCTGAGGCCACCTCCCGCCCCACACCAGCCCAGCACCCCGACCCCAGGGCGACGCTCCGCACCCTCCCGCCGTGATTCACCCTCAGCTTTCGCAGCGTTGGTTGGGGCTGCTGGGTTCTATAAATGATTTTTTCAGGCCCAGCAAAGCTCAGCTTTACCAGGCGAGCGCGTGACGCTGGCTTTGCCAGTGGGATGTCACAGCAGCTTTGGGCCAGCAGCAAATGCAAAGCGAACTTGGGGGCTCATCCTCGGCCTTGCAGCGCTCTTCAACATCCCGCTTATAAAATACAGCAATAAATCTTGCGAAAGGAGTCACACCCAGCTGCCGGTTGGCACCGCGGCTCCCGCAGCCATTGAGCAACCCCATTTCTGCGTGGGTTTTCTCCTCTTTCATTTCACTTCCTCCCAATGACAGTGCTTTCTCCTGGCTGCGAACCCGCGGACGGCAGCGGTGTCAGCCGCACAAGCCGCTCTGTGGCGTGGTGCAAACACCCGTGGTTTAATTGCCACCTTGGCACGGCGGGGATTAACTTGCGATGGGGCGAGTGTTTGTTCCCACCAGGGGCTGCACCCAGACGCTGCGTGTCCGTGTTCCCAGCCCTGGGGAGGAGGCGAGGACCCGCACCACCCAAGCCCTTTGCTGCCCTGCTTGGGCCAGGGACCGCTCAGAATATTGAGGGACGCAGCACACGGACAGACAGACAGACCCTGCTGCACCCCCTCTTGCAGCCAGCGTTTCTAAGGAAAGCACAGCCCCCTCCAGAGCATTTGGAACCAGGTTTACCACCCATCCCCGGCCATAGGATTGTGCACAGCAGGAATAAAACCAAAGGCATGAGCTGCTCTGTCCACCCACACTGCCCTTCAGTATCACAGTATGTTTGGGATTGGAAGGGACCTGGAAAGCTCATCCAGTGCAATCCCCCCCGGAGCAGGAACACCCAGCTGAGGTTACACAGGAAGGTGTCCAGGCGGGTTGGAATGTCTGCACAGAAGGAGACTCGACAACCCCCCTGGGCAGCCTGGGCCAGGCTCTGCCACCCTCTCCATGAAGAAGTTTCTTCTCAAATTTAAGTGGAACCTCTTGTTTTCCAGCTTGATCCCATTACCCCTTGTCCTATCATTGTTTGCCATCGAGAAAAGCCTGGCTCCATCCTCATGGCACTCACCCTTTATATATTTATAAGCATTAATAAGGTCACCCCTCAGTGTCCTCTTGTCCGGCTCCAGAGCCCCAGCTCCCTCAGCCTTTCCTCACACGGGAGATGCTCCACTCCCTTCAGCATCTTGGTGGCTGCGCTGGACTGTCTCCAGCAGTTCCCTGTCCTGCTGGAACTGAGGGGCCACAACTGGACACAATATTCCAGGTGTGGTCTCCCCAGGGCAGAGCAGAGGGGCAGGAGAACCTCTCTGACCTACTGACCACCCCCTTCTAACCCACCCCAGGTACCATTGGCTTCCTGGCCACAAGGGCCCAGTGCTGGCTCATGGTCACCCTGCTGTCCCTAGGACCCCCAGGTCCCTTTCCCCTACACTGCTCTCCAACAGGTTATTCCCCAACTTACACTGGAACCTGGGGTTGTTCCTGCCCAGATGCAGGACTCTACACTTGCCCTTGTTATATTTCATCAGGTTATTCCCCGCCCAGCTCTCCAGCCTGTCCAGGTCTCTGGATGGCAGCACCCTTGTCAGGTTTCTCCCCAAAATCTGCTTTTCCTGCACATTGGATTCTGGCAACACCCTCAGCTCACGTGTTGGGGCAGCAGCTCGAGATGCCCAGGATCACCTGTGCAAAGGGGGCTCCTGAGCCCCCACCAGCCCCGCCTGCTCCCAAAGTGCTGGCGCAGCCTCTCTGGGCAGCAGGAGGTGGGTTCAGCCCGATTGCCCCACGGACTGACGGCAGCAGCGGGCAGGGCAAGCCCTGGGCCAGGGCGAGTCCCCCGGGGCCCACACGCCTGTGACAGCGCGATGCTGCAGTCACCGCATCAGCTGAGAGATACAAACGCATTGTTGTTTTAACCCTGGCGCTGGCATCAGGGCGAACAGGAACGGCAAGTCAGCGATGAGTTCAGGGGAAGCACCCAAATTAAAAAAAGAGGAGAGGGGAGGCAACAGCTTGCCCTACCTGCAACCCACAGCTTGCCCTACCTGACCCGCGGACACGAGCATCTCTCCCAGTTCTGTGCTGGAGACGAGACTGGTGGCACAAGGATGCTGCTGGTAACAGTGTGGGGGGATTGTGCTGGTCTAAAGGTGACCAGTGGCTTGGAGCTGCTCCTTTCTAGCTCGTGGCAGCTCTCAGCTCAGTGCTGCTTCCTCACTCTGCTCAAGCTGAAACTCCAGCAAATGAAAATAATTAATGCTAATCATAACGCCCAATAGCTGAGAGCAGGGGGAGCTTCTCCAGGTGGAAAGCATCACCACAGGGCAAGCAGCTGGGGCAATCAGTGCCCCGTGAGCTCTCCTCCGTGTTTCAAGCATGGCAGCAGGACACCAGACAATGCCATTTTCAGCAAAGCCCCGCTTTGGAGTGCAGGACAAGGCAGGGATGCTCCTGTGCCACGCTGGTGGCCCCAGGCCAGCTGGCACTGGCCCATCCCCAGCCGCCAGGTCCCTGGGAGGGGGTGGGCTCTGCTCGGGGGTCCAGCACCGCGCTCCAGCTCCGGCAGGGCTGTGCTGGCGGAACGCGGAGTCGCGGAGCGCACCGGCCCAGCCGGCTGAGCCTGGCGAGCAGGTTGTGATGCAAACCCCGGGGGTGGCGGTGCGGGCCCCAATGCCCCAGTTCCCACCCGGGTGCACGCCCCTGTTGCAGCAAAAAAATCGTAAATACGCTCTTCCCAGCATCAACCCCTCCTCCAAGGCTTCTGCAGAGTCCCACTGCTCCATGCAGCCGAGCTGCCGCCACAAGAGCCACCACGGGCTTCCCCAGGGCAGGCGCTGCCCCGAGGATGGACGTGCTGAGCGTGGGTGAACTTTCCTGCTCCACCTGTTGCCAGCTGAACACCCCGGCACATCCTCCCCCAGCACTGGGACGCGCGCTCGGGCACGACTCCTCCACCACAAAGCTGGGCTTGGGCAGGGCCCAGTGGAGAAGCCCAGTGGGCCCAGGCTGGGGTGATCAGGGTAGAGGAGTTCTTCCCTCTTAAAACAAGTGGGTTTTGCCTACAACAGCAGCTTCCCTGGGGAAATTTCCCCCCAGAATAAGCCATTTCCTCTTAAGCAAGGACAAGAGATCAGAAACAGGCTCTTCCCAGCTTGTTTCCTGGGGATACGCCAGGTGTCACCTTCCCCTCTCATCGGGGGATGCCGAGGGGACAGCAGCACAAGCCTGTCCCTGGAAAGATCTGCTTAGATCCCCCGAGTCCCGATGCTGACGGGTCTGTCTGTGGTGTCCCACCCCATCGCCCTGCCCGGAGCTCAGCAGAGGAGCCTCGCCGCTTCCTGCACCTCCTACAAGGCCCTGAAGGACAGAGGCCACTGCAGGTGGCACCACAGGCACTGTCACGCAAGGACAAGAACGTAGTTCCCCCCAAATCGCACATACAGAGCGGGCAAAGCAGCCCTCGCCCACCTGGCCATGAACCAGCCTCCCTCCTTCCATACACCAGCTCCATCCGAATCCCCAGGCCGGGGGAGGGAGGGAACGAAGCACTTTTTGCCCCACAAACCATCTTTAAGGTCAGAACGTTCACATCCAGGTGGGCAAGAGGTGAAGCAGCTGGTGGCACCTCCTAACTCCAACAGTACAGAGCTTAAACTCCTGGGCTGGGCCTATTTGTGGGATCCAGAGGGGTTTCTGGGCTCTGGTCAAGTCCTGCCCCCAGGCCTTACCTTGGTAGGAGCCCAGGCACAGGGAAAGGAGCAGCACCAAGCCACCCCATCTGCTGTCCATGCCGCTCCAAGTCCTCGGTGGCCGGTTCCTCTCCTGCGCTCCTTCCCAGACTGAGGAATCTTGGATGGGCTGGGAGAAGCAGTGAGGATCCCCACCTACACACAGCAATTACCACACCCCTCTCCTTACACCTTAATTATAAAATCATCACCGGGCTCTAAGTGGAGGGAGGAACCGGAGCCAGGCAGGTATTCCCAGGAAGTCAAAACCAGCTAAACCTCCTCACTCCTGGCAGCCAAGGGGGGACACAGCAGCAAAAATAGGGCCCAGTGCCCCGTGACACAGTGGTTTTCTGAATTAGGGCATCATCCCGCAAAAAGAAAGAGAAACCACCAAAAAAAGGCCAATAGTGGAGATATTGAGGACAAGCAAATTAACAGTGTATGTAGAGGCAGCCTTCAAGCATTTAAAAGACACTTTTATTATTGGAAATAAAGCGAGGTATGAAGACAGAAGGCACCTGAAATGCAAGTCAGCACGGGGTATCAGAGCTGCGCAAGGCCCAGCCGTTGCGACACGGGGCTGTTGCCTCACCCGGGCATTGTGAGATCACGTCATTCAGCCCCAAATTCCCAGCGGCGTTTTGGGATGCGCCTTCTCCTGCGGCAGAGGGGAAGCTGGCAAGACCATCCGGCAATCAGCACACAAGGAAATGAAACACAGACTTATTGGTTTACAGAAGTTTTTTATTGTTCATTAAGGAAGCTTTTGTGCAAAAATCAAGACAATGTTCTTTAGAAAGCAACTGCAGGTGTCCCCCAGCGTAACTGGAGCGGTCCACAGGAAGGGAGAACACTGGAGACTCCCGGCGCTAACCCAGCATTTCCCCCTGCTCACCTCACCTCAATCCTTCACTGCTAAAAAAGCTGAGAAATTAAAACCTTGCTAACCTGTCAGAGCAAGTATCAATCCATCCCCACTTTCCCCCAAAAATTCGCATTAAGAGAACGCCATCTAGTTTAAAAGATCAAATTCCCTCCTGCATGCTGTGGTGTAACAACCTGTATCTCCAGGGCAGCGAGCTGAAGAACAGCCCGTTTCCTACCTACCTACCCCAAGCGGGATACACTGCTGGAGCCGCTGCACGAGCCCGCCAGGACACAAACCTGCAGCTATTTTTACATCTTTAAAGGGAAATTAATTTTCTTTTTTAAAGCCAGGAGTGCTTCAGTATTCTGTACAACTGCAAACAGGAAGGACAAACCAGTATCGTTATCTGTCAACACTGCCCAGACACTCGGTATGTACACGTGGTAACAACAGGAAAGCTGCAGTCGAGTGGTTTTCCATCAAACCGCTTCTCAATGGCTTTGCTGGCTGAGGCGCTGCGAGCGGAGGTCCCACCTCGCTCGAGACGCTGCAGAACAGCAGCAGCTGCCGGCACCTTCCTGACCAGGACTGGAATTTTCAAAGCTCCACACACGCCTCCGGCCCAGCTCCTCCTCCCCAGAGGTCTCCTCTGAGCTCTTTCCGTGCCTGTTTTGGGGGTTAATTTGCTCAGAACTACGCACTGAAGGCTGGTGGGGGATGCAAGGCCCATCTGCAGCACGGTTCTCACACACCTCGAGGGCCTGACTCATCTCCAGAGCAGCGGCGCAGAGTTGGGACTGTTGCAGCGGGATGCTGTGGGGTGCGCCAGCGGAGCTGCCAGCGCCTGCTCCTGCCCTCTGCACCTCCCTGGCCACCCAGACTCATCTCCCAGCGGGAACCCTGGGGAGAAAAGCTTGTACTGCAAACTGCTCAGCAGCACAAAGTGTCAGCGAGAACAGGTGGCAGGAATGGAAACTGCTTGCGATCCCCACAGCACCGCTGGAGTTTTAGATGACTGAAATGTGCTACAAGAGGAAAAAAACCACACCACACAGATCAAGGAACAGGTGGGCAGCTGACAGTAAGTGCCATTTTCCCCTGTGTTCTGCCCTCTGTGTTGAACCCAGCCCCTGCTGACTCCGCTGGGCCGGCCTGGCGCTCGGCTAAAGCCACACACTAGAAGCTGCAAGACTAAGCAGAACTGAGCAACTAGGATAAGGAGGAAAAACAAAGGGGAGGGAGCCATTCCTCAAGCACATCAACATGCTTCAAAAACCTGAAAGCCCACTGTACAGGGTTTGATAGTACAACACCCATGCTTAGAGGGAGTAGTCCGAGGAACTAAAAGGACATGATTGACAGTTGAGGGTTTCCTTAGCTATGATAACACCACGAGCCAGAAATGTGGTCGCTCAAATGCAAAGAGTGTGGTCACTCAAAGGAGAACGCATCTTTTTAGACAGCAGTAGTTGCTCTGAAAGTTGCCACGCACAGTCCCTCTGCATCTGTAGAGCTTTTAAAATTCCAGCCTGGATTCAACATTATCCCTTAGAGCTCCCCAACACTTACACACAAAATTAACATTCCAGACAGATGTTAAAAATGCAAAGCACATAATCCTCCCAGCGCTGACTACAGAAAGACTTTGGAAACTTTAGTTGTTATCTTGTTCTTTTTTTAAAATTGTAAGATTATCCTCTTGTCTCAATTCACCTTTTCCACCATTCTTCCCAGCACCTAAAAACCACTCCAGCTTACCAATTAAAAAAATCTACAACACACTGACTATTTTGAGGAGCAAAATGAGTTAAACTGTACAATCAGAAGTATCTTTGTTAAGTCAACAACGAAGATCTGATCCTTCAACAGCAGCACTGCTACAGAAGAGTTACAATAAAGGAACGTGAAGGTCAAATTGTTAATGAGGCAGAGAGGAGGGACATTTGAGATACAGCTCTCCGCCAACCTCGGCCCACACTTTTAAGAGCCCTGGCAAACTTTCAGAACTGGAAACTCCTCTTCTAGTTCCACACGTGATGTTTGCAGTGATCAACAGCCTGAAACAAAATAAATAGTCCATGTTAGCGGGGAAAAAAGCTTGTTTGCAAACCAGTGTACATCTACATACACAGTTCAACACCTTATTCTAAGCCAAGATCTTGGGAGCAAATCTGCTTTCCTTAAAATAAGTCATGCCAGAGAGGACTAGAATAAATAACATCCTCATCCTCATGCAGAAGCTTCAGGAAAGAATACTGATGACCCTTCGCCACTAAGGCCTGGCAAAGCAAGCACCATCCGCACTAATACTGAAACGCAATTCTTGGAGTCTGATGGGAGGTCGTGACTGTGTGTGTTGGCTGCGGGAACACAGACTAAATATAAAGCTCACACTGTACCTTACTACAGACTCTGAAATGTAAGTAGGAGTGGAGGAGAGAGGAAGGAAGGGGAAAGGAAACAGTCAGCTTTAAGAAAGTTAAGGGCTACAGAAGACCCTCTAATCAAACTCCACCACCTCTACCTACTCCCCTTTTATCTTCCTGAAACTGGAATTCATCCACCTGAAAGTGCGGTATAGAAGCCAGAAAAGTAGTTTATAAGGAGCTATCAAAGTCCGATAGGAAACTCGAGGCAGAATGCTGCGTTACATACGTTGCACTGAGCAGCAGTCTCCATGTTCTTACACCAGTAACCTGGACCCCAGACACAAGCATCATCACCCAGGAGAGGCTGTTTAGCTGATCCACAGACTCCAAGTTTCTGTGAGAAGAACAGCAGAGTCAGTCAAATCTTTCTATTTGCACCAAGAGGTCTTAACGCCAACTTCACGTCTGAGATCCCACCTGACAAGTGTGGAAGCAACACTGAGGTAGCTGCAGGAGCTCCCACATGGTGCTCACTGACAAATGCCGTCACACTTGCAGCTGAGCAAGCTGCAATCTGACACAATGAGGAATTAAGTTCTGATAACTGCTTCTTCACATTCAGTTTTGAGAAACAGAGCTTCTAGAATGGGACTTTCTCAGGAAAGGTCATTAACTTCCTCTCACCACGTTCAGGGTGCGCTACACCTTGGTACTGAACGTCAACAACGGGTAACCACTGGCAGCTCTGTACTTGTGTCCTTCCTCGTGGGACGCTGGCAGACAGACAGCTGCCCATTCAGCACACTCGAGGCCTTGCACAAGCACCTTTGCTCCGAGCATTCAGCGCACTGATTTTCATTCCAGCAGAGTTTCCGCGTGCTGGGCAGTGAAAGGTGCACGGAAGAGCAGGCAGGACTGTATCAGGACTAAATGCAATACTCACGGTGCAAACAAAAGTGGGATCCATCATCTCCGCCAAGAGTTGCACAACCACAGGTTCGTACTGTTCCACAAACTGAACGCACTGTAACAAAACAGGTTGAGAGATTCTCCTGTTAAAGCTTTAGAAAGAAGAAAACAGTCTGAAGCAGGCAGGTTTGTACACTAAACACCCCCATAATACACTCCAAACTAACAAACTGGATCTACAGATCAAAAAGGACTCAGCATTGCACTACTCACACTACCACGTCATTTTTTGCTAGCTCGTACCTGTCTGCAGACAGGTTATGACAAGGAACAGGGTCCAAAGGAAAAAATACAAGTAGGACATACTTTGGGAAAAGGACCACGCAGGACAAGCTTTGATTTGCAAAGCTTAGTCTCTAAGTGTGGAGATCAGTGCTGTCTCAAGAGGAAAGCACACTCAAGAAGCTGGAGACAAACATCCTGAACAGGACGGCAGCAACGCAGTAATGACTCTTGAAAGCACTTTTAGCCCAAATAGTTACTGTTTGCTTCAGAGCAGGCAGCAGCAGGAACACTTCCCAGCCCTCTAGTGGAGACACCACCTCCAAAGCACTGAACGCTGCTTTTCTCAGAGACTAATGGCACCGATTAATAAGCAAACCACAGCTATTAAATAGCCCCAGAGCAGTTAGCAGGAATAGCTGTTTCACAGCTGCTTTAAGCCACTGTGTGCCTAGTAAACTTAAAAGCAGTTGCCACTTGCTGACACTCAGCATCTACCTAACGAGATTTCCAGGTAAATCTCAATAGTAATGGCTTAAAAGGTTTTGCTTTTTGCTGTCTCACTGGAATCATACCAGCCCACTTCCAATTTATTTGTTAATCCCCTGAAGAGGATCAGTGTTGAGCGAAAAAAAACACCAAAACCTTCAGCTAGTCCCACTCAGTGTTCTCAGAGGATTTGCAGGCAAACATGTACTGACTGCAAATTAGCACAACAATCCAGCCTGTCAATTCAGGCTCTTAAAAGTCTCCCTCTAGTCAAAAGACTAAACCCCCAAGGATGGGGAGTGCAGAATCCTAATCCTTCTGCACCCCAAGCTCCTGCAGCCTCCAGCAGCAGAAGACTGACTACTCTTTAAAAAACCAACACTGAGATGTTGCTGTAGTTTTTCCAAATACTCTAAGGTGTCTCATCCTTCTGTTCATCTTTACCTGCCTGGTTCTGACTGGAAGGCAGGCTGCCACATGGCAAGGCCTGTGTGGTCAATCTGACTGCTTCAGATCAAGCCTGCTCCCTCTTTTTTGCTCTACTGCATGAGAAGCTGCCACGCTTTGGGGGTAACTGGCCAAGGGAAAACGCAGGGAGGATCAGGTTGCTGAACATGAGCCAGTCCCCGCTGCGCCTGTGGACAGTTTGTCTCCAGCCAGAGATCAAACACCAAGACCTCTGTGTACGAGTACCTGGACATTTATGGCAGAAGTAGAGACACTTGGGAGACGGACCTAAAATTAGCATGTAGACAGAATATCAGCTGAAACACTCAGAAAATGAGGTAAGCATAACCATCACCACAGGACCTATACAAACCCAACACACCAACAAGGACAGCTCCCAAA
This sequence comes from Streptopelia decaocto, assembly GCF_964273445.1. Taxonomy (NCBI): domain Eukaryota; kingdom Metazoa; phylum Chordata; class Aves; order Columbiformes; family Columbidae; genus Streptopelia; species Streptopelia decaocto. The sequence goes on along the minus strand of NC_138659.1, from coordinate 34,244,230 downwards.
CACCAAGACCGTTGCACAAGCGCTTTACCTGATCACTGACGGACTCCGGCAGGAAGTGACAGACTTTTTCCAGCAAAGCCTCAATTTCAGCTGTCGTGGCATTCTTCTCTAGTTCTTTGTCTGCATAAGCTACCACCATCTTGCAGATATCACAGAAGCCATCTGCAGATTTCACTAAAACTGAGAAGGAAAAAATTAAACATCAGGTCAATGCTTGGGTAGTTCCCCCAAGTAGAAGAAAAGAGGCGGCATCAGCAAAGTAATACAGCACGTGTCCTCAAAAGAGATGTCATCGTAGGTGAACCAGCTCACTTTTGTAACACCACGACCTTGTCGTGACCCACCTGGCTGCTGGGAGGGCTTGCTGGCTGCGCAGCATTTCAGCATAACACATACAGCCTCAGGGTTCGTTGCCTCCAAGAGCATGTCAATCAAAGCCTGGCCATAGACATCGATGAAGTCCTTACACTGGTCTTTGACACTTGCTGGGAACAGGTAGCAGACCATCTCCATTTCATGCACAATCTCCTCCTGAAGCACAATGTAGGAACAGAAATCTGTATTTATAAATGCATGTTTTCTTACTCCGTCCCACCCTTTTCATGAACACAGGCGATAAAATTAACTTTCCTTCCCCCTCCAATACATCACCATTTTAACCAAAGCCTAGAAGAGGTACCATTGCCACATACCTCTGTCTTGTTGCTCTCCAAGAGGCCAGTCACTTCTTTCACCATCGTCTCACATATTTCACACACGGAAAAAGTTTTCTCTTGAACTACGGCTTTCTGAGTACACAGAAAAAACCCACAAGACAATACATCAGCACTTGACAGGGACAACTCGTGAGAGATCAGTCTCACTGCAGGCACATTCGGGTGCAGCACATTCATTCATTTAGCTAGCTGGCCAATTTTTGCTGAATTCAAAAGGTCACGCAGAACCCAAAACCAACAAAGGTCTATTCAGAAAGGCTTTTTGAATAATCAGTTATTTTGTATGACTAATTAAGACTAAAATTCCCAGATTGTATAAGGAGAGGCGTTGAATCCGGGAGACATGGAGAAACAAGCAGCCCCACAGTGACTGGACTCAAAGGGAATATGAAGCTTTTTTAAAAATATGCTAATTGAGGACAAAATTATTAATTTGCTAGAATTGAGAGCACCCTCCTGTTCGCAAAAGAAACCTAGAAACTAAGGGACTTGAGGGAAACCACTTAGAGCCTGTTAATTAGAAGTTAACTGCCCTCAAAAGAGATTTTCCTGTTCAAACAAATCTCAGCCATGTCCTACCCAAAGGCCGTGGGAAGCGAAGGTGCTGCTCCAAATCAGAGCTCCAGCACTGGAACTGTCACCCCAGAGCTTCAGTTTAGCACAAGCTCTGCTATTCTAACCATCAGTCAGCTCTCCCATTTCACAGTCCAACATCAGAGAGGCCAGGAATTTATATGCAGGGAGATTCAGATTATTTCTATGCATAAAAGCTCATATTTTTCTTTTTTCAGCTAGTTCATTACATTAAAGCAAGAAGGAAGGCAAAGCTGGTGAGTACGAAAACTCCATCTTACCTCCACAGTTTCCATTTTCACTTCATGAACCACTTGGGCTGGCACCAGAGTCTGAAGTGGAACAGATTTCACAGAAGGACAGAACCCAACCATGGCACAAATGTCCTTTGGTTGCTGGAAAGACACGTGTAAGTAATTTTTAAAAGACTAGAAGACTCCCTTTCTATGGAGCCTGTGCGAGGGCACGGAGAACAAAGTTTTAAAAGGTTCACACACAACTAGAAGTTCCATGACTATTTCTACTTCAAGTATTGCCAAAGCATTTGATATGGTTATAGGCAGGACAACTACCAGGTGAGATTTAGCAGTTCCTTTAAAAGAGGAAGAAGTTAGGCCACAGCCATTTAAAAACCCCATTTACCGTGAGCTAACATTCTATGCAAGTCCTTCAAAGAAGTTGACTTAAGAGCTACCAACACCAAACCAGGCCACCAGCATCACGTTAGACCTGCATCCACAAAGCTGCTCCCCTGAAAGCTGTAAGTAATCGCAGAAGAGGCTAATTATCCTGACCCCAGAGGTCACCGAAAGCTGGAAGAAATACCCAGGAGAAAGGACTCCTTTGTCATCCACAAACTACCTTCGTCAAAGCATCCAGTAATACCACATTTTGCAAACCGATTCCTGCATTATTGAACGCAGCCTATGAGAAACAAAAGTTACAGTGTTAAAACCTAAGCCTAACCCTTTTTACAAGTACCTGCAGTAACTGTATCTCAAGTGTTCTTTTCATGGCAAGAGGGAAAACAGCAAACAGAAACAAAGCCTTTAAAAAGGCTTTCTGTCTCAAAGGTTTTAGAAACATACACTATCAAATGCAAAAATAACTGCCGGACATGAGGCAAACTGCTCTAAGGAGGCCACATGGTACCCACACGAAGTGAGAAAGGCTGTCCAGAGTAACAGGCAAAACCTGAATTTTCCCACCTAAAGTCTACTTAAGCTAAAAATGTTACCTTTGGTCCTATGGGTAATCAGATGATCACAGCCCACCCTGTCACCAGGGCATCAAGCTTCTTACAGCAGAGGCTTATGCAAGTTAATACATCATGCCACAACCTCATGCACAGGCAAAAGCAGAATCTTGACGACTCGGCACCGCTTCAGACTACTCCAGGCAGTACCTTTAAGTCAAGCCCTTTGGTTCATGCATTGTTTAAGCAGCATCTCCAGATATTAATGTCACAGCAACACCCACATACACACCACATGTTCTCTCCCAGAGAGATGACAGACACAAGGTCTCCCAGGACTCATTAAATAGCTGTAGGAAGCAGAAGCCTAAAGGGCTCCTGCATCTTCTTTTTAGTTCATGTACTCCAAACATCTACACCACTGTCACAGAATTGAAGGTTAACCAAGAAAAGACGTGGGGACAGCTTTACTCAAGCCCTTTTGAGCCCAGACTCGAAACCAGAGGCTGACAGGAGCCACCGGCGTGCTTTTTCTACATCTACTTGTATGGAAGCGAGCACATGTTCTGCTTCACTGCCCAAAGCATAATTAAGCTGAAATCTTAAGTAGCACAAACTCTTATCTGGAGCTGGAAGCAGGACTGATCCACTGGAAAAAAATCTATAGTCTGTGTTTTAACCACATAAATATCCCTTGTATCTGTCAACACTGAGTACAATCACACCGTGTACGCAGCTAATAGAGCAAGAAGTGAACTACAAGCCCTTTAAGAGCAAGAAGTGAACTACAAGCAGGCTATCACCACAGGCAAGTTGCTCACCTACCTGATCCTTCTGTTGACAGGGGAGATTGGAGACAGAGGAAGAAAGGAGAAATTAAAGATAACAGTTAAGAGGAAAAAAAATGTCAAGCACTCTTTCCATTAAGACAATGGGATATGACATGGTCCCCACCCCAAAGATCCTTAGCATTGCTAGAGCAAGTCACATTTAATTGCACAGTGCTAACCAGCATTATTCATCTGAAGTTAAAGCATCCTGGGCAAGACTATCCCTGAAGAGTCTGGACAACACTCAGCCGGATGCAAGGTGTGGCTATATTCCAATTTCAGGTATTATGGCATCGCAATGCTTAAAATGAGAAACTAACTGTTGTCAGAACAAACATTTGCTCTCCTCCAAAAGGCTTAAGAAGCAGCATGAGCCTCTAAGTAGCCTTTAGCAACTGAAAATAAAGAGGCCACTGTGTTGCCAAATCCAGGTTTGAGCCAGTCACATACTTCATTCAGTAATTTACCTATAAACTTTTATGTTAGTTGTGGCATTCTCTAAGGAAAGGTTTACCCATTTTTTTAAAGGCTTTGAGATCTCTGACTAAAGAGGGGCTATGCAGATGGTCCTAAGGAAAATATGTTGTCTTGCTGCAGAAGACCAGAGCTGGTACAATACCACCTTCTATGGCTCACTTAAAGAGCTCAGATAGCAATTCCAGAAGAAAAACGTTTAATATTGCTGCGAACAGACATTAACGCTAAGGCTTGAACCAATTTTACAATACTGTGACAAAGACCAACGCTAATATGCTTAACACAGTATTTGGTGGGGGTGGGGAGAAGTGGTATGAGGACAGGACTGAGATAAAAGAGGACAAAGGAATACACGTAATGCATCTTTGGTATTTCAAAGGGTTAGAGTGCCTTCTGCACCACTGAAGTGGTTGTCAAAGAAAAGGACAGTGCTAAAGAAAGCATTTTGAGACTGAAGTCACTATCCAATTAAATGCCAAGTTCAAAACACTAACACCAAGACTTACAGAGCAAAGGTTCTCCTCACTTTTACTGGAGTAATGTTTTCTGTTTCCAGCTAAGTTAGCTACATAAAGCAGAAAAATTAGCTGAGAACAAATATTATACTCTACTGAACTTACCATGTGCATCATCATTTGGATGGCAAGGTCAGAATACTGAGAGATATAGCTCTTGCACTGCAGAAAGTGGGGAAAGAAAGTCTTGTGAATATCAAACCACCTCAGCTCTAGAGTTAATCTAGAATTTTCTAATACATCGCACAGTATTAATTTACCTGCTCTACTTAATAACCATTCTATTGTCTTTCAGAGCTTGTCCCAAATACAAGATGGCATTTCAGGTTACACAATCATCGCACACCCAGCAGCTTATCAGATGAGTCCTTTTCTCTCCCGCTCAGGGCAGAAGCGCCCCCTCATTGATAGGGACACAGTAATCTGCCAGATCTTTTGTATTAAAAAGGCCTATAAGGACCAGCAACACTCTTGAGTCCTTTTCCTCCTCCCCACTCCCACAGACACCACCTCGCACAACTTTCTTGACAATTAAGTTTTATTTCAGTGTTGTTATTGTTGTACTGAGTAACATATCCTATACCTAACACGCTCTGTGTTTTACTAAACAGAATACATTGAGAGAATTAGGGCACGGAACCAACTATTTTATGTTTGCATACAGGAACAGATTTTTAAACAAAAAAGACAGTTACCATATCAGACACTTCAGGTCCCAAGCGGTCACACTCCTCCTTGGCATGAGCAACCAAAGACTTCACAAAAGTTGAGTTTGTCCTTACGGCTTCCTGAACATCAGTAACCAGCTGAATGCAGTCCTGGCACACATCCCCGCTTTCCTGGACAAAGAGGGAAAGGAAACTTAAGTTGATGTATCTTTGCACAGCACATTTTAGAAGCTTCCGTTACTACCAAGTTTTAAAAGCTATTTTAAACTATATACAAACCTTAACAAATACTCTATGGCAGGGGGGTCAAACTCATTTTCACCAGGGGCCACAGCAGCCTCGTGGTTCCCTTCAAAGTGTAATTTTAGGACTGTATAAATGTAACTATTCCCCGGTCTATAGAATACATGAAAGCCTGAGCTAATACCAATAGACAAGCTACTGCTGGTATGTGCACCAGCCACTAGATGGAGATTAGGTACCTCCCTTGGCTGCCAAACCCGAGATAACTGTTCAAGATAACCAATCTCCCAAATCTCTTGGTTTTGTTACAGACCACTGTGGGAAGGATTCTAAATCTGGCAGAGATCTTACCTGCTCCACCCACAGCAGCTTGTTCTCCACCCACCCCACTGTTTAACTCCCATATCTAGGCTTACTATCGCTCAGCTTTCACTCACAAGTTGTCTCATCTACTCCCTTTTGTCAACTATTTGTTGTTTTCTGATCCAGTCTGTCACCTCTGGATGCAGAGATGAACGCTGACCCTGAAAGGCAGAGCTAGCAGATTACTTGGAATGTGGGAGAATTCTTCTTTCTTTGAATGCTGGTGCCAAACTTGCTCTCAGAAGAAACTGTTTCCAGCAGGACCTGCTGGACTACTACAGTCCTGCATGGGAACAGCCCAGCACAAGACTTTCTAGACTGTGGTTGTTAATTTAAGATGATGTATGGTCCACTGGGGCTGCAGCTATCATCTTACTCAGCTTTAAAGCCACAGGTTAAGGAAAAAGGTGGTTGTCCATAAGCAGCCACACAAAATTCAGTAGGAGACGGTCACCCAGGTGAAGCACATCAGCTTCATTTGTGCCCAGTACAACAATCCCTTACCAAGAATCATCAAGTTATTACACAAAGGAACGCTGAAGCTCCACTGTAAAAAACGTGCACTTGTCTTGCACACTGGAGTAGCACTGCACCCCTACCTTAGACTTCTGCTTGGGTTTGTCCTGAGGGTAAAGGAGAAGAGGCACATTAGCCATGAACGGGGATGCCAACTCTGAGAAATCAAGCTCGGGTATCTTATTGGACTGGAGTTGTTTCTGAAGTTTCATCGCTGCAAGGTGCTTCTGGAGGGACTGGCACAGCGAGAGGGCACTGCATACAACTTCAGGTTTATCCTACGGGAGATAAGATACATACACAAAGCTCTAGACTGACGGCACTTCTATACAAAGTTCAGAGTATAGAGTCACTCAGCTGAAACATGCTAGGAAGGGAAAACGTTTCACAGCAAGGAAGGAGTCTTCAAATTCGCACCATTAATTGCAACACCAGTGATCCATAGAGGATTGAAAGATTATACACACAATTTTATGTAGAAGAGAAATCCTGGCATCAGCAGGAGCACAACTTCCAATTCCAACAGTTGCAAATTGTTATTTACTTACTAGCTCCTCTTTGATCATATCCATGATAGCTGGCAGGTAGGAATCCACGATTTCTTTGCACTCTGAGACCAGGCCTTGGTCAGGAAGAAACTCGCACGTCTTTTCCAAGTAAGAGCGGATCTCATCCTACAAAAGATGAGGTGAGCTATAGACTGTCAAATATAAATAAATGTATCTCAAATGCTCTCTTCACTCCCAAAACACACAACACAAAGCCTAAAGAAAGCTGCTTGGACTCCAGTAAGTCCAGGCAGTTGGTAAATAAACTAGAATGAGGCTTTACACTACAGGTCCATTTTCCCCAGTCTTGGACTTTCAATGAGACCCTGCCAGAGGGAAAATAGAAAATACTGCTTGCAAGGCCTGCACAACACAGTCTTGCCAGGACAAAACATCTACATTTAAGTAGTGAAATTACGGACTAGTGGGACAGCAATTTGTTCATACAAAGTACTCCCAGGTTCACAGAAGAAAAAGGGGAAGAAGGGCCTGCAACCAAAATAAAGTCCACTTGGTGTCATCATCAACTCGTAGAGACCGCAGTATCTCATCTCTTAAGATGAATGGCCCACTGGCACAAGAACAATTTTATTAAGCATCTAGGGTCAATCAGGGATGTGTCAGAGCATGAAAGGCTCTAGAATTTGCTAATCTCTAAGCCAGAAGAGGCTGTTTAAAAGTCTTTTCCCACGTACTCTGGCCCATTTCAACATTTGCTGCTTAGGTTGGGAAAACATCACACAGGCTGCTCTTCCACCTCCTCACCTTGCGCTCTTGTTAAGACAGTGAAATCAAATAGTGCCTTGGGAGCAGGAGAAGGGGAGCTCTACTTACCTCAGTGCCATTATCCTTCAAAACCTTGCCAACCACTGTCACAAGTTCCTTGCACAAGTCACAGGGAATACTGTTCTGGAGAGAGAAGTAGAGAACTACTCTGAGACAGAATTAAGTACCTGTAAATGCCATGGGAGAGCAGCAATGCAAAGAATGAACATCACACTTCAATTTGAAGTTAAGGAAGAAACACTGACTGAAGCCAGGGTGGGAAGAAGGGTTTTTAAATTAAGAGTGAGGCTATACAAAGCCTGTGCAGCTCCAGTTTCTTCAGCAAATCAACAGGGTATGAAGAAGCAGGCACGTAACCGCTTGCTCATTTCACCTTGTCCCACCTCCCTTCAAGTATGAAGTCTACTGCCTCAAGAAGCCGTCTCTTGAAGGTCTTTTACTTGACTCTTCAAAGAGTTTACACTTACTAGAAACCTACAAACTTTTCAGACAGCTTCACTCATTCTCATTGTGCTCTGCCATTCCTCCTTTCCCCTCTTTTCCACAAACTGAAACACATATCAGCACAGATATAGCCCAGGCCTGTAAGTAGAACGCCTTTTTCCCTTAGAAAATTGTGAAACAATACCACAAACTACAGCTGCATCTAGTATAGTACATCTCCAGCGGGGGGGTTGGACTAGATGATCTTTTGAGGTCCCTTCCAATCCCTAACATTCGGTGATTCTGTGAAAGCAGCACTCACATTTAGTACAAATGCAACTTGAAAAGCCACACCGAACGTAACATTTTTATCATTATTTACTGCTGTTTATCATAGCTTTCATAATTCAGCATATGCTGCAACTTTTGTGGAATATTAACTTATGAGAAAGACTTGAAGAAGCATACAGCTTTTTTTTTTGATGAAGCCTATCAGTCTGGCATTGCTCAAGTTAAGAATAAGAAAGGGTTCTGTGAATTAGGAGTCATTTTAATAAAGCAGAGTGAGTCTGAAATGCACTAGCTCCATTCCACACATTGCTTGGTGATTGTGCAACAGGTCACAGGAGAAGTCAGCAGACAAGTTGTGCAAGGCAGAGAAGAGGAAAGCAACCTTTACCTAGCACCCAAATTAAGGCACAGTCAGATGTGGCACTTAGCTCCGATCAGAGACGATTTCATCAGCATATGGAAAGCAGCAAATCTCAGCTCCGTGTGGGAAGAAGCCTCGGTGGCTGATACTTACTACAGTAGGCTTGTTCCAGACGTTCTGCTGGCAGTGTTTGAGAGCTCCGCACTGCACTGCTGTCCGCACGCTCTGGCACCACAGCTCCGGACCCTTCACGCACTCCTTCTGCCACACCACAGGGCTCGCCGCGGCTGCCGAAGAAAGAATCCTCCTTTCAGACCCGCACCTTTGAATGATTTCGACTCCAAAGCAAGTGGGTTAATGCTGCACAGTATAACCACAACCTTTTCACCAGGCCACTTAGATTTACTAACAGCTGAACTTCCCTACTTTGCTTAGCACACAAGACTTGAATTTGACTTCAAAAAAGTCAAATCAAAAGAGGGATTGAAAACAATGCGAGACATGTTCTGTCAAATAGTATTTGAACCCATTAAATCTATTAAGACTTTGTTTCCTCTAGGTCAGTTCTTCAACTGTGTACAGAAAAAAAGTCTAAGACCTTGCCTGGACATGACCTCCCACCCCAAGAGGAATTGTCTTGCAACCCACAAAGTTTTGAAGTAAAATACAGAATATCATTTCTGGACAGCCTTCCTAAAGAAAGGTAAAACATCTGCACTATTAGTAAGTAACAGAACAAGTTCATCAACTGCACCTTCTAGCTGACTTTCCAAGCGTGCTTTGGGCTTTCTTTGTGTTTGGTTTTATTTGGTTTTGTGTGTGTGTTGCGTTTGTTTGGGGTCTTTTGTTTGCTTTGGTTTTGTGGGGTGTTTTTTTGTTGTTTTCAATGGTGCTGTCAGGACTGGACACCCAACATCTCCCAGTTTTCTAAACCCAGCCTGTCAGGAGGCTCCATTTCTTCACCAATCTCCTATGTTGCACCAACCTCTGAAGAAACAACTCCTACAATCCTAGAGCAGACAGGCTCCGAGGAAACCTGCCCTGGTCTAAGCCTGCAAGGCACTAGAAAAAAAGAGCCATTCAGACCTATTAGCTGTATAGCTGTTCTTTAGAAGACATTATTTCCACATCATTGCTGTTTACACATCACAAAATGCTGTAAAATTACATTGTCAGCCAAGAAGCAGGAATTAAGCAGCCCGATTCCTCCTAAGCTTCTAGTAAGGTTATGAGATGAACAATCACTTTTCCATTTCTCACTTCTCAGTTCTAGGCAATTAGAGGATCAACTTAACAGCTGAATTACCAGCGCACCTGCTAGGTACATGGCCATGACACATCAAACAGAGCCAGGCAAACACATTTTACAGGTGGCATTCTGCAGCCTTCTCAGCTGTTGATTTATAAAGTGTGTTTACACTGGATTTCACAAAGGAATGACCCATTTATTTTAAGAAAAATGTGCTTTGCATGCTTAATTTTCTACACAAGAGCGCGAAGTTTGCCACCTTCTCTCCTAGCAAAACACTTATATTGCATATTATTCTCCAGCAAAACAGCACACTAAAACTGCTTATAAGACCCGACAAAGAAGACTTCAAACTTTCTAATAATGTATCATTAGCAAAATATTTACCTACGGCCTATTTTAAGTTACAGCATTCTTGATTTGGAAGTACTAAGAATAGTTTTCAGCCTGGTCAGCCAAGGAGCTGTCGGCTCAGGCAGGATGACAATAACCAAGCATTCACTTGGTTGAGGGAAAGAGTTGTTCTTCCTTTTCAGATACTGCACAGTGGTGGGAAGGCTCTGCAAGGCAGAGTCGAAGTCTGGCTAAAGTCAAGCAAAACCTTGACTTTAAACAGTGGAATTAAAGCCTTCCAACTATTTACAAGTACAGCTTTTAACCTATGCCTTTAGTTCTGTAAATCAAGAGAAAATTACTTCTTCCTCCCCTGTTTAAAACATACTGTAAAACTATAAAACTAAATGATAAAACTACAACAACAGCAGTTTCTCAAAGTCTTGATCTAAGAGGTCATTTAAAAGCCAAACTGAGGAATTCATGCTGTAACTTGCACTGGCTTGGTCTAGCTCTTAATGAACTTTCAGGATTTGTTTGGCTTTTAAAATCCTGCCGCTGCACAACCTTTCAGATCCACACCCAGCTTCAGCAGAAGGCTTAAGAGCTACTCTTGTTCCTTCTGTCTCGTAGCCTTTAATGACCTGCTCACTAAGGACAAAAAAAAAAACCACACTATGCTTCAGATTTATGCTTATTGATCAGCTTTTTTGGCGGTACGTCTCTAGCAAATTCCCTGCTGCACAGCTTCTGTATCAGACAGATGCTCACAGAGTCAGCCACTAACACTCTGACCCGCCAAGACACAGCGAGGGTATCAGGGGGCTTTCTCAGGTTACAACAGGGAGGTAGAAGACAACCGAAGAGCAAGGCAGTAGGGTGAGACCTTCTGAGGTGAGCAGAGTGCATGTCACACATAATTCTATTCAGAAAGAGAAAAAATTAGAAGTATTAAAATTAGGTTGATGTTTGACAGTATGTTAACCACTTGAAGCCTCTGATCGTGCTGCCTCCCTGCATCACATCTCACCAGTTCAGAAGGAGAAAAGAGTAATTTCTCAGAAGAGGCGTACATAGTCCTGTTTTGCTCAGATTCTGCCCAAAGCACTGCCACTGGTCACACAGAAAACAAGGACATTAATGTTATCTGCAAACCTCCTCAGGAGACCAAAGCCACAAAATCTCAGAAGGGCTGGAGACCAGGAGGGACAGCAAAGAACGAGGAGCATCCAACAGTTCATTTGCTAATGCACACTGAAACCTAGTTTTAGAATGCAAACAAGCACCTTCCCACTGCTATTATTTAAACTCCTTACTCCTGCACAACATCAGAGCAAGATGAAATGCCAATATATCTTCACAAGTTTTCTGTCAAAAAAAGCCAGTAGATTTCAGGAAACCAGAATAAGCTATACCATGAGGATGAACACTTAGCCTCAGAAACCAGAATATGGAGGAACAGCGGTGTCTTTTCAGTTACAAAGGACACTGGAGAAGCTCTTTCCTTCTGAGAAGACAACTCCACATTTGATGCTTGCAGTACAGATCTTTCTGGTCTAACAGTGATGAGGCAAATTAGTTTGTCAGAGCCATGCTTTGCTGGGCACATGTCAGAAAGCAGCCACAGAACAATGATGACGCATTAAGCATGGCTTTTCTTCCATCTTCCACAGTGACTTCAAATACAGTTAAGCTCGTATTAGTTTATCCTGCATTATGTTGAAACATTTTTATTACATAACTCAATGCCTAATGTGAAAGGAAGCACCTTCAATGCAACAGTTACCACCCTGGGAAAAAGAGAGACAAAACGAAAGAACTGCGTTAATTCAGATCTTGTAGATTCAGAAAAGAATAGCCTGAAATGCTTTACTGTTCCCATTACTTTTTCCCTTCAGCTTGTTGTCCCGTTTAATTACGAAACAGCATTTCTCCTCCTACATTAACTTATGTTACAACAAAAGCAAATACACCAGTGAAGCATGTTAAGACCTTGTGCTGTTTCACAACAAAATGACCAGTTTGGAGCCTTAACAGTTATCCTGCCTATTCCCTCAAAATAGCCTCTGCCGCAAGAAGACTGACACTTTAATGTGGTGGTTCACACCCCCATCACAGCAGCAAGCCAAGAGAAAACAAAGCGCTGCCAGTTACCTCCCACAACTCCTAATGCTCGCTGGATAAACTCAATGGGATTACCTTCTTATTTATATCTGGCATCCCTTTATTTTATATATTCTTCATTTAAGGGTCATCCATTTTTAAATAGATTTCTTCTTTCTCTGTAGATTAGCTCTCAACAGTCGCAGGTCATGCCCACCCAAACCTACACCCCTTCGCTATTTTTAGAGCACCAAACAAGTTTATCTGTGACAGCCAGGGTGTTTTTTAATCGTTCTCTTCACTGGTTCCTCCCTCCTGAAATGCTTCAGAGACTTGGTTTCTTCAGTGTTAGAAGAAACAGCCTGCTTCGCCACGCTTTCCCTAAATTAAGCAGCAAAGGAAAATGGGGGACGAAGGAGGAGGGGTAGAAACGCAATCGATGTATAAAGGGCATGTCTTTCGGCTGTGAAAGTCTTCAGCTCTTGGGCCTCCAGCCAAGCTGGCAGCTGACAGGCACCCTAGGATCCTTGCATGGACTTGCAGCTTCACCAAACAAAAAGAAGCAGCAAGATTCATACCCACTCTGACCTCTCTGATGCTCGTGTCCGACAGACAAGAGAAGGCATCTCCCAGAGCAAGCGTTGCCTCAGAAACACAGCCTGAAGCCCAGCAACATCGGCAAGATACTCTACAAGTTGAAGGGTAACAGCAGAAAAGGAAGGAGAAGCGTTTTCTTTGAGGTCCAGGTCAGCAACCTAGTACTGCCAGCACACCAGCAGCACAGCCCTGACAAGCGACAGCGACTGCATACCGCACGGGGCTCTGCCAGGGATTCACACAAAACCCAGTTTAGAGGCTGTGAAGATAAAAGGAAATCTACCACTCACTCCCAGTGGTATTACCCTACTTACTGCACATTACTTCCAGACACTTTTTCAAAGCAGCAAATGCCAACTATGTTCTCCTTCCTCAACATTAGGCATCCGGAAGGAAACGCTAACATGCAGTCATAAGTTAGTGATGTAGAGCTGACAGCACTCTCAGACAATATCACCTTTTCTACTTGGCAAGCACATGAAAGCGCAGTTCAGTTCTTCACTCCTCTTCAGGAAACAGGAACCTCAAAGGAAGCTTATACTGGCTGGATTCTGCAAGGACAGCTACTGACAAATTGTTAGGTCCTTTTCCTGAGAATAACCTTCGCTTCCCTCAAGCACTTGTGTTATTTTTTTTTCCAGAGAGAGGTAGCCTGAATTTCTTCCCAAGATTCTCAGAAAAACATCCTAAACAATCTCCCTCCAAAGCTGTACTGAACCTGCTAATGAGACTTTCACGATCATGCTTAAAAGTTAACACCTTATGTAAGCTTCTATGAACAGGGATTCTATATGGGCCAAACAAGATTCCCTCAAGAGCCAGAGCATAAACCAGAAAACTATTGCCCGGAACACAAAGAAATTCAGCTTGAAGACTCAAGCCTTCTCCAAACCAAACTGCTAGGAAAACCTTGGTGTGAGCAGCATTTTTACAGACAAATTAACTTGCAGTCAGTAAGAAAAGGAAAGAGCTGAGCTGCTCTTTACTTTAATGGGTTGAAGTCAAATGTGGAAGATAACTTGTGGTGCTATGAACCCTTATGCCTTCATGACAGTCTAATTTGTTCCCAGCATATTCACATATTCATCAGGTGGGATGCTCTTTCCCAGGCTATCCCACTTGGCAACATTAAAAAAAGGAAGGCCACTCATAATAACCCAAAAATGGCCCATAGACCAAGAAAATATCAGTCTCTGCCATACTGTGTTCAGTTAGTTACTGATTTTTCCCCGTTTCTTTTGAGAACTGCAAGTGTGTTAAAGAAGTCAAGAGGGATCAACTTCTTTTCTTCAAATTGTATAAAATGTCAACAAATCAAGGAGTGACCTCAACCTGAAGTTATCTGAAGGGCTCAGTGCTCCACAGCCTCTCTGATGAGCTAGTGAGTTTAAGTAACATTTCAGAAGTTGTAACCACATCACAGGAAAAGTAACTCATGCCAAAGGTCTACTATGCCTCTGGATTAATGAGGCAATAAAAGGACCACAGTATCTGGGAGATTACAGGCAATTTGGATGAAACCTGGCTACCTGTTATCAGTGTTCCACATGTCAGCTAAAAAAATCAGAGTCTTCCAGTCCAATTTCTACTGATCAAATATCAAGCTTGAAACATTGGTAACAAGCACAATTCACTAGAAATGAGTTTTGAATTAATGACATGACAGGGTCTTCTTCAAAGGGGGGAACATATTCTCATTTTGGTACACTGCTTCTACTGTAAAGCATCGTTTGTACCTCAGATGCTCCCTTCCTTCCCTCGCCAGAAGACAAGCACGGCAAGAGAAGCAGTTTGTGTATGTACAAGCAATCACAGCAAAGTTAGAGAATAGGATGAGCTGAGACATTTAAAATCTGCTCTTCTGTCCCATTAAACTGTCCCAGTTACTATAAAGGTTGAAAGAGAATAATTTCCACATTGACCAGAAGTTGCTACCAGGTTGCCAAGCAAACCCCAACTTCTGTCTGAGATTTTTCTATGACAGAAACTCAGAGAGATATTTGGATGGATGTTCAAGGGCATTTGGCACTCATCAGGAGTAAGCAGTCCCACGCAGAATGTCAAGATATTCCCAAGAAGTAACGAGAAGCATTTTTCCCTGCAGCAAATCCCTGCAAAAATATGCCTAAGCCTTTTACACAAACTTGTTGTCTGGCTCCATCCCCTCTGTTTTTGTTTGGGGAGGGAAAAAAAGACTCCAGGCAAGTCTCCACAGAAATTCTGCACTGAACATTCCCCTTTCACCAGGCAAATACATTCACACAACAGAAAAGTCTTAGCTGTGCAGAGAGCCAAGTCTGGAAGAGAAGACAAAATGCCTGGCCACAGATTACACTGTAGCCCCTGCAAAGAACAGGTTAAGTCCAGAGCTATCTAAAAACTTCAGCAAACAGAAGGGCGGTTCGAGACACTGCAAGGAAGAAACAGAAGAGTCTCGGGAGCAATGACCTTTTGTTTCATGCTGCTGCCAGAGAAGTGCTTTAATGCAGAATGAATGTCAGACTTGGAAGACAATGCAACAGGAAGGTCCCTTAGAGAAAGAGAAGACATCAGACCCCCATAGTTGAGCAGAGAAACTATGTCAGAGGGATGAAAAAGGGACATTTTAAAGAGCAGCTTCAAGGAGGACAGCAGTTGGCTATGCGGAAGCCTGGAAAAGGCAGAGCGTTGTGCACAAAGTGACAGAATAACCCACCCAGGAAAACAGTGATGAAGCAGTTGATAGCAGGAAAGGAGGAAGTGCTAACACCTCATCTCTGCATACTAATAGCTTGTATCCCAATGGGAACTAGTCAAAGGATTGTTAACTGTTGTGTTTGGAAAAAAAACCACACAAATGAGCTTTGAAATCTCATCATGAGGTTCAGTTACTCAGAATCTCCAAGAAAATGTCTCTGTAGGCAGAGTTCAATAGAAGTAGAGGCCAAAGTTTAAAAACTAGTCAGGGTAAACAATATAAACGTGAAACTCGTCACTCCAAGAGAAAGAAAAATACTGGTATCTGAAATTAAACATTGCTCTGTGACCAAATACACAGACAAACATTGCCTCAAAATATACACACACACTTCAAAGACCTTTCAACATGCAACAGGAACCCTGATCTCTTAACAGCAGCATGTAAATTGCATAAAAAAGCTGCTACCTAAAGAGAAAAACAGAGAAACTGACTGGGAGTAAATCCTTAAAGAAAAACACCAAAAAGCAACCCCTTTCTTGTCATGTAGTTCTAAGGTGTTGCTCCAAACCTGCTCTGAAGAATGAGATCCACATGAGGCACTGAAACAAAAACTCACTGGCAGCCAGCAGTAACTGGTCTTGCTTCCAGCCACAGATACAAAGGAAAACTCTTCCTGCACATTATAGCAGAAAACCCTCCCTGAAACAGCACAGCCCAGCTGACATCAGCGTCACCTGACAGAGGCACATTCTGTTTTGCTGACAAGCTCCATCATCTCTGTTTTCAGCGATTCCCAAAACCGCTCCTTTGCAGAACGCTCAATACCACAAACCGAGCTTTGAAAATACCCATATGAGACTTCAGCAGATGCCATCGCCCTCTCCACCAAGCGTGACCACGACCAGGCAGAACAGCTTGCGCAGCTCTTCCAGACACAATCAAGCACAACTCCTGCTATTTATACCTCGTCCGCAGAACAGGAGGAGATTGTGCAAGGGCAGGTTTACACAAGCCACATGACTGGTGCACTATCGCAGCACCGCTTCGTTATGTCATTACGTGACGATCCTAAGGTGCCTCGTACCTGTTATTCCTCTAAGAAAAAAAGGACATATTTTTTAGATAAAAGACACCCTCCACTGTTTGTCTAGTTTAATCTACAACACCAGGCTGTACCAGCCTTGCCTTTTTGTTACAAACCACATTCCTGACCAGAACACGCCTGCAAACTACAGAACACAGTCAGAGTTCAATCATGCGCTTCTTCCACATCCTCCAGAAATTCAAGTCAGACTAACTCAGCCTTCAATTTTCCTGCCCCTAAATATTCTGACCAGGGTTTGCTAGAGGAATTACATATTAGTTTGAAATCTTGGAAGGAAGATTAAGTCTACTGTTTTTGAGGGGGACAAATAAACATATTCTCTAATTTTTTACTTTCTCACTTGCAGTTTAACTTTTATTTTACCAGGAGGAGGAAAAAAAAAATACTTTCAGCTCAAAAGAAACCTCCTTTTGTTTTAACCATGCCTGCCCCCTTTCCTTGGTCTCGAAGACAAGCGATAATCGAAGTCCATATCAGTAATCTGGAGATCCTGAGTCCTGCACACCCTGCTTTAATTCCTTCGTGTCTCCCTTAAAGGCAAGATGCACAGAAGCACTGTAAGTAGGTCAACAAAAAAGCCCCGCGGCCTACCCGCCACGCTGTAAGCCAGCCAAGTAACTCCATTAGGATACGTCAAGGGTGGCTAGATTTTGATGCAGCTAATTAGTTAGCTTAGGAGATGAAAATGGTATCTCAGGTGGTGACAGCAAAACCTTCAGAAAAATCTGCACAACACTGTCACAGGTGAGTCAATTAGTAGTCATAACAGGACTTTGAAAAAAAGACAGGTGTTTGTGTTAAAACAGTGGCTTCCAAAAGAAAAACAGGCCTAACAAGTCTTGTATTATGCTCAGTCGCATACGCATGCCTTTAACAGGCAGACCAAGCTGATGCTCACTGCTGAGCTAGCTTCTCATTACAATTTCCCTAAATGCAATAATGGGAGGCCTCGTGGCTACTTCAAGGCAAATCCTTTTCACTTCTAAAGCATAAAAAACTACCACGATTTTAGTGATACAGAAATAGCCCAAATAGAAACGATAACTGATGGCAGTTAATTCAATGCAGAGCAGATGCAAAAGTCATACTGCTAAAGCAGATAAATAAGCAGAGAGAGAGCTGACACTCATCTTCTTGTTTCCAGCCTGAGAAGTCTGAGATTCTCCATTAAATTATCTACATATGAGTATATTAAAAAAACCTGCAGTGTGCAATCATGCGGCATCTCCTAGGCACAGCTTACTGTAGTCTGACAGCTGGTTACTCCTATGGTTTTTAAACAGCTAGTCGGGGTGTTGGGGTTTTTTTTTAGTTGACTTGTGAAACATTGCAGGTTAAACTCAAAGAAATAAGCTCCAGGTTTAAACTTGTCCTGTTTTAAGGAAAATTTTCAAAAAATATCACGTGCAACGCTGCACTAGAGCTTCAGCTCACGGGTTTCTGGCCATTGCACATGACAAACTGAAGGTGTATTACCCCTCCAGTCAGTCTGTGAGTCATCTCCGTAGCTCTGCCAAGCTTCTGCAAAGTGCAAAATACAAGCATTGCATTTTCTAGCCTCGAATGCTAGCAGTAAAGGTGGAATATCAGTTATTCCCCCACCACATCCACCTCGGCAACAACAGACAAGAGGGCAGCGAGCGGTAAAATTACTGGAAATTTCCGTGTGGTGCAAGAGATCCTCATGAAATGACGCTGCTAAAAAGCACCGAACACAGGAGGCTACCTGCCTCTTGCCATCTCAAAGAGGATTAACACCCATCTATCCCCGGAGGGCCAAAGATAACTAGGGCTGCTGGCAGAAAAACAGGCTCTACCGACCGCCCTCATTCGGCTCCGTGAGGTGACGGAGCTGCCCGATGCGGCCCCGAACTGCCCCATGACCCATCCCAAAGTCGCTTTCCCACCCGCAGCGGGAAACGCTGGTTCCTCACAAGGGCTTCTCCCCGCGTTCACCCGAACGCTATTCGTGGGTGACCCCCTCCCCCGCCCCAAAACCTAAATAACAGACCCCCCCTCAAACCTAAATACAGAGCCCCTAAAACCTAAACACAGCTTTCCTGTCACAGCCACCTCCACGGGCCCGCAGGGCCGCTCCCCCCGCCATCGGCAGCTCCTGACGGGGCAAGAGCAGCAGCTTCAGGCCTGGCCACCGCCATTCTCCTCACAGCGCCCTCCCGCCCGGAGAGCGAGGGGACGCCGGGGCTGAGGGCGCGGAGGATGAGGATGAGGAGGCGGAGGCCGGGCCGCTTACCGGCCGCCAGCAGCCCGAGGAGGACGAGGAGCCGCTCCGCCATCGTTCCCCGCTCCCGTCTGCAATGCGGCGGCACCGCCGCCCCCCCGCCCCTAAATAGAGCCTGCGGCGGCGCCACTGCGCATGCGCGCCCACCGCCCCTCCTGTGCGCATGCGCGAAGGTCGGGGGGGGGTGCCCACCTCCCCTCCGCGCGTGCTCGGTCAGTCGGGCTGGAAATGGCTGCGGGCGGGCCCCCAAAGCCTGGGACAAACCGGGGATCTGTGGTTCCCTGGTTCCCCTGCGGGAGCAGCACGGGCGGGAGGGCACCCATCGCCTCCCCCTAGCCCCACTCTGGTGGCACCTCATGGAGGTGCACAGGAGCAAGGAGGAGATCTTCCACAGCAGATCTTCCCACTTGCAGGCTGTTCCCTGCGGCTGGGAGGGTGCTGCTTGTTCTCTGTTGTGGTTTGCAGGCTCCTGCGCCGTCTTGTCACCAGGTATCTGTGTGGTCCGAAGGAACAGTAATTAAATGTGCAATTAAGACAGATGTCCTGAATTGACTTGGTGTTTCCCAGCCTTACACCTGCCACATCCCTTGCACTGATGCAGCCACCTTGGAACAATAAACTAACCCAGGAAAAAATAAATACCCTGTATGCGCAGTGGCAAAATGCCCTTAACGTGTTAAGTCCTTACCTAGGTGTTCATTTTACAAGGACCAGACTTGATAACATTAAGCATTCACATGCTGTTTAAAGGTCAGGAGGAAGCGGATCTGCTCTGTTTCACTTCACCTATACCCAACAGCGTAACGCACATTTCTCCTTTTCTTACTAAGATGTTTTTCAAATGAGAAGCCAAGCTAAGCAGCCACTGTTATCTCACTCTTCTCTGCAAGACGGAGCAGGAGAGCTCGATGCTTCCGCGGGCCCTTTGCCCGCCTCGGTCAGCACAGCTCCCTGCAGAGCCTCTCCTACCCCACCGAAAAACAGAGCTCTTGGGTAATGCCCAAACCAGAGCCAGACACACCTGGATGGGATCAAGCGGGCAGAAAACCACCCAGAACAGCAATCCTACCCAGACTAAACAAGCAACCTTTACCCTGGTGCTAAAGCCACCTTACCTAGGCAGGGCTCAGCCTGCCTTATCTCGCACACAGTGTCGATGAGGCACCTTGACTTTCTAACCCGCAGTCAGCTAATGGCTTAGGAACGCTGAAAAAACCCCACGACACAGCTTTGTGAAGAACATTTTAAAGGGGGGTTAAGTGACACTGTCTGGAACAGGAGAGCCGTTTCAGCAAGCAAGGTGTTTTTCTTCTGTGCACTGAAGGACGGGGGTAACGAAGGACTAATTTTCATTTTGGGCAGCACGGCAGCCAGTGCCAGCCCAGGATTACCTGGAGATTCACCGGTGCCACCTAATTTGGGGATTTCCCCCTGCAACCCTCTCCTCAAGTACAGATCGTCTAATATCCATCCAGTAGCTTCATGACAAATTGTGCCCATGACAATAGCGTCACTGATTTAGCCATACTGCCTGGTAGTTTCCTCACTTAAAAACTGAGTTAAATAAAACGGCATCGAGAGCCCAAGCACTGGCCACCTGCCGTTGGCAACAGGGCTGTTTGCAAAAACAGGTTTCCCCTTTGTTTGGGAAAACCCCAAAGGGCAGCTCAGCTGGTTGAGACCAGGTCTGGCTCACAGAGGCGAGGACTGACCACGTGAAGAGGAGAACTGGCTCGGAGGGTGTGCGCTTTGCCCACCGCCTTCCGCTTTCACCGGGCTTCTGCTCAGATGGGGGGCTTTTCCCGGAGACAAACCTCCCAGATCAGGTGTCAGAAGAGGCTTCTCAAGAAGGAGCACGGCTTGCCACATACGGCTGAGTCACTTTGCTGTGGCTGGGAGGGACATCTTCCCAGCCTAAATTTGATTTTTAGCCCCGTTTTCTGGAAGGCTCATGCTTTGCATGGAGAAAGTGAGTAGGAAGAGCCCATCCTCCCACGGGCTGGAAAGCTGTGGTCAAGCGAAGGGACTGTCCCACAGCAAAACACGGCACACTGTGCAGGGCCTGGCGTCCAGGAACGCTGGCTCCCCCGCAGCCCGCCGGACCGGGCTGGCGCCAGAGCCCGGGTGGCTCCAGAAGGCCTGATGCTCAGTTTTGTCGTGCCTACGGCACATAAATTCCTCCTGTCATCGCCTCGCCCTCCTCGAGCCTGACTCTCCGCTTTGTGTGAGCAGCGCACGTGAGCCATCCCGGTTTGGCAATCTCGGGCGGGCGGCCAGAGGCCCCTGCGGCTCTGGTTTTGCAACCCGCTGCAGCCAGCTCTGCGGGACAAGCGCTCCCGTTGCAAAAAAACAGCAAGAACAGAGGCATTTTCTGCAGCTTTTGGACCATTTTGCCCTTTCCACTCAGACTGCAGCAGGCCATGGGAGAGGAAGCAAAGCCAGCCACCAGTTACAGCCCTGGGCACGTTGGAAGTTTGTTCCAGCCGTGACTCACAAATGGTTCAGCTTGTGGGTCCCAGCTGGACTAGCGACTCCCCACTTTCCGTGCCACTGACAGGCTGCAGAGAAATAGCTCCCACCACGACATGCAGGCACTGGAGCGTTTTCCGAATGGGAAAGCGATGCTGTGGGGGCTGCTCTAACTCCCTAACACTGCCCAAAACCCCTGAAGCAGATGATTCTTTACTGGATTAGCGGCCTGAATGTGCCCGGGGTGCAGAAAGCACCACACAACGAGCGAGACGGCAGCAACCCTGCATTTCTGCAGCCACTGATCTGTTCCTCTCCCCGGGATCCAGTTTGCTGTGGCAGCGTGGGGTGAAAGCATTTGAGGACCATCCCCTTTTGGCAGCTGCACCGCTGTGGAGCTCTCAATTAACACGGGCACGGCCGCTGGCCACGCTCCTTCCCACGTTCGGCTCAGCCACAGCTTGATTATCCAAAGGGGTCACATCAAGTGCCCTGGATTTTCCAAGCAAAGCATAATATAAAGCCTCCAATCTCATTTCAGTGTTTCCTTTGTCAGCTGTCACAAGTTTTTACATTTTAGTTACAAGCTGCGTTCTGTTTCAAGTTTTCATCAGCGTTTTAGGTCCTGCTTACTGGGATTAGACCCCGGTCCCAAGGCTGGCCACAGCCCAGGGCAGCTGCCACTTCAAACCACGCAGGATCAACACAGAGAGAGACAACAGCCATAATGAACCAGGATTTCTGAGCAGCACAGAGTGGCCAGCAAGGGAGATGGTTCCTCCTCAGTACAGGGGAATCAGCAGTGCAGCCTCATCTCACAAAGCCCGTGCTTTAAGGGGTATGCACAAAGAGCCAGAACCCCACTCCTGCTCTCCTTGTGTCATCTTTTCAGGGTTGGGAGCAGTGAGGAAGCAGCCAAACCTCTGCAATAAAGGAGAAACAGCTTTCTTTCTGTAAATGGAAAGGAGAAGCAAGTCTTTTTTTTTTTTTTCTTTAAATCCTGCTTCCGTCCAAAAACACCCTCAAAATATTAGTAATATACGTCTAGGTTACCCAGGAAGATAATAAAGAAAATTTAGTAACAGACTTAAAATATATATATATATCAGAAATACCAAGAAAATCAAGTCTGACAAAGCAAGAGAGGCAGATTTCAGGTCAGCTCTGGTTCCCCACTGCTGCTACGGCAGAGAAGCAGCTCCCAGCAGCCCTGGGAGATGCTCCCCTTTCCCTCCCTGGCTCGCCTATGGAGACTCATGGCAGACGACCTGGGCTGCTCGCGGAGCACCAAGATCCTCTCCAGCACCGGGGCGGGCAGGGCACTTCGCACGCACCCCGGAGAACGCGCTGCCAAGCCGCGTGTGCATTTTCCAAGCAAACACCAAACAGCGTGGGCAGGTCTGGCCCTTCGTTCGTATGGGGATAGCCAGTGCACGTGTGGGGACCCTGGGTGTGGACGGTCTCTCTCGCATTGTAATTTTTGGTGTGAAGCGGAGAATGGTTCTGTCCTCAGGGAACAAAACTGAGCATTGCTCAGGTTACATTCCTCCTTTTCCGTGCATTCGCTCCTAAGTGAAAGGCAACGCTTTCCCCATTCTCATCTTCTCCCTCCTCCTTTCTACAAAACATGGGGCTGAGTTCCTTTTGCTGGCCGCTTTGCAGGTTTTCAAGGGTCACACTTGGAAGCTGTAAGGACTTTTTTCCATCGGTGTGGACTATTTCAATCCAGCCCTTTCACAGCAGAGGGAAAATCCGCTTTGACTGGGTTCAGCTCACACAGAAGTGATCAGATAATCACGGGACTCCAGGAGCCACGGCTGCGAGAGAAAGCACAAGGTATTAGAGGCTTTGCAGGAAAAGAATAAGAGTTGGCAGGGGACAAGGAGCCAGAAGGGCTCCTGTGAGGAACCATGCTGAGAAGACACCCATCCCCAGCCTGTCCTCATATGATTTCCTCCACTGTTGAAACGATCGCTTTCTCTTCCCTCATTATCCACAGCGAAAGGGTGCGGCACTGAAGGGCATATGTGATTTGGGGAAGAAGACACAAAACAGAAGAGTTTGGGCTGGAAGTAAAAGCCTGAGCAAGCTGCCTTCAAACATTTGGATGAGCAAATAGGGTGTTAGCTGATGTGTAGGGAAAGAAATATAAATCACAGAAGCACAGACCTGGTTTTTGATTCATCCAGTGTGCTTCCAAATTAAGCCAGAACCTAGGTTTTTGGGTTTGTTTTTTCTTTCTCCTCCCCAAACCTACATCAGTGCTTGATCTAATGAGTTATGGTTTCATGTTTCTGGTCTAAAAATACAAGAGGGTTGTACTATTCTTTCCCCATGTAAACATTAGTAGAATGAACTTCTGACTTTCTAGTTCCCAACCCTTTGACTTCATCCTTTGTCTCCAGGCAAATCGGGGATTTGTGCAAGTAACATCTGTGACAAATCTGCTGGGTTTGCCTCTATGCAAAAAACCTTCTTTTTTCCACTGTTCTCTTCATTTTTCGGGAGGCGGGGAAGGCTACAACCCATTTGCAGTTTCTGAAATCCAGCTGCATGCAATGTGTATTTTCACTAGATCGTGTTCATTCCCAGTCAAACTACCCTCCCTGCTGACAATGGGTGTCAGCAGCAGATTGTCTTCATAGAGGAAACAGGGCTGGAGGCAATTACAGATTTTTTGGTGTCTGTATCTCCAGAAGGACATGGTGGAGCTCAAGAATATGCAGAGAAGGGCAACTGAAATATCAGGGGCATGGAGCAGCCATCTCATGAGGAGATGCTGAGATTCCTCAGTTTGGAGAGGAGGCTGAAGGAGGGTTGATAGGTTTCTATGGAGTCATGAAGGCAGTGAATAAAGTGAGTGCAGTGGGAATGGATATGGGAGATTGTATCATCCGAGATCTTAATTGCCAGCCCTAGAAACAGGTGGGGATCACACAGGGATGCTGTTTGCCGGTGCAGAGTCCACGGCCCCTCTTCTAGGTCACAAACTCTGGAGGCGTCAGGCTGCGCCTCGTCACACGTGATCCCGCCCCAGCTGCACCGCCAGGGGCCTTCAGACCAGGCAGCAGGTTTCAACAGAGCTCGCGACAGCAGCTGAACAGCGGCAGAGCTGGCACGAGTCTGGATTAACCAAAGTCACAAGGACGGGGAAACCGGCAAGCCCGGCTACCGCAGCCTCCACCGCAAGGTCTGTCGTCACCACAGAGCCACGCACCTGCACCCAGAGCCCCAGGCACCTTCTACAAAAAGGCTACAAATACAGAGGCTCGATCTCCTTCCTCCGTTGTCCCAGCCGAGCCTGGGATTCAGATGGCTGGAGCGAGCTGCCCGCTGTGGCATTCAGCCCTTGCTTGCTCCAAGTCTGACACACAGATCCAGTGTCAAGCTTCTCAAATCTCTTTTACTTTTCCCTCACCTTTCAGCTTCATAAGGAAAACGCACATTTCAGAGCATGAAAAAATGCCAGCTGGATTGTAGCACAAGCAGGGCAGACAGCTACGAGTCAACACCTTTGGGTTTCACAGGAGAATTCGGCAGCACCTTTCCCTGCCAGCAGCATCCCCTTCTGTGTCCTTCCCGCCGTTCATCCAACAGCAGCCAGGGAAACACTTGGGCATCTCCTCAAAACAGCGACCACAGGGCAACAGAGGTGTTTTCTGGATCCCGTGGGCAGCGCTGTGACTGATGGAGCACTTCCAGCCTGCTTTTCCGTGGCAATCACAGCTTCCATGATTGTCACCTGATGCGTGCCTTTGAGGCTTGCTCTTCACCTCTCCTCAGAAACAAACTGTTTCAATAAAGACTTGTTTTAACCCCCAATTTGCACATCACAGACATGAGAAGAGTCAGCACCACGTACCCACATGAACTCAGCTACAGCTAGGAAACAGCCAGAACAGAACTCACCATTCTGCTGGGCCTTGCTTGCCATGGTGGATGTCAGAGAAGAAACAAACCCCCTCGTATCCTTCCCCAGGGAAGAGC
Source organism: Streptopelia decaocto (assembly GCF_964273445.1). NCBI lineage: Eukaryota > Metazoa > Chordata > Aves > Columbiformes > Columbidae > Streptopelia > Streptopelia decaocto. The sequence goes on along the minus strand of NC_138659.1, from coordinate 34,218,960 downwards.
AGAGAAGCACAGGAGCTCAGCCCCAGCCCTGGCGCTGCCATCCAGCCAGCTGTACAACAAAAGCATGGCCAGGCCCATAGGAGAGAGAAAAGTGCAAGAAACCACTCCGTAAAGAACAGCAGATGCTATTCATGGCTCAACACACTGGGTCAAATCCACCATTTGTGGAAAGACAAGAGAAAAACTCTGGCCCAGGACAGCTCAGAAACCTACCACCCACCCAACAAAACCTAATTCACCCATCAGACCACCCTGCACCTGCCCTTTAAAACCTACCCAACAGCCGCCTCCCCTCAGGTTGTAGTTTTCCTGTTCAGCTGGGGCTGATCTCCCTCCTTGCTCCTTTAGTTGGACGAGGTTCAGAGCCACGTTCTGTCCTCACTAACAGATCTGCAAATGAGAGTTGATTAACCCTGAGAGATTTGGAAACTGTTTTTCCATGAAAAATGAGGATTATCAGGTTTGAGCTGCTCTTGTTTCACAAGGAAGCTTAGAAAGCAAACAGGTTTGCTCTTACTCAGTTTTCCTGATGCTGCCTGGGGCAATCAGAAGTCGTGTGGAATGTATAGTGATTTCTAGTAAAAGTGTCTGGGTTTCCCAATGATCTTTTCCTGGTTGCCCTGAGCAGCCGGCCCGATGACAGCTTCCCTACCAGCAGGTCCAACTGTTCTCCTGCCGCTCTCAAAGACCACCATATGGCAGTGGTTCCTCCCACAGGTGTCCACACAACGCGGGTGACCTCCAAGGTGGACCCGGTCCTTCCCCCTCTCTCAAACCTACATTTATTACACCAGAAGGGTCCTGCCCTATGTCACGCACCCTCTCTCGTTCCACAACGTGCCTTCCAAATGAGACTGGCCACGTCCAGAGCTGCCAAGGTGGAGAAGCATGTCTCACCCTCGGAGGCAATGGTGCCATTTCCTAGGGATCTTCCTGAGGTCCAGCCACAGGGCTTGGCTGACCACATGGACATCCCGGTGAAGTCCCCCTGGTTCTATGTCCGTTATCCACTCCGGTGCTTTAGCTTCTTCAGTGGAAAGGCTCTTCCCATTGTGAGCAAGGCTTCAAAGGTCCCGGTCCCCTTCTTGTGTGTCAAGTAGCAAGGATTTGGTTATCGCCAAGCCAGACAAGGTTTCCAGGCAGAGGCGTTATCTTCCCTTTGTCAGCAGACCAACAAGACTACAGCGTGACTACTGGGGGGTGTCAGAAGCCACCGTCTGCCCTTCTGCAAACAGCGGCTGAGCTCCGGGAAGAACTGAAACACCCCCTACAACAAACAACCCCCTGACAGCCAAGCAGACCAGCAGCACTCACGTGCAATGTGAGCTCTGACCCTTCCGCTGGAGAATCTCAAACCTGAAAGGTGTTTCAGGATGGAACGAATGTATGTCTGTCCCGACAGGGCTGAATCGAAGTTCTGTTGGGTCCCCAGTGATGTTCACAGTGAAGCATCTGCCTGAACCGATGCTGGAAGGGCCACCCTGCTGTCTCTTGCACCCTGGTCATGCGCTCCTGCCAGTTCCCTGTCTAGGGACAAACTGACCCTGAGTGGAGCTGATGGGCTCCTGACCCAACTAAAAATTCACCCTGCAAAGGAAAAGACAAAAGAAAACACAAAAGCTAGGTTGTCAGGCTCACATTGCTTCAGGGGCCACAAGGGGACAGGGAACGTGTGCTGAGCACAGGACCATCTCTTTGCTTGCCCGCCTTAGGTGGGTTTAAGCACATCATGAAACTGACAGCCACAGAAAAGATGAAACACGATTAGGGTAAGGAAATAAGCTGTATCGATAAACCTCATTGAGAGCACTCAGCTTAAGGACCTCCTTCCAGCCTAAGGTTGCACCAACATTTGGGAGCCTTTTGATAAAACCACACTGTCTCACAAACGTCTTGACACCAAGTGTTTGGCTAATTAATAAGTCACCATAGCCAGAATTTCTTTTCCTGCTCTTAAGACCATCTCAAGATGTTCTGGGTGAGGAGCAGAAGAGGACAGCCTGCAGCAGAGAGCATCCCTGCCGTCACTCTGCTCTGTGCCCCGTATTCCACCATCAGTGGCAGTTTTAAGAGGAGTTAGCAGCTAAGCCACTGCACAGCAAAGCTGAATCTTCCCGTTTTATAGCATGGGCTTCAGAGTAGTACAGACTAAGCTTGGTGCGACCTTGCAAATCCCTTTGCAAACACCCGCTCTGCTGTAGAAACTTTCCGAGCAAAACCCAGCAAGGAACACCCAAAAGCCTGAGTCACCCTGGGGTTTTCTTGGTGCCAAGCACTTCTCAATAAGAGCCAGATCTCGCTTCCTTCTCTGGGAGAGGAGAAAATGGACAAGTTGTGGTTCTGCAGACGTTTCCCCTCCCACTGGGGCTCAGAGGGGGTGACTGGTGCCCTTCAGCACAGTCATCTCCTTTTAACAGGCGTTTTCTCTTTATATGTCAGTCTGGATCGTCAGGCAAAAGGAGCTTGCTTTGGTTGATCCTAAATAGACTTCCCTGCCTTGAATGGTGCATTGGGAGAGTGGGGTGCTCAGATGGGGAGCTTTCCATGTTTGTGGAGAGCAGGAGGACCCTGACTTTACCCACCTAAGGATACTGCTGTCCTCACTGAGGTGCTGCACGCACACACTTGCAATCTGCATATGATCCCCACTCTTTTCCCTGTGCCGGAGGCTTAAAAAGGCCAAACCAGAAAGCACAAGGCTTCCTGCTCAACTGAGAGAGCGGCAGCTTGGCCTTGCTGGCTGTCCCCAGGGTGGGGACACGAGAGGTGTTTTCTCCTGGTGTCACTATTCTAAGGTTTGCCTCTCTGCTCGCCAGACGGCCCCCCGGCTTCGGCTGCTCTCATCACGCCAAAGCGAATCTTTGCATTGCAGCTTTGGGAAGTGTTTGTGCTGGTTAAAAATAAACCCAGTTCTTTATTTCACCCTCAGCAGTTTTCAAGAAGCGGAATTGAAAAGGGAACAGAAAACGCGGAGCAGGACCGTTTGAGGTATTGCACACACGGCGTGCGGGGCTGCAAGGGAAGGATGCGCGGAGGTCGGTCAAAAGCACGTCGGCTGTGAACACTGAGTTTCCCACCAAGCTCCCACTCTAATTATGAACTCTTATTTTAAGCATACCTGCTGAGGAATCAAAAAAAACAATAATCAGCTTAAAAAGTGTCTCTGGGGAGCTCAAGTGATGAGATTTGCTGGGGATGCACAGCTGGGAAAGCAAAGACGAGGCGGCAGCCGTCGGTGCGGACATGGGTAGACACTGGCCACGTGTCGGTTCACCATGGAGAGCAGCAGCTCCTTCTGTGGGCAACTTACTGACAGAGGACGGGCTGCACAGCGCCCGGGGGAAAGCGCTGCTGTGCCGGACGCTGAGCGCGGTGCTGCTGCTTCCCTTGCGGAAACCTCAGCCTGCTGCCCCTGCAGCGCAGAGTTAGTTTCTTCAATGGACCCAGGCCCAGATGTTGTTAATGAGTCAGGCCTGGCCTCCGGCTAGTGCCCCAAGTTTATGGATTGCCCTTTCCATGCTCTTTGCTGGCTGTTCTCTCATCTGGGTCCCCTCAGCAGGGCTGCCTGTCGGACTTGCTGCCCTCCTGCCCTTTGTGGACACTGCTTTTCCTTCTTCCATAGCAATGCAGGCAGCACCTTCCCCTCAACACCTGACATACCAGGGCTGTACGTCGCGGTGTCAGGTCTGAAACACCCCTGGGGGGGCTCTACCATCAAGGAGAGGCATTAAAATTTAGAGAGAGGCTGCTATCAGCAGCAGAGATGCCAAGAGGAGAAGGTGAGGGCTGGGCAGGAGCCGCAGGCTTTGTGCTTCACCCGAAAAAAGAGAGGGGGAAGGAGGAACCGAAAGCTGATGTGGGCTCTGGCCATGCTCACTTTCCTGGGAGAGGATCCCCTCTCCAAAACCGAAGCCTCCCGCTCCCCGCAAGCGCTGGGACCGGGAAAATGGGCACCAGGTGGCGCCAGGAGCCCGCGCGGTTCCAGGCAAGATGCTGTTACCGTCACCTGAAGATGCTGTTACGGTCACCTGAAGATGCTGTTACCGGTCGCCTGGAAGATGCTGTTCAGGCACTTAGTTTCAAGTTTTGGCCTTTTTTATGGTCTTTGGCGTGAGACCCATCAGCGGCGGGGGGAGTGAAATGCCTTCGTGCAGTTTATGGGAGAAAGAAGTTCCAAGAGGAAAAGTCCAAGGAGAGGTGGATCCGTGATGGAAAAATGGCATCTGGCCCTTGGAGGAAAAGCAGGATCATCACATTCACGTCCTCATATCAGCCCCCAGGCGGTGAGTCATCAGGGCTGTTGTTAAGGCATCTGAGAGTGCTTCTCGTGAGAAGGTCAGGTATAGGTTATGGGTAGGCACAGTGCACTCAGCTGGAAAACTGGGCTCATCTTCGGCTCAAGCCGACTTTTCCCTCGGGGCACAGGTAGCCTTGGTGCTCTAGGATGGCTATGGGTGAAACCACACGCGTGTTGCTCCCAGCTCTGAGGGTGATGTGCCCACACCCTGGCACTGAGACAAACCTTTTCCCTCTTGCGTGGTGGATCTTGGCTCTAGACTCAGCTCTGCGACCTGTGCTGCATGTGTTAGTTCAATGTGAGCATTTGTGTGGCTTTAGGTTCCCCATCCCTTTGGCTAAAGGAAATACAGGGCCTATAGGAGGCAGAGACCTTCTTCTGACATGGGTCCTGGCTCCCTAGGCCAGCTCATGCAGCTGTAGAAGGTCCTCAACCCAGCACCAGCGGGGAGCAGGTCCCACCAGCAGCCACCCCGCTGTCCCCAGGAGGGACACCCTGCCATTTGCACGTGCTTGTCCCCTGAAACAAATGTATCCAAGCCCTTTTGGCAGCTGTGGGGTGATGTTTCCTGGGCTGTGTTTGCAAAAGGCCCTGGCACAGAAGGAAACGGGGTGTTCGCGACTCTTACTTTGCAGCTGGCAGGTCGTCCCTGCCACGCACCGTCACCTCTCCGGGGATGTGCTGAGAGCAGCTCAGTGCAGCACAGGTGCCTGGCCATGGAAAGCAGAAGGAAGGCTGCCAACGGGTCTCCAGCTTCCTGGGGAGCAAGAAATCAATCCGAAATTAGTCCCTGCAGATTCAGCCTTGAAACAAAGCCAAGGCACCTTCTCCACCTCATAACCCCAGACAACAGACATACTCCTGCTTTCTCTCGTTTCTGAGCCACATCTTGACCTCCTGGGGAATAAAATTCTGTAGTGCCTCAGGGGAAGCAGCGAAGACGAGGAGAGCTGAGTTTCCCTTGCGCCACAGCTTCCAGCCCATTTCCAGGAGCCCTGTCGCCATGTCCTCCTGCCAGGTGCCACCGGATGGCACTTGAAGGGACGTGAGTACCCAATTTGGCAACATCTAACATGCAGAAATATTTCTAGGCAGACACTGCTCCAGCGCTAACAGAGCACCAGCCAGCAAAGGCTTTTTCCAGTCGGAGTCCAGCCTGGTCACCGCCACATCATCAGCTCGGGCTGAGGGCAGAAAATGAGTGTCAGATGCCTTTGTTCCCTGAAAACCCAGAGCATCCTTGTTGCTATAGCAACGTGTCCCCCTTTCCTTGCTCCCGATGTCGTTCTGGGGACCACACGGCAGGCGTGTGTGTGCATGAGGCAGGGAGGAGAACAGTATCTGTTATCCCGGGGGGAAGAGGATAGGTGACAAAGGGAATGTGATCCCACGGCCAGCCAAGAGCGGGGGAAACACAACTCTACCTCTCCCAGCACCTCTCTTGGCAATGTGCAGGGAGGAGAAGGCACTTTGTTCCTCCCTGCACCAGCTTTATTTATTGATGAAGCAGGAAGGTGATCTCATTCGCAAAAGCATCCTACAAAGGCAGTGACACTGCTAGTGTGGGTGTCCCACTCCCCACCAGCCTCTCTCTGCCCTTTTCTCCAAGTTATTTACATATTAGCATTGTATTTTCACCAAGATCTCCTCTGCCCACAAAAAATCCAAGGCAGAATTCCCTGTTTCGATTGAAATAACAAGCAAGGAGCTTAAAAATGTTTCGAAACCCCACAAAACTCCTGCGGCATGCGGCCAACCAGACTTATCTGCCCTTTTTGACGTGATTAACCTGACAGCCTACGCAGGCCTGATCCTGCAAGCCCCGAGTTCACCTCATTTAGGTTGAGTTTGCAAGACTTCGCCCCAGCTCCATCGGCGATGCTGCGGCAGCCATGGCAGGGCTGTACCATGCACAGACTTACTGTTTGCGGGACACCAAGAAAGCAGAAGGATAGATAGAAGGGTGGATGGATGGATGGATGGATGGATGGATGGATGGATGGAGTCCATACCATAAACGTCGCACCCAGGCTTTCCTGCACCGATGTGTGTGTACAAACTGTGCCACCAGCCCCACACACCTCCAGGCAACACCACACAGGTCAGCAACACCCTCACGTTAATATTAATATATGTCTTTACATATATGTGAGTACGCGCATGTATAGGTTTGCACACATCGAGTGTTGCTGCGACACAGTGCTGGCACTCCACGTGTAAACCTGAACATATTAGCTTCACTAATAGGAAGCCACTAACGAGCTTATGCAGGTCATCGCACATGAATGCTAAGAAAACTTGCATTTTTTGCCTATGCTACATGCGCAGCAGAAAAACTATGTCAGGAATGCGAAAGAGGGCTGAAACTTTTTATGAGGACTATTTTTTCGGATCTCTCTCTGCCTGCAGAGCCAGATGTCTCCCAGCTCCTCAGCGTCTAAAGTTACAGAGCTCGGAGGGAGCTGCATGAATTTCTGCACATAAACCAGATTGGCTATTTCTATACGATCTAATGCCCCACACCTTAATCCTGGCCTGTGGGGACAGTGACAGCCAGTGTCCCCCAAAGCTCCTGGTCTGCTCGCAGTAAGATGCTCTGACTCCCTGCTCTCCCAGGGCACACAGGCGTGTGCTCGCCGGCACGGCACACCGTGTGCATGGGCATCGCACGGGGCAAACCCACCCGCAGCCCCTGTACCGGGAGAAAACGGAGTTCGGTACTTTGGGGAGGAAAGTGCTGACCCTGAAGCCAGATTTGGCCATGGGGTAAGGAGAAGGAGCCTTCCCATGCCTGTGAGGTGGGCATGGAAAAGATGGAGCCAGGTTGCTTGCTTGGTGGGAGAGCAGAGAGCTGGGAGAAGAGAGATTCAGAGCAGATAGGGGGAGGAAGCTTTTCCCCAGGAGAACAGGCTGCCTGGAGAGGTTTTGCAAGCTCCGTCCTTGGTGCTTTGCAGGATGAAGCCCTGACCAACCTGGTGTGACCCCGCACTGGACAGGAGCCTGTGGCCCGAATCACCCCGCGGTGCCTGGGAGGGGACTCACCTTGTGCCCGCTGGGGCAATTTCCCGGGGTGTCTGTGCTCCCAGCCCCTCATTCCTTCCCACCCAGCTCCCAGGCGGCCCCTTCTAGCCCGGGACGAGATCTCAGGGCTGGGGCCGGCGACTCCCGGGTTGCAGCCCCGGCGTGTCGGGCAGGGAGCGGGCAGGGAGCGGGGAGGTTGGCCCGGGGACCCTGCCCGACTCCGCCCCGGGACCCGCGTCCAGGAGCCGGGACCGCTCCCCCCGCCGCCGGCCCGGGAGGGAGGAAGGAAGGAAGGAGGGAGGGAGGGAAGAGGGGAGGGAGGAAAGGAGGGAGGGAGGATGACAGCGCCGTGAAGAAAAGCAGGGGACCCGCTGCCCTCCCTCCTCCCGCACGGCAGGACCAGCCCAGCTCGCCCCGCGGAGCGGCCGCCGCCGGGTAGGTGCAGCGGGGAGCGGGAGCGATGGGGCCGAGACCGGGAGCGCAACCGGCGAGCGGGAGCGATGGGCAGCGGGAGCCCCGGGAACGGGAGCCCCGGGGCGAGGGGGAGGATGGCGGCGGGGCTCAGGCCTTTCCCTCCCGTCGCGGAGGGTTGTTGCGCGAAGTTGGGGGTGCGAGGAGGGACCACCGCCCCGACCCCCCCAAGCCCCGGGGCAGCGGGGAGGCCGGAGGCTCCGCGGCTGCATCCCCCCGCGGGGCGGCCCCGGGCTCCGCCAGCTCCTTTGTGCTCCCTCCGGCCTCGGCTGCTCCTTTGTCTCGGTGCGGGGCCCCCGCCGCCCCGCTCCCGCAGCGGGGCAGCCCCCGCGGCGCTTCCCCGCCGGCCCGGCAGCCGGATTCCAGCGCCCTGCCTTGGGAGAGAAAGTCCTGCCGGCACATGACGGCCCGAGCAGCTCTCTGGGTTCTGCTTTCTTTAGGGGCGAAAAAATACCGAAATAAGGGCAGGCTCTCCCGCTGCAGCGCTGAGATTCCACCCGGAGCGAAGCGCGTCTGGGTCAAGAAAAGGAGACTTTCTCACAACCGTGCTGGAGTTGCATCATCCGGCCTGTCAGCCCCTACCAGGGAGCAGTGGAAAGTTGTCCTCACCCTTCCCCCTCCTGCCCCAGGCCCTTGGGACACCCCGGCCCTTCGTCACCAAGAGCCAGCGGCTTTTCTGCCGGAGCCGGGCGCAGCCATCTCATCAGCCCCCGACGGGCCCCAGGCACCCAGACAAGACCTGGCTGGTTACTTGGAGAGGAAAAGGCCACCTGGGCAGAGTCCCCGCTCAGTGCCTGCGGGGATTTCCACAGCCACACTTGGGGGAGCTGCCTACACCCCACTGCCTTTGCACCGCGGGACCCAAGCCTGGTTTTGGTCCCTCGGCAGAAAGTGTCTCCTTTTCCACACACAGCCAGCTATTTACGACACCGTGCCAGGACAGGGATTTAACATTGCAATTTTCCCACATCTGCCATGTTGCTTTGGTGTAAGACTGATTTTTCACACTGCTGGTCTCCCTGCGCTGCCGGGACGTGAGCACACTCTGCATTTTCCCCAGGGCAGCAGGGATTCACTATTCCCCACCAAACATCTCTCACTGCCAGTCCCCATCAGAGGGCTACAGATGCCCGTCTCGGGGTGAAAGGGGAGTGGAACAGGGCACAGAGCGAGCAATGCCCCTGATTTTTGGGGTGGGATTGGTGGAGGAGCTCCCAGGCTAGCAGGAAGCATCAGGGAGCAGGAGCGCGGGGCGGTGGGAGGGACTGTGGGCTCTGCGCCCCAGAGAAAGGGCGCATTGAGGCCGTGACGGGTACTTGCGGTTCGCAGCGTGGCCGGGGGATGACAGCGTGCACAGCGGCCGGCATTGTGCTGTCGGCACCAGGCGAACGGGACCAGGCGCTCCTCCGGCTGTCTGGGTGGTCTGCGCTCCGGACCCCCCCTGCTGCCTGGCAGGTTGGCGCCTTCGGTCACATACTTTTGCTGCAGGTGATGCTGCAGAACCCACCCCGCCAGCATCCATGGGTTCCAGCAAGTTGGTTTCAAGGTTGTAGTCTTGTTAGCCAGCTCAGCTGGTCCCCGCTTGTTCCTGGTCTCGATCGAACCAGGACAACGCAGCCTGATGCACCTGCGGATGCACAATTTTACTCCCATGGCCAGCACTGATGTCTCTGAAAGTCCCATCACATTCACCAGCAGCAGCAGCTCTCCTGTCTCCTGGGTCGGGAGAAAACACGTCTCTTTGGACGCCAACCGAGGAGAGGGACAGCAAAGACCACGCTGTCCTGGCCACAAAGCCTGAGCTGGTCCTGTCACCAGCACTACCTGTCCTGGCCACAAAGCCTGAGCTGGTCCTGTTACCAGCACTACTGTGCCCAACACCAGCCCTTAAATCCTTTCTCAGCAGCACTTTTTGGAACACAAGGAGCAAGGACATCTCGTCTGGGTCACCACAGAGCTCACTGTGCCCCCTCAGGGGGGACAATAATCAGTGGACCGAAGACAACCTCGTGCACCTGGCGTTCGAGAGCACATGCAATGAAAAACAAGTTGTTTCAAATTACGCTTGTTTGTACCAACACCCACTGCCCCTGAGCATAATCTCTGCCCTCGCCCACGTCCTTCAGCCCTGGGGTGCCCGGTGAAGAGGAGAACAGAGGACCAAGCCGAGGGGCAGAGCCGAAGGGAACGAGAGGAGGAGGAACAAGCTGGGCTCTCGCCTTAGCTTGAAGGACCAAACCCGTGGAGAAGCAAACCCCTGGCCATGTCCCCTGAGGGCTGCCCGAACAGGGGACAACACCTCTGTCCCTCCCACCCCCAGGGGACACCGCGGGGGCTGCTGCAGGCGCCAGTGCCCTGTCCCTGCACAACCAGGGAGACTTTGCTTTCCTTCCCAACTTTCTCCTCCAGTTTCCAGGCTCCAATTTGGCGAGGCTTGAGGCTATTCTAGGCAACTTCAGAAACATCCTATGTGGTGACCTTTTTTTTTTCTTTCCCTTTTTTAGCTTGAATACACATGTTTTTGAGCAAAAGCTACCTGCCCAGACAGGCTGCCTGGCTGCGCCGTGGGGCAAGCCGCAGCAGCGCTGCGCCGGTGCCATGCCTTGGAGAGGGGCCAGGGCAGCATGGAAATTGCTGGGACGTGAAAGGGGAGAGGGAAGTGTCGGTGGCGCGTTTCCCGAGGCCAGCCTGGGGAGGAAGTGGGGAGCGGAAATAGTTGATAGAGTTGATAGAGGGAGCTCGGGGTGGGGTGTTTTTCCCCCAGGTTGCAGACAAAGAGCAGTGAGGAGAGCAGATAAGCCTGTGAGCCTTATCTCTTTGTTGTTCCGCCCCTGTGTTTTGTTGGCTTGTGCTGCTGCTGTTAATCTGATGAAGCAAAGCATCGTGGAGGGAATTAATCTGGAGGCAGCCGCAGGTCCCCACGGGCAGGGATGCGCGAGGGCAGGCGGGGAGCTGCGTGGACAGAGGGTCTCGGGCAGGGAGGAGCTGGCGATGAGGTGCTTCACCACCATTCCTCATCCAGGAGCTCAGTCGTTGCCTGTTGAGTCACCGAAGGAAAATGTGACTTCATCCAGTCGCACCTCCAGCCGGCTCTCCCGCCAGCCCGCCAGCCGCTTTCCTTTCCTGGATCCCACGCGGTAGGTGTTGCGGCAGCTGGAGGCGGGGATGAGAACCGCAGGGCTTCGTGAAACACCTTTCCTGTCCCAAAACTGAGCTGAGAACCCCGGCTCTGCTCTGCGGGCAGGCAGTCTGTGAAATGCTCTGCGGAAGGGCCACAAGGGCATCCTTCCCTTGCTGCTCTTGCCCCGGGGCTGTGCTGCTCTTCTCACCCCACTTAAAACACCGATGGGAACATCCAGCTGGGAGCCAACGTGCTGCAGCAAACCCAAACCATCCGGCATGTCCGTTACCGTCTGAGTCCTTCCCTCTCGCCGCGGCAGGGTTAAGTTCACTTGCTGGTAGTGGCGGGTATCCATCCAAGCAGCTTCGCGTGGGAACATCACCCCCACCACGGCTCGAAAGAAAAAGCCCCTTTGCTGGCTTTGACTCAGCTGGGAAATCCACAGAGCCTTTTATCATCTCGACAGAGGGAATTGTAACCACCCCTGCTGAAATGAAAAGCATTTCCAGCCGGAGGGGTGGGACAAGGCAGGGAACAGTTCCCCACAAGCTGCGTGTGCTGCCGTCCAGGGTGTCTCGGTTTAGCGCTCGTGGAAATCATTCTGCCTTCCTTTGAGATGCGCAGAGTGGCCAAGCCACTGCTTGCTGTGGCCAGAGGTGATGTCCGTCCATCTGTCTGCTCACACGGACATCCCCCAGCAGCATCCCGGCGTCTCCCCTTGCACCTCCCGTCCCGGTGGGGAGCATGCGGGGCGCACAGAGCCCCTCTGTTCCCGCTCACAAAGGGACGCTTGTGGCTCGCACGCTGCCCCGGCCCTTGTGGGCCCCAGCAGGGACGAGCTTCGGGATGCCGAGCAGCCCCGGCCAGCCTTGCCGGGTCACCCCCTGTGTCCCCCAGCCTCGCCGGGTCACCCCCCGTGTTCCCCAACCCTGCGAGGGCCCCCACGCCTGTCGCCACCACCCTGCAGGTCCCCAGGCAGGACATTTGCAGCTGACTGTTTATTTAACAAATTGTGTCTGCCCTGAGTCTGTGAATCGGGGTGTTTTGCCAGCGCTGCTGGAAATGGCTCTCTGTGTCATCCCTGTGAATAATTCCTGATCTGTGCATCACTTGTGGTCTGAGGACATTAAGAGGGGGGGAAAAACCCCGGGCAGGCTTTGCTCAGGGATTTTGCCCGAGCAAACTAGGACATGCCGTCCTTCCCGCACGCAGCGAGGGGACGGTCCCCCGCACCAGGGGGGCACGGGCAGGGCGCAGAGCACCGCCGCTCCCAGGATGCTCCAAACCCCCAAGTCCTTTGCAGCAGCAAACCCAGCGCTGAGAGTCGCGGCCACACGCCAAGGGCTTTGTATATTTTATTTCTTCTCCCGGTTGCTCAAATACTCCGACAAGTCCTGTCGTCACAGGGCACAGAGTGGGACCGAGGAGGGGGGAACTGGGCTGGCGAAAGGCACCTGCCCCAGCCACTGGCTTGTCCCCAAGGAGCAAGGTGCTGACAAACCGAGCTAACGAGGCCGTCAAACATGCAGACAGGCGTGTGCGGGGGGACGGCGGTGCCACTGGCTGCAGGGGGAGCAGGGGGGCTCTCCAGGGTCCCTGCATCGCCCCCGAAGCATCGGCTTCCTGGGTACGTGGGGGCGGGTGTCTCTTTTTTGCAGCTTTTGCTGGGAAGGAGGCGGCTCAAAGCCAAATCCCAGGAGCCGAGTGGTTTGTTCGAACTGGGAAACTCCAGTGAGCAACACCAAAAAACGTACATTTTGGCCCCGGCCGTTGGGGAGGCTGGAGCGTGACGCAATGCTGGCAGCGCTCCCCGCTCCACACCCTGCCCAGGGCCCGCGCTCCGCGGGGGCCCCCAAAATACAGGGCTCCGTGGGTTCCACCCCCCTTCACCCGTGCAAGCTGGGGTCACGCTGCCAGGAGCCAAACCCCATCTAAATAAACTTTCCCTGAGTCACGGAAAGTCTGGCCAAGAAAGCAGGACGAGCAAACAGCATCACCCGTGCGGCCATGGGAACGGGCGCCAGGTCATGTCGCCAGCAAACCCCGTGCCTGTAAAGCTGCACACGTGACACACGCTGGGGACCCGCCACGGGTCCCCAAACTGCACCTTCGGTCCCCATGATCTCAACCACGTCCTGATTGGGATGTGGGTTTAGTGCAACTCAGAGCAGCTCCAGCTGTCACCCCGATTTCATCAACACTGGGAGGAAGAAGAAGAAGAGGAAGGATGCGGGGGAGCCTTTTCTGCTGGGGGAATGCTGAGCCTCCTGGCAGGTTTTGCATCCTTTGCCGAGCAGCCACACCATCCTTTGGGGTTGTTTTCCTTTCGGAAAAGCCCTCAGAAACACTGGACGCCTCGAGGGGGGCTGGTGGCAGGAGCGGCGTTTTCTGCCCTGACGTTGTTCCTGGAAACCCCCGTGTTTCATTTTCATGACAGCCGCTGCTGCCGTGCTGGGGGAAGGCGGAAACCGCGTGGCCCCGTGCTGGGGCCCTACGTCCCTCCCCAAAAGCAGCTCTTCCCAGGGGCTGGGAGCCATGATGCCCCATGGACGGGGATGCTCTTGCTGCCAGCAGCAGGTTTTTGGCCGGCGGGGAGCACGGGCAGCTGTCGGGGCGATGGGATTGGATTTCAGGGCTGGCAGGGGCCGCTGGTGGAGGCGCGGGAAGGGATCCTGCCCGGGAGATGTATCTTGGGAAGGAGGAGGAGCAGCTGATGGGAACTTTGGGCAGCTGCTCCTCATGGTATGAAGGAGCCTCCGCTTTTCTCTTGCTCTTATCAGGGCTTTGCTGACCCTCTTTCTGCCCCGAGCAGGGCAGAGGATGCCGGGGGGTTAGCCCAGGACACCTCCCCGGCGGGCGGGAGGGACGCCAGTGTACCCCACCATGGAGATCCGACGTGCTCTGCCCCAGGATGCCCGGGAGCTGCTGCACTGCCTGAAGATGAGGAGCAAGTACGCCGTCCTGCTGGTCTTCGTCATCGGCCTTGTCATCATCGAGAAGGAGAACAACTTCATCTCCAGGTAGGGAGCGGGTACCTGGGCCACCCCACGCTATGAGCCTGTATCTCCCCCATGTCCTGAGCTCCTGTGCAGCAGGAGGCCCCCAGAATCTCCCGGCTGGGCCGTGGGGTGGCCGCACTCCCCTCCAGCCTGGGCTGGTCTCCCCACAGGGTGTCGGACAAGCTGAAGCAGACCCCACAGGCGCTGGCGGAGGCCAACGGCACGGAGACCAGCGCGGCGCCGGCCGAGAACGGGTCGCTGGCCTCGCTGCAAGAGCTGGATGCCGCCTTCTCCCAGCTGAGGTCCCGCCTGCACAATGTCACCCTGCAGCTGGCCGGTGACGGGGACCCCGGGCCACGGCGGCACGTGCTGCTGATGGCCACCACCCGCACCGGCTCCTCCTTCGTGGGGGAGTTCTTCAACCAGCAAGGCAGCATCTTCTACCTCTTCGAGCCCCTCTGGCACATCGAGAGGACGGTGACGTTCGAGCAAGGGGGAGCCAATGCGGTGGGTTCAGCCTTGGTCTACCGGGACGTCCTCAAGCAGCTCCTCCTTTGTGACCTCTACATCTTGGAGAGCTTCATCTTGCCGGCTCCCGAGGGCCACCTGACGCCCTTCATGTTCCGACGAGGCTCCAGCCTCTCGCTCTGCGAGGAGCCCGTCTGCACACCCAGCGCCAAGAAGGTCTTTGAGAAATACCACTGCAAGAACCGCCGCTGCGGCCCCCTCAACATCACCCTGGCCGCCGAGGCGTGCCGGCGCAAGCAGCACGTGGCCCTGAAGACGGTGCGAATCCGGCAGCTGGAGTTCCTGCAGCCGCTGGTGGAGGACCCTCGGCTGGACGTGCGCATCATCCAGCTGGTGCGCGACCCCCGCGCCGTCCTGGCCTCCCGCATGGTGGCCTTTTCTGGCAAGTACGAGACCTGGAAGAAGTGGGCGTCCGAAGGAGAGGCTCCCCTGCGCGAGGAGGAGGTGCAGCGGCTGCGCGGGAACTGCGAGAGCATCCGGCTGTCGGCCGAGCTGGGGCTGCGGCGGCCGGGCTGGCTGCGGGGGCGCTACATGCTGGTGCGCTACGAGGACGTGGCGCGGGCGCCCCTGCAGAAGGCAGAGGAGATGTACCGCTTCGCCGGGCTGCCCCTCACCTCCCGCGTGGAGGAATGGATTGACAAAAACACGCAGGCACCTCGAGACGGCAGCGGTGTCTATTCCACCCGCAAGAACTCCTCCGAGCAGTTCGAGAAGTGGCGGTTCAGCATCCCCTTCAAGCTGGCGCAGGTGGTGCAGGACGCTTGCGCCCCGGCCATGCGGCTCTTTGGCTACAAGCTGGCCGGCAACCCCGCCGTGCTGGCCAACCGTTCCTTCAGCTTGCTGGAGGAGGCACAGCCCTCCTGGGTCACGTAACGGCGGGGGGAACGGCGGCGGGGGGGCAACAAGGGGCTGCGGCCGCGGTCCCGGCCGGCCCGGAGGAGACCCGGGGGTCCCTGCTTGTGGAGATGCTCCTCACCACTGCTGCGTGGAAATCAGCTGTCCCAGGAGCCAGAGCATCCTGGCAGAGCCGGAGCATCCTGGCAGAGCCCGTTCTCCAGGAACGGGGAAATCGCAAGGGTGGGGCGGTGGGGAAGAGCCAGGGTTTGGGCACCAGGGCCACCTCCCCAGCTTGGGGGCTGTGCCGAGGAAGAGGAGGGTGAGCAGAGGGCGAGGGGGCAAAGCACCTCCGCCTTGGCCCCCCAGCTGAGAAGAGGAAACGACAAGACCCTCAAGGTGCCAGCAGGGACCTGGATCCTGAAGCCTTACTGGTTTAGTGCCTTCGATCACCAGCACAGACTGGGAGCTGCCTGGGGCCGTGCCAGGGCAGGAGTCACCTGCAGAGCCCCTCCGGCACCGGGGCTGCAGTTAAATGAGGTGATTTGGTGCTCTGATGCTCTTCAAAGTTGGTTTGAGACGGGGTATGGCTTGGTTTGGGGGGGTGTTGCGCTTTGGTCTTTTCCTGTGTATTCACATACCAGGGTCACCAGGTGAATTTATTTATTTATTACATGAAAAAGAGAGGGAGAAGTGGGTCCAGGAGCCAAACCCAAAAAATCAGAGCAGCACGATCTACCGCAAAGAAATCGACAGCAGGGCCGAGGCGGCGGAGGTTGGATGTCGGCCCGAGATCACCAAAGTGCCCCCAGGAGAGCCCCCGGGGACCTGTAACCCCCCAGATCCCCGGCGGAACGCGGCCGGTGCCGGGGCTGCACCCAGACTTGGTGCCTGCTGGGAGACGGTCGGACTTATTTAATTAAAACCAAAACACAAAGGCGCGGAGGCCAGAGCATCTCCTGTCTCCTGGTGTCTGTGTGTGTCCCCTGCTGGGGTAACCCCATGGGTATTTGCTGGCAGGTACCTGGGAGAGACATGGGGAGTTTCGAGCTGTTTGCAACGTGCAGACCTTCAGCCAGCAGCAGCCTGGTGCTGAGCTACCCCCTCCGATTCACATTTAATGCTGTAAAATGCCTATTTTTAGCCCACTTTGCCACACATCCTTTCACTCCCCATGTATTTTGGGTTACGCAGCCAGCGAGGGGGAAGCCAGGCATTCTGGTGGAGGGGAGCGGTTGTCCCCACTGAAGGCTTGCTGGGGACACCCAAGGGGTCCCTGGTGCCCACAGCAGCCCCACATCGCCTCAAATCTATTGGCTGAAGGCAAAAATAAACAAGTACAAGTGAGGTGGCGGCGGCTGGGCACAGTTGGGCCGCGTGTCTGCCAGCACAGCGCTGCCGGAGGAGCGCGCCGGGGCTCCGGTGACGAGCCGCGGCTGGGCTGGGCTCACAAAAGCCGTTTTTGACCCAAGAGGGAGAACAGAGGCGGCATTGAGGAGCGCGGGGCCGGGCGGCGGGAGCTGCCGCGCCGGAGCCCGTGTGGGCTCGGGAGGTTCTCTGAGCGCGGCCGCCCCGCTCGCCGGGGAGCGTCTGCTCTCAAGGTGTGAATTTGGGGTGCTGGACGCCCGCTGGCTGGGGAGAGGGTGCAAAGTGCAGAGGGGCGATAGCCTCGTGGCTCGCAGGCGGCGCGGAGCCGGCAGCCCCCCCCTCTGGCAGGCAGCCCTGGGCTTGCCGAGTGAATCGGGTTTTGTTCGGAGGCTTCCCTCTGGGAAAGCGGCGGGGTCGGCGGGGTCGGCTGGGTACCCCGCGGCTGCGGGCTTCCTTGGGCTCCTGGCCTTTCCGTCACAGCTGTAGCCCCCGAGAGGCTGGAAGAGCACAAACATCCCTCCCTTTGCTCTCCTGGACAGAGTTGCTCTGCTCCTGCGCCGGCCTGAGGACTGCAGGGGACCTGTTTGTCCCCCCACTGACAATGTCGCTGCCGGGGACTTCAGGACTTAGCAATAAATGTCATCAAACTCGTTGTGGAGCAATCGCTCCCAAGGAGGCCGTGGCTGTTTGTCTGGATAGCAGCTATCTACAAAACCGAGCGTGTCTGTCTCTGTATCAGCAGCTCCGTGCGGTGTGTTCCCTGTGTCGCAGCCGCTGCCTGCACATCGTCCTGCGACAGCACCGGCGCCGCTGTGCAGCCCCCAGCTGCGCTGCTGTGCAGCCCCCACTGTGCAGCCCCCAGCTGCACCGTTCGCGCCTGCGCCGCAGGGAAAGGGCACTTTGTGTGTTCCAGGGGCATAGGGGACGATCCTTCTCTGCTGCACACACCGTATTGCTCTGGGGTCCCGTTTTGCCAGGAGACCCAATCACCACCGCACGCATCGGGAGCTCTGCCGCTGCAAGGGTGGGATCAGGTCTGTCCAGGGCAAAGAACTGCCTGGAAAAAACAATTTAAAACAGCTACTGTCTGCTTCCAAACATTAAACTTGTTACTTGTTATTTTATACCTTATAAATAGAACTTACTTTTTGCAAAAAGCAACAAGGACCCTTTTAATTTATTCTGTCCCCGACAAAACTCACCTTTCACCTCCAGTTTTTCAGTGACACCAGCCTGAGGACACCAGCTGTTGTCCGCTTCCCATAAACCACAGCACCCAAGTCACCTAATTTTGGTGGGGCTGGACCAGCCCATCACCTGTATGTACAGGCAGCACCCAGCTGGTCTGAGATTCTGCCCAGAAAAGAGATTTGTGAGCACCCGAAAGATGGAATGTGTTGGTGTCTGTGATTCGACTGATCTCTGTATCCGAGCGAGGGGGCTGCGTGCCGAGCTGCTCCCCCGCTCCTCCTGCCCTGCCCGTCGCAGCTCGGTGAGCATCCCGCTCCCCTCCCAAACCGCTGTCCCACGCGGGATGGATTTGCCAGGCAGGTGCAGTGAGGAGCTTAATGAGCTTTATCCAGCTCAGCCGGCTGGTTGTAAGGATTGGAAAAGCCTCTCCAGCAAGGCTTGGGCAGCAGAGGAGCCGTGTCTCGCAGGTGCCTTTCTCTTGTGGGACAGCACCGAATGGGTTTTGTGGTGCTGACCCCTGTGGGTGGTGGAGAAGCAGGAGGGATGTCAGTGATCGGGTTTTCCTCACCAAAGGGGAGAGGGCTTGGGGAAGATCCTTTGCTCTCAGCACAGGTTTTGGGAAATAATCAGCATTCACTGTGGGGTTTTCTCCCCCTCTCCTCCCCAAAAATGTCATTAGAGTGAAACCACAGCATATAATAAAACCGTGTCCCTAAAAAATCAGCCTCACAGACAGGCAGCCTTTGTCCGAAGGTGTAATTACAGGATAAATATGGGATGCAGACCAAGAAATGCGGTCTGCTCAGGCATGCGGTCTCTTAGAAAAACACAACAGAAAACAAGGCTGTCATTTAACGCTGAAATGTCCACGTGTGCTGCAGTCCCCGTCCCTCGCTGGCCTGCAGATCCCCCACTGAGCTGGGCTCCGGCTGTGGAACCGCACCGAGCCCCCAGTGGGGCGAAGGGCACAGGGGTCTGGCCACCAGGAGAAAGCGCTGGGGCTGGTGAGGGCACAGGTTTGCTCGGATGATGGGTTTCCCTCCAGCCCTGGCACAGAAGTCCCATCTGATTGCGCTGCGAGGGGACATGGGGGATTAGCTCGTCTGATCCCATTAAATGGAGCGGGAGCAAGCGGGGCGAGGGGGATGAGGGGTCAGGACAGTTGGCGGAGCAGCCACGAGTTCTGAGGTTTGGGATAAACCTTGTGCCGAGCTGGAAAAAGGCCTTTTAATGCGTTTTTGTGGGCCAGCCTGGCCACTCAGCCCTATGGCCCAGCAGACATCCACCGCGCCAGCCACTGGCAGCAGTTTGCCACCCGGGCCATGCATTAAACATCACGGTGTGTAAGGTGGCAGGGAAGCAACAGGATGCACCTGCCGTCCAAAGTCACGTCTGGATTAGAGCCTGAGAGATCCCTTTTAGAGGGGAACAGCACATACACGGTTTATTAAAGCTCTCGCTGGTGCTGCATCGCCTCGTGTCACCCGCAGTAACCCCGAGGAGCAGCAGGCTGGTGGCTGGTGGCCCTGTCCCACGGGACACGTGTCCTCTCACTGCTCCGGGCAGCCCGCAGCAAAAGTCTCTCTGGTGACAATAAGCATCACCACAATGTGCCTGATCCCCCCCAGCAGCCCAGCTGGGGCAGAGCGAGCAGGGGAGCTGAGGCAGCACAGCTGCCAGCACTGACCTGGGCAGGAGGGGGTAGGAGCAGCCTCTGGTTGGAGAAGGAAAGGGGTGGGGTTGGTTTTTGATCCCCCCCTCATCATTTATTTGCTCATTTTAAGACAAACCAAGTATTTTCAGGAGCTGTTTTATTTTTGAAAGCCTGAACTCCTTAACAAGAGGGTTTTGTTTGGTTGTTTTCTTGGTGTTGGTGTAGAGGGAGGAAGACTGAAGCTGCCTCTGTTGTGGCCCCTGCTGCAAGCTCCCTCTGCTGCACAGCTGAATGCCAGGTACTTTCTTGCTCTAAGGTGCTGTCTGTTGCTGTAGCTTCCCCAACATGTGCTTTTTCTCCCCAGCCCATGCCTTTCCTCCTCTAGGGCTTCCCTAGCAGAGCAGAGCAAAGTGAGCAGGAGGTGCCCATCTGGGAAGTAAACCATCCCCCAGCTGGCACTGAGGGAACCGAGCCGCTTTGGTCCTGAGCGGAGCTGTGTGCTCCTCGTGGCTCCCGATGCGCCTGGCACCGCGCGGGAGTCACGCCTTTGTGGGCTTAAATGGGAGCAATTAGCCCCTGCGGAACTGTGCGCTCGTTTGGGCTGCGTTTTCTTTCTGTCCTGTGACATTTTGATGGGAAGCTGGAGGGTGTCCAGGAAAAAATGCCCATGCCTAGCTAGAAATGATGGGCCAGGGCCAGCGGGCCGGGGCCATGCGGGCAGCGCGGTTGACAACGGCTGGTTGTCACCATCCACACTGGCCTCAGCACAGCTCCCCCTTCCCTCCTCGCTTTGTGTTTCCCTTTGTTTGACTCTCCTTCCCCCAGCCCTTGCTTTGCCTGAGCCCCGAGGCCACTCTGTGCACAGTAGGATGGGAAGGGGACACTGGGCGCCCCTCTGACGTCCCCTTTCTGGCCCTGAACAGCTATTTATCCCTCACGCTGTTTTGCAAAGCTACAATTAATTTGAACTCGATTTGCTTTGCAAAAGCCAACCTAATGGGTACTTTTGCAGAAGAGGCGTTTGCCTGCAACTGTGGTCCAGCCCCATTCCCCTTGTGCTGCCCAGGCCGATGGCCGCCCCAGCCTCCCCATGTCCAATCCCCAGCAGCAGACACAGCCTCTCTGAGGGTGACCAGCCCGTCCTGCAGCGCCTGTTTGCAGACGGCTGGAGGAATATCATCCAAACAACACGTTTGCCAGTGCCTGGGCACACACCTGCGCACAGAAAGGGCCCTTCAGCCGCATTTTTGAGCATTCGGAGTTTCTTCCTGTTTGCCTGGGGCTGGGTGTGAGGTTTTCATAAAAGCTCCTTTCACCCTTCCCTGTTTGCCTTGGGTGCTCTTTTTGCCAGTGACCTTGTCTTGCTGGTTGGTGCATCTGCAGCCAGCCCAGAGGTGTTTTTACCTTTTATTTCAAAAGATCATCCCAATCTTCTGGTGTACAACTGCATCCACCTGATGATCCCTCTCAGCCTTCTCCAGGCTGAGCAGACCCAGCTCTCAGTCTTTCCTCATAAGAATGATGCTCCAGACCCCTGACCTTCCTCAGATTCATTGTTATTTTTCCCTGTGGAAGGTTTTAGCGTCCTCCCGCTGAGTCCTGCAAACAACAAGCACAAACCTGCCCCCGGTTTATTTCGGCTGAGGCCGTGGGCTTTCCTGCCAAGGACGTTCCTGTTGGATGTTCCATCCCTCCTCTCTCAGCTCCGTCCCAGGCTGAAGAGTCCCCTTGTGTGGAGCAGGAGCACCCCCCACAATGCATTGGGCCCCTTTGTCACCCCCTTCCCCGCTCCCCGAGCCCTTGCGTGATGGAGGGGAGGTTGTGCGGGTGGCCGGCACCGCACGCTGGACTGGGACACCCGTGTCCCATGTTCCCAGGGCCGAGCCGGCTGCACCCTCTGGTGGCCACCCTGGCTGCGGGCCGTGCCCTGGCTGCGGGCCACGCTTGTCTTGGGGAAAAAAGAAGATGTAATTCCTTCTTCTGTCTCCCACCCGAGGAGTTTTGCTCAGCACTCCGATGGGAAGGGGCTCCGGCACCAGCTGGGGGAGGAACGAGGAGCAGAGGGAATCTCCAACCCCTGACGGGAAGGGGAGCGCGGGGGCCGCTCTGCCAGCTCACAACGCCGCAGTGTGTGCGGCAGCTATATTTATCCATGCGGCCAGCAACTATATTTATCCGGAATGCCACAGGAGCCGAAAGTCTTGGGGGGTAACTTCCGCGCTGCGGAAGAACACGATCTGAATGTGCTTTTCACTGTAAAGCCCATTCTCTGCTCCCTGTTCCTTCGGCTGTGTTATTCGCCCAGCCTGCGCCCTCAGCCAGTTTGTGGGGGTCCTGACAAGCCCCTCCAAGCCACGGTGGCTGCAGGATGAGAGATGTGAAACTGGGGGACAGCAAGAGCAAGAGGGGAGCCCCCTCTGCTGCCAGCCCCCCGCTGCCCCCAAAACCTGGCATTGAACAATGTGCGTCTAGCCAACATTCATAGCTGACAAAGGACGAGCCAAGGGGGACGGACAAACTTCCCGAAACAAAACAAAACGAAAGTCTCCTTTTTCTTTTTGTTTGTTGGGGCTTTTTTTACCAGATGAGCTCATGACCTTTAAGTGCTGGGGTTTGGCAGGGCTGACCGCGCACCCTCAGCGTGAGCGGAGCCGCCTGCCGCGCACAGCACCCCGGCTGCGGCCGCGCCCCGCGCCGGCCGGCTCAGCCCTCGGTTCGCAACGTCCCTTCCCCGCGTGGGAGAACGAAAGGAAGGTGAAAAGCGAAATGTTCTGTCCTTGGGACTCTGGTGCTCAGACCCTGCCGAACCCAGCCCCTCCCTGCAGCTTCCCGGTAACGGAGCCGCCCCGCGGCGGCGGAGGCGGCGGCTGCAGCGCCACGGCCCGGCGGCCAGCGGGGGCGGGATGTGGCCGGAGGGGCTGGCCCGGGCTCGGCCCGCCCTCCGCGGGTGCAGGCGGCGGGTGCAGCCGGAGAATGGGGTCCGGCCTGTCCCTGGACGACTCGGTGCGGGTGGTGGTGGTCGGGGGAGGCTTCGGGGGCACGGCGGCCGCCAGTCTGCTCCAGTCCCGGGCCGTCCCGTTCGTGCTGGTGGACGTGAGAGGCGCTTTCCACCACAACGTGGCCGCGCTCCGCGCCGCCGTGGCCAGCGGTAAGGGCCGTGCCCCGCGGGGTCCCCTCTCAGCCCCCCGGTGATCGCAGCAGCCCGGAGGTACTCGGGGAACAGCACGGAAAGGGGTGGGGAAAGCGCCTCCTTCCACCCCAGCGATGGTGACAGACCTGACGTTTTCCGCCTGGAAAACAAAAGCTTGGCTCCAGGAGGACGCATGGACTGTGTTAAGCTAATTGCGTGTCCGCTGGCAACACTGAGCAAAAGCTGCTGGGATCGTCTTTTTTTAATTATCGTTATTTTGAGAATCTATAAGGTGACTAAGCTAAAACCAGCAGCAGCTGGAAGGGGTGAATGAATGTCTTATTGTATCCGGTATTTGAAATGTCAAGCGGCTCAGCAGCGAGGCCCTGCAGGGTAGAATTCAGGCTTGGCTGGGATTGCACTGGGGAGGCTGGGCTAACCCCGTTTCCCCAGTCACTGGGGATCTGGGGGGAAACCCCGTGTTCAAGGCTGGGAACAAGCACCAAAAGGATGGTCTGCGGGGCAGATGACAGGACAAAAAGCCTCTGACGTCCTGCCTGAAAGGCCCCAGGCCGCAGCAGAGCACTTACTGGCAAACCAGTATAAGGCAGTTGTGTATGGGGAGCAGAGACAGAGGCGTCACCTGGCCTCTGGAGAGCTGATCTGGTCACCAAATGCGAGGCAAAGGTCCTGAAGCTCCTTGCTGGGCAGAGATAACGCCCAGCAGAGGCCCCAGATGCACACAGTGCTTTTGTCTGAGCGAGGATGGTGGGGGGGAGGGACGTGGGGTTTGTCAGCCTCCGCACTAGGACATCACTTCCCTGTTGTCTCCTCTTGACACAGGGTTTGCCAGGAAGACTTTCATCTCCTACTCGATCACCTTTGGGGACAGCTTCCGACAAGGCGAGGTTGTTGGCATAGACCCTGCGAGGCAACGAGTCTTGCTCAGCGATGGCGAGGTAGGTGATGAGATTACTTGGACCTCGAGCTGGATAAGAGCTGGGAATGCTGTTCGGTTGTGGCAAACACCCTACAGTGCAGGTCAGGAAAGACCGTAATGTTTAATCATCCCGAGAAGCTCGGCAGCAGAGACCATCTTTCCCTGCATGCATCCCTTGGTGTCACCTGGGCCAGGTCTCTTCCTTGGTGTCACCTGGGCCAGGTCTCTTCCTAAACTCACTTTCTGACGGGAGCAAGTACTTTCCTGGTCATCAGCGGGGGCTGGAGGAGGAGGAGTGAGTGAATAGTACATAGGAGGCAACAACTGTATTCTGGGCTCTGTTTTTGAGAGGTCTAATGTCCTATTCCACCTTCTGTCCTCCCAGGAGCTTCACTACTCCCATCTCATTCTTGCGACAGGCAGTGATGGGCCATTCCCTGGGAAGTTCAACCAAGTCATTGACATGGAAAGTGCCATCCAGACCTATGAAGACATGGTTAAGGAGGTGAGGAACCAACTTAAGGAAGTGTTGCCTGCCTTTGTTCAGCTTCCCCGTCCGAGACACCACTACGGGTGTCTGGAGCCATCAGTGTCTAAGAACGAGAGACCATAATGCCTGCAGGGCCAGGCCAGGGCAAGGAGCATGTGCTGGCTCACCCCAGATCAGATACCTGCAAAGGGGAAGCCTGAAGTGCTCAGCAGTGTTACAGCACACACAGGAAGAGCATACGGGGTTTTATGTTTTGTTTCCTCTTAACAAACTAGGTGGCTTGTTGCTGTTGGGTCAGTACTGTATCTCAGGAAGGTCTGTTCAGAGCGGCTGAAGGTATCTGACCTCCTGCGCAAAACGGTTCTAATATGAGTTTCTTCTTTACTTCAAGATTGAGAAATCTGAGCGCATCCTGGTGGTGGGAGGTGGTGCTGCTGGAGTGGAGATGGCTGCAGAGATCAAAACCGAGTACCCAGCCAAAGAGGTAGCACTGTGTTACTTACAAAAAACATAACCTTTGTTTCTGAGCCCGTTCTTGTGTGATGGTCCTGCTGGAGGTGTGTGATATCACTGCACACCAGAGTGTCCGTGTAGTGGCAGCCCTCACCCTGCTGCCCGCTCTCTGAGAGCACCCCGGAGCGCATCACCTGCAGTTATTGGCACTAGATGTCTGTTGCTGGCTCGCTCTCCTCGGGCAGTGCGCGGGTGGAAGGAAGGTAGCTGGAGCTGCTCCCACGCCTGAGTCCTGTCCCGTTGCTCTGTGCTCCCGTTGGCCGTGTTGTCCCCAACAGGTCACCCTCATTCACTCGAAGGTCATGCTAGCTGATGTGGAGCTGCTACATAGCGTCCGTCAGGAGGCCAAAGAGATTCTCCTCAGGAAAGGAGTTCGCCTCCTGTTAGGTACGTACTTAACAGTGGCTCTGGACATCTAGATCCTGAAGCTCTATCACCTGCTCTTTCTTTAGCCAAAGCATTTCTTTCCGATGTCCTCTTTCTGACTTGTGTGACGAAGCGTGGCTCCCTCGAGTTGCTGTTTCTCTGGACACACCTGAGCTAGCTGGAAAGGGCGGCCTCGTCAAGGTTGGTGACCCAGGGCTCTCTGTCGCAACAGGCGAAAGGGTCAGCGATGTGGAAAGCCTCACGCCAAACCGGTTCCAGAAGGACACGGTAGTAAGGACAGAAAAGGGCACCGAGGTGGTTGTTGACATGGTGGTCCTGTGCACTGGGATAAAGATTAATTCTTCGGCATATGCTGCTGCATTCGGTAAGTGCAAAACCACTGGGTGGGGAGAGGCAGCACAGTTCTCCAGTGTCTCGTACCAAATTATTGTGAGGTTAGGAGTCAACCTCGTAGAACCTCCTCTAACATCACATTAAATACTTAACTGTGAAATGTGAACTCCGGAAACTCACAGACCTTAGATCAAGTGGCCAACAGGTCTTCTCCAGCTCCTTCTGCTAATAGCTCCAAGGAGCCTTAGTGTCCTAGTTCAGCATGAGGCAGATGACACCTACAAGTTGACGGTAACTGCTGCTGTCAAGGCCAGGATTTCATCCTGGATATAAGCTGAGTTCTGTGCAGAAACGGGCTCAGCACATTCGGTGTTCTTGTTGAACCGTCAGTGTCACAGGACATTCGGCTGATCCATTATTCAGTGATACGCTGTCCGTGTGACTCGTACAGCCCGGTTTCAGGTATGGCACCACAACTAGGAGCCGTCTCTTTCCCAGCTGCGTACGCCAGCTCTTACTGCTCCTTGATGTTTCTACTGAAATGTCAAGTGGTGACTCATTGCATGAGACTGTGATAAATAACTACATCATGGCAAAAAGCATCTCTTCCCTGGCACGTAGAGAAGAGGATGAAAAAACAATGCCGTGCTTTGTGTCAGTTACATGTTTGATAACATCATCTGTGGTTTTGGGGTCTCGGGCCACAGTGAGCATCACAGAACTCTTCTGCAAACTTTGTTTGGCAAAACAGGGGACAGACTGGCGAGTAACAGCGCGTTGAAGGTTAACGAGCACCTCCAGCTGGAAGGCTATGACAACATCTACGCCATCGGGGACTGCGCAGATCTGAAAGAACCGAAGATGGCCTACCACGCCGGGCTGCACGCCAGCGTCGCCGTGACCAACATCATCAACAGCCTGACACATAAGCCTCTTAAAACCTACAAACCAGGTGAGGTAATCTGCTTTCCTGTAGGAACAGCTGTTAAATGCACACACATCGGAACGTGTGCAGGACACGGATTAGAAGTGAGGGAACCCGCAGCTGGGGTTGACTGTGTAAGTTTATAGCTTGGGCCAAATCTCCCAGGAACAAGGAGATGGCTTGACCCTCTCCTCTCTTCTGCCCTTAAACCATACAACAAACAAACTGACCAACTCATCTCAAAGATCTAGCTAGGGGATGGCTCTCATTAGTAAGCAGCTGATGTAAATACTTACCATAACCATGTTGAAAGCTGTTGCATGTGGATGGAAGATATCTGGTCAGCAGTTTGCTTTTTAAAGGCTGCCCAGTCTATTTACGTTTCTTTTTACTTAAATATTGTTGTCTGCCTCTTGGACTCCCTCCTGGGAGAGAATCACACGACAGCACCCACCCAGCCCAGTCCTTCAGCAATCCCATAATGAAAGAGGCAGAGCAGATGGTGGAAAGGAGAGTTGTGAGTAGTTCTTTCCTTGCCGTGCAGCACATGGGTCCTGTGCTTTAGGGCAGAGAGGGGAGGGTTTGGAAGAAATGCAACATCTACATGTAGTAGGGCTCGATACTTAGCTTCTAAACTGCTTAACTTAAACCTCTCCATCTTTCCAGGGTCACTAACATTCCTGCTTGCAATGGGCAGGGATGATGGCGTTGGCCAGGTGAACGGTTACTATGTGGGGCGTCTCTTGGTGACCATTGCTAAGAGCAGGGACCTGTTTGTCTCCAAGAGCTGGAAGACAATGGGACAGACGATGCCTTCTTAGGAGGGGACCGTTGACAAAGCAGCAAGGAATACAGCAACTGGAAGAAGGTGAGGGGGCACTTTTATTGCTTGGCCAGACCGATGCCGTTTCCTGCAGCACCTCCTGCTGCGTTAAGGGGGTGCCCTGCCTGGCTAGAAGGGGGAAGGAGGCACTTCCCAAATGAAGCACACAAGAGTTCTCATGATCAAAATCAGTGAAGGCACGTTTCTTTCCTGTTGAGATAGCTCCGAGGAAGAAACCTGGTTTACCTCAATTTGTAACAATAAACACGGTGGTGTTCAACATCTCTGTATTTTGTGGTTTCTCCCTGGCTTTCTCTGCCTGGTACAGATCCGGGATGTGCTCTGCAGGAGAATGGCTTGTCGCGCCGCTGGGGACGCTGCCCTCAGGCCTTCCAGAGGCTACGGTTATCCTGGAACTCAGCGGAATGCAACGCAGCTCTGTGTCAACATCTCAACAGCAGCTGTAATTGTGTCACCTGTAGCACTGTGCACCGCAGCCAGCAGAGCTGCTTACTTGGGTGCTAAGCGTGACACAGCAAGCACTTAGTTACAGACGCTGCTGTTTTTTTTCAGGTGAGGAATGCCCAGAGCAGAAGTAGGGTTTGTAACAATAACCACACTCAACACATCTTTTTCTTTTTTTCTTATAAAACAAACCAAATCACCATGAAATATTCTCAGTAATTACAGAGATTATTGTGAGTTCAAAGCAAACCAGAAGCTCCTCATGCATCACTTCTGCAATCCTTTCCCCGCTCTGTGTTTACCACCTGCCCTCAAGGGATGGGAAAAGGGAAAAGAACAGTTTTAAGAGCTTTCTTTGAAGTGTGTGTGTGTGTGTGAAATACTCATCGCTACAAATCTAAAATGAGGTTACTTTTTCAAAACTTCTAAACTAAAGTAACAAGGGACACTAAAAAAACCTCCTGAAAAGAGATGGCAACTGAGTTGCTCAAGGTGATAGAAATGGCTGGAGGATGCTGATAGCATGAAGCAATGGGACTCAACCCCCTCTCACCTCTAGTCACAGCTCCTCATCAAGTCACAACACATCACACTACTACTGCTCCCCCTCCTCGTCACATTGGAAAAATAAAACCCACCTCTAATGCTTTTAATGCTACTCAAGTTTGTTGAAAAATAAAGTTTCATTTGGCTGCCGTCGCTACTTAGTGTCTAGCTTGGCCATTTCTTGCACGTAGATGCCAATGCTTTCACTGTCGAAGAGCAGAAAGTAAATGTTCTTCAAGGAGGAAGAGCTGGTGCCGTCAAAATGGGTGGAAATAGCTCTGAGAGTCAGCTGGGCTGCCGTCTGTTTCGGGAAGCAGTTTCTGTGCGGTGGGGGACAGAACAGAACCAGTGAGTGTCAGAAACATGGGCAAGCACTACGCACACACAACGCTGGAAGAGCAAACCAGAGCTGTACCAGCCACAGGCTGCTGCAAAACATAGTGCCATTGCGGTTTTGCAACGTGTAAAGCCCAGAAGCCAAGGCCAAGGTTTCATTAGCAATATTCATGTGCTGCTGTATCAGTTTCCTTGCTGGCATAGTTACTGGTTTCATTTGCTTCTCCTTTTTATAACTACACAAAGTTTTTAACATTCTCCCTTAGAGTTAAACGTTTCCATGCCATGCCGGGCAGGCTAAAAAGTTGAGGGAATGATTATTTTTGTAGTTGAAAATGGAACAAACAAACAAAATCAATAGCTTGCTTGACTTCGTCTGTCATTAAAAATATTTTGCTTTAAGCTTCAGTTAAACTGACTGAAATTACAACCATAACCCAAAGTAAGGCCAAGACCCACTCATTCACTCATTTGGATGGTAATATTCTCTAATATACCAACTGAAAAGCTAAAAGATACCAGTCTTTACTGTGAGTGGACTTGGAACTGTGCTGACAACTGGGGCACCTGGCCCACATCCCTTAGGTTAAAGACTCCTGGCAGCAGCATTTGTTCCATCTTAGTCTCACAATCCTTTTAAAGCCTCATGGTGACCATGCACCATGTTTGTATAAAACACGAGTGCTATAATACCCGACATCATTTCAAGAACTGTTCTACAGTTTGATCTTGATGCCCACCTCACGAAATGCTCTGCCTTGCAGTACGCTCACGTGTAACACTCAACAGATTCCTTGCCCTATACTTACAGTTCTTCAGTGACAGGGCCGCATCGGAATACACAGATAAGCCATCCCAGTGCATAACAATCCTTACACTTGAAAAATCCGGGTATTTCTTTGAAGAGCATCCAGAGCTGCCTTTGCAGCG
Organism: Streptopelia decaocto; assembly: GCF_964273445.1. Lineage (NCBI taxonomy): Eukaryota > Metazoa > Chordata > Aves > Columbiformes > Columbidae > Streptopelia > Streptopelia decaocto. The sequence goes on along the minus strand of NC_138659.1, from coordinate 34,189,658 downwards.
TTTAGCACCATCACGTGCCTTCCGTTTGATTTCCCAGTTCGGTACTACTGACTTCTCCTTACTCAATTTCATGTTAGCGATGTCAGACTATGTATCATACTTGCATTAAATACCGTCCAAAAAAGAGTTTAGAAACTAGTCCTCAACAACTGCTGCATCTGTATTCACCATCATCCAAACGCCTACCAGCAAACAGACTTTCCTACTTTTACAGCACCTGCAGCAACCCAGCTGATACGTCTTTCTGGCAGCAAGTTATCGACAAGAACTGTTTGAAAATGTTTTCCCAGTTTATTTATATCCACTTCACAGCACAAGTGACTTCATCTAAACCACATTTGTCTACTTTTTCATGACAAGATCACAGAGCTGAAAAGCCCTGGCACAACTGGGATAACTTACCTATTGCTCCATTATATCAGTTACTGCAAACAGTGCATAAGGTGGGGTGGAGGAAAGGTGAAAATTCACAGAGCAAATACAGCAAATTCGCGACGTACCCAACAAAACCAGCATTTCTTGTGCAGGTGGAAACCAGCAAAACCTCTAAGTCCTGTTTGAAAAACTCTGTCTCTCTTTCAGACAACTCTGAGGGTCTATGATTGGAAACCAGCAGCACCTGGTGAGACCCACTTTGTTTCCTCTCTGTTAGCAGGAGCAACCACAAGAGCAACAGGAAGAGAAACAAAACTAAGGAGCAGGAGAATCTGCACTGAGACTGATGCTCAGACTGGATTGCTCTTAGATAACGCTCATAGGAGACATGAGGTCTATAGAGACTATTTCTACTGGAATTAAAAACTACAGTTAATTTTTGAAGGTTGAACTTTAGTATTAAAGAGTGATAAAACAATTTATCACACTTTGCTTCGACGAAACTCTGTAACCAAGAGCATCTGTGTATAAAGGGAAGAAAAAAAACCCACTAAAATTACACTGCCTCTCTTTATTCTCTTATCCTGATCCACAAAAATATGATTTGTCTTGAGAAGTGTCTGTGTAAAACCAGCATTTTCTCCTCCTGTGTATTCAGTGACGTGTGGTGATTCCGCTTATCAAATCAGTTTTACTTTAATTTCCTTCACTACCAGACTGCACTGTGCACTCATTGCTAACAAAACCAAGAGTTCCATTTCAAATTAAACACAAGCATGTGAACTCCAACACAAAACAACTTCTGTAGGTAGTGGGACTTGTGAAGGTGTCTTGTGATGAGAGACCAAGCAAGATTAATGAACTGCCAGTTAAAAAAGAAAAAAGAAAAATAGAAATGCTTTGGGTTTCTTAGCGGAGCACATTTTGAGTCATACCTGCCACTGGGAAACGGGGGGAAGGCCACGGACTTCAACTTCTTGTCTTCGGCGGCTGTCAAGCAGTTCTTGACTGTCTCCTCGAGCTGCTCCTCGCACTTGTCCGAGCCCCACTGCGGGATGTGGCAGTGGATGACGAACTTGGCCGCCAGCCCGCTGGACTGGGTGAGCGCGGCTGGCACAGACAGAAAACAATGGTTTGGAATGGACACTCCCTGCAGTGACCTCTCAGTCCAAATACCTCCTTCAGTGCATTACCTCTCCAAAGAAATACATTCAGAACTAAAATATGCTGCAATGGCTCACTTGCAATCAGAATCTGTCTTTTGTGATCAATTATTACCTCTTTGGAGACCAAAGAACCCAGGGCTCATTTGGTTAACACGCAGTTATTCAATAATGTTTTACAGCTTTCTCATTCAACATGGCCTCTGGATTTGTTTAATGCAAAGTATCAAATCTTGCACTGAACACGTATCATTCATCCTCCCGTAGACATTTCTACAGCGCAGCCTGCTCTGAGTGCTTTGCACAAACATCCTGCACCACCATTGCAGCTCCAGGGTGTTAGGGAGCAATATTTAGACCCACTTCACAGCTGGGTAGTTCCAGACAACATGGAAACCAAAGGTGTTTGTTCAAATTCTCCACCAGTTATGTCCAATTGAGAATCTCAGGTTAATTTTTCAGGAAGCGCAATGTTTCTCTAGGACCTGCAGAGTTCACAGCGTGGCATCAGTTTGCTTTTGTGGCAATTTTGACCATTAGCACTTCTGCCAATCTGGAAATCTAAACACCCTGAAATTAGCTGTGCAATTAAAGCCCAAGAATGAACAACTTGGATTTACTCACTTATCCACCATCACAGAGGAATTTTGCCTAACGTTTCGTGGTGCCACTTCCATTTCAGCCAGAAGGGAAACATCAGGCCTTTACCATGGGAGCAAAGTGACTGCAAAGAGCACAGGTGTGCTGTGAGCAGCACTTGGACCGAAGCCAGTGAGGCTGCAGCTCAGGTGTTTCCAGCAGACCTCCCGTGATTAACACCATTTATTGTTGCTTGCATCAAAACCAGTAGGAGGGGCAGTTTCAAACCCAGCACCATGTTGGAGAGCATACATTGTTCTATCTGTTAAACTAAGATTTTCTTCTTTCCTGGGATAGCCTTAACAGCATAAAAGGAGTCTATTTCCTAGTTGGGTGGTGATGTTGGCAGAGAAAAGCAGTTTACTTTGATGTCATGGTATATATCGTTGATTCAATGCAAAAGTGAAGCAAAATATCTTGTACAAAATTTTCCCTGTCATTTGAGGTTGTAAAAGTAGGCTATTCACTTAGGAAATTTCCAAAATTAGACTATTTAAAGCATTTAGTTTCTTGAGTATTGAGATATTAAGCCAAATAAGGCACTGGAAGATATGTTAGAATTTCTTTCCATCCATCCATCCTCCAGCCACTTTCAACCCCTATAAATTGGTTTAATTTCTCTACAAAGGAAGGCATAGTCTCAAGTCCCAAACTCTTCACTGCTCCAGACGTGTTAAACATTTGGAGAAAGCACTGCTGTAATTTGTATTTCTATAATGCAGGTGTAGTGCCTGGGAGAAGAGAAGCAACTGCTCTTCCAAAAAGCATGCCAGCTCCAGAGATCTTATCACATCTGTATTTGTGTTCTAAGTAAGGTAATTGTTTGGATGATACTGTTAGTCAAATAAGCATAAAGCAGAATAATTCATACGCTACCACTGTTCTTACACCTCATGTGTTAGACTGGGAGCTGTTTCTGATTGTCGCTATGGAATGCAGTACAAATGGGACGGGAAAGACGGCACAGAGGTGACAGCAAAAGTTTTCCTTAATTTCTGGACTCGCACAGGCAGCAATTGCCTCAGGTGAATCCATCAGCCCACTGTTACTTGTGGTGTCACCTAGAAGCCAAAAGACAGAGAGTGCAGAGCATACGAGTATCCTGCTCTTCCTTGGTTTTGTCTCAACAGGCTGTCCATATCAGCAACAGCTTCGAAGAGCAAACAGGAACATCTGCATCACACAGGCAAGGGCACAGAACAACTGAGAACAGAGCAGGGTGTCTGGAGGAAAGAACATACAAAATGAGCTGTTTCCAGAAGGACCGCGGTATCCTTTTTACCTTCAGCAACTTCCAAAGGTCCTTGAGATTTGCGAAGCTCTTTGACGGTTTCTAAGAACTCTTTCCCTCCAGCCTTTTCCAAGGCCTTGCCTGCAGGGACAGAGCACAGGGCCTTGGCACCAAAGCACCAGCGTGAACAAAACAGCTCTACTTTATTTAAAAGAAGAACATTGCACACAAACGATCCCGCTTCCCCAGGTCAGCAGCAGCTGTCTCTGTTTACCATCTATCTAGCCACAGTTTACTTTTCGTTGTTTTGAAAACCCCTGTATGTTAGTACTGGAACCTCCTTTCATAAGAATGCCATCTTACTCTTATGGCTAAAATAGCAAAAAGCGGGATTTTCAGGACTCAGATTTCAGCTTTCAAAACCAACCTCAACATACAAACTCTCCTGCTTTCAGCAATAAACGTAGCTGGGGTGCCAATGAAGCTCTTGATGACTCACCCTATAAAGCAGTTATTTCAGAAGCCTGCTCCTAGGTTCCGTGCCTATCTATGGCACTGAATCCCTGTCTTCTTTACCTCCCTCTAGCTTCAGTTTCCTATACCAGTAATAACAATATTTCCTTATTTCACATGAGCAGTATAAGGCTTCGTACATGAGTATTTCCAAAATACGTACAATCCTACAGTGAAAAGCATAATTAGAAGTGTTATTAATGTATAATTTTTGTCACAGAATTTTCAGAGACAAATGTAAAAATAATCTAATGAAGACTGCAATCATTATTTTTCACATCTTTGCTGCTCATGCGCTTCAACAAATTATCTGTGATTTGATTGTAGTAAGTCATCATTAAAAAAGCCAAATGAGCGTAGCAGAGCCTCACCTATTTCCTCCTTCAGGTCTATTTCAGCGGTTGTGGGATGAACGATGCCTTCTACTTTCATGGAGCCAATATGGCTGATGTCACTCTGTGTCAGAGAAAGCTGGAAAATAGTAATGACAAAAAATAAAACAGTCATTGAGTGTGAAATCATCATTCCAAAAAGCTAAAATGAAAGGTGGTTGGATTCAGTCTTTCAGAGATCAGTAGTTTCATTGTGTTCAATAGATGTGATTCCGATGTTTAGACTTTAATTAATGATGGTACAGCACTCACATTGTTTGGTGATATGCTCACAGCCTAGGAGCTTGTTCTGGGGGAAGTTACTGCTAGAAAACACGTGTTCTGACATCGCACTTTGAAGAGAAAAGGCTGGTTTGGAAATGCTTTTGTTTAAAGAGAAAAATACTAACGTTAAAAAGCTTTGCTTCTGCGGAAACATTTGCTGCCGGTTAACTGCTGCAGGGGCTCAGAGGGCTGAGCGTCATCCTGATGTATAAAAGCTTCAGCCACTGTAGTACACGATTACCCTTTCAGTTCCTGGCAGAAATCAAATAAGGGATGCTTTGCCCACCCTGCATCTGGATACGGGAACTGGACAAAACCTGATGTCTCAAGGTGCTCAAAACAGGCTGCTCCCCAGGTTTCACGGCCTCATCGCTTCGCGCAACAACAGAGGACAGAGACGCTAAAAATCCTCCAAAAGACTTTCCGGCTGCTGACCATGTGCACAGCAGGCCGCACTGATTTCCAAGCTGCGATAACAGAACAATAAGCAGTGCCCGTTTTAGAGGAGAAGTGAGAAGCTGCACAGGTTCTGGAGGAACTTAGGACAGGACTGAGCTTGAGTGAAGGAGACTGAAGTTTCATCTGCTCAGACAGATTACAGTTTCTAGCGATCTTTGGGATCTGTTATGTGTCTGGCACATTCTGGATCACGGCTTTAGCAAGAGAGGGGATCAGACAGACTGAACTCTTAAGTGCTGCTTCATACACCAGGGCACACCATCGGTACGAGGGGCTTACAGAAGCAATTTCAGGAATAACACTTTTTCCAGATGACCTCACTATTTGAAATAATAATACTTTAAAAAATCCTGACCATATCTTCATAGTTATATCTGTAAGAAAAATTCCAGTGTCATTCAAAGCGTCCAAAAATTACAGCAGGCAAAAACCGCTCTCTCTTGGGGAGTATAAGAAAAAAAGCATGGGACCAACAGCTGGCTGGCCACCAAGGACATGCAGGTGTCCCGGTGGGACGGTTTGGTGACTCTGGCCAGGCAAGGGGCCACAGTCTGTGCTGGGACAGAGAAGCAGGCATGCCCTGCGCCTCTGGCAAGGTCCTCGGGTTTCACAGTGGGAGAGAAGAACCCCACAGTCCACCTTCGGATGGAGCACCCTGGCTTCTGGCACGAACCAGCTGGTGGAAGCTGCTGGGGTGATCCTGGGACCTGGCCCACAAATTCTCTGTTATAAATAATAAATAGCCTATAAGGTTAAAGCTGGTTTGGCAATAGGCCAGGCACAATGCAGCCAAGACCAAGCTGAACAACACTCTGACATGGTTTAGGCCAAGAAATGGATTACATGCAGACATATTTGTGAGACCCTCCACCCCACCCATGACTTGAGTGATTTTTGGCCTTAAATTTGGGACCACTAAAGGAGAATACAGAGAGGATTTTGTACTGGTGTTAGGTCAAAAGCATCCTTCCACTCATGCTAGGCTCCATTGCTGTGATTCCAATCTGTTATAACTTCGTGTTTATTACCTTTTGTCCTGGCACAAGGCTCTTGGACGACAAGATAGTGAAACCATCCCCAGGTCCATCTTCAGATGTTGAATTTGAAGCTCCTTCTTTTTCATTGTCCTTCTGTTTGCTCTGTTTGGGGGGAGAAAAAAAGCAAGAACTCTCTAAGGAAGCAAATCAACATTTACCCTATTCAGTAATGGACAGATTTAATCAGTTACGACAAACTTCATCTTCTCAGATCAATACATTACTCATAGTCTTTCACTTCCCAAAGATTACATAACAACAGAGGTCTTCCATGTTTATATAATTGTAAAACATCAAGAGGTTCATCTGAGGTATTACATAAGTTTGTAGTCACATTGAGAGTCAGGGCACCCACATCCATCTGTAGTTTTACTAACAATTCAGGTGGTATTTATGGGTGGGTGGGTGCTAGGTTATTTTTGCTGCTAACAAAGCAGAGCTCACACTAAATCCAACTTAGTAACTTAGTAACCCAGTCAAATGCTCCAATCTGCAGCAAAAAACAACTTTATGATCTGAAAAAAAAAAAGATCATAAGTCTCAGTTAATAAATCGTAGAGCTGAGTCCATATGGACAGGAATGAGCCATCACATCTCCACACGAGCCGTCAGGATGACAAGATGAACTAATAACAAAGTCCCCTGTGTGGGACGCGCTCCTCCACGCAGCCCGGCACCAGGAGCTGTGGAAACATCTCCTCGCCTCTGTCCATATGTGCTCTAAGGTATGTCAAGAAGCTAAAACTCTTCCTAACAAGTCCCAACTCTGCACGTGCAAATTCAACGTACAGTGGTAGCTGAGATCAATACACAGAGGTATCCTATTGGGCATCCTATTAAGCAACACTGTTTTCTTTTTAAAAGTTGTTTCTGCATGTTCTTAGTTATGTAAGTATTGAAGCTCGGAGACCTCCAGACAGACATGCTCCACGCATGTTTAAATAGCTTAGGTCAAAGCTTAACATCGTTTAATCCTACCCAATCACAAATGTAGCAGTGTTTTAAGATGTATGCTCTAGAATGACAAATCGGGAGCACTGATCTGGGTTCCCGCTTTACCAAATTAAACCATTTTGGATGGTGACAGAGGATGGGCAACTGTAATGGAAATTGCAGCCGTCAAGTTCTGATTCATTTATTCTTCTCCCCACTCTTTTAAAAGTCATTAACGACAGCACACCTAAGAACCCACCAGACAAAGAGCTTGTCAAAACGACCGTTGGAACCACGTCAGGACAAGTTCTCTGGACACTGAGAAATCCTTAACCCAGTACCTGTAGGAGGCTGAAGGTGTGACCTCAGTCAGGCAGAAAATGTTTTCAAACAAAGCTTCCTTTATTTAAACGCTAGAGTTCACTGTCACAGGGTTAGTGTGGAGATAGATTCTACACAGTTATCAAGAAAGCGTTGCAAAGAGTGACATGGAAATCTTAAAAGTTTTCCTCAAACCTTTAAAGGTGTTTGCTACGAAAATTCATTTTGGAAAATACTGTGCCTGCCTTTATTGCTAAAGTTAGAGACAAAAAAAAAGTCCTGTTGTGTCTATTATCAACTCCTGCCTCCTGTTTCCAGTTGGTACAAAGAAACAGTGCAGAAACACTAATTTATTCCTCTTAATCTCAGTCTCTGCAATCCCCTATCTGCCTCACTTACCTTTTTGGGTGTCCGGGCCTTGGTAGACTTTGCCTTCTTCCCACTCTTTTTGTTCACCATGGATTTCCTTCCCTTCTTCTCAGGAGCAGGGGAAAGGATGGTCTCGGATTTGCCCTTGGCGCCCCGTTTCTTGGCTAGAAGCTCTGGCTGGATTCTGGGCAGGACACCTCCACTTGCAATAGTCACACCTTTCAGCAGCTGCAAGGGGAAACGGTGTGAGAGAGCACATTATAGATTCTCTTAGTCTGCGCTCGAGCTATTGTTGCTGACTATATTACGCATACACTAGAGTCCACACTCCCTAAACCAAAACACCTCATGGAGAAAATCCACAATAAGAAAGAGACCTGGCGGGTGACAGTGATGTCAGCCAGCACGTCCTGAAGTCGCTTTACAGGTCGGTCACCCTTTCCTCTCACAATGCCGGTCTCTGCCATACCTGTGCTGGGTGACTCATGAGCAGTGACTGAGGATAAGAGGAAATGGTACGTGCCTGCAGGCTGCTTAAAAAAATGATTGCACCACATCCCTGCTCAAAGAACTGGTTGTAGATCCCTCTGGCAGGGAAACAGATTCAGTACAGTAAGTATGCAGCCTAAGAACCTGCTTTGCGGAGGTGAACAACAGGAATGGGCTGTGATGTGAGGTGGAGGACAAAATCTGGCTAATTCCTGACAGGCAACAGCGGGTCTGGTGTGCAGCTCACAGCCCAGCGAGCGGTGCCGCGGAGCAGGGAGTGGGCTGGCAGCGTTAGCACGCTTTGCCCTCTCTCCTGGCCTCTGTTCTGACCTGTCAGTCTCCTTGACTGCAAACAGAGCTAGATGACTTCACATGCACCACACTTCCATTATTTAAAGCAGTCAAATTAAGTGCAGGGATCTTTCAAAGTGTGAATGATGTCATTCATCTTCACATGGGGCCAGGCAAGAAGAGATCTTCTGATGCTGGCTGAGCCTTCTCGGCAGCCCTGAATACCGCAATTCACAGCCCACGCCGTCTTCTGCCTTCTCGCCCAACAGGTCCCGCAGAAGTGACCCCACAAGTGATCCCCAGAGTCAGAGCACTGCAAACCAGCCTGGGTGCCAACAAGACCCGGGCGTACGGAGGGGGAGGCAGTGCTGGAGGCAGCAGTGTGAGCCAGACCCACACCCGAGATGGGCCTCACAGCCAGCATGATAGAAAACACACATTTCTACAGCTTTTGGGAAAAGGTCTTCCATATGGCACATTTTCTTTAAGTATTGATGTCCCTGAGGAAAAAATTAAGCACCAAGTTTTCCCATTTCAGCAGGACTCACAGGCTACACAAGCAGCAAAATCTATATCCAGAGGGTTTAAGATATCCCAGAACCTTCTTATTTGTTTGCTTTCATACAAGTTGGCACAATCCTGTCAACTTCTGCTCTGATAATCCTGCTCTCATTCATGTGTCAGACTAAACTGTTTCCAACCTTCCACGGTAGCAGCTTCGTCCATGTGACAGCACGTAACTCTCACTGAAATGGAAATGGTACCTGATTCAGCTCCTCATCATTTGCAACTGCCAGGAGAATGTGTCTGGGGGCGATTCTTCCCTTCTTGTTGTCCCGCGCCGCGTTTCCCGCTAATTCTAGAATTTCGGCTGTAAACACATGGAGATAAAAATGAAGCTTATGTACACCCTGTATGTACATTTTACACTCCTGCTTAATATCCATTTACTTCTTCAGGAGCATTTTCCAATTGAAACAGTCTTTGCTATAGAAAAGCAGAAACCAAACCACATTCAATGTACTTGCAAATTTGCACAAAATAATTAGTACTTCCAAATTCCCTAAAGGACAGCCAGCAGGAAATATGCTAATCTTGGTTCACATATACAAGTCCCAAGTCAGAATACTCTTTCCAAAAATCTCAAGAAACACCCTATAAAAATGTACATCAGCAATCCCAAATCCAGCAGTAACCCTGTAACAATAACACAGTAGAACATGCAATAGAACCCCAAACCTGGCGCGGACAGTTCCGACAGAACAGCAAAGATGCTCAGGACCAGGTAAGACGAAGACTGAGGTGCATTTAAAGAAACACTTTGAAAGGCGACGAACCAGCCAGGCAATGCTGCAGCTCTGAATTGAGTGGCACTGGAAATCTGTGAGAAGCTTCATTTCAGAACAAGGTGTGGAAAGTTCGACTCAGAGGCAAGCAGAGACAATGTAAGAGCTCAGTGCATGAACTACTGGTAGAAAGCTCCTTCCACATCTCTGGGAACAGAAGGTCACTTCCATTTAATTTGCAATACCATTTATGCTGTGACTAAAGCCACTGAGCTTTTTCTAATCTTTACACGAGAAACACAGACATGATTTTCTGAGTTCATCTAAACTGTAGCAAACAGTCTAATCCATTGATTTACAGAGCTTGACCCCTACTCACAGATTAATTCTCATGTAAGAACTCTACCGAAACAGTGAGGAAGAAGGAGAAGGGAACGTTTTGCTACAAATAATCTTAAAATGAAACCAGGCATGAACGTGATTTCATAAGTAACCAGCGTCCCTGCCTGCTGGGTTTTGGTTTAGTATTTACTACTGTCAGCAAGCGCGGCAGGAAAGTTACAGCCCATCCATGTCCTATTAATGAGATCTCGCTCATTTTCATCAGCCAGCCAGAGAACTGTAACCATTATAAAAAGAAGAACTTCCATGAAAAATTTAGTGGAAATCTACATAGTGCTCTTTGGCTAAAACCAAAGGATTCCAACAAGAGGTTTTGTTCATGAGAAAGACACAAGCTTTTGGTTTACCTCAGAATAACAAGAGCACATACTTGTCATCCAGCTGTCACTAGCATACAGCGTACAGCCTTAACTGAATGGCGGAGATGTAAAAGCCATTTAGACTTGTGTTGAAAATGTTCACAAATTATTCATGTACCGCTTTCAAGAAACATTATTGAAGTTGCAAAACAAGTGCTCACATTTTAGGAAATATTAGAACCCTGGTTGCAATAACTAGGCCACTGCGATGAGGAAAAAGTAGCAGGTGATCGAACAATCAGAAATAGCATCACACCACAAATACACACTGAACCTACATTTAAGGTTAGGCCAGCAGCCTTGGCACTGGCTTTTCCTGACTCTGGAGACTGAGAAGAGATCCTGTGTAACTCAGTTGCATTCACTATGTGGGGGCTGCAGGGCTGGGTCTCAGCCCCACCTCCCGGGCAGTGCAGCTAATGCAGAGGTGACAGCAGGAACAGATTGCCATCCATTGTGCAGACCAGCATAAAGCAAGACAAGAGGCCCAAGCTCCTGCAGCGGGTTTGGCAGACGGGTGCTGACAGCGGAGGAACATTGCATCAGGGAGGAAAAGAAAGGCAACACATACTTACCTGCACAGTAACTGAAGCTCTTTCATACGTGCCAACAACCGGCACAGCCTGCTACCTGTGTCTCACCCCACTCCCCCAGGCTCTGTGTCCTTTGGCCAGCAGCATCCTGATGGTGCACTCAAATGTCCTTTGCCTAATGTCAAGAGCAAAAAATGCACAACACTCAAACGCCAGCGTTCTGCCACGGGACAGCGGGAAGAAGAGAATCCAAGGCAGAGACATCGTATGGCAGACTGTGGAATACGCATAGAACTTATCAAAGGATGCCAGTCATCTGCACAGGTAAATAAATGCCTTACCTTCTTCTAACCATTGTTTATGTGCATGTATTTCTAATGCTGGAGGAATAGCCTTAAGAGTATAAAACAGCACCTGCAAAATGCAACATCAAATCTAAAGGCTTCAGTTATCACATCCTCTGCTGATAATAACAGACCCCTACAGAAACTGCTTTACATTTCAAGTAAAAACAACAGCTGAAGTTACCTCAGCTCTAAGAAGACTAGTCTGAGAACATAGGTCCTGTAATGAAGTCCTGTACTAGAACAAGCTCTCTTGGAATCAGGCATCTTGATATTGTCAGACGTAAGTTTGCTTCACTTTATATTCTCTCAGCAGCAGGCATGAAGAATTAAAGTGAAACCTGAAATAATCTTACTTCTCTCAAGATTCAAAATCCACAAAGATGCTTCCACACTGGAAGCACAACTTCAAATTCAGACATCTTCAGAGCAGGTGGCTGCAAGAAAACTAACTTATTTCTGCACTCCACATTTGACCTTGGCCTCAGACAGACACACATCACCTTTTCTCCTGTTTGATAAGGACTCGGGACCAGGGAAGAACGTAACTGCCTTCCAATCGACACAAACAGCAGCCAAGCTATGACCTGAATGGGATTACATCTTCTCATCCTGTGACACGGAGGAGAAAGCGGTTTCTTCAGCTGATGGATCAGCAGATACGGAGTGTCTGGGAACTAAGAGCATCCTAGTCAGGCCAAAGCTACTTGTTCAGCTGAGCTCAGCCTGCTTTTGTGAAGTGCTCAGCTGCACTGATAAGAAAGAGGAATGAGAACTCCTGATAGTAGAAGTGGAGAGATTTCAGACAGGTTATCTTGTTTTCCACTTCCCCTTTAGGATAAGTCGTGGCAGTTCCAGTTACACTATAGCATACAAATCTATCAATAACACCTTGCTCTGAAAAGACTTGTCAGGTGATGGAGTCCTTGGTCCTCCATTTACAAGCAGAGAAATGTCTGCTCGATTTGTCTCTTGGCGGCAGAAGAGCACAGACCAAAGAGCATGCCAGCTGATGGCCTTCGAAGGAGAAGTGTTTGCTGGTGTTGTGTTCTGCTCTAATTTAGAGACGATGGCGATCCATTGACGTCTCCCATGAGTTCCTCTGAGGAGCACAGTATTTACACATCTTCTGCTTCCTCATCAAGAGGCATCTGTATTCTTTGCCTGCATTTTGGGAAGGTGCACAAGCAGCGATGTCTGATTTAGATCATGATGACTATAGTGAGCCCCGTGCATACTCAGAACATAATCTGGCATGTGCCTATTGCCAAGTCCATAAATCCAATGGGATTGAGGCCAATTATTCCATGGAGTTTTAGCTCCAAAGCCAGTGCAGCCTTACACTGTTCCAGCAAACAAAACCTACTGGATAGGAATTACACTGCAGTTTTGCAATATGATTTTCAAGCCTAAGATATAAAACAGCATAGAGAGATTATAAAAGAGTCTTAGATCACTGATGATTATTATCATTAGCTAATCAATCGAGGTAAAGAGTACCTCTTCTTGAGATACATTGCAGTGATTGCTGGCATTTTAACACGGGGGTTGATACGCCAAAGCACGGCTCTGGCATTGATAACGGCTGTGGGGTGCAGCCACAATCAATCTTGCATACAAAGGGCAAAAATAGGGATCTATTAGCTTGTGCCACAGAATACGTATCAAAGCAGTCTGAACCATGTGGCAACTGGGAATAAAGATGCTCAAGATGTGTATGCACCATCCAGATGATGCTAGTCAAAAGGCCCAGGGCTTCAGGGCAACACAAATACAGGCTATTAACAGAGCATGTGCTGATTGCCCACGGGAGAATCGCTGGCCATGCTGGGCCCTGGGTGACCGCAATCAGGCAGTCTGGTCCTGCCTGACCCTGCCAGCCCCCTCCACCTTGCCCCCAGCCCAGCCACGACCTGCTTTCCCAGCTTCGCAGCCCATTCTCCTTTCCTTGGTGACCCACACCTGATGCTTCTATCTCAGTTGCCTTTCTGGACAGTCTCCATTTATCCTGTCCACTCTTCTCAGTAACACTCAGGCTCCATCTTCCTTTCTAGGCTCTTCGTTATCAACACCTCCTCCATCCAATCCTATAATGAATCCTAATAATGTCTACGCCTTATTTTTCCAACTGCCTCTCCAGCTTCCTGGCAGGATTTTTGGATACCCTTTGCCATTTATTTGCCCACTGGTCATCAGTTCAGCTCTCCCACCATCCAGATCCATCCCCAGCTCTGTCTCTAACATCTACATTCTCCTTCCATAACCATCGTCTCCCCAAAACATTATGACCCAGTCTCCTCTGATCACTGTGGAACCTGTTCCGAGTCCCTCAGTCTGCTTATCCAGTTAATTCCAGCCTTCCCTTCCCGGCTCACAGACAGTAAGTAGGATCAGCCTGTCCTCGGACTCCTGTCCATCCTCCTCACCCCGGGAAGATGACGCACAGGCAGTCTGGGCAGCACTGGAGGCCGGGAGAGGTTTGAGAACGCTCCGTGATGAGCAAGTCTACCGAGATTTTAGCTGTTAAAATCAAATAAGTCTCCGGGGAGCACATGATTATTCAAAGAGCAGATTCCCCTGAGCCAGCAGAGACCACCTTTCCCCTTTCGGAAAGCATCAAGTCTCTGCTCAGAGGCACAGCGTACCCACATGCTAAGAGAAGTTCTCATGAATGTTTTAACTTAACAAGAAGACACAGTTCAACTTGCTTCTGTGAAACGGTTCAAGAACCAGTCTCCATCACTCCCACCCTCCCAGACACAGCCCGAAGCAGTTCCCTGTATGCAGGTTTTTGGCCTGAGTCGCCACCATTTCAGCTGCAAGTCCATGATAGAAAACTGCAATTTGTAATAGAAAGTATTAGATAATGTTAAGAAATGTTACCAGTTTGATACACAATGCCCTGCCCAACAACAGCCTTGGAAAAACGCGTTTTGTTTCTGAGGGCTTCCCAAAACCAAAGGCTGTATTCACACATACATATTAGGAATAACTACATCAGCAGGGTTAGACGTTGCAACACAGTTTTTTAATTGAACCGTCCACCTTTGTAATCTTTTCAACCAAAGCTCTGGATAGCGCACAGCAGCTTTGCTTTGGAAAGACTACTATCCACAAGCAAGAGCTGTTTGCTCACAAACGAGACTCCATTCTACAACAATATGTAAAGGGCTGGGGCAAGAGGGGGCTCTGTTTCTGCTGAACCATGCAGCTTAAAATAACATTCCCTTACCATTTCTGTGGGCCCCCAGCCTACACATCTAGCAATTTGCTTGCCTGGTTGACTACACATTCTTTTTTCCTAAAACAATGTGTAGGCCCACACATAATCTGCCCTTAGCATATTAATGCTTTAAATTAAACTGCACTTACTAGCCAGAAGCAGAGCCAAGATATACACGGTTCTAGTTCAGATAGTAGGTAAACAGTGCTGGGCTGGATGTTATAAATAGATGACCATAACTCAGTCTGCACTACCAAAGTGCTGCATATAACAGATGTGCTGTTGACAATTTATTACTACACCCTGTAATAATTGCCACAGCCCAGAACAAGCATCGCCAAATGTTTACCCTAGAAACTCCTTTGAATGCTATAGATCCCTGTGGAGTGGGAAAAGGAAAAACCATTCCTCTCCAGACCGAGGGTGAGCAGAGTCATTACCCAGCACAGTATTCAGTTACAAAAGTTAGTGCGACTTCCAAACCCCATGTAGTATGGTTTTCATCTTGCAACCCCCAGACATTCAGAAGTCCGTAGATGACTTTTAAGTGACTCACAATCGATGATAAAGTAAAGCAACCACACCTTGCTATAGAGAAATTCCTATTCATGACATTCCTGAAGAGGCCTGAACCTCCGCTAGAAAACAGATGGTCCTACCAACAAAAACAAGGTTGAAAAATCCCTGTGGTAGAGCAGGGAGCTACGAGAGCTTTGAATCCTCCATCTCCACCTCTCCCACTAACTCCCTGTGGGCTCCGGAGCATCCCCGTGAGCAGCGCTGGGTGCTGCAGGTGAATAAAAGCTCCGAGAGCTATGAGTGCTCCATCTCCACCTCTCCCACTAACCCCTGTGGGCTCCAGAGCATCCCCATGAGCAGCGCTGGGTGCTGCAGGTGAATAAAAGCTCTGAGAGCTATGAGTGCTCCATCTCCACCTCTCCCACTAACTCCTGTGGGCTCCGGAGCATCCCTGCGAGCAGCACTGGGTGCTGCAGGTGGATAAACAAGCTCCGAGAGCTATGAGTGCTCCATCTCCACCTCTCCCACTAACTCCCTGTGGGCTCCGGAGCATCCCTGTGAGCAGCACTGGGTGCTGCAGGTGGATACACAAGCTGTGCAAGCTGCAGACCGCCCGGGTATGGCACGACTGCACCAACTCCACTGAGAGACTGCACTGAGAGACTCCACTTGAATGTGGGAAGCTGGACTGTGCAAAAATGACTGTATGTACGTTCCTAATAAAGTGAAAGATCTTCTCTGAAATAATTTAAAAAACTGATCTCTCGCTATGATTAAATGGTTTTCATATAAACATGTTTGTTCTTGCGCAGTAAACAAAAATCAAACCAAATGGCTGGCAGAAATGCTCACTATTTGGATGCTGGTTTTTAGCGATGTTTTGTTTTAAAAGCAGCTCCATTTCTGGGCTTGTCTCCTGAAGGAGCTGGAGGTGCACAGAAGCGCAAGCTTCACTGTGCTGTTGCCGTTTCTTTCACACAAGCAACACTTCTTCACTGCAACTCCAGGAGCAGCCTCAGGAGAAAAAAACAATTCTCATTCTGTAATTAATCCGCACAAATGAGGGAGTTTCTGTAACACGCATCATCGGAAATTTAATTTTAACAGTGAAATGATCACTATTGTAGATTTTCTCCACGCCTTCGAAAGAAAATAGTGCTTTTGTGTCTGGTACTGAGAACCGGCTTTCACGTGTGAAAGAGACAGCAACGTTGGCATAAAGGCTGCCGTGCTGTTAAATGGACAGCCAGGACCTGCAAGCTTTGTCACACCGCTTTGGAAGTCAAGCTACGCAAATTATGCTCCCGAAACACAACTCGCTCTGCTAATTCCATGCAGACTTGGGACTCCTCTCAGATTCTCTAATGCACCTCAGTCTTGATCTGTAACACCTAAGTAACCTGGATCAGAATCATCTCTGCACCGCGTGTTGTAACAATTTGCTAAGGTGCTGTTTTCCACAATTAAACAAGAAATAGAGCAGATATGATTGCAGGACAGTCTGAAATATTATAATATATCACAGTATATTTGTATCACCTGCCCCTTCCTCCAAGGTCAATTTCAGAAAGGAAGGGAAAAGAAAACTCAGGGTATGTGGGAAGATTTAAACCCTGAAGCAGTTTATTTATACATTTAGGCAAGCAAAAAGTATCTTAAAAATACAAATTAACAACCTCCATATTTCATAACACTTTGACACTGTTCTGCAAGGAGAAATGCAGCCAGTGAGACAGGTTGTTCAGTTAAAAAGGCACCACAGATGCACAAAGTGGGCTAGCTTCTCTTTTGCATCTCATTCACATCCAGATGTACCAAAAGGCTAATTCATATCAGTTTTCTATTGCACAGAAGCTACCTAGATGTGATGCCTCACTCTGCAGAGCAGTAAAATTTATCCTTCCGGCTAGTGACCAAGTGTCTCCAAAGGAGAAAACTTCCACGCTCAGCCTCTTCAAGAAGCAATTGAATCATCTTAGTGTTTTAAGCACATTTCAACAAATCCTGCCCTTGCAGAGCCTGGTTTTCAGAAGTGCTGAACACGTTTGTGCCCCATCCCATGGATATCCCCGGCTTCTGTGCGTGATCAGCACTTCCAGGCTCAGGTTCTTGGTTTACCTGCTAGGTACTCTATGACGGCTGCCATGTAAACTGGTGCTCCAACACCTATCCGGTACTTGTACGTTCCTTTCTTTAAGTAGCGCATCATTCTCCCCACAGGGAAAATGACGCCCGCCCTGCTGGAGCGCGAGAGCTTGGACATTTTCTTCTTCCCGCTCCGGCCCGACATCTCGCAGCTTTGTGCTTCTCAACGTGCTGGCGATTCTTAACCCCTCGCTGCAATCCAAAAGCTGCAAGAGAACCGAAAGGGGATTAGTGTTCAGCATGTGGAAAACATCTTCAGACATCATCTGGTTCTTCCAGAAGCAAAACTCCAAACCCGTTCTCGATACCTGTTAAAGCCGAGGCATTATTCATTAGGAGCTGGATAATGGAAACATTTGCTATAACTTTTCTTCTGACTACTGCACTGTCAAAGTAGCAAGATCACAGGAAAAAATGGGTCAAAGAGTATTAAAAAAAAATAATAATTCAAACACACCTTAAGTAAATCTTTAAAAACAAATCACACCAAGACAGACAGACATCCACGGCATGGAAGATTTCCACGCTGATTATTAAGCTTAGCAAGTTATAAACAGCTGAGAAGTGCTGGCATAGCGGACAGCACTAAACAAGCTGCAAAGCAGACACTGGTGCCGCCTATAAGCAGAGGAGGCAATACTGGCCCTGTGCCCGCGCTGCAGCCCTGGGGGCTCCTCCATGGAGCCAAGGGAGGTCGTCAACCTCCTGTCCTCAAAGGGCTGCCTGGGAAGCTTTTCTGCCCATCAGGCTCCCCGAAGATGTGGGTTTGCCCTGTATTATGAGCCATCTAGTCTATACATAGGAGCAACGACATAAAATATAATCTGCTCCTTATTTTTCTGGTGACAGCGAGGTTGCAGATGAACGGACAGCAAATCCTGCAGCCAGCGGCTCCACTTCAGAGCGTGCATGTGGTCACAGTTACACCTCTAGTTCTCACTCTCAGTCACGCAGTGGAGAAGTTTTAACTCCATTTTGGTAGCCGCCCTGGTAGCCCAATGATCCTGGTTACAACACAACAGATCAAGATTCACTGCACTGAAGTGAACCATGAACACTTCTGCCACAGGTGGTATTTTTGTCAATGAAGGCACTGCCGCTTAATTCCCAGTATTCCGTCACCTCAACAAAACAAGGAAACAAAAGGACGAAGATAATTTGAAAAACATTACGATTACTTTAGGTGATACTGTCAAATTTGATTGCAATCTGCATTTTAAATAGCATTAAAATAAAAGAAGTCATTCGACACCACTGACAGCTCTTGGGAACAACCAACACTCCCCCAAGGAGGGCACAGGAATCTGCATTTTGTTCTTATCC
The DNA here is from genome assembly GCF_964273445.1 of Streptopelia decaocto. Classification (NCBI taxonomy): domain Eukaryota; kingdom Metazoa; phylum Chordata; class Aves; order Columbiformes; family Columbidae; genus Streptopelia; species Streptopelia decaocto. The sequence goes on along the minus strand of NC_138659.1, from coordinate 34,171,048 downwards.
TGCTTATTACAAACCAAGTGCATACACAGAGAATGTCACCTGTGCCATACAGAGCCAGACATTCACAGAAGCCAGCTCGGCCATAACAGCCAACGTTAAGGGTTGGTTTCTATGATAACGCAACTTGAATGCTGGTGTTGCTTACAATATCAAGGAAATAAAATCACCACGTGGTCTGCAAGGATCTATTAAACCCTGGAGTGTCCTTGCCTATCAGCAAGATATTTTTTTCTTTCTATGTGCAATATATTATGTGGACATGACAACAAAAGTTGGGAAAGATTAAACCAACAAGCCTACCAGACACAGACACCTCAAAACTCATGTTGCTCATCGTCCCACCCTGAGTTTCCTTCAAACTGCCAGCCTGGAATCACGAGCGGTGGTAGAAGAGCTCATAAACCGCCCCTTGCTAGTGCGAATTAAAGACGATGGCCACTTCAAATAGATACACGAGGAAAATATTCCTAAGCAAACCATTAGTTGCATTGATGCGGGAGTAACCAGTTGTGCAGGACAGGAAACAATTGCTGAGAAGCGCCTCCAGGTTACAGTGACGGGGACAAAGAGCTGTTGTAACAGGCAAACCTCGCACCAGGGTTTGTAGAGCAGAGGGCAGCGAGCGCTGGGCTGAGGGGCCACATCCCACTGCAGATACGGGGCTGCAGCCACGTGCAACAACGAGAACCCACAGAAGGGCGATAAGAATGATCGGATGAAAAGAAGTGAGGAGACGTGATAATGCTCTTTAGAGACGTGAAAGGCGGCTTTGAAGATGGAGGGAATAAGCATTCCCTATAAAAGTCATGGAAGAGCAGAACTCTCACAAAAGCTGTGGAGCGCGAGGACAGCGGAGCACTGGACCTGGTCAGCCAGGGAGAAGGCAGCATCCTCCTCCAGCACAGCTCTAAAACAGGGGGGCAGCATCCTCCTCCAGCACAGCTCTAAAACAGGGGGGCAGCATCCTCCTGACAGCACAGCTCTAAAACAGGGGGCAGCATCCTCCTCCAGCACAGCTCTAAAACAGGGGGCAGCATCCTCCTCCAGCACAGCTCTAAAACAGGGCGGGGGGCACAGAGCCGGCACAGGCGGCTGGGTCTGCCTCGGGACCGGAGGCTGGAGGAGGTGATCTCTGAGGTCCCCTCTTCCAGCCCTTCGTAATTTGTGACAAACTCTTTTATAAACATTCAGTTTCATATTATACTACTGATTAGCCTTTGTTCTTTTCAGTTCATGATAACTGACGTTCAAATTAATGAATAAACATAGGCTGGGAATTAAGTTTCTAGCCATCAGAGGAGCAAACTTCTGGAACAGCCTTCTGAGTAATATGAGCAACAATAACTCATTCTAAGGTGGAACTTAATAAATGCATGCACTAGGCTGCGATCCGGTTCCTGCAATGCTGGCAGGACAGCTCCATCACCCCAGAGTTCAGTGCTGCATGGAAAACCTACAGAGAGCCGTGCTGAAAGAGCACACTACAAGCAATCATCTATCAGAATCATATTAAGCTACCCTCTCACATACTTGTTCCCATCGTACCAAATCCCAGTTGTATGTAAATCAAAGAAAAAAAGAAAAACTTAATGCGATTACATACACAGAAAATATTGCGGTTGCACTTTGTGATAGAAAATCAAAACATATTTGTATAACTAAGCACAGCGCCCCGGGGCATGCTGTTGCATATACATTTCTGTTTAATTAATCACTTCTGGCTCGTTCTTCCGTTGCCTCACTGAACTTTCCACCCCTGTCTCTCTACCCCTTTGTTTTTCCTTATTTCCCCCCTGCTGCCAAACAACCTTTGGAATCCCAACACGTTTTTCCAAACACGCTGCAGGTAGCAGATCAGGTGTGTTTGCAGAACTTTATGGGAGTCTAAATACAAAAGAGGCTTCGAAGTTCTGCTAACGCTGTCTCTCTCTTCTTTGTAACTTATGTGGACCAAGATATACTGAGGAGTGGCATAGGCAACTTGTCTCCTATGGGAGGCAATTTTTGGTAGAAGCAGCAAGCTATGGAAGCATCGCATGTACTAAAAACCAATTCCTATGGACCTGGACATTTGTCCTTATAAACTACAGCCTCTGTTAAAAAGTACAGCCATGTTATTTATGTGAAGTCCATCCTCACTGAGTTAGAAGAACTGTGTCTATATCTGGCTACCACAACATCACGATGCTTGAGTAATTTAAAGCAATTAATGTTTCTAATCCCTTAATTGGTCATGGCACACTCCTACTCTGCCGTGACTCCAAAATCCCTGTGTTGCTACGGGGGATTTAGTAGCTACCAAGTCTCCCAGAGCTCTCCACGATATGATGAAAACAAGGTAGACTTTTGCGAGCTGGGCCTTCCTCTGTGAATTAAATCTTCAGAGCCCAAAATGACCAGCGACATTTTGCTTGGCCTGCTGGAAAGGGCTCTGCCCCCTTGCCTCTCTCAGGTGGAATCTGCTTGGGCCACTTGGAGGATCCCTCCGCTACAGACACTGCCACCTCATTTTCTTCCACCATCGTTATCTGCAGAGCGTGATAATTGCTACACAAGGACACTGGAATAACAGACCACACCGGAACATTCCTCTCACCATTCTGCCATTCGCATCCCACACCACAGCCCGACGGATCAAGGTTTAACAAAGCAATCTTAACACCACTTTCCAGTCCTTCCTACATAGATGCATTGAAGAACAAAACCTCATAATCATCTTTAGGCAGTAAGGACGCGCACAATTTTTAGAAAGGAATAAGCTGCAAACACAAAACCAGACTGTGACCTCCAAGTGAGCCTGAACCTAAGAAGCTGGCCTAGAAACAGTTCCAGAGATTAACTTGTCAAAATCTGGCACGGAAACACGGATGCAAATCAGAAAGTTCAGTGTGGTACAAAATGCCTCATTATTTTTCTCTAAGAACAACCGCAGAAAACATTAAAAGAAAGCTTCTTTTGCACAATGTAGTACCAAAACTGTTGGAACACTGTGGAGAAAAGTCAGTTCTGGCTGTTCCTCTCCACATCCCAGATCGCACACAAGATACAAGCAAGCTAACAGCTACACCACATACAAAACACATACTGCCAACCAGCTATCATGAAATATTTGAGCAATGATTAGGTAAGTCCCCAGCCAAATTAAAAAAGCTGGCATTGCAGCTTATCCTTCTGGACTGTACAGGTGGCTGCAATATCATCCCGCAGACTAAAATCTGGCACAGGGTGTCGCGTGCCCTCCCTCGGACACCTAGACATTTACAAGGGGACAGTACATGGACGCAGGGGCTCACACACTCAGGCAGGGCTGGGTGCTGACCTGGCTCGCAGCATGAGACCTGAAGCTTTGCAAAGCTTTGTACTGGAACCGTTTCTACCTAAACTGTTTCTGGACCGTTCCCGTGTGTTTGGCATCCAGGGGTTTTGAATTCTAAACACTGAGAAAACTTGACCTCAGCAGGCAAAGACTGAAATCAAGGATGTGCCGGACTATCAACACACCTGCGCTTCCTCAGTTAGGACTTGATGAGCAATCCTAAGACGTTATATCTGGGGGTCAACTTAGACTGTGCACTCATATGCAAACACCACTTTGTCAAAACAACTTAGAAGACCTACAACAGAAGCTTGTTACCTGAATAAACTGGTAAGGCACGACCAACATGCAAACATTTAGTGGGCAAACGGCGGGTCTCCTGGACTCAAGCCAATAGACACGGAGTGCATTCCTGGCAAAAGAAGCTTCACGGTCACAATGAAGCCAGGAAGCAGCTCCCCTCACAAACTGCAGGTGCTGAGCACCGCACGGCTCTCATGTTGAGAGGCCAAGCCTCAATACTCCCTCACACCGAGGCTTCTTTTGAGCTTGCTGGTAGACAGCTGAAGGCCAGGTGGAGCGGCGCGGTCCATGCTGGCCGCCCGGTGCTCCCAGCACTGGGCCCTTGTGGCCAGGAAGCCAATGGTACCTGGGGTGGGTTAGAAGGGGGTGGTCAGTAGGTCAGAGAGGTTCTCCTGCCCCTCTACTCTGCCCTGGGGAGACCACACCTGGAATATTGTGTCCAGTTGTGGCCCCTCAGTTCCAGCAGGACAGGGAACTGCTGGAGAGAGTCCAGCGCAGCCACCAAGATGCTGAAGGGAGTGGAGCATCTCCCGTGTGAGGAAAGGCTGAGGGAGCTGGGGCTCTGGAGCTGGACAAGAGGACACTGAGGGGGGACTCATTCATGGGGATCAATCCGGAAAGGGTGAGTGTCAGGAGGATGGAGCCAGGCTCTTCTCGGTGACAACCAACGGCAGGACAAGGGGCAATGGGTGCAAACTGGAACACAGGAGGTTTCACTTAAATTTGAGAAGAAACTTCTTCATGGAGAGGGTGGCAGAGCCTGGCCCAGGCTGCCCAGGGGGGCTGTGGAGTCTCCTTCTCTGCAGACATTCCAACCCGCCTGGACACCTTCCTGTGTAACCTCATGTGGGTGTTCCAGCTCCATGGGGGGATCGCACTGGGTGAGCTTTCCAGGTCCCTTCCCACCCCTGACATTCTGTGATCCCGTGAGCGCGTCCGCTGGCGGCCCCGCCCCGCGTACCCGGCGCCGTTGCCTGGACACGCCCGCCCCGCCCACTTCCCCTCGGCGCGCCGCTGAGGAGGCCGCGCTGACTGACCGGCAGCCGGTGAGCAGCGGGGAAAGGGGCGGCGGCGCCGCCTGAGCGCTCCGGTGCCGGCCGCGCAGGCGCCCGGGGGGGAGTGGCTGTTGGTTTTCCCGCGCAAACGCTTCCCCGTCCCTCCCCTCCTCACCCGCCCCGCCGCCCTCCCCTCGGCGCGCTCGCTCCCTCCGTCACGAAGGCTTCGCGCTCTGCCTCCCGAGGGGCGGCGGTGGTGCCGGTCCGCCGCCAAACGCGCCCCCGGAAGGGGAAGTTCCGGCGCTCCGCCGGTCTGCGGGGCGGCGGAGGCACCGAGCGGGAACCGCCGGCCCCGCGCGCAGCCCCGCACCCCGCCCCCCGGGGCCGGCCCCGCGCGCCCAACCGTCGCCCGCGGCGGTTCCTCCCCACAGCCGGACACCCCCCGCACAGCCCCGCCGCCTCCGCCCCCTTCCTCGCACGGCGGCCGCTGCCCCCGCCCCGGCCATGGTCGGGCCCTCCCGGGCGGCTGCGGAAAAAGGCAGCAGCGGCGGCGGGAGGAGGAGGCGGGTCGGGCGGCCGGGAGCGGGAAGGAGAGGAGGGGGCCTCGCCGCGGCCCCGGAGCCCCGCGCCGCCGCTCCCTCACCTGCCGGCGCCGCCGCCTTCTTCTTCCCTTCCCTTTTTATTTTTTTTTCCTTTTCCTCCCCTCCTTTCTTCCTCTCCTCGCCCCCCCTTCCCCCCTTGGCTCCCCCGCCTCCCGCCCGCACCCTCGCTCCGCCTCAGCCGCCGGCTCTCCTCCCGTATTGTATGTTTCAATGGCGATGGCGGCGGCTCCTCTTGAAGGGGGGGTGGAAGGGGTTTCCTCCCGCTCCGCATAACCGCCTCTAGGAGGAGTCACCGCAGCCCGGGCCTCGCAACAACCCCCCTATCCCTGCCGCCCTCCCCGGCACCGCGCCGCTCCTCCTCGCCCGGGCCCCCGGGTGCTGCCCACAGGCGCCCCCTCCCCGCCCCTTCCAGCGCCGAGGGGGCTCCCCTGAACCCCAGAGCCCGCAAGCTGGGAGTCGAGCGCATAGAGGAAGAACGCACGGCTGCCCATCCTTTTCCCTGGTCACAGGGTAGGGGCAGCTGGGAGCCATAGAGGTTTCAAAGGAAGTCCCGGCTCGGGGTGATGCTGGAGGGTCGGTTTTGAGGTGTCCTCTGCCCACCCCCGCGGTGGTTGTTAGGAAGGGAACCGCCCACCCTGTACCCGTAAGCAAGGTGACCTGCACGCCTCGGTACGGCGCATCCGATCCAGCTGCTCCAGCATCCCGAAAACGGCTCAAAACGGCCGTAACAAAGAGTACCGGCAGCTCTTTGTGTCGCGTTGGGTTGGAGCGTTTGAGGTGCTCACAAGCTTTTCAACTCAGCCACGAGGGCTGCAAACTTAACTCGCTTTCTCAATCAAAGCTGAGGGCTTGTTTTTTTTCCCCCACAGTTGCACAGATACAAGAGCTTCAGCTCTAAGATATGCAATAAGTTATTGTACTCCGAGTCTCACAATAGGTCTGTTGGCAGCTCCAAATATGCAATCACAGACTGATGCAGACACCTCTTAAACAGATCTCAGGGATATTTTTACATGAAATTGGTTTACACAGTCGTTCCTCTACAAACATTTCGTATTGTCACACTCATTTCACTTGAAAGATATTTGGGAGCTACTGTAATGCACTAGGAGACACACTATTAACCCTGACCGCTCCAGCTCACGTGCAGCCCTTTAGGAGGGTGGCTGGAAACAACAGAACAGAGCAATAAAGAGGCATCTGTGCTTTCAGCTCTCCCTTCGTCACTGTAAAAAAATCCTAAAGATTCACTGCCTTCCCAGAGTTTGGTTTTGTAAACTTTTGTGTCTGTAGAGAATTGCATTTGGTAGGGGAAAAACAATGAAGTATTCCTTCAGGTGACATTAATTGCGGACCGCGCCATCTCCAGCAGAAAGGGGGCGTGAATTGAGAACCTGGGCTTTCCCAGCTGCTTCGTGACCCTGGCTAAAGCATTTTACCAGCACCAGCTGTATCTTGACTGTCATTAACACAGAAATAAAGATATCTTGCCTCTTTTTAAGCAAGCCATTCAATGAGTAAGAGATCTGACGCATTTCTGTGCATTAATGCTTTGCAGTCTATTCCTCGCTTCTTTTAGAAAAAAAACAAAGTCAAAATGCTTTGAAACCATAGGAAGAAAAAAAAAACCTCACGGGTGTGAGTTTGAATTATTTTACACATAAGGGGAAGGCTGAGCTGGATCTTTCCTGTTGAGACTTTGAACTTAGCAAGGGCAAAGTTATCTGTAGAATTCTGAGTGTACTGACCCACATTGAGAGGATGGGAGGAACACAAAGATTTTCAAGTACTAAGCATAAAAATTAACTTTAAAACGCATGTGAAAAGGAAGAAAGAGCATTTACGTTCTTCTAGTTTGAGATGCAAATAATTGCATCCAATAATGGTAGCAATGATGCATGTGATACATAGCTTTGCAATTAAAAATAATTTGAGATGGGACAAAGTAAGCATCATCAATTTTTGAAAACATTCCCAGTTTGTTACATTAACATCAAACGGTTGCTGTGTGTTCACAACACAAACATGTAGGAGGTCTAAAGAAAATAAAATAACGTCTTGTGTGTGAGACAAACTTGCAAAATTGTAACAACTCACTCTGCTTACAAAACCTCGTTTCTGTTTGTAAACAAACGTTCTGCTCACTTTCAGGCATACTTTTAGCTTTAATGTTGTGGTTTTCATACCCACCAGGTAGACATGCGCTGTGTAGATGGAACAAACCGCTGTAGGAGTGGGGCTGCTCTCCACTCTTGTCTTTCCCAGTGCAGCGTGGCCATCGCGCGTCACAGCCCGAGCAGACCCTTAGTTCAGAGGGTGCACTGCAGCCTTCTAACGCAGCTTTTGTCTTCCCTGAAATGAGAGTCTAATTCCCTCCATTTCTCCCCTCTCTCCCATGCCAGCGTGCTGCCGGTTTTCACACCGTAAGAACAGTGCATCCCGGAGTCGTCACGTCCCCGAGCAAGCCGCTGTGCTACGGGCAGCAGAGCAGGTACGAGATATCTCTTTTGCAGCTGGTTTCTGCTGTCACTTGCATTATTTCAGGTCGGGGGGGAGTTGCAGTCTGGAAAAAGTTTCTGTGTTCACGGCAGCAGGATTACATGTAAATTTTTTGTTGCCTCAGGTGTTTCTGGAAGATTCTGAGTTGCTTTGTGACACAAGAATAAACGATTTTTGTGTAGAACACATCGAAGCAAGGCAGCGTTTCAACAGAGTTACTGCACGCGAGTTGTTCTGCAGTGACTGCCCTTTTGGAACTGCAGCTGGGATACACGGGCTCTTCCAGCTCCGAGTTCCGTGTTGGAACAAGGCTGGCTTAGAAAGGTAATGAACAGCAGGTCACCTAACCGCCGTGGTGGGGAATTGGCAGGGTGGATATCTTTACAAATCCTGTAATGCAGAAGATGACTGAAAGGCTGAGGTTTTTGGTCACAATAGCCATTTCGATCTAGTTGTTTGGGAAAGAACTGTTACAGACTAGCATTCTTCAAGACAACAATTTGCCAGGCTGAATCAAAAGAGAGCTTTCCCCAGTCAGCAGGAGCGAGTCTGCTCTCCCTGGGTTGTACAGAGACCATCTGCCAGTTGACTTCAGAGTGCAAATACAATCTGTTACTTTGTCAAAATAAACAACATATCTATTGATGGAGCATATAGAGACTGCTGCCTGCCTGCCTATTGGAAAAGCAGCCTGTTTGTGGCACTCTCACTTTTGGACAGAAGCTGTTATATTTCAAACATCGTAATGAATATTTCATGGCTCCAGAGCCAAGAGACGCAGCTTTACTCTTGCTCGGGCTGGCCAGCATCCAGCTCCTCCTGCCAGAACAGCAACGGCAAGTGCTCTGAAAGCTCCGTCTTGTGGGCATCTGTAATCCAGGAGTTTCATCAAATCAGTGCGTTGTCATGTCATTAACATCATCAAAGCCAATGGATGTCTATATTATGGCAGTAGATAACATACATAATAACTGACTTCTGCAAATAACCTAGACATCTGTAATTATTTTTCCCCCACTTTGAGTCATTTTTAATGCCTCCTCCACCCTCCATGCTGCTCATGAGCTTGTTATGCTAGTAGATTGTGTACGGTACGCTTTCCTTCTTAAAGAAACCAGAGAAGCCAAATCCTATCTCTTTTGGTAACTCTCTTACAGCAGTGTTTCTTAAAATTAGATCATCCCAAGTACTTGAGAATTAAACACTTTTGTTTGTGTCAGATCCTGACACGGTGTTTAAGATAGCCTGATGGTTAGGTCCTCTTCAAAAGTCATAGATTAGATAACATGTAAGCAAGGAGGAAAGATCGCTGCCCAAACACCCACTGATTCTAAAAGCTAAATGCTGCTATTAGCTTTATATATATATATATATATATATATATAAATAATTTTTAAAAAGAGAGTGTTTTCATCCTTGTTACTTAGCCTTAAACATGTCAATGCAGACTGCAGGGATCATTGTCTTGACTCCATTTCTTAGTCATGCAAGTAAAAATACTCATTTAATACAAATATTTGAGTAGTCATGGTTATTCACAATAAAAATGATTTTTTTTTTTTTGGTCAAATGAAGGTTTACAAACATATATTTCATAATTATAGAAAAAATAATCCAGGAACAAAACCTGGAAAATGATAGAGTGTTCAGTTCAGGAATGCTCTGTAGGATTCCTCTCCACAGCTCGGAAACAACAGCCAGCAGTGGGTCCGGTGTGGGGAACAGTGGAACAGCGGTGGTGACACGTACAGCGTGGCCTCTGTGAGGAACTGAACGGGTTAGGGCTGCCAGCTGGGGAGCTGGGGGTGCAGGAGAAGGGCCAGAGCCGGCTCTCGGGGACGCTGCCTCTGCCTCCAAAGGAATGTGCTTGTGATATCAACTGGTATAAAACGCTGCTTCTGATTGTAAGGAAAGCCGGAGGGATAAAATGATACATTTGTGAGTGATGCATTTGGCCACAGATTAATATGATAACAAAGCACTGCCAACCTAAGAGGCAAAAAAGCCTTTCTCTTTGTAATGTGCGTGAATTTCTTGAAGCAAACTATTTGCAACAAAACGTGCTTTTACTATATAGCACAGCTTTTAAATGCAGAAAGTGACACATCCCAGCAGGTGTCTGGGGACTTTTGATGCAATTATGCTTCAGTTTTGGCATCTGCAGAACTCCATTTCTGTACAAAGATGTAGCGCCGTGTCACTGCACCGTTTGATCATCCAGGGTCTCATCTACAAATCGCTGCAGCCTGTACTGCAGGATACTTCCTTGGCAAACTAGCGTCTCACTTAGAAAACTAGATCATATATCCCACTTCTCATGATTTTACAAAGGGGTTTATTTGTAGTTGTGTCTGATCAGTTTTTCCTGTGCTAGAAACAATGTTTGTCCCTTTGCATTTACGCTCTTTGTTATAGTCTGGAGCTGTGATATGCATTTAATTTCTCCTCTGGTGACATTTACAAGCACATTGTCTCTCTGAATGGGACCATTAAGCTCCACGTCCTCTTCAGAGGAGCTTCACAGGGCAGGACAGCACTATTTGTGTGCCTGCTTTCGTAATTGTTCCTCCATTTGATTTAAAAATCAATTTACATCATTAAAATAACTGTTTTTTCCTTCTAACTACAGAGTCCTGTGGGGTGATAAAAATCTAGAACTGTGACCAATACATAAGTGAAGATACATTGAAATAAACTTACCTTTGGGTCTTGTGCTTGTCTAAGGCAGGACACAGCAAACCTTTAAAACATTGATTTATTGCACAAGCGCAGAATTTTACTGCTCTCCCAAGGTATAATGAGCCAAAGCAAGAGTGACCTTAAACCCTTAAGAAATGAGAGAAATCATACGTTTCAAACACATTCTCCTTCCCAGGTTGGAGCATCCAAACTTTTAAATGTTTCTCCATAACTTAATCTATCGATCACTATTAAAAACCCAGATCCTTGAGGATTTTGCCTCACGATCCAAGGCCCATTGTATCTATACTTGGAGGAGGTGAGGAGCAAGACACTTACTTTTGCTGTCTGGCAACTCAAGAGCTGAAGGTTTTCCATCAGCTCACTTTCCTTTCACCACTGTGTTGTCCCTTGGGGACACAGAAACAAACCCGGTGTCCAGGAGTGACCAGCAGGCTCTAAACAGGGCGGAAGGGGCGGATGGATGTTCCCAGAGCTGCCTGTTTCTCCCCTTCGGCTGCAAAAGGAGACAAGGGCAACTTGCTCTGATGCAGATGTCAAATTATCAGATATCTAAAGTTAGATGTGAGGAATATATCCTCTATCCAGCCGCCTGTTTGCGTGGAGCCAGCAAAAACAGTGCTTTTGAGACTTCTGTCCCACTGCCAAATCAGCTGAAATTTGCTACCTACTTCCATAGTTACTGGGGCTGACTGGCAAACAGCAGATAGCGTGATTTCCGTGGGATATTGACATCAAAACCATCCCCAAATAGAAGTATGATGTGGAAGTGAATTCATGGTGTGTCACTTGCATGAGCTGTCATTTACAAAAGACAGAAACCGTGTATAAGTAAACAGGTATTTTTATAAAAGGGAGAACAAAGTATGTACATCATAGGTAACAAATACAGATCGTATTGGAATATGCATGGCACACGTTAAAATAGAAACCTCACTAAAACATTGACACAAAGGAGTAAAGCGCCAACACGAGGCACAGGGAATTCATCCAAATCCTCTTGGAAAACAATGGGATGACACTTGAAATACGGTGTCACGTTCACCATTGCAACCGCCATCCGGCCCAAGACATCTTTCATTATGTCCTGCCCGGTTTTCCAAAAGTCCATTCCCAAACGAACCTCCTCCTGGAACCTGTCACTTGTTCTCATCATGGTGTAGCGAACAGGCTAAGGAATTTAAAATAGTGATCTACGGCTCTTGCGCAGCAGTGTTCATCAGCATGTAAAACAGCACCTCCAAGTCAGATAAGCACTGTCTTCTTTATCCGATAACGGATACTTGGTGATTAAACATACAAAATTGCCGTCTTTTACAAGAAAGCAGAAATGCTTTAAAGGCACTATAATTAAGCAGCAGCTTACTTTTATGAAACCAAACTGTATTTACTGCTGAGTTCTTCACATGTATCCGTGGTTTCAAGGAGGGGAGGGGTCTCATTGAAATCACTGCGTTAGGTGATGGATATGGGAAATAGGTAACTGAGGGACAGGCTTTGTTCTGACTTAAACATTCATATGGATGGAAATAATTTAATGGAATCCCTTTCCTCATACACGTTTAGTGTTTCATCCTTTAGTGTGTTCAATTGTTAATCACGCTGAGAAAAGATTTGCTTAAAAACAATAGTGGAAAAATACATCTATAAAGAAAAACAAAATTATTACAATATTTCAATTCCATTGTGATCAGTAAATCCGTATGGCACAGCCACCTCTACTTTTCTGAACTATTGCTAGAAATGGCCAACGTGGAGTTCAGAACTTCCAGGATAAAAACCAAACCAAATCAATGTTATCTATCACCAAGAACGGGAAAGAGAGGGGAAAGGCTCTGCTGGGTGAAGCAGCTCCTGCTGACGTGGAACCGGCGCTGGGAAGGGACAGCCCTTTTCATTCCAGCAATTATTTACTGTGGAATATTATCGAAGGCCAAAGAATTCCGAGTAGCTAAACTGTGTCAACAGAAATTGAAATAGTGCCTTTGGATCAGCACAATGACAGTAATAATCACTGGTAACGCTAAAGTATATACAGCACTTACATTGATGAATGCCAAGTAACACTGGATATTTAACGTACAGGCTGAAAAGTTCAATATATATAAAAAAAAAAAACCCACAACAAAACAACGTGTAAAAAGCGTATTCAGATTTAAATGTCTCAACCAACAGAGAAACAATGCCCTGTCAAGTTCTACTACAAGTCATCAATCTACTACAGGTGTATTAAATATTGTACATTTTGTGCCACCAAATGAAAAAAAAAATCTCTCATGTAAAATTAAAGAAAACCAGGTATGTGATAACAACAAGGTGCTTCAGAGATCACTCTCCTGCAGGATTAGGTCGTTAACGTCCACCTGATGTTGGGTGGTGAGCACATCTTTGACAGAAAAAGGGAGAAGTGTCCCAGTATCGAAGAATTTGGCATCCAAATGGTACAAAGACGAGAAGCAGGGACAGTGGATGCTATGGGGAAGTATCTGCTTGACCCCACACTGTGCAAACCACTACCAGTAGTAGCTAGTGCTTCCCTGCCCACAAAGCCAGGCTGGAGCAGCCAACAGTTACACGTCCTGACACAAGAGGTTCTCTGGGCAGGACCCGTTTGTTCTCCAGCCCTCCTCTCCTGCTGCACTGCCTTGTGATGCGGACGTGGCCCGTCACTCACACCGCTCGGCGCACGGCTGAAGAGCCCGTGGCATCTGCAGGCTTCCCCGCGCATCACAGCCCCTCCCGCCGCTGCGCTGCTCAACATCTGCACTCAATTTTGCATCATTAAAAACTAGGAGAATGTTGTGGGATCGGGCCCCTCCACCCTGCATCAAAGGGATGCTCAGCGCTCTTTTGCTGGGAGAGGGGGGAACACAACGACGATGTTCTACCCCAGTTTCTCCTACCTTTAAATTTAAAACTGTGAGGGACAAGAGGAAATAATAGAGGAGTCCTCTTTGGGTAGAGAAGTAGCAAGAATTCCTGCAGGTAAGAGTGTACTCCTGAGGTACAAAGCTTCATTGGAATGCTCCCCAAAAGTGTGAACCCGCTGGTGCACAGCGTCGGGGTAAGAGCAAACCTTTGCAGGAGAGCGGAAGGGCACATGTACTGAAGCAACGTTTTGAAACGTTACTGTGAGGAAACAATGGAATTATCACAAAATGGAATTCCACACTCCCAGCAAACCCTGCAAAGAGGATGGACTGACGGACAGCGTGCAGTGGAGAGCAAGAACCGAATCCCGCTGCACCAGCTCCACGGCCAGTCCTCTCACACCTAAAGTACGTCTAACCCGCTGAACTCGGCTGGGACGGCAGCTCAATGTCACGTTTTGCAGCAAAAAAGAAGTTTAGCAGGTTTATCTTTTAAAAAAATTCTGCAATATTCTGACTAACTCATATCAAATAAGTTCAACAAGCAAGTAAAATAATACGCAAGCTATAAAGCTAAACTGGTTCTGCTGCCTAGCATTTTAAGCAGTAGCAGCTTTACAGTCAACTCCAAAACCTATCAACAGATAACTACAATCTTAACTCATGTTTTGCCACGATGTTTTTTCATCGGGTCAAAATGTGTGACAACAGAGGGGTGAAGAAGGTAGGGGGTGCAGAGAATACGAGTGAGTGGAAAAATGATCAGCGTGGGACCATTAGAGGTTTTCCGCAAATGCAGAACAGAAAGTTGTTTTGCCTGGGACAAGACATCTGGAAGCAATAGGAACTTTGAGTAAGGTCGGGGGGGAGTGTAAAAGCAAGGGAGACCCTCCGCCCAGCAAAGCGTTGGCACATGGGCTCAGCATGGAGCAAAGCCTCGAGATAAGCTCGAACATGAGTGCATTGCTGAATTCCGAGGGGGGAAAACAATCGCAAGAGACACCACCACTTCAGCAGGTAAAAGCTCGCGCTTCTCAAGAAAACATTTCTTGTAATTGCTATTTCAGAGCTTTCTAGCCAAGCCTGAGATTTCGGGCTGCAGAACGCTGCTGAAGAGGACACAGCGCATCTTGCCAGACTAACTACTTTAGGACAGACTGCCTAAGATCAGAAGAGACCATTCTCAACCAAGTGGTCCCTCACATAGCCCTTTTGAATTCTGTAAATGTAAAGGAAGAGTTTTGGAGAGACCGTTCTGTCTGGAACCTGGTCCCTGGCTGGCGCGGGTGGGTTTACCCCAGCTAGAAATGGTTTGCCTATAGAAAGCACCATTTTACTGCTTAACTTGGGTAAAAAACAAACCAAACACAATCGGAATGTCCTGAGGACATTTTGGGTGAGGAACTTCTACAAACTTATTCCAAAAGCCCGTTAAAAATATACCTAAAAGAAAACACACGAAAACAGAAAAGAGCAAACAAATTGCTCTGAAAAATCATTAATAAAAAGAAGAGTAACATTATAAAACTATATATATAATTGTTTTCATTAAAAAAGAAGACAAAAAGCACACCTACCGCCTGCAGTTCTGGCCTGGTTCTCCCTCCTCCCCCCAAAAAAGTACAAATAAAAATACAAATGAAATAAATTAACCCTTTCATCAGCCTGGTTCATAACTGGAACAACTTCTTCCTGTTACTCTATTTATTGAACACATCTGTCAGAAGGCTTAAGGAAAATCAAAACCCTGCAGTTCTTCAGATGGAACGGAACGTAGAACTTGTTTCCTTGGGATTATGTGACAGCGGAGTCCCCCTGCGCGGCAGGTACGGGGCTCTGGTGAGGGGTCAGGATTGGTGCAGCCGGGCTGGCGGGAGCTGTGCGTTGCAGGTTATCGCCTGTCTGGGAGTCGCTCTGATTTACACAACATCACTGTGAACCTGAAATCAGCGCTTTCTCTCTGAACTGTAGTGTGAATTGCTCATCATTTAGTTCTGCCTAATGATTTAGATAATATCATTCATTAACTCTAATAATAACAGCCCTGACTCACCAGAGTACTTTAAATATGCAAATAGCATCATTTAGGCCTGCAGGAACCACACACTGAAAGTTAAATATGTGTTTTAGTGCTTAGGCAAATGGGATTCCCAATGCACTCAATGAAGTAGAAAGGTCGTGAGTCATGTTTGTAATATATGTACTTAACAATTAATTGTAGGGTTTTTAATAAGTTGTAGGAGCTGTGGTGAAAAGACAGCGCAGTGTAAATGTGAGCAGAATCCAACCTTCGGCTGGGAGCCGGGTAAGGGATGCAGATTTGGTACAAGCATCCAGAGTTATACATCCTGCCCTTCAGGCCACTGGGGAACGTCCTCTGCACCTCCAGCACTTTGCCAAATCTTTATTTCCCTTCAATGAATGTATTCAGACATGTAATGGTGGAATTTCGTGCTGGTGATGGTCATTTTCCATCGAGGTATGTCTGTCGAGGGTACCCACAGGACAGCCTCGTTGGGCCAGCAGAACGGTGCTTCTGGAGCGCTGCAGAGCGACACGTGCAGGACGCGTGCTGGAGACCACAGCAAAGGAACCGCTCCGTGAAACCAGACATCTCCACGCTCCACGTTTGCCTTCTCAGACAAGATACCTCATGCCTTCAAAATCCAGTGTGGTTTTCCTTTTTTGGAATAAAAGGGTCATTTCTTTATAATCTAACACGAGAAGTTTGTGATGAAAGGATTAAAGATGGAATCATCAATGATATAGGTGGAAGTTTGTCATCTGGTAACCAGAAAAAATAGCAAAAAGTGTTACCGTGTCCTTTCTGAGCAGCACTCTGAACATGCAGGGCTGATCGATTTCTCCAAGGATAATTGCTCAAGAGGGATTTCTTTCTTGGATCAAGGTATCCCCCCCACAGAAATATTGTCCATGTCTTGCCCTCGTTTATACACCAGCTGCTGGAAAACGAGCCTAATTCTTCGTCTGAAGAGTCTGACCACAATAGTAGAACCGAGTGAAAATGACCAAAGGAAACAAGAACACGAAGGGTGTCACTTCCCAGCCCTGGCCTGCGGGAGGAGACAAAGCAGAGCAGAAGCGCGGGCACCGCGCTGCCGCAGCCCCGCTGGGCTCCTGGCGCGGCCCAAGAGCCTGCCCAGGCTCCAGGGAGCTCACAGAACCGCTCCAGCAAACCTTCGGGAAGGTCCGTTCTTCTCCTTCCGTCCCGCTGTCATGTCAACGCGTGTCCACCCTCGGGCTTGCCTCACTTTTTGGCTATCAGCCAAGGAGTCTGACCCTTGAAGCGGCAGACAGAGAGTCCCATGTGAAAACAGCCAACAACAGTGAGAGCAACCCGCGTACAGCTTTGAGCAGGGATGGACCCTGGAATGAAGCTCCCACATTCAGGTGGGTGCAGCCCCAGCTTCTGCCATCGGGGTTTTTCTTGAAATGCAAAGCACTTGTGTTTGAGAAGAGCAAAGAATCGGTAAAGGTCTCACCGATTCGCAGCCTCTGGTTTATTACATCAGTAAGAGGCGCTGCAGGCTGTGGGAGCAGCAAGCTGAAGCGGTTCTCTAGTTCAGTTAAAACAAAAGTGCTCCGCTCCTACTTCCGTGCCTGCTTCCTAAAGAGACCGGTGCGATCGGCCCTGAGCCCCGCGGAGCCAGGCGTGAGCTGAGCGCTCTCCAGCGCCCGGGTCTGCCACATCAACCCCCTCACGTGGTGCAAAAGGAACGGCTGCTTTGCACATTGAAAGTAGAAATTAAAGAAGTTTTTGCAGTAGCAGGCTTTACTCCAAAATATCATTCTCGGAAAGGCTTTAAAATGCTTTTTGCTGAATTAAGTTCAGCTTTTTTAAGGGAATCCAAAAGGAAGCACTAAACAAGCCTCCAAAGGTCATAAACTCCACAGCCCACAAGAAGCACCTTTAGAGCCCAGCAGCTAATTTGAAGCTAAACCAATGATATGAACAGAGTGATCTGAGATAAAAAAGAAGAAAAAAGGTGACAAGAATAAGAGCACGTGCTGACTGCGTGTGTTTGCTGACAGTGCGTGTTTGCTGACAGCAGCCGAGCCCCGCAGAGCTGTGGCGCCAGGGGCTCCCGTGCCCTGCGCTGCTCCGAGTCCAAGCGTCTCCGCAGAGAGCAGGAAAACCATGCCGGGGCAAAGCTGGGAGTCAAGCAAATCAACCCTGTTTGCTCAGGCTACCCCTCCTCTCCTGCCTCCGTGCTGACACTAGACCGGTACTTTCAAGAGCTCTGGCAATTGCATTTCAAGGTCCCCGATGCCTCAGGCAAAAGCTTTCGCTCCCACAAACGTACCCGTCAAAAAAAGAGCCTGAGAAATAAAGCAGATACAGCATCACCTCAAGACTCCTTTACCTTTCAGTAGCCGTGTCAAGACACAATAACAGACGCATGTTTTGTTTGTTTTTAGATAAGACAAACCCAAGCAAAGACAATCCCATGCAGCACAATCACAAATAACACACACCAGAAATACACTCCAGACACTGAAGGGAACAGAAGGCATCGTTAGGTTCTTCTAAGGATCTATACATTTTTGAGGATTAAACATAGCCAGCATTTTCAGAAGGGGTTGGGGCATTCCAACCACCTACCTCGCAGGCTGAGTGCTACAGGACCAGAGCAGGAATTCACCACCCACCACTGCAGCCTTCCAGAGCCAAGGCTGCCAGCAGCATTACCGCTTGGGCCTTTAGTAACTGTTCTGTGTTTAACAGGTGTGTAATTAAAACACCAGAGTTGTGTGCCATTCATTTAAATAACTGCTGATCCAATTAGCTGAGCTTCACAGCTTCAAAGCCTTATAACAGGAACCGGGTCTGACATTAATGAGTGATTACTGAGAGCACAAACGAGTTCCTTACTGCTCTGCAGTTGTTTGCTTTCTGTGCCGTTTCAGTTCCTGCACCCCAACCATCTTGTGAAAACATCAGCCATGGCAAAGTTCCATCCAAAGGACAATGAAGACATGGCAGTAAATATCATGAATTAGTTTAGATTGAAAGTCGCAAGGAGTTTCCTAACTATGAGAGCCATCCGAGCTGGGGACAGCCTGTGGCACGGGGAGGCAAGGGGCGTCAGGTGGTAGAAACGCGTCTCCCTCCGTTGTTTTGTTCTGATGGTGCTAAAAGGCTGTATGGAACCAGGGACAAAATAACTACCGGATGGCTTGTGCACTGACGGAAAGGTGCATGCAGGAGCTGAGCAGGTGAGGGCAGGAGGTGGCGCGGCTGCAGGAGGGGCTGCTGTGAACCAGCCCCGATCCACAGGTAGGTTCTCTCTGTGAACAACTGCGCAGCAGTGCTGGGAGAGGGTGCTGAGCTCTTCTTGCAGCCGCAGCCTTACGCAGAGAGCGGGGCTCGACTGGGTCGGTCTAACCAGCCAACTATCGCTTGTGTTCCTCTGTTGGGATCTTTAAATACAGACACCTGCTGTATCCCGGAGGCTCCTGCGTTGCAAACTTTCTCCTTGAATGGAGGCCCAAGGAAAGCAGGTGTGTTTCAGGAATAAACCTGGGCTTCCACTCCTTTGCTTATTGTCTAAGGAAAGTATATTTTGGTGTTCACTTTAGTTTGGTAGTGTGATTTTTCTTGATGGGTAGTTTAGACTCGAGACATTAACAACGGTAGGTCAAGAAGGATAATTAAGATGTACACATGCAAATTATAATGACACACTCTGCAAATTTGCTTGCAACCTTTGGTTAACATTTTAAAAAGCCACGTGAATTGATTTATCTAATAAACATTCATTAGGATACCATCGCAGTATTCTGCCATGTGCTTAATTTTAAATGAGGCTTTAATTAAGCTACTTGCAGGCCTACAGTTCAGAGAGATGTTTGAATTTCCTCCTGGCCAGGGCTTGTTGTGGTGAGGGTTGTCCCAGCCTGTGGGAGGTGCTCTGGTTTAGTTCTATTGATTTTTAGTTGTTATTGTTATTTATTGTTGTTTCCAGCCCCCAGGAGGGGCTCTGACTTGGCCAGGGACGATTCTCAAGGGGAAGGCGTTAACGATCCCACATGGCCAAGGCGCAGCCTGCAGGGGAACAGGCCCTGTCTGGTAATTATTGACCAGTGTACAGGTCTCAGTGTACAGTGGCTACTCTGAATTTTCCAGAAATACCTTAATTTAGTCACCACGAAATTGTTGATGCGTCACTTTAATAAAAATACATATTTTGAAATAGTCTGGAATGGTTCCAGCTTGAAAAATGAAAATGACCCTTTAATCTATCCAGGACAGTTCCTTTGGGCACTTTTAATGCAATAATTTATTCAGTTCCTATATTCATCATGTGTGTACAAATATCATGTAAATATTACAGCTGTACTCCATGACAACACAAGCATAATGCAGACACAGAATTACAGAGGACTGACAAACGGGGAGGGAGGGACATCTAGTACTTTCTGTACAAAAAATATGCAGCTTTCTGATAATTTGTAAAAACGCATAACTTTAGGCATTTCAGAGAAGAACACTGTATAAAAATAAATATCCTATGTACAATAACACACACAGGCCCGGCCAGGGTTAGACTCTTCACTGCAAGAGAAAACGAAACCAGGTGTTAGTGAGGATTCACCAGCAGTGGTTAGTGACAGCTCAGCAAGCACCGAGCACCCCGGCCAGGCCGCCAAAGGCCGCAGGTAAAACCTCTCTCGTTTGCTCTATAAAACTAATCAGCAATATGCAAACCAGAGAGTTTTGCGTGCTGCTGCTCAGGGGCCTGGCCCTGGAAGTCCCGTGCACCCCACACCTCTTGGCCACGCTCATTGGAAACATCAGCAGGACCTGCGGCACTGCCGACTCAGCACCCTCGCAGCATTCCCAGGGTTGTCTTACCTTATTCCAGCAGCCTTGAACTGGAAGGCCATCTTCCCCCTGCAAAAAATGTGGATGCAACAGCAGCTTAGGGCACAGAAAATAAGGCAGAGAAGGAGGAAAGGAGTAAAGAAGGAGCGTGTTGTTACAGCTGCAACAAACAGTGTGAGCGGGCTGGAGGAAGAGCCCGACAGGCATTCCTCGCCCCTTGGAGTGACCCGGCTCCTGCGGACGGTACCGGTGCAGCCCGAGCCAGGGCTGCGGCTGGAGAGGGGAGCTCACGACGCGAGGTTGTTGTTGCTCCTGGATGTTTAGCCAGGCTTCCCTGGGGGAGCGGGACGGGGGCACGCGGGAGGAAAACATCGCAGACCGGACAGCTGGTCTGTGTCCTCAAGCTTGACTCCATAACGTGGAGGTGACAAGCACTACATTTGAGTCCTGAGAAGGGTCTGGAAAAACCCTCCAGTTCCATTCTGCCCTTTTTATCAACGAGTTTGCGTTACCATGTGTGAGATTGCCTTGCCATCCCCTCTTGCCTCCAAAAAGATCCCAGTCCAGGGCAATGAAGGAGGGGAGCAGCTGAGCAGATCCTCTGCTGGCTCCCTAGAGGGGCCCTTCACCTCAGTGAAGTCAATGACATTGCTGCAAAAATCCCCTGGCACTCCTGTGACCTTAAAGTCCTGGGCTGCACATCCCAAGGGGAGTGTGTGATAGGGTTGGTTGGTTTGTATTGTTGAGGAAGGGCCGTGCTACTAAAAGACTATGTGGTTGGCAAATCCTTTTGTGAATTAGTGCAATTAATTTCACCTCCGTGCAGCCCTACTTGCTGCGAGGAAACAGGAGATGGTGTCAGTGGTAGGGTGCTCTTGAGCGGAGGTGAAGTCGGCTCTAAGGGTGGAGATGCTTCTCCAACAGGAGTCACATACTGTGCCACGTGTGTGTGTCAGGTTCGTGGGCTATCGCTGGTGCCCAGGAGGACTCGAGAGCAGAGTGTGCAACTGTACAACGCACAGTTCTCCATCCAAATGACTCAGTTCTCACTTCCTCAAGCACCACGTGAGACATCCGCAGTGCAAATGAGCCCATTTGAGACGGGAGAAGGAAGAACAACAAAGAAAGAACCAAACGCACGGGGGTATATTGGGAACTAAACTATTTAAAAGAGGTGCGCTCTCAAGGGACTGATTGAGTGTTGACAATGCTACAAACATATTGCTTTTCAAAAGCTTTTTTAGACTGTGGTCTCCTTGTGATATTTCCTGCCCCCACGTTATGTGGAAACACTGGGTTGCGGGTTAATTACTGGGTAAATCGTGGCGTTCCCATTGGTACATTGGGGTGGTAGGAATGAGTGGTGTGCGTGGCAGAGGAGATGGGAAGTTAGGTGTACGAAGGAAGGGGAGGCTGGGGAGTTACAGGCTGGGGATCAGAGGAAGACCAGGGTCACAAGAAGTGTTTGTTGTGGACAGATTTGCCAAGAACGGAAACGCGACATGCTCATTAGTACTGGGCGTCAACTTCCACGCAGCTCGGGTGTGCAAACATTAGTTCACAGCCTCTGTACGTGCACACGCAGATGCATCAGCTGGATGCTAAGCTTTTAACCTGCTCGGATCAAAACCCATGCTCGTTTCCATTCCCAAGCTAGCTTGCATGCCGGAACACTATCTATAAAAAGAAAATAATGGCGTCTCTATTTCACCAGATTTCTGGCAAGTTTCCCTTAACAAAAATAGGTATGAAAAGAGGTGCACATTCTAATACGGCCATGCGGAGTGAATCCGAACTGAGAGCAGGACAAGAAAAGAACGATGGGCTTCCAGGGCACCCACAGAATCCTTGCACCCGGGAAATTAAGGTGCTTTGTTCAGCCAAAACTTTCTCCATAGAAACCTGGCTATTATCAGTGGGGCAATTAGTCAGTGTTCCTGCTCTCTTGTGGACTGTTCTGGGCAGGTATGGCCTCACCTGTGGGATCGGCCAAAGAATTTCTTCCTATCATCCAGAAGTTAGAGAGCAGCAGCCAAGACTTTGCAAGCGGTCACGTTGCAGTCGCTGCTCCAGAGAGACAAGGGCAGCGCCAAAGGAGGGGACGCTGGAAGGAAGGCTAACCTAGCTCTTCACCAAGGTCACATAACAGAGGTTTTAATGGCAACTGCAGGGCTAGGTTCCTCCACAAACTACAAAAACCTTCCAAACGAAATGTGGCTTTTTTCTTAGGGACACATTTTCCCAGCTAGTTGAACTAACTGATACCCCATGCCTTACAAATGGCATCAAACACCTTTCAGTGAGCATAAAGCTTGGCTTGACTGTACTTGAGCAAGCCCAGTCAGGGCAAATGGGGGCTGGAAGGGCAGTGGAGTACAAATTTTAGTGTATTTTGGAGTTGTTGAGACAGCTACAGGGAGCAAAAGCCTCACCTGAGTGCTGCATCTCCAGAGAAACCCAGAGTAAGTAAATAAATTGGTGGTGTTTAATGGGATACTTAAGAATCAGCTGCAGTCACATGTTCCTAAATACCTTTATCCTACAGTAGCTGGGTTAGTTGAGGCACCAATACAATAATCATCCTTAATACTTGAATAAGCTGGATATCAGGAAACAAAGCCATTCCAAATTCCAAGTTTCTTGGAGCTACAGTTACCATTTGGACTTCTAGGAAGGGTCACAAATAGGAATCTTCTGGCAGGAATTAAGGGACATAAGTGTCCAGTTACTGTGTTTCAGGTGCTCACTACCAACAGGATAACTATTGTTTTCAGTCATCTCAGTGTATAGGGTGACAGATAATGCCGCTTGGCGTCAGGCTGCACTAGCCACATACAGGCACTTAAAAATAGTTAGTGGAAGCAGGGAAGCTTCTTGCTAGAAAGCCAAGCCGGTGCAGAGGCAAGTCCTCGTGTTTGTTAGTCTGCTGAAAGATCTCAAAGTGAAGGCAAAGAATTGAAGTAGTTGTAAGTAAATTCACATTCCCGCCGCGTTTTTCCCATGCCGCAAAGGAACACTGAGAGCAGCTGTGAACGGCAGCACGAAGGGAAGGGGCTGTTCCTGACGGCAGCGGGAGGAAGGGGTGATGGAGATGGGCAAGGGAGGAATGGCCGGGGGTTTCTAGGGCATGCAGCTGCAGAAAATAACAACCAAGATACAGAAGAAGGCAAACGAGCATGCAGGAAAGGGAAGGTACGCCATACCAATGGGCATGGGGCATCCAGGCCGTCCAGCCCAGGTAACCCCGGCTCACCCTTCTCGCCTTTAAAACCTCGGAGACCCTGTTCGTGAAATCAACCACTATCGTTATTTCAGTCGACGCCGCTCAGCTCCGTGTCGCGGGAGCAGAGGCGAGGCCCGCGGGGCGGGCGCAGGGCACTCTGCTGCGTGCCCAGAGCACACAGGGCTCGTGGGCTCCGCTGTAGTTTTGTCTGCGCTATCAGGAGTAGTGGTTTCCTTTCTGGTTTTCTGTGATCTCAGAGTTAAATCTAAGAGCATGGGAATGGTGTCTCCTCCATTCTGAAATCGTCCATTCTCACTGCTCTCACCAGCAAACCCAGCAGCTGGATTTCTGGATGCATGATCCACCACTACTCCTGGGATTTATGGCAGTACTACAGATTTTTGGCAGTGTTTACTGCAGCGTTTGA
Source organism: Streptopelia decaocto (assembly GCF_964273445.1). Classification (NCBI taxonomy): domain Eukaryota; kingdom Metazoa; phylum Chordata; class Aves; order Columbiformes; family Columbidae; genus Streptopelia; species Streptopelia decaocto. The sequence goes on along the minus strand of NC_138659.1, from coordinate 34,147,266 downwards.
GTGTAGATGAAATTGCATACATATTCCTCTATTTATTCATGTGTCTAATTTATAGACACCGTACTTTGACGGAAACGTAACCCATTTGAAATAACTGCGATTGTTTTGCCTCTGGGCAATGCAGCTCGAGTGCCCTGTGCCGCTCCCGGGCGATCACACCATCTGGCCATTATTCCGAGGCAAGAGGAACATCATTCAGGTTCTGCCGACACGGAATGTCTCCAGAGCAAAGGAGGCACGGGGCTCTGTCCGCGAAGGAGAAAGCCCTGCGCTCCCAGCACGTGGGACACCTCCATGTACCCCAAACCTGTGTGAGCTCTGGAAGAGGAAGGAACATAACCATGGTCACTCAACGGCCTGATTGCTCCAAGGCTCAGTGCTTGCCCCCTGAAGAAAGCAGCTTTGCCATAGACTGCAGTGGGAACCAAGCTGGGCCTTACCCGAGTGTTGCACTTTTACGAGACCATTATTTATGATTTCCTTCTTTCTTCCCCATCAACAGATCTTAAAACAATACATTTGATGAAACAGAACATACCAACGGACAGGGTGCATCTAATCCAGGCGCTCCTTGGTCTCCCTTATCCCCTTTAGACCCTCTAGAGCCTTTCTTGCCCCTCTCCCCCTGTAAATAATAGTTTAGTCCAAAAAAAAAGAGAAGATTACACAAAAGCTTTAGGATCATCCATTTCAAACCAATGTCAGTGAAAGCTGTTTGGTTTTTTTTTTTAATTAAACATTTAGGAAATATTGTAAAAGGAGATGTTAAGTGAGAAACCATGTATTTAGCAGCACAGACATACCCAGGAAGGTGTGATTGTTACAGTGGTTGGACATTACAGTTTCTCTGCGGGCTCCAGAGCCAGGGCAGCGGGGGAAACGGCCCACCCACAGCGGGTCAGCCAAGGCAAGGTGTAACTGGGCATTTGACATGCGTATCTACACCAGATCTTGCTGTGTAACAGAGGAAACTCTCAAAGCTGCTGTGCATGACACAGGGGAAGGGGCTGTGCGCAGAGAATTGAATTTAGGGTCCTTGCGGAGGAGGTTAAGGGAATTAAGGGATAAAAATCAGAGAGCACAGGCTGCTGGTGGTTCTTTAAAAAAGTGTTAAACCCAAGGCTGGTGAGAGAAGTGGGTGGGAGAGGCAAGGAGGAGACGTCACCCAGAACCAAGCGCTGGCACAGAGGATAATCCAGGCAAACACGGCATGGGCTGCTCTGGAGGAAGGACCAGGAAGAAAGGCGGAGGAGGAGGAAGGGATGAAGGGGACAAGGGTGGACCTGTAGGAGCGAGGAAGATGCACATACACACAAGAAAACAAAAAGGCATTGAAATAACAGTGAAGATGTCAGGTTGGTAGCACAAGTTCAGGGTTCACACTTTTTCAGCTGGGTTGCTCGAAAGGCCACCAGGTCTCATCACTGCCTGGTGCCACAACATCGTCACCCCTTCCCAGGCCCGCGTGCTCCACTGCACACGCCGAACAAGGGGCGGCACCGGCACGGCTGGGGGCTGGAAAGCACCTTCCTTCAGAAGCGACCGGTGCTCCGTGACCCTGCAGGTCAGTGTGCCCGCGGCCAGACAGAGACCCGCTCTTCAACAAAATACCCGCTTTGCAAACCAGCTGGAAAAGTCCAGGAATTCTGTTAAGGTTGGTTGTTTGTTTAGAAGCCACACAACCAAAGCAAAACACACTGGAATGAAGAAGCAGCAAAGCCAGAATTGCAATGATTAAAAAAGGGGAGAACTTTGGAAGTCCTATGAAACTTGGGCCTTTCTCCCCTAGTTTAAGATGCCAGTTGGCTACTTGCTTTCCGAAACTGCCCATTCTGTGCAGAGTAAGGTCAGAAGTACATTGCAGATAAAGGACAGATAAAGAACACTCACTATGTATCAAAAGCAAATTCATGTAAGAAATGGCCGCATGGGCACATGCACTGTAAAACTTGACATTTTCAGAAAAACTCCGGTGATACCAGAGCCTTAGGAAGAGAAGGTATATGTGTATGTGTGAGTACGTGCATAAAGACATACACATGTGCGCTACATTGAGCTGCTTGGCATATTTATGCAATTGTAATCTCAGTAAGACTAATCCATAAATCATTTCTATTTCTGAATATAAATTATATTCAGCTATAGCTCTCAACTGTTCTTATCAAAAAGATTCAGAGCCTTAAGAGACAAGAGATTCCTCATGTGTGGAAGGGCTGCTGAAGAAGCAAGTGCTCCTCAACGCGCACGGTTTAGTAACCTTTGTCTGCCCATGACGCAGGTGGTGTGACACAAGAGCAGCCGTTTGCCTTAATGGCTTTGACCCAGCTCCTCACCATCGCGTCCATGCAGGACAATGCCTGAGGACACTTCGATTCTGATTCTTTAAGGTAAACTCATTTAATTTATCTTTTCCAAATGTCTGTATTCCACATTCTCTGGAGGATTGTTTGATAGAGGGCAACCTTCTTTTTCACGTTCAAGGGGGAATTTAGAAGTAATGTAGTAAGATGCAGTGGCTCCTCCTCAGTTAATTCTCAAGGGAATCCTTACACACATCAGTACATAGACAAGCAGGATTTCCTAAAGCGTGCACGTTGGCCTAACTCTGCCACACATGAAGTTCCATGCTTCAGTGAGAACAGAGCCATCACAACAAAGAACTTGTTAGAAAACCCCTCCTACAGCTTTCAGATAGATGTATCACACTGTCCCAGGTGATTATATGAGCTACAGGTATCGCTATATAAAATACAAGTCTGCAAAGTTACCCATATGAAGGTCTAGCAGACAGAACTACGTGTTAGCTACTGGAGCCGGCTCAGCAGTTAACTGGTCTATCACCATGGGGAGGCATTAGTAACTAAATACAAGAAGTTTGCCAGGGAACTTACCCGGACTCCTTTGTCACCAGGTAGACCTTGTAAACCCTGAAATACATCAACACAAGAAGAAATTTTTTAAAGCAAGTAGGCCCCATTGCATTCCCACTCAAAAAGAGGAAAGTGTGTCCAAGAGTGAGTTTGTTTTCCATTCATACCGGTTGCTCTATGGTAACAAAACCAACCACACAAAAACCCCACACAAAACAAACACACACACTTTTCCAGAGACAACCTCTCCTTCATCTCCATGAGACCATCCAGGCTGTGCCACCACCACTGCTACTCTAAGGGTTCTTCAAATAAAGCACAACCTAGTTTAGAGAATGCAGTCTGAAAAAAACAGCAAACTTCATTATTTTTGTGTTCAACAAAGCAGCAGCTCCACGGCTGCACAAATCTAGAGTTCCAACACTGGTTTAATTTTGTAAAACAGTAAAATCCCAGCCAGCGGCAGCAGCCTCGCTGACAGCAGCTCTTGTCACAGTGACAGCAGGACAGGCCCGCTCACCGCAGGCAGGGGCAGGGCAGGCACGAGCCGGGGAAAGGCAAACAGAGCAAACATGCTCAAAAGCAGCATGTTGGACTATGGTACTTCTCCTGGGAGCCCCATGCAGCTTCTCTTGGTAGTCTGAGCACCAAGGTGAATCAAAGCTTTCTCCTCAGCTTCACCCACCTCATTCTGGATCATTGCTTGGAAGCTACTGAGCTCTTTCTCGTTCTGGTAACTTTGGTTCTTTAGCACCTAACCCAGCTGAAATTGCAAATGCTGTATTACAGCATTTGAATAAGTTACCAACCACAGCAAGGAAACGGGCACTGAAGATAAAGCCCCAGTGCCCTCATACTTACAGGAAGCCCCGCGGGCCCCATTGGTCCTGCAGCTCCAGGGTCTCCTTTACTGCCCTGAAACGGAGACAAAAGAGTAGAAATCATTACGCTCCTATTCAGTGCAGCACAGCAGTGCTATGGGTGAAACGTAAAGGACATTTTGAAGCACCTAAAAACCCTGGGGATGAGGTGATACTCAAAAATCAAAGGCCCAGCTGAGGGTCTTGTATGCACACGGGGCGAGCAGTTCCAGCTCTAGGAAAACCTGGAGCTTCTCTGTCCCAGGGAGCTGGGGCATGTTCAAAGAAGTCACAGAGCACCGGTCGCTTCTGAAGGAAACTCACCCTTTCTCCTTTTGGTCCTGCTGGTCCCGAAACCCCAATTGGTCCTGGAGTGCCCTGTAGTTGTAGGAAGGAAAACACATCAGGATGTTTTTATTGTGGGGGTTCGTTAAGGCCAGGAGACACTGCAGCTCCTTTAGGGAGAGCACAGCCGGGGAGGACAGCCTGGTGCTGGGAGGCATCCCGCATCACTGCAGCTTTCAGTGCTGCTGGCAGTTGTTATAGGCAATTTGAAGAACATGGGAGCCACTATGTCAGATCACACCAGCACCATCTTACAGAGCCTTTTTTTAAAGTTTGAAACTATCTCTTGACAATCGTTACAGCGGGCACTTATTTCTACCAGTTCCACAGGAGGGAATCTTTCCTCTCTGCTTTATATCAGACAAGGCTGAAAGCTGTAGCAGAATAAAGGCCATTTAGCTATAGGATAAACCGTTTCCTTTTTATTTATTTCCTTCTCTTCTGTTTTCCCCGTGGGGCTGAGGAACCCAGAGGAGCTTGGTTCCGGGGGGCAGGCAGCCATCGGTCACGCAGGCCGAGAGGCGCCGTGCGGCAGAGGCAAACTCAGAGAGGCACCGTTCGGCCCCTGGTTCCTTTGGCCATCTGTGTCACTCAGCCAGACTCTGTCGTGCTAGGAGGAAAACCCGTTCTTTTTGCCAACCCCTTGACACAGGGGCCATCTCTCCTTAGCATCCCAAACTTCCAGTTTGTTCATGGAGCCTCAGGAAAGGGATACTTTCGAGGCCCATAACCTGCCTTCTGGGAAGAACAAAGGATGAAGCTTCTGAAACGGGGAAATCTTTTTCTAACTGCTTTGAGGAAAAGGCTCTCGCCCTTTCCAAAGTGAGCTTGCAATCCTTTGTCACTGAAGGAAGCGCTCTGAGGTGGGCAGGGTGACACGCGGGGCGGGAGAGCTCGGAGACACCATCCGAGCAGCACAATTCAGCGCAGGGAAGGAAGTGAGGAAAGGCAGCTTTTCCTTCCACCCCTGCACAGGAGTTCACATCGCGGACATCTTAATTGCCTACACATACACATCATTTTAAGGTCATTTAGTGCCAGGAAATGCACTGAGCTCTCACCTGCATATTTATAAATTTAGATCCACCGTTTCCCCAAAACAAGTGAGGGTACAAGCTGCCTTTCAGATTCTGTTCAGACGTTTGAGTGGCTCAATTATTTCCAGTTACACAAAATTGCCTTTTATTTTTAAATAGCCAAATGATTGTACATGAGCGATGCGTGATTTCCCAACAGGGATTAAAAATACTTGGCCCTTTTTTAATAGGTGTTACCAAAGACAAGCAAACGGTTTGCAGAACCAGGTTAGCATCACTTGTTTCAGTCTGAATTTGACAGACTGAGAAGCTTTGGCACAAGGAGTTTATTTACTTCACATCTCGCAGCAAGTTGGCGACAAGAAGTGGGACTCTTGCCTCTTCCTGCTCCACTGTTGGATGTCGCTGCCTCTCAGGTGCGTGTGTACTGTATGTACTGGGGTAGAACGGCAATGCAGCCTTAAGCACCGTGTGTGAAAAAGCTTTTTGCTCATGGGACAAAACACACTGGTATTATTGTGCCCAAGACAAAACCGAAGAGCTACTGTCGTGAAAAGGTGGTAAGCAAGGCTGCCATGGAGAACAGCAGGATTGAGACCCCTCACCGCAAAGAGAGCAAGAGAACAGAGCATCACGAGACCATGCAGAGATTTCATTCGTCTTGTTATTGAGATAAAGTAGAACACATAGGCTGTGAGCCCAGCATCCAGGCTTGTAGCATCAAAAAAGACAAGCATGGACATCACTTCTCAGTCTGAGTTTACCCCCCCCCCCCGCCCCCCAAGCCTAGACTGGAGAAAATAAGGTTATTCCTGGGGTAAACGAGACTCTGGTGGAAAAGACGAGACAAGTCACAATACTGGGGAGAAGGGACGTGGGGTAATGGAGAAACAGAACTCACCGGTGGTCCAGGCCTGCCGTCTAAACCTGAAGCACCCTGAACAGACGGGGTGGGGTTAACAAAAACAAGGCGAGAGGAGAGGGGAGACGTGAGTGATGCAGTGACTGGAGACAAACATATGCTTGCAATAAACAAAAATGAACATCTCAAGGACAGGTGATGGTACTTACAAGCAAACCAACAAAAACATAGAAACACTGAATACATATAATAGTGACCTGCCACTTTCAGACCCTCCTAAGAACACAAATGTCCCTCTCTCAGTACCACCGAGAAAACCCCTGAGGAAAAAGCTGTTCTGTGACAGGTGAGGAAAAGAGCAAGGTGCCAGTGGAGCTGGAACTGCGTTGCCTTAGTGGCAGGCTGGGCCACGCAGTGAGACGCAAGGCTCAGGGGCCTGTGGTCACAGAGCCATTTACAAGCAGTGCAGAGCCATCAGCCATTCCCGTTCCTTCCAAGAAACGGGTGCACGCTTGCTCCACTCTATATCCAGTGGTTTGGAGGCTTATAAAACAGGTGGCTTATCTTCCTGTGTCACCAGAGCAGATTAAGTGGCCCTTTTCTGTCCGCTTGGCTCTTGCCCTGAGTTTTCTCATCCATAAGATCTGACAGTGGTTCTGCCCAAGGCCCATCTAGCCCGGTGTCTCATCTCAGAGCGGCCAGGAGAGAAAGCTTTGGTAGAACATAGGTACCAAATACTGAGTTTTCCTCCGCTTGAGTTTCCTCAGCCTGTCTGCCGCACAGAGAAGCTCAAGGCTACTGCAGACAATCAGTGCCAAAGTGTCCTGCAATTCTGGCATGATGTCGAGCGCCAAGTAACATACGAAAAGGCAGCAGATCCGGCTCCGGGGTTTAAACAGAGTCAGCCTTTGAAACATTTCAGTACCTGGTTGGCACTGCGTTTAGTTTGATGGGCTGAAAACACCCTGGCTCAGGCCTGGAAAAGTTGATGGAGTTGGGTAGCTCTGAGGAGCAACACAAGGTCCACGATACCTCTCTGATCTTACTAGAGCAAATAAATGTTGACACAGAAAGCTGCCAGTCGCATTTCTCAGGGCAAAACGGGTTTTTACTTCTTCCAGCTTCACTGAAGCACGATCCTTCGCATTTGAGGCTCCGGAAAGCATCGCTTTCTGCCCACGGGCCCTGGGGGAGCCGCAGGGAACACCCTCACCATGAGCTCAATCGAGCGCCCAGAGTCGGGTGAAAAGCACCCAGGCCCTGGAAGGTCACTGCAGTGACCTTCCAGGGCCTGGGTGCTTTTCACCCGACTCTGGGCACTGGGCAGCACGGCTGCAAGAGGAAAACATTTTACAAAGACACGCACGTTTCAGCCAAAGTCGGGACGAGGGATCTGGGTGATCGAACACAGGCTGACAAAGTCACACGGCGCACAGGACACGCTTTGCGGTGCTGGTTTCCAGGCAGTACATTCAGCAAGTGCTTTTTATGAGAGAGCAACTGGGTGGGACTGAGTTACCAGTGATTCACTCCCAGCTGTCGGCTGGGTCTCAGCCGCCGGGTGAAGAGGCTTTTAGCAGATGCCAGCTGAGAGCTTCACAGAGTCTTCAGGATTGTATCTAAAGCTCCTGTAGCTTCCTCATCATTCTGCCCAGATTCCCTCATGGCAAGCAAAGCAGCGCACTAACGCCAGTCTAGTGCGGCTGGGTTCACGTACAGCGGGAACACAGCATCGGGGAAGCATCGACTGTCGCAGGAGTAATGGGAACGTTTTGGCGGTGAAGCAGCCAGGTGCATTCAGAACCAGCAAGCTTTCGTACAAAGCCTGGCCCGGGTGGCACGCTGCTGGGAACGAGCTTTCTTTTCCACCTCTTTTTGACTTCCGTTTCTGTCTTGCCCCATTCATTGCTCTGAAGTGCAAAGAACGCACAGGAAAGCTGCTGCTTGCTTTCCCCGATCCTGACAGAGGCAGGAAGGTTTAAAGCGATCACTGATCTATTTAACAGATCTAAAAGATGAAGGTTCTGTACAGAAATTGAGGCTTTAAGTTTAAAAAGCAAAGGCACAGATATTTATAGGTCGTCTCTTTCTTTGACTTTACATATCAAATCCCGGCATGCGTCTCCTATTGAGGGATCGTTTTACAGCTGATACAGTTTGCTTCCTGGATACTTACGGGTAATCCCAGTGGCCCTCTGTCTCCTTTTTCACCCTGGGCACCCTTCTCTCCTTTCATTCCATCAATCCCTGCTTCCCCCTAAAGGAAGGATGGAGCAGAAAATAAACCCACTGTAACACCGCTTATATAACAAGCATTCCTCCCTTCCCGAAGCAGCAGAGAGAATCCAAAGGGCCGCACAGCGATGCTTTAGCCCCGTTTCTCGGCCCAGTCTGAAGAAGAGCAGCGTCAGGCAGAGACCTCTGCGTGGGCAGCTGGTTTAAACCACAGGCAGCAAGAGGAGATTCAGGCCCCGTGGGCAAAGGGGAGCCGAGCTCACTGCCGCGCTGCCCGCGGGCTGTCACGGGTAAATAAAAGTGACCAGAAGTTGTCTGGTAGGGTGGGGTTACATCTTACGGGGCAAGTGAATGACAGGTGTCCGTTTTTGTAAATGCTCTTCCTTGCCACTACCGAAAGCCTCTTTATAAAGACTTATTACAAATTGCAGGGATGGAACAAAGCCCTCCTCATTTTAGACATCTCTTTGCACCTGCTAATTAAGACTACGTGGATCCTCAGTTCAAGGAGAAACCAGTGCGGTATTTCTGTCTGTAATCCAGGCTGTGCTGCGCAAGACTTTCATCTGCGTTTGTTTGGCACATACTCCAGAGACAACTGCACCTTGGGGAGTTTCCCAGGCCCTTGGGAGCAGTGGCTGGTGAGTTACAGAGAAGCAAGACATGACTGTATCTGTAATCAACGCTTGCAAGACTAATCAGGATAAATATACCATCCCATTAGCAACCAAATAGCGCTGGCAGCCAAATACTGAGCATAACCAGCAGACATTTGCCACATTTTCCAATCTTCGTCAAGAATAACGTCAGAGGAAAAATGCAGCGCTCCTTGAAGATTTCCACTCAAGTATTTTTTTCATCAAGATGTCCTGTTTTACTGCAGGCAAACCAACGGTGCAGGCCGAACATAAGCACATGGAGATGGAGATTAAAAAGCTTCTAATCACCATGAACAGTGAAGTTCTTGGGTGGCTTTACAGCAGAATTTGCAGGGTGAAGAACCTGGCTGGCTTTAAGCTGGAGCTCAGTTACTCAGGGCTGCACGACAGGCCGTCCATCCCGCCGTACAGACCTTCGCCCTTCAGATGGAGATTTCAACTACATTCCAAGGGTAGCGAGTCCCCACTTCTCTGGGTGAAAACTGGAGAAAATGACCAGTTTTCTGGGTCTTAAAGTGAGAACTGCTAATCCATTTCCTTCAAGAACACACAAGTGCTTGTCCTCTTACCAAGATGGCAAATAGCGTTTGCAAGCTAGAAAAGTTCCTACTGAAAGGTTCTTGCACCTGGGGCAGTCTAGCAGAATTTCAGAACGCAGTGTTCTGCAGCCTTACCTTCGGTCCTGGGAGGCCCTGAAGACCCTGTATGTGGGACAAGAGACAAAATGAGTGACGTTTAAGGACGTGCTTTAAACCCCAGGTATCCCGGTTCAGCGTGCAGCACAGAGCTTTCACTTTTTGCCATGCAGAGGGCACAGATGCTTAGCCCAGGGGCCTCTTTATTTGTGTGAAGGGCACTTCATGTACTGTTCTCATCTGGTAAAGAGGCGGCTTATGCCAAGAACAACCTGGCAGCAGGCCAGCCTTGCTATTAAGACCATTTTTGCAGTTGATCCCTTTAATCCCATCCATCCCGCCTTGCCACTGTCTTCCCTTTCATCTCAGACCAACGCAACCTTCTCTCTTTACCCACCCAGCCCACCGTAGCTCTGACCTGCCTGGGGGTGGTTTTGGAAGTGATCCTAACCACATTCCTGTTCCAACACCACAGTGTTTCTGGATGTTTTCTCCACCCAGAGTCCTCCCCAGCCACTTCCCACTCCATCCTCATTCCCAGTGCTTTGCTCCTCAGGTGAATCACTCTAAACTTACTGGAGGTCCTGGTGGGCCTTGGGGTCCAGGGGGACCAGGTATCTAGAAAGCAATGCAAGAGAAGTTACTGTCATAGTCTGCTGCCCTCAGAGGTGACGGGGAACTGCTGAGAGGGGAGACAGGGCACAGCTGAGCCCTGCTGGCCTTGGAAACCCGGGCTGCCCTAAGGACTGTGTTAAGAGGCGGCAGCAATCAAGGACAGAGGGGCTGAGAAGCAGCAGCAGGACTCTGGAGAGGGTTGTGCAGCGGTTGCAGACACTTAGGAGGGAGGAAAGCAGTGTGGTTCTTTTCAGGAACATGTTCACTCCCACTACTCTACCACTGTTCCTGCAAGAAGGCACAGGGGCAGCAGCAAGCAGCTGTTTCAGGAGATGGGAGAGGAGGCGGCTGGCTCCACACGTGCAGAGCGCACCGATAGCCCGTGGGCTCCTTGCTGCAGGCTGCCACAACAGCCAGGGGTAAGTTCAGAGGGGAGAAGAAACAAACGGAAGAACCCCAAATAAATTGAAATATATATATATAGATAGACACATGGAAGTATCGTTCAGGAAATCTTTTCACTGAAAGTGCCAAGGAAAATATTTGTTATGCTTTCCATGAGCTTCTATTCTTCCCTAGCCATTCATTATTGAAAAATCCAGCTCATGACAAGTAATCACGTGTAAGGGAGAAGTAGGGCACCAGGAGCTGAGCTCGCTCAGTCCCACAGGATGAGTTCTGCTGGCTTTAGCGAAGGGCGTGTGATGAAAGGATGGGATGTGCTGGCTTTCCGCAGCACCGCTGCCAGATCATCCCTCCGCTGCGGCCGAGATTGCAGGAGGAAGGTGAGGAAGGTGACCTACCGATTCTCCCGGGTTGCCTTTGTTCCCGCGCTCCCCAGGCTCGCCCTTCTCTCCCTGCACACAAGGACAGACCCTGTCACCACCAGCTGCGCTCCGGGGTCTCGCTCCACCAGAACCATCTGTGACCCACCCCCGTGCGGGGAAGCAGAGGTTCCGCAAAGGAGGAATGGGAACACATCGTGTATTTCACAGGCAGCTCACCTGCAGCTCTGCTGCGCCTCTGCTTCCAGAGGAGCCACCCTGCACAGAGTGGTGCCTCATGGCTGCCCAACAGCAGTGCCACAGGACATTCGGTGACACCTGAGCACCTGACTAAGGGGTCTGCTGCTCCTGAGATACTCAGCGCTATAGGAAACACCCCCTTGTGTGGTTTTCTACAGCTGTTTTTCTTTGCCAAGCAGGAAAGAGCAGCCCATCTTTTTTCACTCTTACTGTCAATCCTGGAAGTCCAATGGGACCCGGCAATCCTGACGGTCCTGGCATCCCTTGGTCGCCTCGCTCGCCTTTCTCCCCAGTGGGGCCATCAAGACCCTATGGATCAAGAAAGATTTGTGGATTTTTTCGCACGACTAAGTCAGGCAGACATACAAGACATGGTTGCAAGACCTGAGACTGGCTATTATCCTCCCAGGAACACAATGGAAACCACACACAACCGTCAGACGCCCATGGAAATGCAGGGCTCCACTAGCACTGAAACTGCATGTACAAATGCCTGGACACCCTCCTGTCATTTGTAGATGTGCCAGTCGCCAGAGCGGGGACAAGGACCGCTTTCCTGCCTCCCTGCTCTGCTCACAGTAGCTGCCTGTTGTGACAGCACGAGTTTTATCCTAGCAGTCTTGTAGAGAGGCAGAAACTCATCGCATAAAACCCTCTTGGCTGGTGCTGGGGGCACAGAAGTTGTGACAGACTGAAAAAGGGGGACTGGGCACCCTGCCCCAGTTAGTGGCAGGGATGCTGGGACTTACCCCGTGCAGCTGCCCCCCAGGAGGGTGTGTGTGCTGGTACCTCAGCTGCCTTGCTCACGGTCAGGCCTGCTTGCTTACAGCAGCGTTTCAGCATGAGCAATAGGCCAGGCAGCAAGCTGAGGAAGAGACACAGTGCCCAAAGAGCAGGGGGGCAGCCGGGGACAGCCGCCCCAGCACAGCTGCCGGGCAGCCAACACCTGCCTGCTGTATCAGCTCACTTGATAAAACAGCAGCGAGGCGCCTCCAGCACCCACCGCAGAGGGGCTCTGAGGTACCTGAGGAGTCCCAGGGCTTTGCCCCATAACCTAAATACCAAGCAGTGCCCCGAGAGGCTTTGGTTTACTCACCGGTGAGCCGGCTTGTCCTGGCTCTCCTTTCTCGCCCTTTTCTCCTGTGGCCCCGACATGGCCTGGCTCTCCCTTTATTCCAGGTGGTCCATCCCTTCCTGGCAGTCCGGGAGGACCCATTTCTCCAGGCTTGCCGCGTGGTCCCTAAAATAAACCCAGAGAGTGAAACATTTGCCGACAGCATTAAGGTCACTCCTGCAGAGCGGCCCCCTGGCCTGGAGACTCTTTCACTGCTCATCCTCTTCCTCACAGCGATGCCACTTGAGGAGCCATGGGCAGGACAAAGTGCATTTGCCATGCCGTCCCGGCTGCTCCTGGTAAGCTGGGACTTGGATAAGCCATGAATGCTCATTTTTGTGAAGGAAAATATATATTTTTTTTCCCCCCGTGGGAAAAGCAGCTGTGCAGCAGCAGTGAGAGATGGAAAAACGCTACCTCCGGATGAGAGCAGCGACAGAAAGAGCGGTCCGCAGGGGCACCGTGTCTCACCTTTTCTCCATCGTGGCCTGGAGGACCTGGCAAGCCGATTTCACCCTGAAACACAGAATTGTGGTACTTGGGCAGTTCGAAAGCAGCTATTCTGAGTCCTTCTGCATGGCACTATGATGACGAAGGGTAGGCATTGCAAAGTAGTCTGCAGGGACCCTGCTAACTAGCAGACCCAGGGAAAAAAGCATAGAAATCCCCATTGAAACAATACATTTGTGACTGCCTCAGAATTTCACCAGCCTGGTTTACCCTGACAGAGTTCAGAGTCCCAGTGCTATAACATAGTCCCCAGCTGACAGAATCCTCACATAGAGATCAGTTCCCCTAAACCGCTTCCTAAAGGGGACAGCAAGCAGAAAGGCTCCTTCATCTTTGAGATGAGGCATTATCGTTGTGGGAAAAGGGGCTTTCAGGATATTGAGTGTGAGGAGGAGCGGTGGAAGCCAGCGGGACAGTCGGTGCTGCGCAGGAACAACAGCAGCACCGGGGCAGGGTTCTCTGTGGACCGCTCGTGTGTGTCCCTCAGCTCTGCGAGCGCTGCGCAAATACCTTCTGTCCTGGTGGCCCTGGAGGTCCAGCCACACCTGGCAGTCCTGGGGGTCCCTGGATAAAGAAAAATGCATTTGAGATTATCAACAGGGCTTTTATTTTCGTGTTTTGAAACCAAACAGCTCTTCTGAATTTAAGGGGAAATTGCGGGGGGAATTCGCATTTGCACTGGAAATTGCATTTGCTTGGGAAGCCTAACAACAGGGAGTCCTGAGCCAGCAGGATGCTGGTCCAAAGTGAGTTGTAGCTAGCTATGTATTTCTTCATGTTTTCATGGAAGAAAATTAAAATGACCACAGCTATCTGGCTCCTGAAAGCAAAGTGAGCTTAACAAGATTTTCCCTTCCTATCTACAAAAGTATATTTTTAGAATAAAGATCATAGGAAATACCGTACTAAGATCCCAAGCACAGCTTAGGCAGAGCTAGACAGCCCTGGTATGTTGAGCAGGTTTCCTGCTCAGTCCCGGAGCGGCCGGTGCGCGGAGGCGAGGGGGCGGTTTGCTCTCGCACTGGTGCTGCTCACACCCGCGCTGCATTTTTAAAAATCCATCCTTTTTCCTAACCAGGTCTCTTGTCCTGACAAGCAAAATACAGGGACCCTTTTTCCCTTCTTTTGGCTCCAAATAACTACTTTCCCTCTGTCTCCAAAGGGCCTGTAGTCCCTGCTGGTTTAAATGATCTGTTTTGTACAGGACTGTTATGTCAAGTTACACTTATCAAGGGTGGAATCACGGATCCCCTCCCATCACAAAGTGTCCACTACAGACTGCCAGTATGAGCTTGGCGCAGGGCGCCCCAGGTTCCTTTGTCTCTGCTGCCGTCATCCCCCTTGCTCTTCCCACCCCTTCTGAGCCTGTATTACCTCTTAAAGCAGGGAAATAAAAGGCCCGATGAGAACTCGAGTGCCACGATCAGAAGGCAAGACAAGCTCTTCCTTCAGCTGTCAGTGGCCCCGACTTTTGCTCCCAACAGCAGAGGCCAAATGTTTTAGCTGCACCTAAATTGTCAGGCCATCTGCTTAGGATGAACATAGGGCTACTCGCTCGAAATGACCCAGCAGAGCTAGGAACTCACCATCAAGGCCAAAGTTCTTATTTCCTGGGGAGGGAAAAAAAAGTTAGAAAGGAAAACAGGCATTTGAAAGCTGATCTTCTCTTGGAGGCAGTTTGTTCTGCACCAATGTAACACTGGCCCAAATGAGCAAGGAGCCTACGAAATGAGCAAACAGCCCAGGGAGCTCCCACGAAGCTGTTATTGTATGAGTTCCCTGTTTCCCGAGCAGAAGCCAGGCTGGCCCAGAGCTGGGCACAGCGGCTCGGTCACCACAGCCCGTCACCGCGCGCTCGCGAGGGAGCCTGGCAGCCCTGCACCATCAAACCCAACCACGCACCGCGCCGAGGGGACCGCACGACCTCCACATCCACCAGTGTCACTGTATCGGCTACACAAGGTGCGCAGGAGTTTACCAAAGCACCCCAGGCAGTGAGCCGTGGGATGAAGGGGACTACGGAATAACAGAGTACTTCCTTTTATGCTACTGCCGAGGAAGCAGATGTGGTTGTTCCTGGTTGCCTGCGTCCCTGGGAAACAGTAAAACCCCCAGGAGTGAGTTTGCGGGACAGGAGGGCAGTTGCTCACCTGGAGAGCCTCGCTGATGTTACCATCGTAGTCCATCATCTCATCCTTCCCAGGCTCTCCTTTGGGGCCCTGCAAGACACCAGCTCTTCAGCCAGGGCTTGGGGACTGCCCTTCCCACAGGGTACTCAGAGCTGGGGTTCACCCTGAAAAGGGGCTTTCAGAGGGGCCGCCGCTTTTCCATTTATTAAACAAAGCTCTTTAAAGCACATCTTACAGAGGAAACACTACGGAAGCGTAGCCAGGCAAGCCTAGATCACCATGCCGTGACCACCAAAGCTGGCAGGTCTGGGAAGTGGTGGCATTCGGACTAGAATCCAAGAACTGGGCTGTCTGATGGATTATCAGACTTGGGCACACAACAAACACCCTCCTGCTGCCCTTTGATATGCCAAGGGCCTGAGTTCAGACGGGGGTGTCCAAACCCACCTCTCCCTGCCGATGAGCCGAGCACTCACCCTGAGCTGGCTCAGAAGACTTTTTCCCCCAAGGCAGGGGTGTCTTCTGATGAGGTGTGGGGTGCAGAAATGGCTCGTCTCAGCCATTGAGCAGTTCTCAGCACTTTTAATGCTAACGTCTGCCGAGAAAGCAGAGCCCCAATCTAGACGGGCAGTGTGGTCCCACTGTCCTTAGATCCCTTTGAAGGGCCAAAACTCTTCCAGTGTCAGTGAAGGGACACCTACCCTTGGGCCCATGGGTCCTTGGTCTCCTGGTGAACCACGTTCCCCCTGCAGCAAGAAGAACACGCTGTTAGCAAAGCCTATCCCTTCGCTTGCTCCGGCTCTAGGAATTGTTCTCTGCTAGTTCTCTGAAACGGTCTGGGACTAGACAGCTCAGTTTTAAAATGCTCCTCTTCAGCCAAGTTTTGTACATGGAAGAACAAACGTGCAGCTACTGAACGTGGGGTGGGATTGTGCAGAAGCACATTGTACCTTTTCTCCCCGTGGCCCTGCGGTGCCAGGCCAGCCAATGTCACCAGCTTCTCCCTGAGAGAAAACAAGGGAAAGGGATGGGTTTGCACTGTGCGGCAGGGCTGTGACTGCACTGCCGGCTTTGCGTTTCCAGGAGGAAGGGACACAGCAGCCGAGGCCCCTGCCGTGCCCAGCTCTCCTGCTGGGACTTCACGCCGGCTGCCCTTTCGTCCTGCCCAGCGCAGAGGGAGCGTTCAGAAAGCACCTCATGCAGACCCAAAGTAAGTGCACAGGAAGGCTGTTCCGAGTACATTGAGACAGGATCTCAGATTTAAGTTTTCTTGGTGAGACTTGGAGGGGCTCCATCCCCATGTCCTCCGTGCCTGGAGTACCACAGGGACTAGAGGCTGTCATTGATTCCGAGCGACCGGTTTCTCACAGAGCCCAGAGGGGACTTATTTGAGCACAAGGAGGGTGTTCTCCTCCCAGAAACAGAGTTCACAAATTCTCTCACCTTCAGCATTTGAAACAACAAAACTAGAACACCCTGCAGAACCCCTTCAGTGGGTAATCAGAGGTGGGTGCAGGTGAATGCAGCCTTTTCCCCTTCCCACACACCTCATGCCCACACAATCCCTCACATCGCTGGAGGAAAACACACTCACCTTTGGTCCAGGGGGCCCTGGCAGACCTGGAGGGCCAGGTTCTCCTTTAGTTCCCACCAGGGCATTCTCAGCACTTCCCTTGTCTCCCTGTTTGCAAGAAGAACAAGCCATGCACCACGGTTTAGTCTCTGCATCTCCATAATTTCATTTGCCAAACTGTTGGCTTAGAGAGACAGGGCCCAAGACAAGTGGACAAGCCGGGCTCTTGAGAGCCTAGAATGTTCAGAGCCAGCAGCCGCCCAGGAACCAGGCCAATACATAATAGTTCTGCCTGGGGGTGCTTGCACCGAGTTGTCATTACACCCTCATCTTTTCCTGAAGTGGCCACTGTCATTCGGTGCACTGTCCCCTTTCCCAAAGGAAAAGCACCTTATAAAAGTCTGATTCAAAACGTGGAATTTCTATCCATATCCTAGAGCACAGCAGAAAAAAATCACCACAGTTTCAGAGCTGAGCTTTGTCTGAGCTGCCCTGGGTCTCTACTCTCGCAACTCGGAGCACAGCAGCGCAGCTCCCCAGAGCCCATCTCCTCCTCACACGTGCATCCTGGAGCAGGAGGGGCTGAAACACCACCATTACTGGTCATGTTCCCAGGACCAGTCCCCCCTCGCTTCGTGAAAGCCGCAGTTCCCCACAAAAAAGGATCCCTTGTCGCATCCCTGGCTGGGGCTGACAACCAGCCGAGCTCTGCACAGCACGCTGCACCGGTGACCCAGGAGCGCACGAGCTGCACGCAGGAAGCAGGAAGGAAAGGAGATGAGAGTGGTCCCCCCAAAAAATCAGAGGAGACACAAACCTTCATGCCAGGGAGTCCGGGAAGCCCAGGGTCACCAGCTCGCCCCTTCTCACCCTGTTGGCAACACAGACATGGTCGGGGCTGACTCTGCAGGCTCTCTGTCCTGGAGGAGCAGCCAAAGGATGAGCCGCTCCTGGTTTCAAACCCTCTTTCCCTTCCCCAGGCAATTTCATTTTAGGCACAGACAAGGCATCCTCCAGCAGTACCTGCTCAGGACGGTGAACGTTTGCTCCTGTCCTTTAGACTATCCCTGCACAGCATTGCTTTCTCTCCAAAGGAAGGTGGATGGGAAAGGGATCCAGGATCCCCCCTGTGCATCCACCTTATCACTCTGGTCTGCTAAACCCTTTTCTGTCGGCCCTTGAGCACAGGCTCACCCCACTCCATACTACAGAGAAGTTCTTGCCCAGGGCAGATTTGATTTGGAGTGCAGGACTTTCTCTGTGCCCTGATAGAGTTCAGCTATTTTCACAGCTGTACGCTGCTTGAGTCCATCCCAGTTCTCACACCTCCTCATTACAGTTTGAGTTACACTGCTTCGCCTTGGCAAAAATCTCACAACCGCCACTCCTGCACCTCTAACAATGGGCGCTGCCTGCTCCCCAACTCCCAGTTTCATCACGCTCTCAAAAGAAAAGCAGTGCAGTGTCTCAGCAGCCAAGCTCTGTGACACGTCCTGATCGTGAAAAGCAGTGAAAACGAGTGGCAAACAGCAGAGGCTGGAGATGGTGATGTGAAACAATGCCTGGAGAGCAGAACCTGCTGGCTGAGCTGCGGGAGGCACCTCGGAGGATGCCACGGGGCAGCGAGCAACCAAGGGCATCCAGCATTCACTTGATAAAGTGACCTTGCTTAGTTCACCATGGCATCTGTGTCATCTTTGGAGTGCCAGAGCTCAGGTAGTGGGATTTATGTTCTAGTCAGTCCATTCCATGCAGCTGCTAAACCCCTGGTTTCCAGCTGCAGCGTCCTGTTCAGCAGTCTGCATCTTGCTGGGACAGAGAGTGACACCAGAGGTTTGTTACCATGGTGTTTTAACCACATTGTCAGAGAAACGTGTGCTCTTACCCGCAACCCTCACACCTCCAAAACTTAACAACATGTACAGGCTACAAAGAACAACTCAAACCCCCTTTCCGCAGCAGGTGCCCGGCTCTTGCGCTGCAGCAGCACACCCGACCAGCCAAGCCAGCAGAGAGCTCGTGGTGGCGCCGTGCCATCGCCTGCACAGGCTGGTGCTGCGCGCCAGCGCTCAGGGGCACACATCTGGCATGCAGGGGACTTGCATCAATGCTCCAGAACAGACATGCACTGGTGGAAAATAATTAACTAGCAGCAATTATCTTTTTCAGGCAATTCTAGAGTGCAGTGACCTCTCTGTCTAAGGCCATCTGGCCACCTGTAAGGCTGCCACCCGGCCTTCCTCCCTGCCAGGGCACGCACGTTGCTGCTGTGAGTTACTGCTGCGCGCCCCGGAAAGAAGGAAAACGTTTGCAGGATCTCACACCCAAAGAGAAGGTTTGGCCTTTGGGGTTTTTGTTAGGATACAATGTCTAACTCTGTCCCAGCCCCTGTGAATCCCTTTTGGTGTCCTGCTTTTCATTCAAGGACTAGTTTTCAATACACACGCCCATAAGGGCTACAGAAAACATCCTGTGCTGCCTGAACAACAGCGTAAATCAGCAGATTGCTTTAGAAGGGAGGTCAAATTACTGAGTCCCTGTTTGGGGTGTTATTTCTGGAATCAAAAAGATGCAGCACTGTCCTTAATCGTTCCCAGGACAAGACTATGTCCCAGGCATCCCATGCTACCCGCCTGCCGCCAGCCCCCCACCTCCTGCAAGCAGGAACACGCAAACACTCCACCGAGGGGGAAGAGCCAGAGAAGGACACATAATCCCCCGCAAGCACGACAGCGCAACGCAAAGCAGGGTCCCGCTCGCAGGAACACAGCACTGCCAGGACACCGAGCCCAAACACACAATGTCCTACCCGCTGCCCCCTCTTCCCTGGCAAACCTGGGGGGCCCATCCTCCCTGGGACTCCAGGATCTCCCTTCGTGGGGAAGAAAAGAGACAGAGAAGGTGTCTGTTATATGGCTGTCGCATGCTGTAACATAAGCCAGCGAGCCTCAAACAAGAGGAGCCAGCTGTTCAGAAACCAAGCTGGCTGCTTAGTGATGGAGAGCAACGGGGTATTTCTGTGCCGCGCTCGCACAGGAGCTCAGGCCGGGTCAGGCTGCACTGAGCCAGGGAGGCTGTGCAGGGCAGCTCACACGGCGCACGATGGGAGAGCTCCCTGCAGTAGCACAGGGACACTTCTGGGGCGCACACAGAGGCCAAGACGGACAAGGAAGGGGGAGAGGGAACACACTTATACTTGCTAAGCAAAGTGCGCTGTGCGTATTCTGTGGAGTAGGGGGACAAGGAGGAAAGCAACTAGAGGGTATTCCCACCAACACAGACATGAGCAGGAGGGAGGGACTCTGTCTGCAGTACAGCCCCCCTCTCACTTGGCATCACTACGTGCTACCACCACTTTTCCTATGCTGGCAAGTGCCAGCAGGACCTGGATTTGGCTGCTGGGAAGTACAGAGCCATTCCTCAGCTCCCTCAGGTGCTCTGGGAGGGGGAAGAATACACAAACCAAGCCAAAGTGCGGGCTCAGAGCAGAGTCTTCTGACAGTACCTTTTCTCCTGGAGTCCCAGGCTCGCCCTGGAGTGGAAGAGACAGGAAAATAAAGTGACAAATCAGGATGAGAGACCACAAAACCTCCCAGAGCTACCAGAGCAAAGAACGTTCATCTGTGGAGGCCGTGGACTTGTAAATAAGGGCATCATGATGCTTTAAATACATATTAGTATTTGTGCCTGGAACTTGTTTTATCTTCATTAGCCGGCTCCTAGGCCACTGTAAGAAGCCAGCAAGCCTCAGACAAGAGGCTTTTATGAGGCTGAGGAACCAGGTTGCAGTATGTCGAAAGGAGGTTCACCAGATACAGGAGGGCACAATAAGACAAGACCTATCCGCTGGCATTAAGGAATTTGCCTGCTCCTCGCTCTGTGCGCTCAGGAGCAGAGCAAGGCCGTGTTTGCAGCTGGGGTGGTGCGGAAGCAGCGTTCATACGGGACCAGTGTGGCATCAAGGAGAAAACCCTCCCCACCAGCCCTGGAAATCACTTCTTATTTCTCTCTTTCTCCCCAGCAGCTGGAGGAATCAGGACAACAGCTCCTTGTCTCGTTGTACATCTCGGATCCCCGGGGTAACTTTAGCCCCTAAATCTGCACTTGGCCTTTTGCTCTATTGCCATCCCATCACTGCTGTGGAGTACCAGGAGTTCACTGACCACTCTGCCAAAAGCAACAGCAGTTCCGATATCCCCCTTTAGTCGGAGCTGCCCGACCATTTTCTGTGCCTTCTGCTCTCCTCACTCCAGGCCTTGTTCTTAAGCGCATCCTAGTTAAGCCGTTGCAGCGCAGTGTAAAACTGACCTTCATCCCTGCGGTCGCCATCCCCGGCGCGCCCTGGAAAGACAGGAACACCTTGTTTGAAATGAACCGGACGCGAACTTTTAAAAACAAAGCAGTATCAGCCAGGTGGAACCAAAAAGGCAAAATCCACATATTTTCCTTTCTGAAACTCAGAAGTAACGCTGCACCAGCACACAGCACGCATCCTCCTTCCCTGCGCAGGCCCTTCACCTATGGCAGCGGCTCTGCTTTCCAGAAAGCTCCTCCAGAGACAGATAGCGTCAGCACAACCCGGTCAGGACAACCAGATTTCCACCCTCCCCGGTTTGAGTCCTGCAAGCGAATCGAAGGCCAACAAGCAGAACAGTGTCAAATAACTCAGGAATGCAAAGGCAGACTGAGGACCAAACACCAGTTCAGCGCTTGATCCCAGCTACATCAGCTCAAGCATCCTGAGCAAGGCCAGCTCGCACCCCAGAGCCGGCTGTCCCATCCATTCTGTTTCCCTCACCAAAGCCAAACCCTGCAGTAAATTTTTGAGGAGAGCTCTGAAGCCAACCACCTTAGGGACAAACAACACTTCCAGGCACAGCAATTCGGGCACAATTCTGCAGCACTGAGCGAGCCAGCGCCACGAGACCAAGGAGTCCAGCAATCCGAGACAGCTGCTCCCACAGGGACAGTCACGTTTTCCTGGTGTAAAAAGCAGGTCTTCCCTGTCAGCCCTTTGCTCTAACATCTCTGTACGCCCTGTGTTAATATTAGTTAGGTCCTGGTGAAAAGGTCCAGTTAGTGAAGCAGGTGATACTAAGGGTGTAAGGAGAGGGGAGGGGTGAAGCGGTGTTAGGAGTTGGGGTGTAGCACATGGGGCAGAGAGGAGGACGGGGAGCCAAGCTCAAAGTGAAAGGAGCTTCAAAAAGTTCAAACGAGGAGTGGGGAGCCAGAGAGCAGCAGGATCATACCTCTCAGCTTTCTGAAACAGAAATCAGGGACAAAGCTAAAAAACACAAGGACAGAAGATGGAGATCAGGGATTCTATGCAATAAAAGGGGGAAAAAGCATTCCAGATGGTCTCGGGGTTAGTAGGTTTTAGTGATTTCGGGCTAGAGTCATGAAAGGGCTGACGTGCAGCGAGTGGCTGGGGTTAGGCTTTCGCAGTGCATTTGAGACGCCTGTTCCTCACTCTTTGGCCTTTAAGTGGCAGATTATGTTATTTTCTAGTATTCATCCTCAAACCGCAGTGCACACACATGCAAGCTTGCTTGCACGCTGACCCTGACTTGTCACTGCATTAGTGCAGGTTCACACTTGTGCAACCCTACCAACCACACATCGCTGAAAGCCCCGATTTACAGAACACCAGTTCCCTATAGATGTCGGCAATTGGCCGCTCTCACTAGCGTAAAGCATTAACATCCTGATGTTGCAAGACAGCATCAGACTGGGCATGCCATTTGCTTTGTCAAACACCTCTTCCCCGCCATCTCCTTCATAAATTAGGCCCTGTATTTTGCAATTTAGAAGCAGAAAGAATTCAGCTGAGGAGAGCCAGTGACTAACAGACACACACACAAATCCAGGCGATGCTTGCGCATCAGGGACAGTCGAGAGGGGCGGGTGAGACCAGGCAGACAAGCGTCACTCTGCTGTTCACGAGGTACCTTAGAGCCATGTCTTCCTGGCAGCCCTGGCATGCCTCGCTCCCCCTGGAAGCAGAGTGAGAAACACAGAGAAGAGAGCAACAGACACGAGGTGAGGAGAAACCCTGCTGGTGAGACGGAGCGCGGCCCGTGTCCCCGACCCTCGCTGAGCCCACCGCCCCGGCCGGCGCCATGTCCCACTGCAGCGCCTCTCGAGCCCGTTCGGCACAGCAGGACTGAGCACAGCGTCTGCATCCTGCCGCCGCATCCCCCGCCACGGCATTCTGCAGCGACTGCAGCACGGACAAACTTATCTGGGGAGACACAGAAGCCAAGGGTTGCCTTGTATTGTTAGCCTGAATTCTATCTGGTGGTAAATAGAAAACAAACCATCTTTAGACAGGCTGATTACCATTTTTTATTCTAGGTGTTTAGCCCTTGCTTGGAAGGACTGTTAAGCAGGGATATGTATATATGTTTATTTTTAAAAAGTACTTTTTGCAAGTATGGCATCTTGCAAACTCTATTTTATAAAACGCTGTCTAGTACTATAATATAGAAGATCTGGGCAGCATGGGTACCTCCTACCCTATACAAGATACTTAACTAGGGTATTTTCAGCCATAAGAAAAATAAACTAGTAATTATGAACGCTTCGTAGTGAAGAAGTGGGGACCACTCTCAGTCCCTCCCTCCCAACTGTGCTCCCTGGTTTTGTTCTTAAATGAGACCAGGAGGGCCAATGCTTTCCAGCTGGAGACCCCTCTGCTTGCAGAGCTGCCCTCAGAGCAGCCCTGCGTGGGAAGTATTCCCTGTCCCTGGCGCTTTCCTGGAGGAAACTGCCTTATATTATTTAGCCCTGCAGAAGCAAAGCCCCCTCAGGGAGGGAGGCAGCCCCTTGCACAGGGCAGGTTACGGAGCAGTGTTTGCTGAGCATGGCCTCAGCCGGCTCGCACAGCCCCCATCGGCAGGATCACACAGGCACTAGAGCTAATTAGAGAGCAGGAGCAACAGACATAACCCTGCACCATTAAAGAGCAGGAAGAAAGCCCAGAGCCGAAGCCAGAGAATAAGCACGAAAAACAACTCCACAGAAGATCTTTGAACCCTATGCATTTGAAAGCCATGGTAATACAGTGAGTACCCACCAGGCCGGTCCCTGTGTGATCCCTCAGCTCCCTTTGGGCTGAGGAAGCGCCGCACAGGGCGCCATGCTACCTGGTGTACAAACCCAGCAGAAGCAGCGGCACAGCCGAGCCAGGAGCTGGGACACGTCACCAGAGGCAGATGTAAAAGGCCCAGGTCCCTGCAGGGCTCCGGGAGCACAGCCAGCAGCATCGCCCGGCTCTCCAAACCTGCACTGACCTAGGTAACACCTTCCTGCTCCCCTGCTCTGCCAGCAGCATCGCCCGGCTCTCCAAACCTCACACTGACCTAGGTAACACCTTCCTGCTCCCCTGCTCTGCCAGCAGCATCGCCCGGCTCTCCAAACCTGCACTGTCCTAGGTGACACCTTCCTGCTCCCCTGTTCTGCCAGCAGCATCGCCCGGCTCTCCAAACCTCACACTGATCTAGGTAACACCTTCCTGCTCCCCTGTTCTGCCAGCAGCATTGCCCAGCTCTCCTAAACCTCACACTGATCTAGGTAACACCTTCCTGCTCCCCTGTTCTCACTGGGCAAGAGAGGCCACAGCTCTCCAGCCAAAACCCTCACACCTTCCTCCCCTGCAGCTTTATACCCACTCGTGCCCATCACGACAGAGCATGCCCGTGCTGATCAGCTCGTTAGCAGTACTGGCTACTGGCTGCCAATTAAAAGAGGGACCCTTCCTTTTTTGTTCTTTTCTGTGGAAGGCAGATTACGAGGGGGTTATTGAGCAAGGCTGTGGCCAGTTTCTTTATTACTCTTTCCTCAAGAGCATGAGAAAAAGCCTCAATCTAAGGACCTTTCAAAAAATACCCTGTCAGTAAAGCTGAACGTGATGACTAAGCTGGGGGGCTGTGAGTCAAACACTTGTTCAAATTACACAGCTGATCACACTTACTGGTTGTCTAGTGACCTTCATGGGACACAGATGTAGGTTCTGGGTGCAATTCTGTTTCCATTTACACAGGCGCACACCAGGAGCGATGCCTTTGTGCTTGATGGAATTACGCTGATGTGAAGATGGACACAGGGGAGCCTTTAGACTTGACTTTATTATTTCTGAGGAGGCGTTGTTTCCTTGTGGGAGGACAATTGCTGCTGTTCTGTTCAGCTATTAACCCAGACCCTGCACTCCCCAAGAACCTTTCTTTAAACTTGATGTAATTCACCCATGCTAAGTTTTGAAGGGGCCTTTTCTCCCTTCAAACAGTAATCCATCCAGATGGAAAAAATATAGAAAATGTATATGCTACACGATAAATGAGATGCACGCCACATATTAAATACTTGAAATGTATGTGTCACTGGTAATGCCTTTCAAAATATGACAGGACCAGTCTTTTCTCGTGATGTTTAAGATGTATGGCAGGACACGGCATGCTCAGACTGTCACGAACGCTTGCCAATGTTGTAATGTTTTAAGCACAGTCTGCATTGAGTAATGTACTTTAAATATATGAGCACAGTAAATTTCAGTCAGATAGATAACATCTGGGCACAGAGCATATGAGCCTGTAAAGGGTCCAGCGACACACAGAAATCCCAGTGCCAAACCTCAGCCTGAGCTGCAGAGATGGAGCGGATTTGATGCGTCAGCTAACAAGGTTTTATGAGGAAACCCCAATCCAGCCCATCAAATGGAGAGCTGTAAAAAGTCACCAGCAAGCTTCATAGTCAGAGAAATGCCTTTGGTGAGAATCTAATTCCACCAAAGGGATACAGGCTGCTTGGAGTGCCTGTCTGTGGCTGATCAGAGCACAGATGTGTCCTCCATCCAACACCCCAGAGCCGCCTCAGACCCAACCTCCTCCTACAGCCCAGCAGCCCAAGGACCGGCGGTTCCCGGATGATCTGCCATGGTAGAAAACTGTGTTTCTTGTGCCTACCTTTATGCCAGCGTCCCCTTTTTCACCCTGCCCGGCGGAGAACAGAGAGGGAGGAAACAGAGAGGGACAGTGAACGCGAAGAGCAGTCGGGCAAGCGGTAAAATCATAAGAACAATGGCCAAGGAGAAAGTGGTTGAAGGAGGGAGGGTGCAATAAATGCGACCCCAGACCATCAGGGACAACTGGCTCCTGATAATAACATGGTACCAGCCCAGCCCGTTGGATGCTGTAGGTCACCCGTACTAATGCTTTCCTACATCTTTTGGGTGTAGAAAAACTATCAATCCGTTCCATGGACCAGAATTGTCCTCGTTCTCCCAGCCTTAATACAAAAGCCTCTAAAGGCCGAGTCAGTCTGAATCTTTACCGGGGGCCTGTGCAGGGCTGCACCTGGCCCTGGTTCAGCACAACCGGGAGCTGCTCTGGCCAAAACCTGCTCTGTCTCTTGACACAGGAGCAAGTCTCTCTGTTTCCAGGGCGCACAGCAAACAGCCGCCTGCAGCCCCTGGCACCCCCGCGTTCCTCTAGTGCATCTCTGGGCTCGGGCGCCGCTTCCCTGCCCCGGGAGGCAGCCCCCCGGCTCCGGGTTGAAGGGTTACCTGGGGGCCAGCGGCTCCGGGGAGGCCGCGTGCGCCGGGCAGGCCTGGCTCACCCCCCTCACCCTGGGGAAGTAGAAAGAGGAGAGAGAACACGGAGGGAGAAGCAAACACAGTGAGCAGCAAGAACAGGAGCCTGCGGGATGCCTGAGGGTCAGTAAAGCTGTGTAAGGGGTGTCCCACACAGGGGAGCCCACCACACACCAACCTACCACCTGGGGCCCTCTGGGAGAGGAACACCATTCTGCATCAAGATATTCAGGCTGCAAAGTGTACAGATTGAAGGGAACGGTCCCGTGATCCTATATCATATCAGAGCGAACACCTTTGCTCAACTCTCTGCTTTTTTCCCCCCTTTCCCCTGACCCACTCCCCAGGGAGGATTTTCTCTTCTGCTTCATCCATTGCTTCTACCTTTCCCAGAGAGGGGTCACAACCGCGGGATCGCTCCTCTGACATGAGCGCAGGCTCTCTGCTTGGTGAGCGAATGAGCCGCACGAGTGGTTTCATGTGCGAGGGGCTCGCGGGAGAGGCCCCGCTGCGAGGTCGTTGCGGGGACCCCTCAGCGCCGCGAGCGCCCGCCCAGCGCCCGCAACAGGATGGGCTCCTAATGGAAAAATGGCAGAGGCAATAAATCGCATCTGTCCGCAGAAGTGGGCTCTGCGTCCGCGGGGGCTATAATTCCCGCTTCCTGACATAACAAAAACTTCTCAGTTTATACAGAACTAATTGAAAAGCTCTCAGGTCTTGTCATTTTGCTCACAGAGCACCAATAAAGCAGCACGGAGATAACAGGGGACACAAGACTCCCGCCTGCTGGGAACATTCGCCTTCCCCTTCTCCAGCTGCCACGGCTTTTGCAGTATCTCTTCATCCCCTCTCTCCCCTTTGATCTCCCTTTGTGTCTCTCCCCTGTCTCTGTCTCTTCATTACACCCTCTGGGCTTGACGACCCTACTGCTAATGAGCTGCTGCTGAAGGCATTCAGGCATTGCCAGCTTCTGCCTTCTAACCTGGACTCTTTCCCATCCCAACCCCGTGTCCAGCGGCAGCAGAGCTCGGGGGCTCCGGAGTCCAAAGGTTTGCAGCCGTGATCGTGCAAGGCGTCAGCGCACCTTAATTCATTTAACGATGTTGGAGCTCCCCATCTTACCTTTCTGCCGGGGTATCCCTGAACCCCAGGGTCTCCCTGCAAAAGGCAAAAAGACACAGTGAGGCTTGGCCTGGAAGGACAAATCCCCGCCCTTCTCCCTGGGGATGGAAGGACATTCCGTGGGGAAAATCCACCTGTTGCTCAGGGTGGCTCTGTCATGGGCAGGGTGCTGAGCCCTGGGGTGGATGGTGCAGCAGGCACCGGCAGCAGCTGCCAGCTCCGTGCCCTAGCTCTGCCGTGCCATCTCCTCCCCGGGCCAAATATCTCCAATAAAAACAAATGGGGGTGGGTGTCTGCAGCTGAAAAACAACAACCACCACCTCCACTTGCATTTTGGCAAGTGAATAAATGGGAAGCTGTGGTGGAGTTAACAATAGCATTGCAAAATCAGTTCCTGAAGCGCTGGTAAATGCCTTGGGAGTGGAAGAAGCCAATAAAGCTGTGTGTGGCAAAGGATTTTGCAAGAGGGGCTGATGAGGCGTGCCTCGCTCGGCTGAGATGTCGCCCGGACAAAACCCCTGAGTCAGCACATGGCCCGGCCCCAGAGGCAGCGCCCAGCTGTGCTAGAAATCTTCCTCAGCGGTTTGGTGTAACCTCCTCTCCCCATCCGCCACCCATTAAAGTGCACACAGCTCTCCTTGCCAGGAGTGTCCACCTCTCTGTTCATCACCTTGCTCCCTTCTAATCCAGCTGGGATGTCTCACCTTTGGTCCAGGAGGCCCAGGTAAGCCCTGTAGATAAAATCAAAACAGACTGGAGTTGGCACACGTAGACAACCTTTCGTGGGCTGCAGGGTGACGGGAGATGCTGGCTGCTGCCGTTTGAAACCCCCCTCCACAGAGACGACTGGCACCAGCAAACTCAAACATCCCCTGTCTATTCTTCACATAGATGGAAATTCTCTTAACCCGCGCTCCCAAATCAATTCATGCCTGTCACACTCTGTGCCCCCAGCCCTGGGCTCGGGGAATCACAAAACCAAAAAGCCGCTTTGCGTTGTGCTCCAGCATCTTTCCTGTTTCTCTAGCTTTGCTTGGGAAACTCGTTCCCAGCCCACAGTGCAGCTCTGGAGTAAATCAGGTTGTGCAGCTCCCTCTGGCAAACTAAACAGGGAGAACACGTTAACAAACAAACCACTTGTGCTTTTAAATGGGAAATAACCAAACAATTTACCTGATATGAACCCTTAAGCATACCGGATAAGTGTATATCTAAATGTAAATAAACAAACCATCCTTACAGGACCTGCCTTCCTGATGTGAGCAGATGGAAGGAGAAAAGTAGTCTAGATACGCTCTGACATCTATAGCACCCTGGATGTTGCCTGCTTAGGGCAATTCAGCTGTTTAGTCACCACGTCTTTGGCTGCTCGGAGCTCAAAGCAAGATGGGGGTGCTGGCAGCACGTCTGGCCCTGCTGTGCTGTGTGGAGCCCCCTTTTGCCCCAGGGGACAAGCCCTGGCTGTCCTGCTGTCTGGCCTGGGCAGCTCCTGGGGATGGCAGCTCCTCTCAGCCGCTGCAGGGCCCGCGTGTCGCGTTTTGCCCACAGCTCCCAGGAGCAGAGCGGGTTTCTGGTACCTACCTTCCCATCCCTGCCAGGCTTCCCAGGTTCTCCCGCTCTGCCCTGTTGCAAGAGAGAGACATGTTACCAGGATTTTCTGCCCCATCCCCTGCCATTTAGCAACAGCATTATTTTAAACGGCGGTTCTGTTTTCACCCTCCTTGGCTGCTCGTTACCAGCCTGAGAACAGGACGGGAGCAGGACTTCAAAGGGGTCACTGGGACCCTTATCAGTCAGGTTTCTGCTGTGAGCAGGACAATTACACCCCTCGTGTTATTTCCTCCCCACGGCCGTCTGCGGAGGCTGAGGAGAAGGAAATGGGGCTGGTGCCACCTGCTCACGCCTGCACGTCCAGACAGAGACAGCAGTGCAGGGCGCGCGCCTCCGCCTCCCCTGCTCCCTGAGAGCTTCTTCCTCCCCACGCAGCGCGTGCCCTGCGCGTCTCCTGGCCGTGGCTATCTTGGCTTCAGAAGAGGCAACAAAGGCCAGAGGAGTCTGGAAGGATGAAGCAGAAAGGGTTTTTTGTAACTAGACTTACAGGTGGCCCCACTGGCCCGGGCTGTCCTGGGGTTCCCTCGGGTCCTGCTGGTCCAATGGGCCCTGGGGGGCCAGGGGGTCCCGGGGGACCTTGGATTCCTGCTTGTCCTTGTTCACCCTGAGGTTCATTAAAACAAGGGGTTATGGGCGAGCAGTGCAAACCCTTCACACCCACCCCTCCTGCCCCGAAAGGGATCAGGGCGGCTCAGCTTGGCTGAAGCAGAAGAGGCAGAAGCGAGTCCCAGGTTAGTGCCAGGAGAGGTTTCCAAGAGCGAGGGAGAGCCCAGCAAGGACGGTCTCTGCTCCCAAGTAGCAAGTGATGGGACAAGAGGAAACGGCCTCAAGTTGCACCAGGGGAGGTCTAGATTGGATATTAGGAAGGGGTTGTGAGGCACTGGAACAGGCTGCCCAGGGCAGTGGTGGAGTCACCATCCCTGGAGGAGTTTAAAAGCCATTTAGACAAGGTTCTTAGGGACAGGGTTTCGTGCTAGAGTTGGTTAGGTTATGTTTGGACGCCATGATCCTGAGGGTCTCTTCCAACTGAAATGATTCTGTGATTCCATGGTGGCCAGGCTGCCTGGGTGGCCGGAGCCAGCGCCCTTCAGTTTGCAAAGACATTGTTAGAGCTCTCTTTAAAAGGGACCTACAGATGATTGTACAGTCCAAAGACATCTTTTTCTTCACCGAGTCCGTCAAATACAATTTATACGTCAAGGATCAGCATCTCTGAAGCTTCTCAGGAGGCTTTCCAAAGCACTTGACAGTCATATGTGAAGCAAAGGCTCCCGTGACCACACTGGCGCTTCCAGGCAAAGCCGCAGTGTCTTACCTCAGCCCCGCGCTATATTTGTTGGGACAACACTCCCTCTGTTTTGCCAAGGGCCAAAAGTAGAAACTCCGCAAAACCATAAGAAAATAACACGATCATCATGGCATTTCTGGAGCCCCACATACGCCAGGCAGAGCCTGTTTCCGTAAGATTTAGCACAGTAGTGCGTGCGCAGCCACCTGCCGCTTCAAGCTCTGGCTGCTGCAGGCAGTTCCTCCCCTCGGTAGCCGCTCGGCAGCTGTGGCTCGTGCCTCAGCGATGCCATCTGGCCCCAAGGACCCGAGCTCGGGAGCGCGCGGCGCTGAGGAGACAGTGGGTTGGAAGCGCCACATTGGAATACCAGACTGCTGATCCACAATCGATGGATCCAGCAAACTCCTAAGGGCGCCGTGGCACCCGTGCTAAGCTGTTAGTCTCGTGGGCTCCCTCCCTAGATAAAACATCATGACATCCTACTGCTGGTGACCCCGTTTGAATACGAAAAACCCTCCTTGGTGGATCCACGGGAAGGGAGAAACCAAACATTGTCATTTCTCAATTGTAAATCAATGGGTGGGCAGTTTGGTCTCTGCTGCATTGATCCTCTCTACAGCCTGGTACGCTACTGCCTGGTAGAACTAAGTCTTCTCCCACACACTTGTGTGTGCAGGAGAGCGCACGAAATCTGTCCCCTGCATGTGTTCCGACCAAGTGTGCTGTTTATCTTGGCTGCCTTTAGTAAAACATGCAGATACAGGCATGTTTGCTTTATTTAGAATGATAAATGAAAGTAATAAGCTGCAAACTCCATCCCTTCTGCCACGAGGTCTATTTAAGAGAACATTTCCAGGGCGCGGGCCAGGCTCACGGGAAGCCATGTCGTGTGGAGCAGCAGCCCGCTCGCCGCCCACGCCGGAGGGCGCCCTGTCTTCTCCCCATTCTACAAGTGGGTCCTGGCTCACCCCGTAGCCCATACATGGGGACACGGGATCCAGATTTAGGGCACTAAAACACAGCACAGTGCTGGGAGTGGGTGCTGGCACCCCCGCAGGGAACGCACTGGACAGAACGTGCTTTCTGTAAGCAAGTGCCTGTCCGCGGGTCCCTAAACACACAACACGTTATTGCAGCATCTTTATAGTCTTGTTAATGCATTCAGCACAAAAAGACACCCGCAGATCTAACTGGGTGGTGAGTGGATACGGTAAGTGGGAGATAAGGTGTCACTTTCATTATTTTTAGCTGTTGACTGGAGCTCATTTGCAGTTCCTTTGAACACCTGAGTTGTGCCCCAGCAATGCAGGGCTTGTTCAGCCTCTGACACAGGCCTTGGCTGAGCCCGAGCCCCTGCCCAGAGCGCTCAGAGGCGGCAGCAGGACTTTCCTCTCCCAGGCACTAGTGCTAACATTTCATTTGCAGCCTCACATTTTTTTCTCAGTATTTATACACCAGGCTTCTGGAATTGCTTGGTGCTGGCAGATCTGTGGGAGCGGATTGCACGTTGTTGCACTTGGGGAATGAATACAGCAAAACGGGTCACGGCAAAGTTCTCCGGTGAGGTTAGTCCCTGGGGCACAGGGAGTTTGCAGCCCTGGCTGACGACAGGACGCGGGGCAGCTATTCAAGTTTCCCACTTCATCCTGGATACAAACTCCAGCTTTCACAGCCTTCCCAAGGGCTGAGTCCTTGGCCCGGCTCTTCGGACTGTCACTGCAAAGGCGACAAGCAGGAGCCGCCGGGCTCCGTGTGGTGTGAATGCTGAACCGATAGGAGCGGGGCTGAGGCGGCGGGCTGAGCGGCACGTCAGGGTCTCACCAGCTCTGGGCAGGGCCCGGCGCCCCGTGGTACAGTCCTGTCCCGCGGATGCAGCTCCCGCCAGCGTCCAGCTGTTGGACAGGCAGGGGTGACAAAACTCCATTGAGGTGCCCGGCTCACTTCAGCGGGGTAACTACAGCAGTTCGCCCACGCGGGAAAGTTAATCCCGACTGAACTGGGCTTAAAGGAGGCTCGTTAAAAGCCACATGAGCTCCCGACTGTGGACGTTCTCATTCACTATTCATATGTCCGTAATTCATTTTATGAATTCATTCCCAAACTAAACCGAACAGGAATTATGGCCCTGGAAACCAAAATACATGTGTTTACACAAAGATTTAATGCAACTTAATGAAACCATTATAAGAGCTTATTTAAACACATTCTCCCAAGTGTCTCGGACTAGACGAGCCCTTGGAAGAGGCGTTTGCCTATTCATTCATCTCCGTTAAATTTCACAGACATTAGCTGCATTTCAGCAAGAGCTTTCTAGCTTCTGGAGATTGGAATATGCAGGAACTGACTCCTTAAGGTAGGAGACTGCTTGTCAACAGTCCTAAGAACAGTTTCATGGCTCATTTCTTTTAGTTAAAAAACTGGCTTCAGTGCATTTCTTTTTAGCCACATTATCACATCAAAGATTTCCTCCGCTTCAAAGAAAATCCCTCAGCTCTGCCCGAACCTCTTGGAAACCCCTCTGCAGGGGAAGAAAGACAGGTAGCAAGCTGATTAATCAGGGTAGGCTCAGAAACAGGCGATGAGGAGAAGTCTACCTGGAAAGTGCGTCTCTTTATGACCGGAGGTGGAGCCAGGCGCACGGAATTGAGGAGAGGCAGCAGCTGGAGAAGATCAAACCAGGAGGTCGCGGGGCAAAGGAGCCCGTTGGGGCACCCGAGAGTCAGAGAGCAGCCCGGGAGAGAACAGAGGAGAGGGGAACAGAGAGAAGCTGTGAAACAAAGCCCCGTGTGAGAGGGCCACGGGCTGGGTACCTGCGGGCAGACCTCTGAGCACCTCACGCGCTGTTGGCAGGGGTCCCGCTGCCAGCCGGCTCTGTCAGATTTACCTGCTCCTCACAGATGAAACGCGCCCAGGGGAGCTTTGCCTCAGCTCTGATGCTCGCCGCAGGCTATTTACTGCAAGGCATCCCCGCGCTGGCTCTGCTAAGCTCACTGCTGGCAGGACTGTTTCTCTTAATTTCTCATTGTCAGATTTGATGTAACTATCAAAGTGCTAATTTTCTCCAAGTTCCTATTTCCTTCCATCTTCCCTTACAAGAAACGCTGTATCTCCAGGCCTTACCCTTCGTCAGCACGTGGAGAGATGCTTATCGGTGAACAAAACAGGTCCTGGTGTGGCTCATTTAGCTGAGCAGACTGCCACCATGGCCACGGGAGAAGGCTTAGGGCTTGGTGCATGTGAGCCCTGGGCAGGGTATTGTCTGGGGAGCCTGCGCTTCGCTTTCCTAACGGTAACAGCCACTGACTGCTTATAGCCAGGAACGCTGCCCTAGGGCACAAAGCTGACCCGGACACAGAGAAATCAAATGCACTAAAGCTCGGGAGCATTTGTTCATCCTTCTGCTGTATCCAGTTTCCACTTGCACGCCTGCTGCTGCCCGCCTGGCACCCACCGCGCGGCTCCAGCCCGGGAACGCTCCTCTGCCTGACCCGCTTTCCTGCTCCTATCAGTCTGCACTGAGGCTGCTCTTGAACGCACGGGGAGGGGAGAGAGCAGCTTTCTGTGCTCAAACACAAAACGTCCCCCCGCGTGCGGTGTTCCCCTGTGTGAGCTGAGAGGTGTGCCCAGAGGTCCCCCCGCGGTAACCGTGCGCATCGAAGCAGCGCGCTTCCATCCCTTCAAACGCCGCTCTTTGTGCTCGCGGGGGAAGCAAGGACCCAGTCCTGCTGCAAAGTGAAGTGGCAGCCCAATATTGCAGCCTCGCCGCCCCGTGATCAGGCGGTTGCTTTCGAACACGCCGACCCAGACAGCCGCAGGCTGTCACGACGACAGCAGCGCTGCTGGAACATCTGGCTCCTCAGCCCCTGAAGCGTCTCTGAAATATTATGCAACTCACAGGAAAGCAGAGGAAGGATGCTGGAAAGGATAAGGAGGGAAATGGAGGGAAGAAGTCCTGAAAACAGAGGAGAAACAAGAACCCAGCAATGGATTCAGGTGCAAGTGGGAGAGGTTAGAGAAGAAACCTGAAGCTCTTCCACCTGGCTCTTGCCCTGTCCCCTCTGTGTCCCCATGGCAAGGTATTTTCAGCAGTGCAATATTGGATCCGCATCCTCATGCCTTTGCATCAGAACTGGGTCCCCTCAGACCGGTACCCACAAACCTTTAGTGTGAGGATCTGGTTAGAGCGCAGGGCTGCAAGGGTGGTACTTAGGTATTCCTAGGGGACAGCGAAGACACACGACACAAACGGGGTCACAGTTAGACACGCAGCATCTCTGAGAGCAGGCGGAGTGTGGCTGGTCCCCCTCTCCCGGAGCTAAACAGCGTTCAGGAGCAGCTCCAAGGGCCAGCCCGTACCAAACGGGCAGCCCATGCCTGGCCCTGGCCCTCACAGCACTGCACGCCATGCAGGAAAAATAAATAGGCAACTACAAGAGGAGCCAAGGCGTATGTCCTAACCTCACACTTCCTTCCTAAGAAAACAGGTGAAACAAAACTGAAACAACATCTCTGCATTTTCAGGATGCTGGTTTTCATTTCCTCCCCCAGACCATCTGACAAAGGACCTTGTCAACCAGTAAAGCAAGAACAATTGCAATTCAGTCAAATGTATAGCATTTGTACAACAAGGCTCATCCTAATTCTCATTTGGGGAAGGAAGAGAGGGAACTGCCCCTCTGTTGGCTGATTTGTGCCTGTGACAGCCCACGCTTGAGTTGCTAACAGCCACCCTTCCTGTGAGCATCTCTGCCTTGGAACAACTCATGGGCTTTATACAAAATGCTGAGCTTGCTGCCTCCTGAGACCAGAAGCACCTCCCTGAGACCCAAGGAAACATCACCAGGCTTTGCTGGGATGTGGGGCTTTGCACCCGCCCTTTGTTTGCTGTCACAGCCCTCTGGCTTGTCACCCTGGGGTGCCTACAGCCCCGAGCCACCAAACCAGCCGCCTGTGCCCCGGGCCTGAGCCCCGGCTGCTGCCGGCACACACAACCTGCATCTCCGTGTGCCAGCGTTGCTGTGGATCCTGCCGCTGCTTTTCACCTTGAGCACTGAGGACAGTCGGAGCCAAGGCTGTAACAGGATCCCAGGACACCTCTCGGGTGGACATTGTTGTTAGCTTCTTTTTAACATAACAATCTAGTGATCCGGCTCGCTTAAATAAACACAGCTGACCAGCTGTTATTGTATGGGGGCTGGCACATACCCGTGGCCCCTTCTCCCTTGTTGCCAGCCCAGCTCTCTCCCCTAACCCTGCCCCAGGGAGCATCCTGGGTCCCGCTGCCTTGGGGCCAGGGACCAGAGCCCAGATAATTGCCCAAAGGCCCATCAAAAATAAAGCCCTTAAGCCCATCTCCCTCCACATCCAGATTGCAAATTCCAGCCACTTCATATGATGTTGTTCCAACACATTTCCAGTGGATTTTCAGCACTCCGGCTGTTTTTAGAGCCAGTTAAATCTTACCCCTGTAATCCCCTCAAACCCCATGATGTACTCTCTCGTCTCTTGGCTGCGGCACATGCCAGCCAGGCCAGGTTGAAGAGGCAACATCCTGGCTTTCATTAGACAGACGCTGGCGTCAGCCCTCCCTCTCTGCCTCTGTGCGGGCAGAAAGCCCACCAGGCTGAGGGACCGGCGTGGGGACCGGTTCACCGGGGACCAGCCAGAGCACTGTGGCCGGGGCGGTCAGGGTCGCTTCCAGGCAGGGAGCGCCACCCTTGCCCTTGTCTCTGTACAGGGCTGAGGCCAGCACGAGGACAGGGAGAAACGATGACAAGAGCTTCCCCAAGGTCTGCAAACCCTGTGCTTCTGTCCACGCCACTGCAGCGGAGGTTGCGGGAGCCGGACAGAGCTGGTGCAGCAGCACGAGGTGTGAGGGGGCGACGTCTCCTCCTCCAGAAGCCCCAGGTTTCCCTGAGTTTTGGGGTGAGGACACAGAGCCACCACGCTCCGGCACAGAGCACAGGATGGACAGCACTGAGCCGGGGGTCAGCCCCAGTGGGCAGGAACACCGGAGAACCAACATCCCTCCTGGAAAACCTTATCTGCCGCTTTTCTACAAAACGCATCAATCAGCCAAGCGCTGCCCTCGGGGCCCCAGTGACGCATCTCGTTAATGAAACCATCTATATTCCCAACAAAAAGCCATTCAAACCAAGGAGGATTAACATGCAGGAAGGCACGGGACAGACGATAATAACGCTAATGACTTACCCTGTGCGGGTACTCTGCACACTGACCCTGTGAAAGAAAGGGATTAAAAGGAAAGAGGTTAAACCACAAACAGAGGAGACCAGAATAGACACACACGGTCAGATCCAGAGCACGTAAATCGCTGTGGTTGTATTGAATCCAGTGCAGCTATGCCGATCTGCACCCGACAAGCAGCGTGCCTCCTGTCCGCTGTCCCCACAGTCTTCTGCGCTCACTGTACTTCTCAGCCAGACCGAGCAGCACCAAGGCCACCGAACCCCTTCCCTGCTTACTTTTTAACATTTGCTTTTCAACACGTCTCCCATAAAAATTACCTTTTCTCCTTTTTGTCCTGGGGGTCCCTATAAAAGTGAAAACAACAAGTCCTCAGTAAATTAAGGGGTTCAGTGCACGTAAGGGGAAAGCGCTAAGGGGGAGGTGTGATTGCAAGAGGTGCGATACTTACAGGTTGTCCCCTGGGACCTGCGGCACCCTTTAAAGAAACACATTGTCGTGAATGTGAGATGGATTCCCGTTTACAGTGACAAGAAGACAAAAACTCTCAGCGTATGGGGTAGGTGGAAACTCAGCTTTTAAAAACAATTGTGGGGAAAAGTTCCCAAGAGAGATCTGGGTTCCCTTTGTTACTCCGGAGGAGTGAAAACGCACACATGTTCTGGCTGCGCCGCAGGGGAGAATTATTGAAAGGAGAGGGGAAAAATCATCAGGAAAACACCCCCTCATTGTTCCCAGGACCTCGGCTGGCAGCACGTCTGGCTGGACGGCGCGCTGGGACGGAACCAGCAGCAGCCAGGGCTGAAGCCTGAGCTGCAACTGCCTGGGCTGGGGTTGCGCAATGGGGGGTGTCGGCTCACCCCTCCCTGAGAGCGGGGAGGGGACCTTCAACATGTGCTCGCCAGAGGGTGACACCAGCACTCGGGCTCAGGAGAGCAGGGCTCGCAGAGGAAAACGTTCAGCGTTTGAGCAGGCGAAGGTAACTGCAGAGCCGCCAGCTCGGTGTGCTCACGTGGGCCATTGCATCACGAGGAGAGATGGCAAGAGGGACAAGGCTGCGATTGGGTTCCCATGAAGCATGCCCTGAGTTTATCGTTTTCAACCAAAAGCATTTAAGCGCAACACACATATGAAACAGAGCTTCGACAGACATTTAATATGAATAATATGGGCGTTTTGTTGTTGTTAGATAAGTTGAAAGCTGCCAGATGGGCTTTCAGAAATCTTTCCATCAAATTTTACTTCTACTCTGAGGCCAACCACAAAAAATGTCAGCTCCCAGAGTATATTTAAAGAACGTAATTGCTAACTGCACGAAAAACACATCCCGTGCGTAACTAGACAGTTGCTGTTGTCACATGATTAATCTGATAGCCATAATGTAAAAATTACAGACGTGTATCCCAGCACTGTTATTATGTGCTTACAGAATTAGGGACACAGCCTGTGCGTTAGCTGAACCAAGGTCACTGCCCTGCCTAGGAGCTCGTTTCCAGCTGAGAGGCAACGTCATTTCAAACCCACCCGTCACCCACAGACACACGTATATTTTCTTTACCATCTCTCCCTTCTGTCCAGGATGACCCTGCAAAAGAAAAGAAACATGCACCAGCTTCGGCCACTGCACTGTCTAGAGGATGTTCTCTTAACCCTGGGAGGTGCCCGTGGTTAAGTACATCTTGTCAACGCAGTTGCAACACAGCGCATGTGGAGCTTTGCTCACACGCCTGCAGGACACCGCTCCCTGCTACCCAAAACGCCAAGAACAAAGCTCTGGGGGTGAATATGGGGCTGAGGGCCTGCCCGGAGCTACAGGCTTCGCGTTAGTTGGGTTCAGAGGGAAGCGGTTTGGATGAGAAGAACCGAGGTCTCTAATACAACGCTGATTATAAGGAGGCTCTATGGACAGCATGGAGGTCTTTGGAGTCCTTTCCTCTTCTACTGCAACTCTTCACAGCACAGCAGCAAAGAGAAAGGAGCTGCAGGGTGGACTTGGAAGGGTTGTCTGTCCGAGGCAGAGGGCCGGTGCCCGGAGGACCTGCTCTGTCTGTCTGTCGGGGTGGGAGCGCCCGCAGGGCTTTCCTGCAGCACCCAGGCTGTTGCGCTCCTGAGGTGCTGCTGTATAGATTTGCCGAGAAAGGAAGCAGCCTCTGCCTTCCCTAATCTCCTGACTCTTGCAACTGCCCCAAGGCATCCGCGGCATCCTCCTGCCGGCCAGCCTTCTAATTTTCTTTTAATCCATGCATGTGCCTAACATTGCGAAATAATCCTCTTCCAAACACACTCTGTAACAGGCAGGCTGGCAGCACAAAAAGGCTTCAGAGGAGCTGTTTGCTTACCGGTTTACCGTCCAAGCCAATAGGGCCCTGAAATGCAAAAAAGGATAAATGGTGAGAAATGCTTTCACCACGCTGTCTGTCCATCAGCAGAAGCACTGGACACCAGAAGGGAAGAAAAGGCAAGAGGGATTCGTGGGCAATTTGCGAAAAACCCTCAGTGTTTTAAATTTCGCACCATCCTGTAAACTAGTTGAAAATTAGGAGTTTTCTCAAGACTTTGATTAAAAAGACACCCACCTCCGGGGGAAGGGGAATTTTTGCAAACGGCAGAACAATTAAAGTGCCCAGGGAAGAGGTGACACCCGGCTCAGCAGCGCTTCGAAGGTACCGTTTGATGAGAAGCGGGCTCCGCAGAGCGCCGTCCCAGCCGCCTTTGCTCCTGAGCCGCGCTGGGTTGCGTTCTGCTCCCTCCAAAGCCAAAGGCCACAGCGGCAGAGGAGAGATCTGCTTCTCCCCAGCCCAGGGGCGGCTCGGAGCTGCAGAGCCTGCTCAGGCGGCTTTGTCCTCTGCTGGGCTTTGCTGCTCCCTCGGCACCTGTAACGGTGCTGGAGAAGAATTCCCGCCCCCGTGCTTCTTGTCCTTGCACCTTGGTGTGACCAAGGGGTTGAGCCCAGCAGGGCCCCGTGTGGATCACAGGCACTTACTGCTATTGCAGTATCACCTGAAAGCTCAGTTGAGGTTGGAATTTCCCCTGCCCAAGGTTTATTTTCTTTGTTTGGGGGTATTTCTTAGTTTGGTTTCCTTTTACTGAACAGATCTGGCTTCAGCTATGTTATTTTAACACTTTTTAAAAAAATTAATTTCCTTTTGGTGTTGTGTGGGGTTTTTGTTTTGTTTTCTCCCTAAGTATCACTTAAAAGATAAAAAAGAAAAGCAAATTAAGAAAAAATTCCATTTCCAGTGATATCAGATCAGGTCCTGGGTTTCAGACAGAAATGATGAGATACAGTGAGCACTAACAATACTTCCTAGTAATATTGCTCACCCGTACCTCGTAAATTAAGAGTTACACTCACCGGGAATCCAGGAAAACCTCTCGTTCCAGGCTGTCCCTGGGATAGAAGGAACAGATGGTTCAGAGGAACTGAAGCGGATTTTGGCTGCCCGAGCCCTCCATGTGCACCCTTTCCTGCAGCCCCTGCCCGCTACCCCACCTGCTGAAGGGCTGCCCGAGACCCCGCTCCCCTCCATGGGGAAGCGTCCTGGGGAGGAGGGGAAACCTCTCATCCCCACTCCAGTTTGTACAGGGCCAAGAAATCCTGGAGCGAGTCCAGTTTGGACTGAGCGGAGTTCCCTTCAAGTTTCTGCATTAATTAAATGGTGTCCCTAGCCCATAGACTGGGCTTTTGGAGTATGTTCCAGAGGCTGAGCTCATTTTATGGCAGCTCTTGCTGCCATAAACCAGAGGCGTTTAATGCAGGGTGCTGCTCTGTGCAAGACAAACCTTGCAGGTCACCAGTGTTTAAATATAGCCATCCCTCCCCCCCTCCCCTAACCTCATGTCCCAGTGCATCACTTTTCCTTCACAAATAATTCTGGAAAATAGATGATTTTTCTTCTTTTTGTTTTTTGTTTCCTCTGAAACCCAAGAGAAGAAGGAGAGCGAGGCAGCGTGATGAGAGGAACATGAGCACCACGTCCTTTCCCCACCTCTTTCTGGCTGGCCAGCACTGGCTACCAGTTTGGGATGGGTACAGCAACCACTGGCTTGGGCTGTGCTTGGCAGTTTCTTCATCACTCGCTTAAAAACACAAAGAAATAAATGCTCTTGGCTGTTTACTTGTCATGGTTCTTCATCTTCTGGGACCTGCGACATCCCAGGTCGCAGTTACCCTAGATTTGTAGGTATCCAGTAAAGATACCGCTTTATTTAGGGATTTTTTAATATTGGTTTCCCAAAAAGAATGTGTGAGCCAAGTCAGGAAGCAATACGGACCAGACTGCAACAGATCCGGGAGCACACCCATGTCGATGGAAGCGGCAGGATGAGGTAAATCCTGTACCACGCACGCCGAGTGGCCGCTGCGGCATCTCCCCCGAAAGCCAAGCCGCACTGCCAAAAAGCCCAGGTTTCTTACATGTTCTCGTGCTTGGTTTTGGGGAAGAAAAAGCCTTCTTAAGCAATTTGAGATACCATGAGCGGACTGTTTGAGTCCCACCAGGGCTTCCTAGGAAAGAGCTGGGTAGGAATAAAGGTTCGCTTCTGAAAGGAAATGCATGTGGGTGGAGCGATCCTGAGTGGTGCTGGGGGCAGGGAAGGAGGGGACGGGCACGCTGCCCTGCGAGGCTGAGGATAACCCCGTGGGAAAACCTTCACCTTCAGGTTCCATCTCCTCCAGGCTCCCTCCATCTGCAGAGACACTCGATGCAGTTTGGCCCCTTCGGAGGACGGGGCCAAATAACCTCTTTGCAGAGTCCGAGGGACGCTCCCAGCACAAGATGCCTCGTGTTGTGCTGAACAGTTGTGTTTTTATACACAATTCTAGCAGGACCTTATCCCGTTTGCACTGTTTCTTTTCAGTGCTGCAGAGCTGAACTTGGTCAGCTTCACTTTGCAAATACATATAAAACCACCTGGTCCCGTTGGCCAGTGACCAGGAGGGGAGACAGGCTGTAAGTTAAAGGATCTGTCCGCCGCTGGTTTCTGAAAAGGCAAGACTCAAGAGGAGCCTAGCCACAATTCATTAATTTAGGTTCCCTGCTGGATACCTCCCAGGACAAGAAGTGCTAAAAAAAGAATTAGGGAGAAAACCTGGAAATTGTGCAATTCGGCTTCCTCTGTAGACTACAGACTGTTGCTGCTTTCTCCTTGGAGGACGGCAGTGATTTGCATGGTACTGGGCCAAAACAACAGTTCAGCAGCGAGCGGTTCCAACAGACTGTTTTTGTTGGGTGGCTGGTTTTCCTTGTCTTCTTTTTAAAATGTTGATTGTATGCAGTATGTAATCCCGGGAGCTGCCAAATCATGGAGACCGTCTGTTTCTGCCACTATCGGCGCGCTGTCCCTCTCCGGCCAAAAGTTAAGCAGCTCTGAGCTCTAGCAAAAACTTTAACCTCCAAACACAAATCTGGAAACTATTTGTCATCCCACGTCTTTCCGAGCGGCCCCTTGGCCGGGCTTTCCGTGTTTGTCTTTGGTGCTCAGCCATCCTTCTGACCCATCACCAGCTCCCCGGGAAGCTGGATCATGCCCACAGCCGGCTTTGGGGCGGAAGCGTGGAGCTGTGCCGGTGCTGGCACCTTGGGCTTTTGACTGGGGTGGGCAAAAGCCCGTTTTAAATATAATTTGCCATCTAGGTTTTCTGCTGCTTCACAGAGGCGACGTGTTCTGCACTTTCCCAAGCAGCAGCAGAGGCGATGAGGCGCAGCAGTAGCATCAACACAGATGTTAAAAACTGCCCTGCAGACCAGGCATGTGTCCTTCAGGAAAACAGTGGTGCCTGTCTCTGTTTGTAGGACCTACAGTAACAGGGACTGATGGCTTTTCTCTCCAGTTACCATAACCACACTATCTAGAAGGCTGAGAGCTACAGCTTGGGAGAAATAGCACAAGTAATAGGGCGTTTACACTGTGCTGCGTGTGGAGCGGGGTGGCCTCTCAGAGAGCTTGTCATGGAGAGACCTGCCAGCCCTTCCACGCGTCCAGGGACTGTCTGCTGGGTGTAAAAAACTTGCAGAGACCCATTTGCACCCTGGGTTTCGGTTCTGTAGCTTCTCAAACCGAGTTTGAGAAGGCAGGTGGGCCTGGGAACTGCCAAAGCTGTTTCTTATTAGAAACACTTATCATGGGGCTTTTGGAAAGTTAATTGGAAAGCCAGATGTAGCCAAGTGTTTGCACTGCCCGGGTCTCTCTCACTTGACCTCCGCTGTGAAACAAAAGTTGCTGGCGGCCCATCCTCTCTGCAGGTCAAGGACGGTGCTCTCCACAGGTTAATCAGAACTGGAAGTGCCTGCTGGAAGGGGGAAGGTCGCGTCTCCACGTCTCTTTCATGGCAATCTCCGGTGCGGGCTGCGCGGGGCTGGACCGCGGGGCTGCACCGCCTGCATCTGCACAAAAGCAGACGCTCGATGGCTGAACCGCAGTGCACGAAACATCCAGCATTTAGGGCACAAAGGTGCTCCAGCCCTTCATGTTGGTCTTTTTTTATGGCCCTGTCCTTGTAAAAAGCTTTATCTGGCTGAATTGTGGCACGTTGCAGGGACACTTGTGCTGCAAGAGGGTGCAAAATCCTGCCTACGCTTTCCTGGGCTCCCCAGTCAGCAGCAACAGTGCCGTCGGAAAGTTTCTGAGATTTTGGATAGCTGACGAGCACCTCTGAACAACTTCGAACTGCCCATCTTTGTGAGTTCCCCAGTTGCCAGCTTAGCTCTGACGCTGCTCGTCTGCGAAATTAGGGGGTTTTGTCCTCTGCTAATGAAACCAAAGGCTGAGATCAGCCTGGCAAAGGGTGTATTTTCTCCAAAAGCAATAGCAGCCCTGTTGCAAGAAAGAAATCTGCTTCTTCATTTTAAATACAGGATTATGATTTCCTTGCAAGAGAAGGCTTCCACATTCCTTCTGGAGCATGAGCTGTAATTTCATTATATATAGTATATAACAGCAGTATAAAATCAAGCCTGGCTCAGCATAGGAACCGCATTATACAGGGTTTTTTGCTGTCTCCAGCTGATGCCTTACTGCCCCTCCTAATTCTTGCCCTGTTTCTTGCCCACATCCTGCATCAGTCAAAAATAGAGAGAAAAGGCACTTACGGGTGGACCGCGGGGCCCGATGACAGACATGCCCGCTGCTCCTGGAGCTCCCTGCGGAGGGACGGGGAGAGGGAAAGGGTGAGAGAGGGGGAGAGGAAAATGCAAAGAAAATCACATTTCCGCCAAGAACGGGGTTGAATGAGCAGGGTCAAGGTGTGAAACCTTCAGGGCTCACGGGGCAGCTGCCATTCCAGCCTCCCCCAGCTCTCGCCCTGCGGTCTGGGACAAGAGATGTCATTTGGAGCTGATCAGACGTGCCAAAAAATGGAAGCTGCACAGCAAGGAATACTATAAACACATAAAACACTTTCTGGCAAAACAGAAGTTCTGCCCCATTACAAGCGTGAAAGATGGCCTGAAACCCATGCTGTTTACTTCCTGCGAGCCCATGAGGAGTGAGTCCCGCACAAAAAAGGACAGAAGG
The DNA here is from genome assembly GCF_964273445.1 of Streptopelia decaocto. Lineage (NCBI taxonomy): Eukaryota > Metazoa > Chordata > Aves > Columbiformes > Columbidae > Streptopelia > Streptopelia decaocto. Next base: position 34,103,468 of record NC_138659.1, on the reverse strand, counting down.
AGGGACGTGCTGGGCTCCAGCGACACGGGAGCTGCAGGCAGCTCGCCGGGTGCCTCCAGAAACGCCTCACTGTGTGCTTCTCAAGCACACTTGGGATGTGGATGAAAACAGCTGCCTGTCCAGCCCCAGCCACCCACGACGTGCCACGGGCAGGACACGTCCCGGGCTCTGCAAAACACGGTGTATGCCCGGGAGGCAGCTCGAGAAGTGCCCAGGGCTGGGAAGCCTCGGGATGGAGCATCCGATGAACTGAGCAGCCTGTGAGCAAGCAGAGCTCTCTGCAGAACAAAGCCGCGGCCTGCCAAGGACCCGGACTGCCACAGAGGGCGATTACAAGTGACTTTTCCCTTGTTTGTTTGTATCTATCTGCTGTCCTTTCACGTTGAAAGCTTTGGCCAGCGAAATATGCAAGGACGCACAGAGAAAAAGCAGGATGGCTTCAGGCACTGAAATCTTGGTCTCTTAGGTAATGTTGGTTGGCTCCAATGAGCAAGCAGAAGCTTGAAAGCAAGGAAGGAGCAATCTCTGTTCTACCTTGCCCTTCCTTGCTGCTTTTCTGTCTCCTATGAATAGGAGCGAATGGACTCGGTACAGCAGTGCCCTGCGCGGACAGTCCCCCCGTCAGGTGAATATTCATCGCTTACCTATTTCTACACACCATTATTCAGTTATTTTACACCCCTACACCTCCACCCTGCTGTTCATGTGGGTGGGAGATCCTCACAGCTCTGGGGAAAATACACTAACGCCAAAGTGTCAAACACTTCAAAGCATGGGGGTCAGCCGTAGGATGCTTTGCAAGCCACCACTTCTTTGGAGGGACAAAACACCCATATGTGGCATGGCAAACAGTTTGGGAGATGGTCTCTCACGCACTTAAACCATACCAGTTTTCCTTAGGAGGAAGAGGTCCCAGCATGTCAGAAATAGGAGTGTGCCATGCCATTCTCTTCTTTGCTCTGGTTTGCACCAGGGACCAGGCTAACGTGGGATGTGGGGGCAACTGAGGGTGGCTTAGGGCAAGTGGAGCTGCTGGCGGGTAAGAAACTGAACAGTTAATACCCAGGAAACCTTGAGGGGAGCCCTGCGTGTGCCCCGATGGCTCTTACGCTGTTAGTAAATTGTCCAGAAACAGCATCTTAGGAGGCTGAGTGGCCTGGAAAGAATTCAGGAGATAAACTTGCACTGGGAAAGAGAGGGGGCAGCCCAGGGAGGTGGAAGCTCAAAGCTGGCCGCAGCAGCCGCGACCGTGACCTGCGGCTCGGCCGGCCCTGAAGGAGAGCAGGCGGAGATGCGGCGAGGAGCAGACTCACCTTCTCTCCAGGTTGCCCTTTTAGTCCCTGGGTCAGTGGCAGCCGTCACAGCCACATGCAAGAGGGTGCAAGGGGGGAGAAAGAGAGAGAGAGACAAACACAGGCGTCAGCAGCAAGGGCACACTCCCCTGCCCCAAAACCCTGGCTACGGGGCTGGCATGAGTAGGGTGGCCTCAGCTCCCACCCCAACCCGCTTCCCTATCCTCACCCTGGGCTGTCTGAGCAAAGAGCAGCTTTGAAATACAGCACTCAGGCAGGCAGGGATGCCCCCGCCTTGTTCGGGGCAGGTTATTTGGAAAGGGCAGCTGAAGGGTGTGTGTTAGCAAGCCCACAGCTAGCAAGCCCAGCCAGCGCACGAGGGGGCACCAGGAGGATGCTGAACCAGCAGAGGGTCTGAGCAATACGGCACAAAGGATGGAAACACCCCCCCAGCATGGTTTGCAGGGCCACCCTGCCACAACCTCTCAGGCGCGGGGCTCAGGCTTTGCTCAGGGTGAACCTGTGAAGGTTCATCCTGAAAGCCCCCCCTTAAAATCTTGGGAGTTGGAAGAGAATAGGGAGGACAAGGCACAAGGAAGAGGTTTCGACTTACCGGGCGCCCAGGGATCCCCATCGCACCTTTGTCTCCCTGGTAATTAAGGCAAAATCAGAGGCAATTGGAAACCATCCAAAAGTAAGGTTATAAACAGCACAAACGAGCTGTGCCACAGACATGGCTTCGCGCTGTGGTGAGAGCGTTCGGGGGTTTTGGGAGATGGAGAGGGCAAGCTGGTGTTTGCCTGTGCCCAGGCCTGTCCTTAAGCACACGCTTAAGCCACCAGTTTGCTTGTGCATGTGACAAACCAACACATCTCGTAACAGAAGTGTCATGTGGAGGTTTAGGCAGCAAAAGAAGGGCAAGAGTTTGCAGTCTAACAAAATATAATCCCAATTTCCAACACTTCATAAACCCTGGGTCCTGGGAACTGGCTTCCTGCAGTAGCCAACTGTCACATTTTTCTCTTTCTTTACTGAAGTCATCTGGGTGTTAGCTATTTATTTATAGAGTTATCACTTTAAAACAGGATTTTCTTAGCCTTGAAAATACGGTCCTGTCCAGAAGTGAGAGAAAAATGTGGGAAAACAAGCTGACACAGGAAAAAGCATGTCTGGAAGAAGACATACGAGCAGCTGCGCTCAGTGTCCTCTACCCCGCCAGATCCTTCCCAGCGCATTGTCAGGGCGTGAACCATCCTGAGAGCGGCTCGGGGAACAGCTTTGGCTCAGGTGACACCGAACTGAGCCTCGGAAACACACGAACACGAGACCAGTGGCAGTTTTCTTCAGCCGCTTGCCTAGAAGTCGGTTTTCTACCTCTTACAGTTAAATTGAACTATGCAATAAAAATTGAAAAATAAAAGCCTCTGCATCCCTGCTCACCAAAACTGGAGGCTGTGCAGATTTGGAAGATAGCAGCTGATTAGTAAAGGATCTGAATGATTATGTCCTCAGCAGCCATGTAGCTTTTGCTCTGTATTTTGCAAAAATGATGTGGTAATAATCTCTTGGTTCTGTTTCTAGCCACGTTTGGGGTTTCCATATGTAAAACAGAGTGTCTCTGCCTGTGTGTGCCGGCATCTGCAGGCAAAGCCCAGCTCCCTGGTTTCTGTGGCTGGAGGCACCAGCCCCACAGGTGCTCCCTCTTTGTGCCTTCCCACATGTTCAGTCCCCGTGCACGTGAACGCAGTCTGAGATCTCAAAAGGGAATCTGTTTTGCCAGGTGTACACAGAGGATCCTTTGGCTGTGCATCCCGAACTCAGACATTGCTTGCCGGGATCGAACCGTCACCTGGTGAGAACGCAGCTGCCTCGCTCTGCAGGGCTGAGGGGCTGCTCGCGACCGGGGTCATCCCTTCCCATGCAGTTTTGGTAAGTTGAAAGCAATATCCGCTTTGCAAAAGCATCCCTTGCAGATGGATGAAACGCCGAACCGCTGCTTGATTTTAAATTTCGTAGATGATGCGTAATGGGAAACCGCTTTCCTGTAGGGTTTTAGGCGGGTTCTCAGTCCTGCTAATATTTGCCTATCTCTATGTGCTGGCAGTGAGCAAAACTCCTGGTGTCAGCACCGTGCCCTGGGATTACTCTGTGGCTGCTGGGGAATGCTGAGTTTTCCTGTGCTTTTAGTCCCCTAAATGCTGCTTTCCTCCAGCGCTGAGCTCCCTCAGAGTGAGCTACAGGCCGGTTCTGTTTCTCCTGGCTCTGCCGCAGCCGGTGCCCGAGCAGGGAGAGCCCAGGCGGAGGCTGAGCGGCGCTGGTCTCCGCTGAGGACCTGCTGTACATGACGGCACTGCGTCCGGCACGTGAGAGCGCGGCGTTACAGCCCTCCAAGCAGGAACGGCGAAGGGGGAGCTCCCAGGAGGGCAGCAAATAGATGCCAGATGTTTATAAGGAAAGGACCTTAAATCGCTCGTCCACGGCAAACCCTAAAATCCACATTCCTTCCTCACTCATGACTATCTGCCTCAGATGCAAACACTGTTATTACGGACTTCTGCATTTCTCCCGGAGTGGCTTGGGCCTTTCCAATCCCGCTGCAAGCAGCAAGCCCCGGCCGCAAGGACAAGCACTGCACGCCGTGCCCGTGCAAGCAGACCCTCAAGCTGACACAGGCATCTTCAAAAGCAGCGCGTGTCCACAATCCTGGGGATTGTGTTCCTCTTAAGCTGGGTCCTGCAAAGCTCCCGTGTCCCTGCTCTGTTAGCAGCCACAGCCTGTTTGCAGCATGCTATTCCCCATGGAGTTTGCTGTGCGAGATCACTCTAGCTTACAAAGCCTGGAGACCTGCTGACAAAGGTACTGCCAGACAGAGGGCATGAGACAACAACTACAACAAATCATTAGGTGTTTACCGGGAGCCCTGGTCTTACTGTAAGGCTCCGAAACAAAATACACAGACATGGCGAAAGTTAGCTTCAAACTCCAATGGGAGGGCTTGATAAAGAGACGAAACCACATATAAAGGTTTAGGAAACAGAATGGTTAAAAACCTCTCCGCAGCCCCTTGACCACCAGCTCTGATCCCTTCGGTCTCCATCTCCTGTTTGCGAAGGTTTCTCTCCTCTCGTGTGGTTCTACCCACAGCTCTGCACACGGGCTCTGAAGGTATCTGCGTGTCCATGCAGAACGAGCTAATTACAGGCCTCTGACTTTCTCCCTTAGTTTCCATCTGCTAAATATTATTTTTTCATGTATGGAATTGCTGCAGTTGCCACAGAAATGTTGCACGTTCAGAAATGGGAGAGAAATGTCCATGAGAGGATCTTTTCCTTCGGATGTGGTCCAGACGACCAAAGAGTCCGGGAACTTCAGGACTATTGCACTATTTCATCATTTCCTTCCTTCCTTTGCCCCTTTTAGTCCCAATCTCACCAAATTTCTTGCATGACTGCGGGTTGCCCTTGTCTTCACCAAAGCCTCAGCTGACTTCAAGGCTTGCGGTGGGAGCATCTGTTGGGCAAGAGAAGAGCGTGAAGGCCCCTTTTGCTGCTGGGATGTTGCTCATCCATTTCCCTGGCTTCTCTCCTGGCTGTCCTAGACTACAAGCAGGGCTCAGTGCGTTTCTCGTGAGTCTTTCTGCCCATTCCCACTCTCACGCCAATGTCGGCACCAGGGGCCAAGCCCTGCCACCCGGCATGCCCTGTCTTGTAAGCTGGGAAAAAGCCTAGGAGAGAAACACGGGGTCATCGGCACTTTGGGGTTGCTATCCAGAACATTGTGTGTGTCAGCCAGCCCAGGTCTGTTGCTCATAATCTTGAGTTTCCATGCGGTTTTAATCACGACAAATATGAGGGGGGGAAATATTTCCTATGGCGACATGTAGGACTCTGCGTGACTCTCCAGGCAGTGAACTTCTGCTCGTGCTGACTGAGCTGGTCTCGCTCGCCAGCCGACCAGAAACCCCAGAGGTCCCGAATGAGACGAGGGTGCTGTTAGCCCGAGACAAATTCCACTTTGGCTAACGACGCTCGGTCTGCCCGACTTCCTCGTGTTATTTCCATTGGCTGCAGAACTCCTCACGGCCCGTCCCAAAAGTCTGTGTGCGGAGACAGGTTCAGGGGTCGCAATAAGCCGGGATACGGTAGCATATATTGTCAGCACTTCTGCGGTGGTCCCAAGTGTTTCTGCCAGGCTTCAGTCTTTCGTTACGATATTAAGTTTCTAACCCCTATTGCTGCAGGGAAAGCCTGGAGCACACGTCTTCCTCCCCCTGCGAAGGCGCAGACCACTCTCCAGGAGGCGTCTCCGTTGACCTGTGGATTTCTCTCTGATTTCTCACTACAGTAATAGAAATGCCAACACCCCTACCAATTTCGTGCCCATCCCATCCCTTTAGTGTTGACTCATTCCTGCCCAGGGTGGCGTGGCGGGACAGTCCTGGATGGAAACCACTTGTAGCTCTCTCTGGAGCGGTTCTCTCCTCCCAACAACCCAAAGCTAACACTGAAATATTAATACATCCCCTTTAGTGGCCAGTCCCGAAAGCCCCTGGGATAAGCTATCACTGCAGGCTTGCGTGGAGCAGCCTTCCAGCTGTAAAACACTTTCAGACCTTTTGGCCTGGAAGGTGCAACTTTTTGGAAGATTGTTGTCATTAAACTGGGCTGAGCTCGTATATCTGCGGGAGTTCAGTCTATAACATTTCAACTTGATGAAAGGGGAAAATAGGTTGTGCAGCAACTCCTTCTCCTCAGAACGTCATCTGCAAACCGTTTAAGACATTTTTGCGTGAACAGACAAAAGATGACTACCGTATGTTTAACTTCTCATGTTCCTTCACAGAAACCCACTATAGTTACCCTATTGTGAATGAATATAAACCATTTCCTCTGGAAGGACCGCGCTAGAGACAATATAGCATTTCTTTATAATCCTGAGAGATGTCAATATATGGCCTCATTCCTTGTGTTGCTTCTTCTGATTCACTGTGGGTCTCTTAATAGCTGTAAGAAAACTTCTGCAACAACCTAGCTATTTTCCTGCAGCCTAAGTCGCCTGCGCTGAGGTTTTGCATTAGCTAACATTTGAAAAGGAAGCTGTCAACACAATTTTTCCTCTGAAATTGATAGTTGTGCAGCTATCCTTGAAGGCCCGACAGTTCAGGAAGCCGGGGTGAGTAGCAGGGAGCAAGTCCCTGCAGCTCAGCTCCCGCCATGTGTTCGCGATCTGGTTTTCCTTCTTTCACAGGCACGTCCCGTTCGGTGTGTGGCACCCAGTGCACGTGGAGCACACACAGCCAGTTCCCCGGGGCATGTGGGGACAGCTGGTAACACACCAATATCTGCACCCTGTGTCCTCATCCTGCGCTCCCTCTGCCTCACCCTCAGAAGCCGCGATGCACCCGGGAACAATCCCACCCCAATACTGGTCCTGAGCACCCCAAGTACTTGCTATTCGGAAGATCCCAGGGTACCAGGACTGCAAAGGCTGCTACCGCACCAGGCCGCACAGACAGGAGACTCTGCTAGGTCATGCCCCACAAAGTCTGTGTCAACAGCTTCTAAAACCATAGAGGTTTGGTACTTACAGGCGGACCTGAAAGAGAGCAGAAAAACAAGAAATAATTGATTTTTTAATGCAATAAATCCTAACAGGAAGGCTACACAAACACATTGTACCATCTTTTGGGCTTGATCGTGATGCTGCTCCCATTTGCTGATGCACTTTCACCATCTCCCTGCTGATTAATTAATGTATCCCTACAATTAGCAGCACTGCTTACAGTCACCACAAGTGTATGGCAGCTTCAGAAAGCCCTGGGTTGGGAAGGCCCTGTAAGTCAGGCTCTCGACACGGTTACACTTGGTTTTGGTCCTTTGGCACACAGAGGATCCCTCCCTGCCCGTGACACACGGAGCACAGCAGACTCGTCACTTGTATGACCCCCTGCCACATCTCACCCGCTCCTCGGGTGTCCCTGATCGTGACACACCGAGCACAGCAGACTCGTCACTTGTATTGACCCCCTGCCACATCTCACTCGCTCCTCGGGGCTGAGAAAGTTGAATCTGGGGAGGCGAGAAACCCTTTGCTGCCAACATGCCCACACGTTTTCCACTAGCAGCCATGATCTTGTAAAGCTGCGGAAAGGTTAACGAGGAAAGTACATCTATTAAACACATCAGGTACCTTTTCTCTTTAGTGCAAACTGATTTTCCCCTTTGCTTCTGCCTCTGTTCCCATAGGAACCAATCTTCCTCTTTGGAAGAAATTCCCTCAAATCCTTTGGGGTTCTTTCATTCTGGAAAGCCTTTCGGAAACGGCCGGTGTACAGCACTGCATCTCCCTGGTACAGAACGACGTACAGCATATATCAGGGCTCAAACAGCACATCTCTTTCATCAGCTCCCAGAAAATTCCTCAGAAGCCTGACAGATACTGTGCATGTGGAAAGAAACCCCTTGACTCACTATTCTGCGGTTTCCTCTCTGTGGGAGAAGCATGACACACCATACAACTGTCAGGGCTTTCTACATTTTCCATACATTATAGACACTGATTTTTTTTCCTTTACATAAAAGAAGTGTGTTGCCAAGAAGTAAGAGTAAGCAGTACAAGAGGCGAGCTGACAGGTCACAGGAGCAGGCTCCTCTTTGCACGGGAGGAGGGTGTCCTGGTGAGCACCTGCACAATACGTCATCGTGCAGAAAATGCCCCTGCCTGAAAGTCCCTAAAAGAAATTGGACATTTTTGATGAACAAACATTTTCTGCCTTGGGAATCTCTCACTTCGCGTGACTTCTTCATACCAGGGACTACAGCAAACGGTTTGGCTGTCAAGCTTTGCTGATCTAAAATTGCACTGTCAAATGCTACTCTTAGACTTTTGCTCAGCTTTCGTTATAATTGGTCAGAAAACGTTACCTCTAAAGACTACCCTTTGGGTAAAAATAACAAAATAAGGAGGTTTAGCACCTGTGTGGTGATTGGCAGCGCTACGGTCAATGCGCACAGTCAGAATGCTCAACAGCTCTGCCCAGACTCAGGACAGGAGCTCCCGGGAGCTGGATTTGCTTGGTCTGGCGACCGCCTGTCACCACTGTTGATGCTGAGGTCTCTATCCTACCTGCTGTGCCAAGGTCAAACAACAAAGGGGTCTCTATCAGAGTTCATTTTGGAGGGCAAGGTCGGACTCAGATGCAGGAATCCTAATTTTTGCCAGACTAGGAGAAAAAAACAGTTTTCAGAGTCTGGCTTGGATGACAATACAGTTCTGTGAGAGAACTGTTTTGGAGATATCCTGTTTCAGAGTGAGCGCCCTGTCACAAGGTCAGTGCTTATAGCTTGCCAATACACAGACTTTATTTGCATTAGCAGCACTATAGACCCTTAATAACCCACCTACCCGTCTGCGCAGGTTTGGGGCACTCGCTGATTGCGTGAACCAAACTGTTCAGCTAACGCTGAAAGGAAAACTGAACTGCAAGCAAACCCTGAGCCATCCCTGCCCTTCCAGACCAAGCGCAACCAGACAGCAGCACAGCCTGTAATGGCATTGCAACACTGCTGAGAAAAATACATAAGCTTTTGTTTGCTCCAGAAGCTACGTCCGCAGAGTAAATCAGCGACGCCAGCAGCTCTGGGGCCACCGGGCCACACACCCCACACAGATCAAAGGCAGGAGACATGTTGGAGGCCCATCTTTGTTATATGCCCTCTATAAAATTAATGGTTATGAGAAGGAAGGACTGCACAGTCTTGTGTAAACACACATCAGTGAGCTGCAGGGACACAGCCGTGGCTGCAATCAGTCAGGCAGTGGAGACCATCCAGGGACTGGGCTTCAAGTGCCAGGGCTGTTCGTGCGACCCGGGAGAAAGCAAAGCCCTTGGATGTGGTCACTTCTAAAAGCGGCACAGGCTTGCAAGGGCTGGAGAAGGAAAGAAGTGAAATAATGCTTCAGCAAAGTGGATTTGTCATGTTCTGTCATGGTGATTAATGAGAAGGCAAAGCAGAGCTTCTAAAGAGGCTCGGTCTTTAATATAACAAGAAGCAATTTAACGCACGTTAGAGGAAGGAGAAGGCAGAGGAGGGAGGGCATCCTTGCACCACTGCGCCCAACCGCTGCAACCACGGGTGGCCGGGCTGACCCAGCCGCCCCTGGGCAGCGCTGGCCACGCTGCGCACAGGGCACGGCGCTCGTCCCTGGCCAGGGTCTGGCAGAGCTGCCCGGGGCTGCTCAGGGATGCCGGCAGCCCTGTAAGCCAAGGGAGCAAACCTGCAAGTCAACCAGGCTGCACACAGGACCCTTCACGAAAGCACCGCGAACTGCAACACAGTCACCGCAACACCACTGCGTATTGTTCCCCATTGCTCCCGGCTCCTGCAGTCCCAGGCGGATTGGGGCATTGGTGTGGAAAGAGGCGTGATTGCCTCCAGGCGGGCCAGGTCTCCATGCTGGTGGACTCCAACGAGCACCAAAAGCATCCAAGAGTCAACAACCTCAACAGCCACTACGCAAATCACACCTGCGAGGGCTTCTCTTCTCAATGCTGCTTAGATGGGCTAGATCCCCTTTCCAAAGGCAGCCAGCAGAGAAGGGACAATGAGTCAACAGAGCAGGGATCAAAGCTACTACCATGGATGTTTCTAAGCCTGTTTCATAGCTAAGCCCAGCCAACAGACAGAGCCAGAGCTCCCAGATCGCCAAATTCCTCAGCCTTGCGCAGAACAGGGAGCCCACATTTGCAATTAGCACCTCCAGATCCTGCGTGTTTCGAACCTGATCTCGCCAGGACCAGAGCGATGCCGGTGCTGGCGCGCAGGCTACAGCACGATCATCCGCCCACGACAGGCAGCTCAGGAAGCTTCTCTCCGTGCCAGCGCCTCGCTGGAAAGGGCTGGAGGGCTATAAGCGCCTGCAATCGCTGTTTATCCAGCTGCGGCGCTTGTCGAGCAGCGGGGGACGGAGGAGGAGACGGAGCAAACGTGTCAGGAGTGGACGAGTGGGAGGAAGCAGCGGCCTCCTGCAAAGAGAACTCCAGAGCACCTTTGAAAACGAACATTATGAAAACAAAGAATTCTTGCGGGGGTACCCGGGGTCCCTCTAAACACAGGGCCTCTGGAAATTAGCACCATCTGCGCTGTCCCTTCTCAGCTGCTCTGGCTTTTATACAGATAGGAACTTTTCTTTAAAGAAGCTCTGCCTTTCCTGCAGCCCGAATAAGCAGCCCTGGTCTGCAGACAGGATGGGTCCACCTTATTGCACACAGAGAGGGTGCACACCTGCAATGAACAGCAGAGCCCTCTGCTCACTTATCCTTCCTCATGGTTCGTTCACCCAGTAACCATCCAAAACACAACTGCAACGACCATTTTTCCCTCGCCCACACAAAGAGATAAAAATCCACCCTCCATGCTGTAGCCTCTTTAGGCTCAGAAGAAGGGATGCTGAGTTTTGTAAGTGGGTCATATTTATCCTAATCTAGAAAGTCCCACATCCCAAAGTCTCAGACCTTAAAAGCTGGACAGTATCAGGGGGTCGGTGTGGTGTGAGACCTTCTGCTGATGGCAGAGATATCCCCCAGCTTCACAGACAACAGTTCTCTCTGGGCTGATAGGATCATGGGAACCATCCCATCCATTTAAGGGCGTTTCCTGACGTCTGGAAAAGTGTTCCATCTTTAAAGGCTCTCAAATGCTGCTGCTTTGTTTTTCCTCTAACTTGTTGGACTGGGCAGTCCGGTGTCCACAATGTGGGTGTCTTCCAGCTGCTCCAAAGGCATACGTACAAAGGATTTTACTTTTTTCTGCTCTATAGCACACACAAGACAAGAAGGATGGAGAGGGAATATAAAGATGTTATTGTTGCTTCCTTGGGTCATCTTCACTACACACGCAGGCAGAAGGGAGATGTAAACATGTAATTCATCCCTGAGGAAATCCAGCCATTTCACAGATCCAGAAGGCAGCCTTAGCAAGTTAAAGAGATACAGTTACTTCCTGACATTCAGGACTATGTTAATTGATAGCAAGATAGCTGTGGCTAGGCAATTAGTTATGAAATGCTGATTAAAATGTCAGCAGCCCAAGCACAACCTTAGCCAGGGTGGCAGGGAGCCCCTCGTCCATGGCCCCGCTGGTGTTCGACACAGCGTGACCCCATTTTGGAGCAGGCAGACCCCAGTTTAGGTGCATGGAGTCTGGTTTGGTGTCTCTTAAAGACTGGCCATGCTGCACTTTCCATGCAACAGATGCAGGGTACTCCTTGTCTTTTGGAGACATCTTCCCTACCTCCATCAGGGGACAAATGGTATGAGGGGAGGCGGAGGTATCATTAACTCAGAGCTGCAAACTGAAAGGCAAAAACACCACACACCTTGACATAATTCAATATTATTAGTTGTAGGGGAAATTAAAGACAACAGAAACATCAAAAATAATAAGAACAACTTCAAACAGCAGTGATTACCCAAAGCACACCCTCCAGAAATTTTGCTTCAGGTGTTGTCAGCAACAGACGACAATCTGAGTGTGTAACTCACTCCAGAGAGCAGGAGCCCCTTGCAAACGCAAGGCCCCTCTGTCCCCAAAACATCCCCTCTCAGCTACAGCCACGCCGGGAGCCAAGAGGTTCTTCAAAAGGATCGCAGAAATGTTGGACAGCAAGAGGCTATCAGGGTTTCACTGCCAAAAAATGCCACCGCCGCTAAACCGAGGCACCGAGTTATGCCAGTCACTCAGGCTCGCCTCTGATATCCAACCCATGACATCACCAAGACTCGGCAGATAGCAGCAGCTGTTGAGGATAAAAGTCACTGCCCAGGCACCCTGAGCATCCCGGCACAGCACCAGCACCGGCCCCTGCCGAGGAGGCCTCCAGCACAGCAGCAACAGGAGAAGTCCATGGGAAGCCATTCCCAAAGCCAACAACGAGGTGGAGTCTCACAGAAGAATTAACAAGGTCAAGCAGCGTTCTCAAAAAGAAAAGAGAGGGGCTGATAGCAGAGTTAAGCCGCAGACTCTAACCGCATCTTCCAGGATCCGCTTGTTGTCTATAAGGACAACAGGAACCACTCAGTCTCCAGAGCCGGAAGAATCCGATGTGGAAAATCCGTGCCACTGGCATAACCGCAGCAAGCCCGTTAGGCAGACTGAAGTGCTCAAAGATGAGGGCTCAACAATAGACAAACAGAAATACTCCGACAAACATTTGGGAGAGCCCCTTGTGAAAACAAAGGGCAGGAAAGGGCCAAGAGCAGATGGTCCACATGGTGCTGGCTGTACCCGGGATGAACATGGCACCTCCGGCACTGCTTGGGGAGAGACACTGGGATGGCCAACTCGGGGCAGAACAATGCTCGTTTCGGGCAGGCATCCACGGGTCAGCAAGCTTCTTCCAAAAAGCAAACAATCCCATTTGTCCCTGCCATGCTGAAGCACTTAGCACCACAGAAAGCCAAGAAAACAGGGCTGGGAAAGGCCCCAGGGTCAGCTCGCCCGGTGGGGTTTTGCGCTTCAGATCTGGAAGGCCCCTCGGGGATTTCCAGTAGCCATGCGGACCCCCGGATGGTAGATTGAAATCAGATGGTGGCAGGCTCAACCCACCCATCACCTTCTGCCAAGAGCCAGCGTGCCCCGGGCTCCGGCCAACCACCAGCTGGAAAACGCTGCTCTTGGCTATCTCCCCTTTCTCTTTCCCTTCTGCCTCCCCCAAGCAAACCAAACAGAGATTAAAGGATTCCTGGGGAATGAGAGGGACACGAGATTAAGGAGGGAACATCTTCAAAACAACCAACGGAAAAAAAGGCTCTACCTAGCCCCATTTGGGCAAATATTTCTCTAACCTGTTGCTGTCCTCTGGGGATGGAGACACCGCACTCTTCCCGGCGATCCAGTCCAGGCAGTACCCGTGCCCTGACTCATAAGGCCATATTTATTATCTTTCTTAGAGACTACCCAGAATTTCCATTGTTGTTGTTTAAGTCAGTCGATGACCTCTGATGCACAGCTAACTCAAAGAACAGCTTTTCTTATTTCTCTCCTTTTTGCGGTTACCTTCTATGTGTTTGAAGTCTGCAGTCCCATTCCCCGCAGTCTTCTCTTGTCTTCAGACTAAACAAAACCTAATTCTTCCAGTCTTTCCACAGAGATCGTGTTTTCTGGACCTCTGTTCACCCCCGTCGCTCCTGCTCAGCGGCCCGTTTGCCTCATGAAGCACAGTTCTCAAGTTGCGACCTGCTCTCTGGATCACTGTGTGAGTCGATGGCAGACAACCGGGTGAAGGCAGAAGACGTGGTGCGTGTTTACCTCATCCACAGGGGAAACTGAGTTCTTCCCTGTCACCTCCTCTGCCTTGCCCTTGTCTTCTGAAATGTCACTGACAAGTCTCCTCAGCTTCTTCCCCAGCTCTTGCTCCCCAGGGGCACTACCCCACTAATTCTCCAGCTCCTTTTTGAAGTCCACCTCAAACAGCTCAGAACTCTCAGCCTGAAGACACACGTGCCAGTGCAATGAGCTACCCCTCCAAAAAAACCCCACTCTTGACAGAGTGGATGTTTGATAGTATCTCTGCAGCTTCCATCCTCCATCGTGTAACACAACCTGTTCATGTCAGGAACACAGAGGTGGCTTCTGAAAGCTCCTGGGATCCAGAGCACTTTGAAAACTGCAGCCTGCTGTCCAGGAGAAGTCTGACCGTCCCCCATCGAGCAGCTGGCTGCTGCTCCAGCGCTGGGTCAGGCCCGGCGCCGGTCCTGCTCCTCAGAGAGCTGTGGAACCGGGAAGGGGCCACAGGGAAAAACTGGCCAAAGCAAAGCACTGGTGGGTAAAGAAAAAACCCAGATCCACGGCACTTTTACTTCCTGCTGAAAATGACAATCCTTTTCGTAACGTGGTTGTCTGGGAAAAGTAGAATGTTGGAAATTACTGTAGCTAATAATTATTGAAATAAATTATCTGATCGTGCATTTAAAATGCAAATGATACATTTTACTCACTTGTCAAATTGCACAGATTCACTTTCCTCCCATATTATTTTTGCAATTAGCAGCCGATTTTACTGTCTAGCGCACTGTTATATTTTCCCCCGTCTTGTTGTTCCTCCCTCTTTTCCATCTGCTAAGTCTTTTCTCCTTCCTTCCTCCTTCCAAAATTCTTTGCAGCTTTTACAAAACAGCAGATTCTGTCACCTACCCGGGGAGGAACAAAAGACCATTGTCTCCAATTTATCTTTTAATAGACTCCTTCCTCAAATGCCTCACGGACTGCCAGTACTGCCTTCCAGACCCTGTCTCACACCCTTTTGAGTTATGAAAATGTTTGGGAGGGTCTTTCCTTTAACAGAGACATTTTTTCCACCCCAGATGATTGATAGCTCCCAGTTACCACTAATCACCCTATCAGCAGCTGGACATGAGCCTAGCCACAGAGCTCTTCCTCCAGAGGCCAGCAATGCAGCCCTGTCGCTCCTTATCCTCTTCTTTAAGGACGGAACAAACTGATTAATTAGAGGCACCATAAATTCTCCCTTCAGGCTCTTTCCTGGTGTGCTGCCTTGCTTCCAAACAGCATGCGGAGGAGAGCGGGGATGATGCTAGGCCTTTCACAAGGCAAAACACGATGGGGTTTCTGAGCCCAAGCGGGTTTGCTCAGCATGTTTTATTGCACAGGAAGAGGAGAGTATTCATTCATTCCTCCAAATCTAGCTGATGCTTTCCTAGCACATCTCAAGCTCTGAGAGGTTTGCTTAGCTTGGCTACCCCCAAACTCTGCCTGTAGAAGCCAGGCTGGGGCAGCACGCACACATGGACACAACACGCCTTGGCTAACGGGGATCAAAGGATTCATGGCTTTCCTTACCTAGAATGAACTGAGTGTGCAGATCCCTTCCCCGACGCCTCCGGTGCCCGAAGCAGCTGCTTCGCACAGCACACACGACAGAGAGAGCCATCGGACTGGAAAGGCAGAAAATAACCCCAGCCAACTGCCGCTTCCCTGCTGAGCGTGGTCTGGAAAGCACCTCTATCCCCTCATCTCCTCACTGTGCCACATTTGGCTCAATGAACGAGTTTGCTAAACTCTGTCAGGAGCTCTGTCTTGACTGAGATTGAAAGATTTTTCTTATTTAGGCACACAAGTCGTTACTTTTTAAGGTAGTGGAAGATCACATTATAATCTCGAGGAGAAAAGAGAGTGCAGTGAAGATGGAAAAAGAGATATTTTGCCCTGTCCCCAGAGCAGAGAAAAAAATAACTTAAGAAAAAACCAGCCAAGTTTAGAAATTAGTTTCTGTGAAGCTCCTCCTCATGGCCAAAAGGGAAGGCCCTGAGGGCAGGATAGGAAAAGGGCGTTATATTTAGAGAGAAACTTCTCCAAAGCACATGGGGTGGCTGGCGAACACATGCTGCTGGGCCGCATGCCTGGCAGAAGAACGTTGGGGCCGCTCGGCCGCTGCTGAAGTGTCCCCCAAAACAGCCCAGCCCTCCGTGTCCGAGCAGAAAACCAAACAAAGAGCAAAGAGAAAGAAGGAGGGCAGAGGTCTGCAACCGTTTGCTGCATGGGGAACGCACATGGAAGAGCCCATGTGGAGGAGGAGGAGGCGATGTGTGAGTGCACGCCAAACCACGTGGGACCGGGGACAGCGCATGTCCCGCACCAGCCCCCAGTCCAAGAGCCACGTGTTTGCAGCTTCCTCTCCTAAAGGACCCGAGGACCACTTCCCATCGCTGTTCCGAGAAACTCCAGGGCCCCTGTGCATTAAGAGCCAGGTAAATGCATAGGGATCTGTCTGGGGTGGCTTTGAAATTCACAACCTTACTCCATAACTCCTATCTCCCCACAGAAAAAAAAACAAACACCACGCAAAACCAAACAAACAAACAAAACCCACACAAAACCCAAACAAACAAAAAACACAAAACAAGAAAACCCACAACAGACATGTGCTGTAAGCACACAGGTCGTCCGTAAGCAAGAGATCACCACACGTGCGAATTGCAGGTACGCTAAAAAACATAAGGCTACATCTTTCAAAAAACCCTACTTCTCTCGCCTTCTCATTTCCTTCTGTTCTTAAGCCCACGTTAAATCACATCGCACAGGGAATGCCGAACAGTCTTGCGATATCCCGCTTCTCCCCGGGTTTCAGACGGGTCGGGGCGGGCACCTCAGTCCCTGGTGAGCCTGGGGCTGAGACACGACTGCCCTGTGGCCAGGGCTGTGCTGCAGACCCCCAGCTCTGGGGGCGCTTTCGGAGGGCCAGCCCTTCTTTCACCTGTGTTGCACTTGGATATAGTTGGTTTTAAGGAGGAGTTAATCTGCAGGCAATGGCTGCCATTTTGGGAGACATAACTACTCCCTCTTTGCTGTCAAAATCCCTCTAATAAGGAGCTAATATTTAAAAGCTAGATTAAAAAAAGAAGAAAAGAAGAAGTCCCAGCCCATTGTGTGCTTCAGCTCCATCAGGGATGAAGCCAACGCACAACTCCCAGCAGCTGCTCTTGCCTCCAGCCACATCTCCTCCCTTGGACAGCAGCAGCAGCAGATGATAGAGGAGAACAAGCAAAGAGCAGACACTGGGACTGGGCTGCGTCCACCCAGTGCCGTGTCCTGGTACCGAGTTCAAGCTCAGGGAGACCCTTTCCCAAAGGCAAGGCATAGCTCACAGCCCCGTGGTCCCCTACCTGCTGCTGGTTGAGCCACACGGCACGTGGAGCCCGTTGTGGACGGGACAGCTGGGTGGTCCCCAGCAGAGCACACATGCTGCCCGGAGCAATACCAAATCATAATAAACAAGTTCCTCACACAAAGCTCTGTCAGTTCAGATTCCAGTCGGTCTGATACGATCTCCATCTTCTCTTTGAAAGAAAGGAAAAAAAAAGCAAAAAGAAAAAACCAGGCATCCTAGGGGAGAGGAGTGAGGCAAGCGATAGATTGATACCGCCCGTGTGCATCTCAGCCCCCCAGCGTGGGGAAAATGTGCTGTTAATCAGCTGCCTCCCTGAGGAATACGCTGATTTAATTACCTCCTGCTTGCACAGTCCAGCTGCGATGCTGCTCGCCCAAGACATCACATGAGGAAGAAACAGACACCGAGGCTCAGCAGCCAGGCTGGAACGAGATGGGTGAGGAGCAGAGCAGGAATCACCCTGTCTCCAGTCTGGGGAGCGAGGGGGTGAATGGGTCTGGAGAACCAGAATTGGTCTGGAGAACCAGACCAACGTGTAAGCGGGCTGCCTCCCAAACCCGTATGTTGCCACAGGCACTGGAGAGGCGATGGTTGCATCAAGAAGCTGCCTTTCCCCTGTCTGAAGCACAACAGCGCTTGGGGGAAACACGGCGGAGATGTGCCAGGGGCAACAAGGGCAGAAACAGCCAGATGAAATGAAGATGTCTGATAGGTGTCACGGCACAGCCCCCTCCCCTCGCTAGCTGCACGTGAGCACATCTCTCCAACCCTCCGACTGTCATGCCACTGGTATTTCGTAACATTAATCTGGGATGCATCGGAACATCGCTCCAATGCAGGCAAATATTTTCCAAGGCTTATGTTTTACAGTGCTTCTGAATGTCAAAGAGGCAGCGCACAGAGTGGCAGAGGCCGGGTCCAGCTCCTGAAAGGGGAGAGCTCCGTCCAGTGCATCAGCATCAGAGCGGCTCACTGGACAGTCACTTTAAAGCAGCTCCAGCACGAGATGTGAGCTGCTGCTCTCCCACCTGGGGACACAGCCGGCATGTTTAATAATTAATGTCTGTGCCCTTGCCTGCAAAGGCCGGCGCGAAAAGTGTTGCTGCGTCTTTAACTGCTGCCAGTGATGGGAAACTCATTGGAGTGTGTGTTCAGAGGGGAAGAAGGTTAAGATGATTAACTGGTGCTAACAAGTTTAGGATGTGGAAAACGTATTTTCTTGGACGTCCATCAAAGAGGGGATTGAATGTTTCCTGGCTGAGGGGGGTGGGCAGGCAGGAGGTATGTGTTTAACAGATGAGGTTTCTGCCTCCCCAAGCCCGCTCAGCCCCGCATGATGCAACCTCTCCCTTTTACATGTTGCCTCTCCCCATCCGTCAGCCCTACCTGTGGCCTCAGCCTGGCATGGGGGCTGAAAGGCGATCCGGGGGAAGGAAAGCTGCCCCTCCACTCTTCCTGTTGATCCGCGCCCCAGGACACCCTTTGGGCACTGGCGGATCAGCCTGGTCCTTGGTCCCCAGCGGCCGGGGCGAAGGCACAGGCGGATGCCCGGAAGAGCCAAGAAGGAATCAGGTATCATCACACCGAAACTCGACGCCCCAGAGACGAGAGCTCCTCCTGGGCCTCTGCAGCCCCCCTGCAGAATCCCACTGTCTGCCACACCGCAAGGACACCAACAGAGCCATCCCTGGCACTGCCCGGGCCAGCAGAGCTTTTTCCCTCCCCATCGCCCTCGAGCATGCGGCAGCAGCTGACATTAGCATCAGAGCAAAGTCCCCTTGCAAACAGCTTTGGAGCGAGCCACTTGGCGCCTGCAACGTCTCCCTTGGCCCATCACGGGTATTTTCGGTGCTCTTTGCCGGCTGGCGGGCGCCCACGCTTTGCGCAAGGGTCTTGGACGCCGCCGGGCACCGTGCCCCGCCGTCGAGCCAGGCGGCCGGTGCGCCTTGTCCTCATTCCTCCAGCTGCTGCAGAGCTGCCGGGACGGGAGCACACGCGAGACCCACGTCGTGGGGGCCGGACGTGCGTCAGCGACTGACGCAAACCAGCCCGGCCATGTGCACGCAGCCCAGGCCTGGGAAAAATCCTCCGCCCCGGTAGCGCGCTCACGCTGAATCAATGCCTTCGCCGTACAGTAGCAGCACAATGTGCTCTTCGGGTTTCCCCAGCCAGCTGGGATGTTTTTGCCTTGCTTTGTCAAGGCACTGATTTATGCCCATATGTACCATATACATTGTAAACACAGGCACGCAATGGTGTAAACACTTCCACCAAACATCTGTACACAAACCCGTCAAATATGCAGCAGCTCCCTGCCGCAGCCTTCGGCACATGTCCTGGGCGCCCCACAGGCAACCTGTCAGGCCCGGGCTGCGTGTGGGGTACCATTCACCACTGGACCAGTTATTCGGATATGGCCTGGCAGAGATAGCAAAGGTCACGGCGGGACTGTTGCCTGATGCAAATCGGCACGGCCACAACACTTCTCTCCTGCATCCATCGGTGCTGCGGGCTGGAGCCCAGCACAGCGGGTGTCTGCTCCTGTGCAGTGCTGTGCACACACTCCTCCCTCCAAAATCTTCCTCGTGCATTTCATCCTCGACGTGCTTCTCTGCACCGTGCCTTGTCTGGGGAGGAGGTTAGTTTGTACCTGTTTTCGGCTGGAGCACAGCTGGAACAAACAGCCAAGGCTTATGCAGGGCTGGGATATAACATTCCGGATACATAATACACAAGCATGATTAAAGTTACTGCTTGTGCCACTGGGATTCATGCAAACCTAGACACAAACATTCACTGTTTGCACCTTTGGGGAGAGCTCATCTTCCAGAGGAAAAGAGCCGCAGTAGTTCTGTGTGGTTGAGAGAACTTCCTCCCACCTTCCAGCCAGTTTAAAACAAAAAAGCTTAAAATAAAAAGCTTAAAATAAGAAAGCGCTTAAAAGGACAAAGAAAGGAACCCTGGGGCATCCAGGAGACAGGCCTGAACGTGGTAAGAAGGAATTATACAAACAAGCAGCCGGGTGTAAACAAACAGACCAGCCTCTTGCACAGCACTTGTGCCCATCGTCATGCCTCAGCGCCTTCCCTTTTTATCGCATTGACTGTTTCTAACCCTATTTTGGATCAAGAGGAAAAGGCAGAGGTTTTTGCCTTCCTAACTCTATCAGTGTGGTAGCACCATAAGGATGAGGAAGCCCCTCAAGACCTTTGCAGCCCAGACAGTGCCCTCAGCTGCGTTAATAACTTACACGAGCCCTCCCGTTCTGCACTGCGGCAACAACAGCAGGTTCATTAAAATCCATTAAGTACTCCTTAATAAAGTCACTGTAAATCCCAAATGCAGACTAAGCCAGATGAGCCAATGCTTCGAGGGATAAGAAGCATCCTTACTGCCTCCTGCCATCCCTAAGTCACAGATGTGGCCACCTCCAGGTGACAAATCCAAGGCGGGGTGACTCCTTGAGCCGCACCAGGCAGTTGTGTAGGAGCACAGCTGCCTACGTGTTCAGAGAAAGAGAGTTAAGAGACCAAACTGTTGGTTTGTTGTTTTTTTCCTGAATTGTTCATCCCCATCTATTCTGAGCTGCTCACAGAATCCGTGGAATTCATTGTGTGGTTTGCATCTTCAAAACAAATGAAACAACAGTATGTCTAAACCAAACAAACGCAGCCCAAAACACAGCCAGCAGGACAGGGTGCATGAGCAACCTTTGAGCCTGAAGTGTGTGTACGCTCTGGAGGGCTCAGAAAAATGTGGATGGGGGAACATATTTAAAATTCAGGGAATAATAGAATTCCCAGGGAGATTTCTTATAAAGAGAGGGGGAAGAAAAAGTATTTAAGCAACGATTATGCTGCAATTTTGCTTCCAGATGTGCCGTGCCACGGGGATGCTGTGCCACGGGGATGCCGCGCCACGGGGATGCCCCGTGCCACGGGGATGCCGCGCCACGGGGATGCCCCGTGCCACGGGGATGCCCCGTGCCACGGGGATGCCCCGTGCCACGGGGATGCCCCGTGCCACGGGGATGCCCCGTGCCACGGGGATGCCGCGTGCCACGGGGATGCCCCGTGCCACGGGGATGCCGCGCCACGGGGATGCCCCGTGCCACGGGGATGCCGCGCCACGGGGATGCCCCGTGCCACGGGGATGCCGCGCCACGGGGATGCCCCGTGCCACGGGGATGCCCCGTGCCACGGGGATGCCGCGCCACGGGGATGCCCCGTGCCACGGGGATGCCGCGCCACGGGGATGCCCCGTGCCACGGGGATGCCGCGCCACGGGGATGCCCCGTGCCACGGGGATGCCGCGCCACGGGGATGCCCCGTGCCACGGGGATGCCGCGCCACGGGGATGCCCCGTGCCACGGGGATGCCGCGCCACGGGGATGCCCCGTGCCACGGGGATGCCGCGCCAGCACACTGCATTTTGCGACACAGGAGGTGCTGCTCTGGCTCTGGTGCTGCCAGATACCAGCCACGGTGGCCCAGGCGCTGCTCCCTGCAGAGCAGCCCAGCCACGAGGGCTTTGCCACTGAAATCAAGGGAAAAGGGCAATTCAGAGAGCAAAACACTTTCAGTGAGAAGCAGCTGCTTGAGACAAATGTCCTTCTTTTACTGATTTTTTGGTTAGAAGTTGTCAAAAATCTGCATTTAAGCACTCTGAAAGCAGAAATCACCTTTTGCATAGTCAGCACGGAAAACCATGCTGACTTATCATCCTGAAAAGGAGCCAAACACAAAACCATAGCATTTCAACTAGTTCAATGCACCTCCTGGCAGGAAGGCAGTGGGGACGAGGGTTTCATTGCAGGCTCCTACATCGCATCCCGCCTGGCTCTGAACAGGGCCACCCACACAGCTTGTGGGCGCCAGTGTTTAAACAGCCGGGGTGACCCTTCCGCACCTTCACCCCATGCCAGGGACCCCAAACACCTTAGAATCATAGAAACATTTCAGTTGGCAGAGACCCTCAGGATCATCGAGTCCAACCATAACTTAACCTAACTCTAGCACTAAGCCATGTCCTTGAGAACCTTGTCTAACCACCTTTTCAACCCCTCCAGGGATGGTGACTCCAGAACTGCCCTGGGCAGCCTGTTCCAATGCCTCACAACACTTTCCAGGAAGAATTTTTTCCTAATATCCAATCTAAAGCTCCAGTGGCGCAGCTTGAGGCCAGGCAGCACTCAGACACCAACCCTCTTTCTGATTCACCTTCACAGAGACATTTGGGGAGGAGATGAGATGCCAGGGGAGAAACAGATGCATCCACTTGGATACCTGGGCCAAGTGTGCACACCGTGGGCCCCACAGTTCCAGGATACAACTGGGGCCACCGCTGCACCTTTGCTCCTGCAGGCCACCCTGCAAGAAGGGAAACAGCAGCAACATATTTGGGTTGCGGCAGTTCCTGCTGGTATTCCTGTACCATCAATCAGAGCTGAGAAGAGTGGCCAAGCGGCTTTCCCTGCGCCACAGGCTGTGACACATACGGGACCGCGGCTGAGGCTTTGTATGAGAAATGCCCGGGAGACATTCCCTTGCAAAACCTCAGAGACATTCCTGAGAAGACCCCAGTCCCTGGCTAATGCCAAAATCCCGGCAGCTGCCCCACACCCACCCCAAGCCCCTCTAACAGCAGAATTGTGCAACTTCCCTCTGAGCACCAGTCTCGGGAGCCCCTGGGGCCAGAGCTGCCTCCTCCCGCAGCCCAGCTCCCTCCTCTAGCCCAGGCAGGGATGGAAAAGCCATTGGGCATCCCTCCGAGCTGCGGCCCCGCTCGCACAGCGAACCGCCTCCAGCACCGCGGGCTCCCGACCTGTGCAGGGAGGAACCGGACCAAAACAAGCACTGCGGGGGCAGAGGGAGAGGAGCCAACCGTGTGTTTTTTTAAGGGATATTGAAGATTGGAGCAGAGAGCCAGCAGAGTCGAAAACAGCCATATGGGGACTGTGAAACTAGGAGCTGAAGAGAGGAAGATGGGAAAGGTCTCATAAAGAGAGTCACAGCATATAAAACACACAAGCGCCTACCTCTGCCAGGAGAGCTGTGAGAGGGGGCTTTGGTGGTAACCCCTGGCTGATTGAGACTGTCCAGGCGGACAGGAGCTGGATCTGCAACCGGGTCAGTATTAAACCAGGAAAGCTTAGAGTTTCACCCTGTCAACCTGAAACGCAATGTTTTTCGCTCACAGCACTTTGTAGTTACATGGCAGAAATCGAGGGAGTTCAGCTGGCCACGAGAGGCTCCTCCAGCCTTGGGTAGCTCTCCCGAGCTCTCAGCCACATCCAGATCCCACATGGAAAAGAAACGTTTCAATCATCCGAGCAAAAGCCGCGAGGGGAAGCTCGCTCCTAGAGATCAGACCCATGGTCCCACCAGCACGTGCGCAGCCCCAGCAAAACTCGACAGGTCTCATCCTAGCGCACGAAAACCTCAGATGGAAACCTGTGCTGAACTCCCTGCTTGTGCTCAGCCCAGGTGAGGTGCGGGTCTCGGAGCGGAGAGCAGCTGGTACAGTCATTGCTGCCCTTGAGGCTTTGGGGGCCTCTCCCAACCTGTCCAAAGATCAGCCTTGTAGACAGTGGGGACAGAAGGGATCGCACAGGTTATTTATCTGTCAGATGAAGGAAACTGAGTCATTAATTGTCCAAGAAGGCTGTGTTAACCTTGGGGGTTGTGTCCTCCCCACTGAGACCTCCGAGCTCAAAAACCACAACGCCGAGGAGCACCATCTCTCTCACGGGTAGTCACACCCAGCCCAAATGATCTGAAGTAGCAACTTCTCAGCTGAAGGAAACTTATATTTCCTCCTTATCAACTCTATAAATACAGCTGCACTGTTTTCCTGACCATGTTATTCCTATGGTCCTTATCATGCATGCTGAAATAGCTGCAGCACAGTCACACACTTCAGAGTCTTCTTGCTCTACTACTGCCAGCTTTTCCAGACCATTTACATTCACAACCCCCTGTGTCCTGAAACTCTTCTATGGCAACGGGTGACCCTGCCTGGGACCTCCACATCCGCACTGAACAGGTCAGCAAATGAATTTGTCTTCCTGTTCCCCTTCTTTGCCACGCAGGGACCTGGTTCACAGTTGGGGATGAACTCAAATGTCGCTTCTGATAAACATTTATTTTTGGTGAGGAACACACGTGTTTATAGGCAGTGGAGCAGACCAGCAAGAAGCATCGAGCATGCGCCAAGTCTTGCAACATCTTGATGCTTCTCAGCGCTTCTGAATACCTTGGTGTCCCGCAAGGGTCACGCTGTCTGCTCCTTGGGGCGTTTTAAACACAAGGGAAAAAATGCATTGAGGAAAAAGATTCTCAAGGTCTCAGGAAAAGAGACCATGTGGAAACAGCATGACAGTGCTTCCAGGTGGCCTGCGTTGCATCTGCCAGGAGACCAAAGGGAAACACCCTGCAGCAAAGGGTCTAAGATGAGACAACGGCCAGCCGAAGGCGCCTTCATTTCTGCACTGCCCACAGCAAATCTAGAGTTCACCTGCCACAGCTTCAGCTTTGGACCATAGCTTCATTGCCCTTGCTGGGTTAGCTGGCAGGGTGGTGGAAATGTTTACAGATTGTTTCTGTGTCGTGGGGTATTTGATGGATACTAGCAAGTTTGACAAGTAAAAAGGAAACCTGAGCATTTCAGATATTTGTTTTTCTCCCAAATCAAAGCTACCCTTCAAAAATACTACGAGCTTAACAGAACAAGAGGCACCTAAGCACTGTGAGGAATCCAGCCCCAGCTGCTGTCACGGCTGCACAAGGGCTGAGGTATCAGTACCCACTATTACAGTCTTGATGCTGAAATACTTGGGCAATTCATTGATCACACACATGGTGCAGGGGGCCATGTTCTGACCTCAAAAATCAGTGAATCTCTGTTTTCTCTGCTCTGCTTTCAAGTCCCAAGTTTCCTTCTCCACACTGTCTCAATAGCACCAGGAGGATATTCATTCCTGTGGTTGTATGGCATTTATATGTCAAGCCTAGGAAGGAACTTGAAAATGGAGTAGTGCTATGATTTGTGATCCCATTGAAGGGAAAAGGTTGAAATTTAGAAACAGTTGAACTCAGTTTGGATCTGCTGGTTGGAGAAGAGATACTTAGAAGACGTTTCATTTGTATTGTCTTCTAAATTGAAACCAAAATAGTTCTTGTTGTTTCTTTCTGGGACTAAATAAGAAAGTGCATCGGTCCTGATCTGGACTAGTCAAATCATACATTTTCCAATGTTCTACAAGTCTGGATCCTGGATTTTAGTTCCTTTCTATCACAAACCTATACAGCTTTACCTCTTGCTTTTACAAGCTGCTATCTTACAAATCCGTTTTAGTCTGGCAAAAGACCGTATCTCTTAGGTTTGTACACAGGTCTAAATACACCGATTACAAGACACTACCTGAAAAGACACCCCCCTTCATCATTTCATCTACCAATATCCCACTGCTGACCATACTTAAATACACTTGGATACACCACCAGACACTGTCAAAGACCTCGCACTGGGCACCAAGAGAACCAAGGAGAAACCACTGAAAATGGAAGCAGTGCTTTCAGATCTCATCCAGACACAGCTTCCCCCACCTCTTTCTTTTACAGATGAGCTTCAGCTGCTCGGTTGGGATACACACATTCAAACTCTCCCAAAACTTCATGGACTTTGGATATAAGTGGTAGCTGGCACTCCTCTGATCTTTCTCTACACAGTCAAATGCATCAAAAGACAGTGAGGAAGGCTGCATGATTCACAGTAATGGAATGAAATGCCATTCACAAATGTTTTTTCCATAGCAATTTGTCACTTATTGTATTGAAACCACTTCAGAAGATGTCTCAAAGAGCCTTTTGATACTAGAATGATTAAAACCATAATGCAATTAAGCAATCCCATAATATTTCTGTACGTTATACGAGCAGGACCTTGAGTGACCACTTCAGTCAACCCCTGATATATGGCTATTGTCCTGCAAGATGCCTCGGATGGTTGTATAACACCAAGGAATTCAAATCTTCTCACCCCAGAGGCATTTTGGTTCATTAAAATCTGACTGTCCAGCTTTGGTGTTGGGTCTGGCCCATGCGGCTCAAACCTTCTCCAGTCAGCCAAGCAAGACGCACCTCCCAAAAGCCGTTCTGCCCAACTCCAAAACTGATGTCTAAAGTTATTGGAAACATTTGCCCATCTGAATGTGTCTTTCTTATTGACTACCTAGATGTCTGCCTGAATGTTCATCACTTTTCCTGCTGTTTCTGTGATACGCAAAGTTAATATTTACACATGCACCCAGCTCATTGCACACATCTCCATATTGATTTCCTATACCTCAAGCACACTGTTACACAAGTATACATAACTTTGCAGTCATATATTTTAATGCATTCATTGCATGAAAAGAGCTTTCAACGAGATGTAGCCAAAAAAGGCCTTTCCGAAGCACCGGCCATCCCAGATTCCTACCTGCTGGGCAGCTGCATCGCTGGTGTGTGTCTCGAACTTCTCGATGTCTCGGCAAGTGGAACTTTAATTTCTGCCAAGGGACGAAAAAGGGCAAAAGGATTCATTAGTATTGTTGAAACCAAGCCTCGAATTCTTGGAAAAGCAGGACTGGGGGATGCTACCCAAGTTGAGATGGGAGAGACAGAGCAGAATGGTTTGGGAATGAAGCAAGGCATTAAAATTCATAGCGTTTAACTAGAAATGTGGGGTTTGATTGGAAGCAGGCTGGGGAAGTTTCGTAATGGCCTCCAAATGTGGTCCTCCTGACAGGCATTACAAAATCAAGAGCCACCAGCAGCGAATAAAGGGGTGACTGCGTCCTCACAAGAAATCCGCGCTCTCACAAGAGCCGCTCGGCAGATGACAAGCGAAGGTCTGACGCAGGTACCCCTGCCCCCGGGCAGGTTCCCCGTGCTCACAGGGACACTGAATGGACAGAGGGGTCCCACTGAAAAGCTGCAGCTGAAGGTGGCCTGAAAGCAGCATTTCCTGAAACCTTCGGAGGCTGAGGCTTCACTTTTCTCCAAATGCAGAGCAAGACAAGACCTTCCAAAAGCTTCCACAAGGTGGAATCGCATCAAAATGTTCATTTCCAATGAGTCTGGGTTTCCAGTGGTGCCAGTGTGCTGATCTCCTGCTCTCTGGCCCCATCTCTTGAAGGGGCAATTCAGTCCACCTGAGGCCACTGCATCTTCCCTCACTGGAAATGTCATCAAAATTGACCCATGTCCTGAGCAAAATGCACTTCAGGGACAGCATCCCCACCACCCCTCATAAACGTTTCTAAAATAACTGTGATTTAGTGAAGAAAATGCAAATCAGTCCTAATAAGTTATTCATTAATGCCTGTGAACCACACTTGGTTAATGATCTGAGATGATTTGAGAAGGCTGAGCTGCCAGGGTGCCTGTGCTAACAAGTCCCTCCCTCTTCCCTTCTAACCCACAAACTCAGCTCCCCATCCCGGCTGCATCTTTTTATTGTCCGACCCACTGCACCACTGGCACCAACATCTCAGAATAAAGAGCCAACAAGCTTTGCCCAGGATCATATAGCAGTGATGCGATCTTCACAAGTCAGTGAGCGCCTTCCTGCAAGAAGGCAGCATTTTGGGGAAAATTTCTTTTAGAGAGAAAAAAAAAAACCCCAAAGTAACATGTTTCTTCGTGGGATGAGGGAAGGCAGGGCTGGCTGGACCATTTCCATTTTGCACTGCGAAAGGGCTGCCTTCCTCATTGCAAGGCAAAAACCAGGGAGGGCCGTTGTGACTGACTAGAAATCGAATAGTTTCAGAGCTCTTTTTTTCGCATGGTAGACCAAAATGTTTTGACAGCGAGCTGATCGGGTATCAGGGTGAGGAGAGGGTTTCGCACAAGGAGAATTGCCAGTTCCCATGCAGTATTTTATCTGTGTTTACCTTCTCGGTTTAAAAGCACAGATATGTGAATCTTTGGGCACGTTCCCACCCAGCTGCCACCCCCAGATGGCTTCGAGCACTTCCAATGGTCAAACATGGGCACAAATAGGACAGCAGAGCCTTTATTTGGATACTGGCACTGGTTTGTAGACGCACACGTTCCTGTTTCCATCCACACGTGTGCCAACCAAAATGTTTGAACACGAGACTGCCACAGTTGGGTGGGGGTTGCCATGTTTGGGAACCGGGCTTAGCGCAGGGAAGGGGTGATGGTTCAAGCAGGCAGGAGCAGAAAGACATTTCCCAACCAGTGAGCGTCCGACGTGCTGCGGCAGCGCCCGTTGTGGGACAGAAATCTGCAAGAAAACACGCAGCAGATCCCTGCCCGGCCAAGGGGGGCAGCGGGGGGCGAAGGCAGAGCGAGGGCTTGCTGCGAGCAGCTTTGGCTGGGTCGCTCTGCCAGCAGCAAGGAGAAAAGCAGCATAACCGGACTTATTAGGGGAAGTGATGACCCAGCAGGACTTGAGCGTGACTGGCAGAGAAACAGGAGCGATAGCATTTCCCCGTGACTTTATCTGCAGGGTCGGGGTGGTGGAAACACCTGGAAAATAGCCTTCTCAAGGGTGGGAGCACCAATACCACGCACCCGTCGGGCACCTAGTGTCGCTAAGCGTTTTCCCCATCCCCAGCCGTCGCAGTGCGCCCGGAGCTCTACACACCCCTGGGAGCGCAGAGGGCAGTGGTGTCGTGGGATTGCTCCCCATCAGTGGGAGGCAAAGCCTAGCGGAAATTTCAGAGTGCCTGGAGTTCAGTTTCCTGTATAGTCTATTAACCAAACACTGACTGCAACACAAAAAAGCCTTGGCTTCTGGAGACCTCAGTTCAACTCTGCGTTCAGACAGTGAAACAAAACGAATTCCTGGCCTTTTCTGCTTCTCTCATTACTACTGTGCAAAATACCGCCTGCTCCAACACAAAGAGAAAATAAAAGGGGGGAGCTTTCATTTAAAAGTGGCCTTTCCAAGCAACAACTTCCATTCCCAAGCAACAGAAAACCATTCATTTTAGGGCAAGGTGGACTTCTGTAAACTACAATAATGCCATCTCTGGGAATCTAGTGGGTTTGATCTCCTTTCTAGGATCTAGGGTTTGCTTTTTCACCTGAGGGACATCTAGAGAATTAAGCAACAGAGCAGCAACTGGCTACTTCTTGCCCTGGCAGAAACACTGAAAACGTTTCTTATGGAGAGGATCGGCTTGTTGGCATAGCCTGCTTGCTCTCACCTGTTACATTTTCAAGTGACTTAACGGCTGCACCTTCCCCCTATACATATGAATAGGGCTGAATGAAGCTTTTGCCATCACTGGGGCCACAGCTGACGGGCTCCCACACGAGGACTGTGCACCTCTGTGTGTTTAGGGAGCCATCGCACATCTCTGAGAGCAAAGGAAAGGAGAAAACCCTCTGTCTGCAAGAAGGGTCGGGATGAAACACGTGCTGGCAACAAGCAATAAAGCCAACGCCAGCTTTTCCCGTGGGTTTTGGCAACTCGCTGCTCGCATGACAGGACTGGCTGAGTGGACAGTGAGACCTCCTCTGACATTAGACCATGGCTGTGGCCTCCTAAACCTTGCAAGCGCCTATTTTGCACAGGCACTTGAGATTAGGTGAGAGAGAGGGCACTTCTTCAAAGAGGGCAAATTAATAGCTCTTTAGCAGACACAGTTGTTCGCAGTCACTCGGGGAGGTGAGATTGTTTCCCACCACTATCTCCAACAGCTAAAAGAAACACATTTCAAATAGATAATCTATTACAACCATCAGGAGGGATTTCAAGGGCTGGTGGTTTTGTTAACTCTCATTGCTTTATCTCTGATTGAGCTGTTTTTTCTTAAAGGCCTAGCTCTCGGAATCGCAGCACCTAGTGGCACAGAGCAAAAGCAAGCCCTCCCAGATGGAGGAAAAAGCTCGGAAACAACACCAACGAGGTTCAAGGACCGCAGGCAGCTGGAAGGAAACAGGACTTGCTATCAGCGGAATTAGAAGCAAAAAAATATAGAGTTCATGATTTTGGGGTGAAAAGCACTAAGCTGGAGATGGAGGCAGGGATGCCCAGAAAAATGCTGCTGCCCTGGGAAGCAGAGTTAATTCAGCAGTGCACTTCAAGACTCCGAAGGGAAAGAAAACAAAACAAAAACAAAAAAAGCTTTAAGTTGGGAGGAAAATGGAGTTTTCAGGAGTCCCTCCTTTACTCACATAAGTGAGGAAAGTCCCAGGGAAATGAGCCTATAAGGAAAGCAGTGAGGATCAACACTCCCTCCCCATCCACGGCACAGCCCCTGAGCCTCTTCAGCGTCGCTAAAGACACCAAAAATACCTTCAACACACCCCCTGAGAGGCTAAGCCGCTCATTGCAGAGCAGAGGGCCAGGAGATCTTCCCCCAGGCCTTAGGGGATAACTGCTGTTGGGTTACACACACACACGTTTCTATCTCTACCAGCACACATTCTGTTTTCTGCTTTTTTCCTAGGGGCAGCACTGAGTCCATTCTCCTCTCCACCCTGCCAAGCTTTGGGCAACCAAAATAGTACCAAATGTTACCCAGCATGAGAAAGGACCTTATTTTCTTCTTTGGAAAGCTTTGCCATTTCTGCAAATGCCCATAGTGAGCTTATTTGTAAATGCCATTTCTGCAAATGCCCGTAGTGAGCTTATTTGTAAATGCCATTTTTGCAAATGCCCGTAGTGAGCTTATTTGTAAATGCCATTTTTGCAAATGCCCGTAGTGAGCTTATTTGTAAATGCCATTTTTGCAAATGCCTGTAGTGAGCTTATTTGTGCTCTTTGCGTGAACTTCTGATGCCCCACAAACGCAGAGGAGTTCCCAACGCAGAGCTAAAGCTCTCCCTGAACTACCTGCTTCTGGCCATTCTGCACAGATGGTTTTGCGGGAAGACTTAGTCAATCTGTGTCTGGTAGACAATTCCTCTCTGGTATTTGCTGACACCGGGCAGAGGTTCACACAGCAGCAAGTGAAGCAGCACTGGTTGGGCTGCTTGTGGGAATGGATCTGCCACCCTCTCCTTGCTCATCCTGACCTGAGATGGAAACTCTGCCACAGCCAGCAACGACTGATCCAAAACTGGGCTCCACAACCGGGAAAATATCCCCACCAGCTGGCTTTAAATTGATATTTTGAACAAACCAACCCATCTCCTCTCCCTCCCAGTTTGCTTTATTTTTGTTTGTCTGGAAGAAGGACACCTAACACGACTTTGGCATTTTGCATTGGTCAGTGCAACCTGTCCAGTGTCCCCACAGCTGCTTGCAGACCCCAAGGACTCCTGGGGCACATCTGGGTGTGAACGTGGCATAGTGCAGAGAGCACACAGAAGTATGGATTTGGAACATGCCCTTAAAGCTCCTCTACCAGCCCTCGCAGACTTTGCTGCTTCGCGTCCCTCCAGCCGACCCCTCACAGCCACCAGAGGTAGAAACGTGTCCGCATGCTCCCCTCAGCTCCCGCCTCCCTGCCCAGCTCAGCCCAGCTCTTTGCAAAGCGAGGGTTTCTTTAAAGCTCTGCTGTTCTGTGATGGATAACACTGAGCTGGCAGCTGTGAAACACATTAAAGTCAAAACACCAGGAAACTTTGCGAGGATGGGGAAGTGAGAGGCAGTGAGGGTCTGAGCAGGGGGGAATGATCATCCCCCTTTCATGTCCATCACAACAAGCCCCATCACATCCCCTCTCCTCCCAGTCCTGCTCAGCACTGTCTCCTGCTTTCCTCATTTTTCTTCTCCCATCCTTTCCCCATTCCCCTTGATCTTTCCTGTTTTCCTCCATCCTTCTTTTCCCTTGCCAGCCACTCCAGGAGACCCATTCGCTTCAGACCTGATGCAAAGGAGGACCAGGGGGGTTTGTTTTTCTTTCCTAAGCAACAGCCCCATCTGCCACCCCACCATCTGTCTGCCAGCAGCCCCCAGCCCTGCACCTCCAGCCGCTGGCGCACACCAGCGCCTCTGGCTTGGGTGTGGGGGCCTGAAAGAGCTGTTTGAGGAGCCAGGGGCAAGTGCTGGCCCCTCAGGTGGTTCGTGCCCCACGGCTGCTCCCTGCAGCACCTGCAGGAGTGCTGGGGCCAGCCCTAGGGGCTCACGAGGGGCTTCTTAGAAAACAGGGGTGCTGCCAGGCATGTGGGCTCCATGAGAGCCCCGTTTCCTTGCTAAGCCGGGCTATAAAAAGGCGGAAAGGTGCCGTGGTCAGCAGAGCCAGCAGGACACAGGGGGCCATCCGGCCCCGGGCACGGCTCCCGGCACGCATCCTGTGGCACTTCTCAAATCACTTGGTAGAGATAAACTGCGACTTCCCAGGAGACTCGTGCCAGCAGCAACAAGAGGAATGCTGCACATTATCCCCTGCCCGACAGTGGGGAAGAAGGCCCTGCACAAGGGTGCAAACACGGGACACAGGTCCAGCCATTTGCAACAGTTCTACCTCCCCAAAAAGCTTTTCTCTGTCGGTGTTGATGCATGGACCCCATCTCCCCCTTATTCCTCATCCAATGAGGCCACTCAAAACTACATCCCTCAGAGCTCCTACGGTGTTTCCTGACTCGAGGTTCACAGCTTCTGACTACAAACCCAAATCAGTCCAAGGACTGCTCCCACGGGACCCATAAACGGTAGCTGAACCTGTCAGCTGTAAGTTTGTCTCCTCCACAAACCTTCACTGCTCCTAGGAGGTGTGGGGGGTCCCCAGGTCCCCCTGGGTGACAGGCGGCACTGTGGAGAGGCAGGTCCCACTAGTGACCGCTCTGATCACCCTGCTCCTCGCCTCGTTTGGCAACAGTAGTGCACGAGGCTTTTTCAGACACGAGCAGTTTCTGGGCTAGCCCTGGGGGTGTCTCTAGCCTGTCTTGAGCAAGGCTGGAGTAAACAGAGAAAAGGAAAAGTGAGTGGAAGTGGCCCCTGCCCTGAATCTCACTGCTGAGCCTCCCCCAGAGAACAGGTCAGCATGGACCTGCCTGGAGAGTTTCAGGGATGGGAGGCACCATCTGCTCCCTGAGAGATGTCAAAACCACTTCAAAGCCCCTAAAAAGTGAGGAATCCTGCAGGATACTTGCCCTACCCAAGGCAGAGGAGCCCAGACAGCCCCCAGCAGCACCAGCACAACAAAGTAAAAGGTGTCAGGAACAAAAATTTGCACTTTGGGGCCCTCTTTATCAACCTGCTGAAGCTCAGTCTTCTTCAGCAG
This sequence comes from Streptopelia decaocto, assembly GCF_964273445.1. Classification (NCBI taxonomy): domain Eukaryota; kingdom Metazoa; phylum Chordata; class Aves; order Columbiformes; family Columbidae; genus Streptopelia; species Streptopelia decaocto. The sequence continues at coordinate 34,070,300 of NC_138659.1, read as the reverse complement.
CAGCTCTCCCCGTCCGCAGAGGAAGAGCCTGCCAGCTCCAGTCCCATTTGGATGGATCTCCGTAGCACAGCCGTATGCTCTGCACTGCTGCTCTGCCAGTACCAGAAACTACCCCGGCAGTGCCCGTGGGTCTCATTTTCCCAAGCCAGGAGCCATGGAGGGGCCATGGCTGGCACAGTAGAGAAGCCAGCCCATCATGACATAGGTATGTTTGCAGCTACCTCCTCCCATAGGCACACCGGCTGTGACGTGCCTCACCTCTCCTTCTCCCGGGGCTCAGACCCTCACTGAATTCCCAGGTTCGACCTCTAGCTCCAACTCTTCTGGCAGGCAACGCCACCAGCCGCTCTTCCCTCCCTGCCGGGAACAGGGATGAGTTTTCCCCCTTTGCAAATTGCAGCGTGGGCTGGGGCAGAGGGAAGCAAACGCTGGGTGGGTTGGAAAGGTGAGAGGGACCTGAAGGCACAGAAACTTCAACCTAGCAGCATCACTTGTGTAGAAATACATTTGTAAAGGAGAAAAAAAACAAAACAGATAATGCGACTAAGCAAGCATGCACATGCCTAAAACGTAGAGCACTGCAAAATATACATGCAAAATGAAAGGACACCGACCTCATCAAGCAGTTGGTCAACTCTTCCCAAAATAGCTGTCTCCATTTGGTCTGCTGAGAGCCAGGCAGGGAGCCGCGTGGGTCTGTCCGCTTCTAAGTGGGACACGCGGGACTGCAGATCGGAGGTCCGAAAGTACAGCAGGAGGCTCAGCACCAGAGAGAGCAGGGAGACGCCGGGCAGCCCCGAGCCCAGCAGGAGGGGGAGGCGGCAGCATCTCTCCCCTTCGCCGGTCCTGGGGGGAGCCACGCACCCCCTGTCAAAAGCTGCTTCGCCGACACCTTCCCAGCTCTTCTCCTCCAACATTCCCTCCCTGTCCTGAGAAACAATAAATAAATAAATAGAATAAATAAAGCCTCACTCCTCCTCCAAGAAGCACAATCCAGAGGGCATAGAAAAAGAACATCCAAGGGGATCCCAATGCCAGCAAATCACAATTAACAATAATGACAAAAGCGGATGGGGGGGTGTCTTTAAAAAATGAAAACAAACCACACACACAAAAAAGCGGTGCAGAAAAAAGGATCCAACTGCAGCAAGGAGTGGGAGAGGGAAAAAAATACTGATCAGGGTTTTTGGTTTTTTTTTTCCTCCTGTGTTTCAGTCTTTTGGTTCTCTGGTGGGTTTTTGTTTCGTTCTAAGCTGCCAGGTTCAGTTCCTCTGCAGACCGGCCAGGAGTTCGCATATGAAAGTCCCCATTAGAGAGCGGTAACTCTCAGCTGCTCCGGCGACGCTGTGCTCTGGCTGATTGCGGCTCCCCTGTAACATGACACACTCCAAACGAACAGGGCTGGGATGAGCGAGCTCTGCGGCTCCCCAAGTAACCTCCTCTGAAGTAACCTCCTCTGCTCGCTCGCTCTCTCCACCTCTCCCTTGCTGCATGATTTATTTATTTATGCAAAGCGCTGGGGTGGGATCGGGCAGCGGGACGCCCCTGTCCTGCTCGGTCCCCAAACCACCTCTCTGCCGCCAGCCCTTCCCTTTGAAGTGGCTCTCGTCGGGGTTATTTATAGCGTCAGGAAAGAGATTGTAAAGCAGAGGCTGGGCTCGCACCAGCCCGTGTCTCTCTTTCCTCACTGAGCTGAAGGGCACTTTACAGGATGGTACAAACGTGCTGTTCTGGCCCCCGTGCAGATCCCGGGGCAGCCCTGAGGCACCGATATGGGTATTTTGACCCTGATATTCTGAGGACAGGAGCCAGGCAGGGTGAGAACCAGAGGGAAACATCTGGAAACAAGAACTGGCAGCCGAGGGCTCTGCAAAAAACAAGCAAAGGGCAGCAGGGAGCAACACCCCAGGCAGGCAAGCTGCAGTGTGAAAGGGGGAACCTTTCAGGGTCGATTGGGGTGGACAACCTGCCAAGCTGGGGGGGAACCGATGGTGTTCAGAGGAATTAATCTGCTGACGCTCTCTAGAAAAGCAGAGCTTCCCATCGCCTCCTCCATGTCCCACTGGACACGGGGCGCCAGACAGAAAACCCCCTTGGTGGGGAACAGTCTCCCCAGTACACGCCGCAGAGCAGCTCCAAGCCACGCGTCAAGGAAACAAAGCCTCTCTCTGTTCTTTGGGAGCAAGGGAGGCTCAACTCTCCCGATTTTTCTGAGCACAACATACAATATTTTATCCTTCAGGGTGACATGCGGGCTCTGCTGAGCCCCTGCCTGTGCGTCTGTCTGTCCTTTGATCCCCTTCTTGAGCGCACACAGCAGCAAAGCAGCACGGGCCCCACTGTGGTGCACACTCATTAAAACCTGGACAGCAAATTGGTCGCTTAAAATCTGGCTCCCTTGTGGCTCTTTTGCTGTCATTTACACATTTTAAATGAAGATTTTGCGTGCAGTCTGTGCTGGAAATTACTGGCAGAGCAAACTCATATTCATCTCCCGCCCAGTCTGGGTTTCTGAGAGCTGGAAGAAATAGATCTTCTGGGAGCAGGTTAAAGTGAGCACAAGCTGTTTCTCCTCCACCGGACAAAGCCTTGGAGGGCCCGGTAGCACACAGCCCCAATTCTTTGAATGGCCTCATACCTTTCACAGCCACTCGCTTCCCAAAACGGGGTTTTAGTGTCTGGGAGGCAGGAAATCTTTTCTTTATTTCTTTTAGCAGGTTTCTTGTCATCTCGCTGCTCAAATTCGCATTGCTGCTCCGGCACGCATGGAGTACACCCCTCTGATGGCTACAGCCTTTCAACAGTTCCTCATATGAGCGGGGCAGAGCCGTGTCACCTGCGGACCCAGCACACACAGGGTGTCTGTTGGTTTGAGAGGCACAGCCACCCCAGTCGCCTACCCCCTGCTTAGTCTCCCGGTTACATCTGTGCTGGCAGCCTATTTTTTTGCAAAAGGAAAAGGAGGCTTTGAGGCTGTGACTCTGCCGAGGGAAAAAACGTGGCCCATGGAGTTCCCCAAGATGCTATTTGCCATCACTGCAAATAAGCAGACAGTGAGAAATGAAGAGGAGGTGCTGAGAGGCTGATTATACAGTGCTTGGGAAGCAGAGACCTACACAGGGAAATACAAGTCAGCAACTGGGATGCTGGGCATCCTGGTGACCTCTGAAGTACAGGGCGTTTCAAAAAGATGGGCCTGATTTGAAATCACTATGTCTCTGCAACCACAAGCTGCCTGTAAACAAACCTCTTACACGCCATACAGCAGGTGAGGGAACATAGAGCGTTTATAAAAATATTACTAAAACTTGATAACTCATAAAACAGGTTGGTTTTCTGTAATTGTAACATGTTGGGTCCATCTTTTTGGAAAACCCTGCACACAACTTAAAAGATTAGGGTTGAACTACTGACGACCGCAGCTACTTGCGGGTGTTATACACAGCGTCACCGGAGGCTGCCCCTCTCTCTCACTCTCTCCAAGCACTAAACATCACAAAAATGCACCCTCTACTCTGAAAAACGAAAACCTGCTGGGTGCCTGCATTTCACTTCCCATCCTGGCTGGGGAGAGCCCTCTGCTCTTCGCTCTGATTTGTGACAGAGATCCTGCTGTCCAGACACGCGCATCATCCCAATGACTCTCTAAGTGCCTTTTCCTGCCTCCCCACCAGCCCCTCTCCAGCTGATGGGCTCCTTTGGGAGGTTTGTCATAGCCGCCGCGGGCTGGGGAGCCGAGCTCAGCCAGGTTTCACGCAGAAGCCTTAGCTACAGATGTGCAGGAGGGTAATTTTTCTATCCGCGAGGCATTAAGGAGCCCTGTCACCCCCCACCAATACAAATGGATTAATTTAGGTACAAACCTGAGCCAGCTGTGCAGGTCGAGTCTGCAGCACTGCTTGCCGAACCAGCTGCCTCCCGAGACAGGCTGCGGCACGTGGAGTCACCTCATCCTTCCTTAAGTTGAGCATGACCCAACCTTCAGCTCTCTCAGCAGCCTCAGAGGAGGTGGGTGCTGGCCTGAAACAAGTCTGTGGCCCTCGAGGCTGGTCAGGAAGGAGGAGATGCTCACCTGCAATCAAAGGGAGCGATTTCACTGACAGCGGCCCTTAGACCAGCCCTGCGCAGGCTGAGCTTGAGGCTATATCCTGCTCTCCTCAGGGACATTGATGCAGTTCCCTACAAGGACAGTAGCCACGCATTTCCATCACATGTACCAGGTCCTCCAGGGTGGTTACAGACCTCAGCGCAAACATGTAATGAAATCTGTAGCAAATATAAAGCCATATATACCTCCCAAAGCGGCTGAAGCCCTTCTTTACCATAAAAGAAAACGTTTCACATCTAGCACACGGCACTAGGTCAGTTGACACAGTGGAGATGTTACGTACAGGTGTGAGAGCCTCTGAGTTTGTGAGTATGTACTTTGCTCTTCTCAGAAGCATTTGTACATGGATATCAAAGCGTCTTACAGAGGTTGCCCTGTGCTGCTCTGCGACAGACACACAGTGCTCACAGAGGGCCACAATACGTGAGGATCCCCCTCAGGGCACAACATGGTCTCGTTGCAAGAGACTATAAACCCTCCTTGACTCCAGGTAGGTACCGTGGCCATGAACCACTCCACGCTGCAGGCCAGAAACGGCAGAGCCAGGCATGGATGAGGTTTCTCGCTGCTACGCGCATGGTTCAAGCCAGCAGGGTATCTAGAGAAGGTCTTCATTGGGGCTGGAAAGGTGCTTGCAATGGCAGCACGCCTTCCTCGCTTGCCTCCACTTTAAGCAGAGCCCTATATTAAAATTCTCTTTTATTTTTTAAAAAGTGCCCTTTCTGTCACTAGCTGGAAGTTGAAGCCAACTCATGGAGATGGCTGCGTGCTTGATCCCACCGGGAACCTCCAAAACTGCCCGAGGAAAGCTTCCCCTTCTCAGGCTGTGTACTAGGGAAAAACCCCACCCCGCTCCTCTTTCTTTCTGTTCTTTTTTTCCTCCCCCCTCAGGAAATGTGGGGGTCTTGGTGTGCTCGAATGAACCATTAACAAGCAGCCGACATCTCCAGCTATTGTAAATATATTAACTCAAGGCCTTTCGCTGCATTTATTAGACTCAAGAACAACATCTGGAAACAGATGTTTTCTCAGTGCAAAGTAGTGGAGGAAAAAAAACAAGGCGGGGGGGCAAAAGGATTCTTGCAAGTGGACGCGCATGGGTCTGCAGAGCATCCCTTCGCAAAATGCTGCTGAAGGAGCATCGCAAGGGGCTGAGGCCGCTGCAGCCACATCCCTCCTGGGCAAGGCAGTGAGAGCAGGATGTCTTGGGGTCCTGCTTGAGAGAAACGGCAGCCAGGGGGCCACCCTGCCTCTGGGCTGGGGGGCAGAGTGGGCACGGTCTGGGCTCCCTCTGGGACACCCCCATGGTGCCCCTTCCTCAAAGGGCGGGCAGAGGGGAAACCTCCCATCCCAAGGACTGCGAAGGACCAAGGGGTGCTGCTTTGACCTGGAGCCTCAACGATGCCACGGCTCAAGTTTAGACAAGATTTAGGGAATTACATATTATTGGGGTCAAAAAGCAAGCAGGCACATACATATTCAAAAATACATCCTATGACATTACTGGTGAAACTCCATCCTCAACTATATACACTTCGGCTTAGGTGCCAGAGGTGTCTACGGTACAACCGAGGTCTAAAATCTGCATTTCTTTTGAGGAAAATGCAGTCGCACTCATACAGATACACCCAATTTAAAAAATAACAACAAAAACCACCACTACCACTACACAAACTCACAAGCACGACCAGTATTTTGTCTTCTTTAACCCCAGGCTCACCTCTGAGATCTCCATCCCTGTCTTTCCTCTGATATGCAGTTACAAATGCTTCGTTGGCCAGGTCAGGAATATTAAGTATTACCTAGCTAATTTAGCAGTTGTTTATAGGAAGTATTAAGTAGCCTATGGAGCAGAACAATTCCCGCCTGAGGAGCTGCTCTAACCCATTGTGGAGTTATAGAATAAAGACACATTCAATCCTTTGGGAAAAGGGTTATGAAAATACATGGAAAAAATGTACTGTCCGTGCATAGTAATATCATGGCTGTTTTCAATCACTTGGTCTTCCACAAAACAAAGGGGCTCACTGCACAATATAAACTCTTAGCCTTGACAACAGCGAGTGCAGAAACTAAGCAGCAAAGCCAGTAGTATCTGGTTGGGACTTTACGTTTTCACGGCTCTAAAACGCTGTGCCAGGGAAGGAGCGGGAGCCTGGGCACCTGCTCCTGCAGAGCCTGGGTCAGAGCCCCCAGGGAAGATGAAGCAAACCTGGGTTTTGCATGCTTTGGGGTCAGCCCCCCCGAAGGCTGAGCACCCCTCTCCCTCGCCCCTGCGAGGGAAGGCGCTGCAGGAGGAGAGTGGCAAGCGCTGGGTGCGCAGTTAAGCTGCCCACGCTCCTCCCTGTGCTTTCAGCTAATTTCTTGCCTTTTTTCCACAAGATGAAGGGACGGGCTCTGAACAAACCATGCTCTTCTTAGAAGCGGCTTTCTTCCCCAACAGAAACATTTCACAGCCAAGTTCGAGGCGGCGAGAAGTTTTACCTCTTTTCAGCAGTAGCTCATTTGGGTTTCTGCCTCCCGGTCTGGAGCTGATTTTTAATGGGTCATGGTTGATGCCATTGGAGTCTGTAGAGATGATCATCTCTGCTGGCCTTGTTTTTGCTGTTATCTTGTTTGTGCAGAGCCTGGGTGGGAAAGAGAAGGCAATTAAGAACAACAACATTGCTACAAATAAGAAAAGAAAAAGCCTCCACCCCTGCAGCACTATTTCCCCATATCTTGCTAGCCTAAAATTCACACAGCAGCCTGCAAGAGACGGGGTTTGCTCAGGTCTGAGATACACCTGGCCCAGGAAAACTGCATTGGAAACACCTGTGGTTTTGGTGAACCCCTGGTGCAGACCACCACTGCAAGCTCTCAGCACAGCTGGAGCAGTGCAAAGCACCAACCACAGCAAAGAGGCACCCAGACTGAACGCTCAAAGTCTGCTCATACAGGTGAAAAAATAAGGGTGAGATTTTTAGGCACGAAACCAGCAGAGCCAGCTCCAAGTGTGAGGGTCAGTGCTCCCTGGAACACAGTGTTCTCCAGTACAAGGCTTGGGCTACACAGGAGGGCTGCTCAGTTCCACTGCAACAGGCCCCTTGCAGAGCAGAAAACCGGTCTTTATTCAAGCCGAGCTCAGGCATTGCGTGCTCAGTTAGTTACCCATGCACCGAGGTGCTCACCATGGTGCACTGGCACACGCGAGACTGATAAGTCAGAGCGCTGATTTGCATTTGGATGTACCACTAGTTCAGTGAGAAGCTACTGCTGAGTGCCTTCAGCCTCGCTGCCCACCCTCCTCACCTCCGCCAAGCACAGGGCTCTCATTCGTCCTCCGCTGCCTGTTTCCACACACGCATCGCTGAGAAAACTCTTTCTCTTCACCTTTGGCAAATGCAGCCCAGGCTTGTGCCCAGGCTGCCAGCAACCTGGGACAACCACTCAGCATATGTGGGTTGAACATGCGATTGGGTGAGCTGGAAACCCTCAAATCCGAGCACCAAACAGGTCTGCCGAGGGGAGAGCAGATGTCCCACACGTACCCAGAGGCAGGCAGAGCTATGCCACAGCTCTGTCTAGAAAATCAAACCCTACAGTGCTGGGGCAGGCGTGTGTCCCTGCGCAGGCAGCCGGGGAACCCGCAGCAGCTTTGTACGGGCTTTGAAGTTAATGAATCGGAGCTGGGAGGATTGGGAAACCCAGACTAAGTGTCAACTGCACTGGGGGAAGCAAAAATAATGAAGCGAGGCTCCCCCAGAAGACTGATTGTTTCGGAGTCCAGAAGTGAAGGGGAATGGATACAGCAAGCTCAGGAAATTGAAAACAACTTTTGGTAAATACTTCCTCTTAACTCCAACACTCGGTCTTTTATCAAAGCTGGCTCAGACCCTGACAGCAACACGCAAAGCAGCTCCGCTCCACCATAATGCAAAAGCCAGTCCCGGCAGCCAGGAGGTTAGCAGGTAATGGAGCGGAGTCGGTTTCAATTTCCCTGGAAATTGCTCACAGAGGAAAGCCGGGAGACGAGGAGCACCGCTAATGTCCTTGTGCGACGCCGCTCCTTCCCTCGCGCGCAGCAAAGCCCCTGCTCGTGCCCTCTGCCTCCCACGCCGCGCTCCGCAGTCATCCCCGCTCCAGCGGCACGGAGAGCCGAGACAAAGCGAAGCGGGAAGGACGGGAGCCCCAGTCCCTGGGAGCAGATGGATGGTGTCGGAGAGCATCCTGCAGCAGGGTCTTCCCTCCCACCACCTTTGCTTCTGCACCACCTGATGTAAGCCCTCCTGGCAGGGTGGTTAAGCTGCCTTCTGGAAGCAGCTGCATCAGTAAATCCTCAGCCATCTAGGGAGTCTCTTCTGGCTCGGTGGGATTTTAGCTGCCACCAGGGGCTTGTCTCCTTTTAGCGTCATCACAGTGAGACTATGGAAAGATGCTTTTCCACTCCAACGTGCCCCTGGCAAGGCCAGTTCAGATGTGGGATGTGCAGGGCACATCCAGGGCTTTAGTATTCCATCGAGGCACCGCATCCCCATGAGCCTGGGCATCCAAGGGCCATGGCTGAAGTAGAGTGCCAAGAAAATAGCTTGTTTTAAGAGAAAAGGCCCAATTCCTCTCACTCAAGACTCATGAAAGTCAATGGAAAAAAGCCCTTTTTAGCTTCCCTAGGCTTTGCCACTTATGTGTCACACCAGAATGACGTCAGTGTAGTCACTCCAGATTTATGCTGGTTCAGAAAAAGGGAATCCATTGTGGCAGGTCCCGATGAGAAGGGGGAAGATCTGGATCCTCTAGCCACAAAACTCAGTATCTATGTGGAGCAGCCAAGCTCCTCATTTTTACCACAGGCAGCTGAAACCGCCTCTTGATGCATTATAACATTATTCTCCCTCTTTCTCCTAAATAAATCAGTGCTATCCACTTTGTACACATGAGAATAAAAATAATTGGAAGTTATGCTGGAGCACTGGTACCTGCTTCAAATTTGAGAGGCCTGTTGCTGATTACAAACAGCAGGGAGTAAAGTATATATACTTACTAGATCAATATTAAGAAGTAGTAAACACACCCTTGCAATTTCCCTGTAGGAGATTAGCCTGTAATGGTGGTTCACATCCTTCAGACTTGAAATATATGTATATTTTTTTTTTTTTCCTGCTACCAATGCAGAGAATAAAAAGCACACTTTTCTGTTTTAAGAGGGGTCACCAGTGAAAAGGAGTGAGAGCCTCCCCTTTGCAGGTGCTGCTGCCCACGGCCAACCTTGCAAACACCCATCCTACTGGCGCCAGCAGCATCCTGCACAGGCGACGTGCAGCAGCACGGACTTTGTGACCATCGGGGCAAAGCCACCAGAACTCACGTTGTGCACAGAGGTTTGGTTTCCTTTCCTGGGGGCTCTGCCATGTGTGGGCGCACAGAGCTGCCCCCCAGCGCTGCCCCTCCTCGGCAGCTCGCACAAGTGTCCCTGCATATTTGGAGCGTGGGGGTTAGCGCGGAGGCTGAAATATCACGCCTATCAGTAGGGCCATGTGAACAGAAAATAGCAGAGGATCTGGTAGCAGTTTCCTTTCAAGACGTACAGGAATAGCAGCACACATCTCTGCCGGATCATATGGACTAAATTCCTCAGCCTGAATCCTTCAGCTTTGAATTCTTCTGTAAACCATTTTTTTCCCCCCTTGGCTTGTTTGTTGTTTCAGGACCACTAAATTACTGAGAATGGTTTATATTATATAACCACCCTGTCCTTATTGCATTTTGGGGAGGAGACTCTGACAAACAGCCAGATCTAATTTGTACTTTAAATTGGCTTCTGGGCCAGACAGTCATGCCTTCCAGATGGAAAATCCAGTTGTGCTCACCCACAGATACCGCAGTGCATTCAGCTCCCAAATCAGCTTTGTCCAAAGCATGCTCTGGCATGCGGTTTGCTTTTTTACATCCTAAGAGAGGCTGATGGTCACCGCAGTCCCTGGTGAGGCAGCATCGCTTTCCATCACCTGTACCAATTCAGCTGTCAGCCCTGACTCAGTGTCCTGTTGTTTTTCCTAGGAGCCTATCTGACAGCTCTAGCAGCTTTATAACTGCCAGATTGGGGGTTGCTCCCCTGGGAAAGTCCTTTCAGGTTGCCTTTTGCAAGGGTGACTCTCTGCTACGCTTGCTCAACCTGTTTAAATCAAAAATAATTTGACAAAAGAAAACACCATGCTTTTTTCCATGCATACAAAGATTGGGATGGTGCAAGATCCTCTCGTCTCCTGCCAGGGCGGAATCAAGGATACATTCAGCCCTGGTTTAGGTTACAGCCAGTGGCACGTTATGCACGGGACACTAACATTGCTCACGGCCACAAGGTGTTAAAATGCTGCCACTGACAGTGACGAGCCTGAGCTGTCATTTGCTTTGCAGGGTGCCAGTGAGGCAAGGTGGCAACTGCCGTGCGGCAGCCCACAGACACAGCTGGGAGCGGGCATCCAAGCCCCCTGCTCCATGTGTCCAATTTGGGGACCTGGTGGGAACAGCAGCCCAGGCTGAGCTGCACAAACTCTATCGCACAGGCAAGCACAGCACCTGGGGCTGGCCACTCACACGTGTTCATCGGCACAGAGCAGCCCTGGAAGATGCCCATCACCTTCACCAAGGGCGGCCTCATACAGGGGCTCTGTGGCCTCCTCAAAGTCTCTGATGTTTTTCATACTTTTAGCTTTTCTCTCACAAGCCACATAGAGTTCTAGGGCCATATGGCCTGATGGATAAACCAGCAACCTGGTGCTTTTCCCACCTCTGCCACTCGTCTGCTCGGCAGCCTTAGGCATGGCTTTTCGTTATTTTTGTCTTCATCCCTTTCCTCCTCAGTGAAAGGAGGCTACTCTGCAAGTTGCTTTAAGATAAACTATTGACCGGGGTTATCATTACAGGAAAAAGACGAATAAACTGCCAGCCACAAAGCATTTCAAGCTGGAATTATCAAATCCTTGCCTTGCAAGTCCTGAATCTCCTGCTGCCCATGAACACATCCTTCTGGTCTGGAAAGCCTCCTGTCACTGGGACATGATTTAAAAGCCTGCTCCTGTTCACCTCACACCTTCAAGAGACACATGCCGTGTATCACCCAGGGGAAGGCCATCAGTAGCGCTGAGGGAGACCTGAGGAGCCCTTATGGGGCTTTGTCTGGTGCTGACAGAAGAACAACCATCCCATTGCAACACCTTCTTGAATTTCTCCATGTTTTCAGGGGCTCCATCTGCCTAGCAACATGCATGGGACTGAAATGAGCTTTTTGGGGAAAGGTTAAGATCGCGTTTCCTTGGGGCAGGTCAGGAGGTTGTCAATTGTGCTGTAGATGAGCAAGATCACTCCTGAAAGACTTACTGAGAAATCCGCCACTAAAACCCAACGCTGCGGCTGAGAACACTTGACTAGACTCAGCCCTGGTGGGCCTTGCAATGAGCACCGCACCACACAAGAACAGGACCACTGTGGCTGGCCTGGACCATGAGGCTCAGCAGGGCACGTTTCTAGCATGGGAGAGCCAAGGTGCTGAGCAACGCGCAGCAGAGACGGGCGGATCTGCTGCCTGGTCTCCGCTGCGCAGCCTCGCAGCACCCACAGTCCCCATTTCCCGGTACCTCTTGTAAGGACACACATTTAACAAAGTGTAAACCACCATCAAATCTGAGTGGCTGCACTTCACAGCCACTTCAGCTCAGGCACAAACAATTGCACAGAGTCCGCAGTAGCGAAGACCAGCCCCATATATTATTTTAAAGGAGTAGTTTGTTTTGGTTTCACTCCACTGCCCCCATACTCTCCCAAACTGTCCTGTTTGTTTGGGATATTTGCAGGCATGCAATGTTTTCCTGGCCAGCTTCACAAGGGACATTGCTGCACCCCTGTGCTGCTGTGGCCAAGTCCTCCAGCTCCTCAGCAGAATAAATCAAATGATGTGTGCAAAAGCAGACGTGAAAAAAATAACATGCGTAGAAGGACTGACATGTTAAACTATGAGCAATACCTGCAGGTGTGCAGAGAGCTCCAGGGCAGATACTTATTGCTCCACTGGATAAAACAATACTCCAGGACCAGGTTGCTCCACAGCAGGATCCAAGTCAAACTCATGCAATTCTCCCTTGTCCCTAGAAAATGGCATTTTGCAAAGTGGAGAAACTGCAGCACCGTGAACCCAAAGCTGCTCCCAAACACTCTCAGGGTGTAATTAGACCCCCTCAGCCCTTGCCCCCATTTCACGCTCCCTTCGTGCAGGAATGGGAGGCCCAGCATCAGGGACTAACAAGAACTGGTTTCTGAAAAGATGGAAAACAAGTTTCCTGAGGGAAAAGAAAAATCAGGCTTGTTTCACTTTGAAGGCTTGTTTGCTTGGCGCCTTTGGAAAAAGGAAATAAAACAGCGATGGTTTCGATTAAAAAAAATGCACAAACGCAGAAAGAAATAATGAAAAATGAAATAAGGCAGTTATGTCTTTTGACAAAATATGTTGGCGGGCCACACTGCTGTGTCTAAGTGAGACGTGGCTCCGCGTGGCTCAGCAGCAGCGAGGGTCCTCGCACACCACTGCTGAGAAACCCTGCCCTGGCGGGAGCTCGCGCACCCCGCTGCAGTTTACACCGGTTGTCTGCAATGCCTATGCATGACATGATCTCAGCAGCACACATATTCATCTACCTGTTAACGCTGTGTGTCACCTGCCGCACACCAGGGTCGCTGGGTCTCTCCTCTTGCTCTGCCTCTATGGATACTGGGCCAGGTTTGCAGCAGCAGCCTGATATCTTCTTCCACTCCCATCGCTCCGTGCCAAGAAGCACCCATTGCGGATCAAGGCCTCCTTCCCTTGGAAATTCTTTCATAAATATATTCCTATGGCTGATTTCTTGGGGCTACCCTTCTGAAGAGTCACACAAGTGTTCTTGTGGGGACCTGTTTCTGAAGAGCAGACAGTAAGCAGTTAAACATCCTTCCCAATAAAAAGCTTGGGCTGTGCCGACAGCAAAACAGCTCAACGAGCTGCCTCACACTCCAGCTTCACTAGGACAAAACCATGAAGAATAATCCAAAGAAGTGGTCTTCAGTGCTCCCTTTTAGCCCTAAACCAGGTCATGTCCATAGCCATACATAAAGCATATGCGATCCTACAAGAAAAACCAAAGGGACAGATACCTTTCTTGGCATAGCTGTGTCTGAACTCACATCACAATAGCGATAAAATTACATTATCTTCAGTTAACTCTGAACATATCTATCAAACGTCCCATAGTCAAAACAGGTTGTCTCACAGAACACGTTATCAATTCCAGGTTATCAAAGCAACTTTTCTTCCTTCTTACTTAGACAAAACATGTTCTTTCCCCATTCTCACACGATTACAGAGATCCAGGAGCTTTGGTGCCAAACCTGTGCAGCCTCATGTTCACCACCATAGCATCAAGTGCTCTGAAGCTGAAAAGCCACTCAAACGCTGCTTTTAGCTTGCTTTCAGCAAAGCAACTGAACTCAAAGCCTCATGTGGACCCATCAACCTGAACCAGTGTCCGCAGGGCTTGAGTGGACAGACAAACCCACAGCCCTGTAGACAAAACGCACATTTCTGTGCTTGTTTTCCTCCTGTTCCTCACATAAATAAGGTGACCTAAGAGCAGAGGGTGGTGCATTGACCATGTCCTGCTGCCTGTCACCCACTCAGCCACTCTCACATGTCCCCTTGCAGAAAATGGAGGGAGGAGCTCACGGGTAGGGACAAGGATGGAAGGTCCCTCACCACTTACTGTCACAGGCAAAACAGACTCCATTCAGGGAAATTCCATTGAACTCATGGCCAATCAAAATAGATTAGGATGGTGAGAAATAAAGGCAAAATTAAAACCCTTTCCCAAGCGTGCACCAGCGCATACCTACCCCACTATGTCTCCTGAGGCGGGAGTCCCTGCCCCTACGCCAGGAGCTCCCTCTCTACTCCCCGCAGAGCTGTTTCTTCACTTTTCCCCCCTCATTCCTCTCCCTTTCCCAGCGTTTTCCCCTTTCTCATCTCCATTTCCCCAGGTGTCACGCCAGCAAGGCTGAGGGGCTGTGTGCTGCCGCCAGAACCTTCTGGAACCAGCCATGCCCGGGGCAGCTCTCGCCTCTCCTCACACTGACCCCTCCACCCCACTGCCACCCCCAGGCCAGGACACCCGTCCCCGGGCAGAGGGGACCTGCCCCACCTCGGTGGGCTGGAGACCAGGGATAAACCGGTGCCCATGCTCAAGCAAGAGCCCCCATTTCCTCACAGGGACCCCAAGGGCTGCGGCACTTCACCTCAGCCGAAGCCGCCATGTCTGAGGGCGTCACAGCCCCATTCACACGTGCACTGGTATGCTCAATGCGCCACTCTCCCCACCTAGACCCAAGGGGACAGTAATTAAGTTGTAAATGCTACACTTTGCTTTCCCGCCCCGTATGTTTTCACTTCAGCTGTACAGCAGAAATATTTCCTGGCAGCTGTCTCCAGTGGAGGGCAGGGAGGGAGGCAAGGTGGCAGAGAGGAGAGACCCACGGAAGGACGCACTCTTTGAGCCCTTCTGGAGGGGAGAATTAAAACACATTTAAAAATTAAAAAGAAAAGGGGGGTCAGGGGGAGGAAAGGCATTATTTCTGCTTTCCTTGGTGACGATGCTAAGGACAGCACCCGCCTCGTTACCTCAGGTGCCGCTGACAGAGCCCGCAGCCCTCTGCCCCTGCGCCGCAGCCCGCCCCAGCAGGGGGACGGAGGAGCCGCATGCTGAACCCTGTCTGGAACTGCAACCCACCCGCAGCTCCCTCCCAGCTGACAGAAATGGAAGTGCTGGGATAAAAAGAGCCCAAACCCAAACGTTCAGCCCCCATGGCTGTGGCCACGGCAATTTCACAGAGAAGCACTTTAGTTACCCCTTGTGTTTTGTAAACCAGCCTCCTCCTGTTTTCCCACCCCTTATAGCCCCTTGTTATCTTCACTTGCAAGTTTCCGTGCCTGAAATCAAACAAGGAGAACTCTCCCGGAGTTAGCATGGCAGAGATGGGTGCCGAAGCCAAAGCAGGAGCAGTAAGCTCAGCAAGCACCGCGCCGGCCTGAGCACAACGCTCCTCCAAGCACAGAGGCACCACGCACGGCCCATGCAAGCGCGGGGCCGAGGGTCAACCTCCCGGCCAAAGCCGGGGCAGAGACAGGAGCCACGGGTTGAAGAACCAAGCTGGGGAAAAAAGAAAATTAGAAATAAAATCAGGGACCACAGCAAGGTGGAGAACAGGATCCCAATCTGCTGCACGTCAGGGAGCACCTGGAGCTGGGCTCAGAAGCCAGGCTGCAGCCAAACACCCAGCGGCTGCTCTCTGCGGGCAAGGGCTCATGTAAGACAGTGTGGTGAGAGATCACCTGTAAGCAGCTCCTGCTCTTACAAGCTAATTTCACCTCACTCCTCCATACACAGAGCTTATTTTCCTCTCTTTCCATTTGCAGACGTGAGGTTTTTCTCTTTAACCCTTCCAGAAGATCCACTTGGACTTTTTTTCATATCTTTGCTGAGCCATATTAAAAAAGGTGGCGTATCTTCAGGCTCACCCTGCTCCTTTCTACAACCCCAGCTTCTACCTCAAATCCACCTCGTACCAAAACGCTAGTGTTTATTTACATTTGAAACACACTCCTGCTGTCCCAGCCCCTCTGGTGAAGTCCAAGAGCACTGTAAAAAGTGCCTCACACTTCCAGGAGAAAGACGAGTAATTAACGACTATCAGAGCCCCAGCTAATCATTGGGCACGCGTTACCTTTGCACAGAAGCCAGCAAAGCAATAAAATTGCCAGGGCCGGTGTGAACTGCTGTGTTGCCCAAAACATTCACCTGTGGCTGCAGTATTCCCATAAAACCCCATCCCCTCTCCTTCCAGGCCACTCCACCCCTGCATTTATTTTGCTGCACCATGGGCTTGAAATGCAAATATCCTCATGCAGGTTTTGTTATACCTGAGAAAACATTAGATCATCTCAACTGGGCACCTGCTTTTATTCTTCCTTTCAATATCCTGCTGAAAACCCCCAAAATGCTAAACATCAGGCAGACATGGCCACGTTCCATGCTCAAACCTCTGCCTCGTGTGGCAATATCCTGAGAAGTCTTGGTTTTACAATGTCCTCTTTGCCTTTCAGGTTACTGTAGGTCCCCAGTCCAGCGATGGGAGAAGCCCATCACCTCTTTATGCAAGCCCTGCTCCTCAGCTCTTACAACCCTGAGCAACCAGGGGGTTGCCCTTGCTGCCGCGCTTCCAGGTGGTCCCAATTAATCCCACGGAGTCAGAGCACAGCATGTAACCGGGAGCTTGCCTGCACAGCCAGCAACCGGGAGCCCCAGACACGCGGTATTTATCTGTAAACCAAAGTGAAGCTGAGCAGCTCCCCAGCCCCGACAGCATTGGTGTGTCTCCTAGAACATATTACAAATTATTTTTATGACATGCTACACATCTTTCCACATTGGACAACATATTTACTCAAGAGTTTCTTCCAAAAAAGATGCCAGGGGCTGTCCATTGGGACCAGAATAAATTCAAGAAGATATGCCAGCCTGTTTTCTTTTTTAATCCATCAATAACCATTGTGCTGCTCAAAGAGCTCAGAAGAGTTTTGTTAGTGGAAAGCTTTTCAATGCTTTGATTTCTGCTTTCCCCCTCCCTTGTTCTTTCTCAGCAAAATGTCACTTGCAATTCCCCATCTCTTTTTTTCCTGGGTGGTTACATCTGGGCAGACCCAAACGCTTCTGGCCAAATTTTGCCCTCAGATATGCACACTCAACTGCTGGTGAAATTAGTGGCTTGTTTGCGTGCAAGTCGGAGGAAGAAATTTGGCTCCACCGGCAGCATTTCCCAAGTGGCCACAGAGTGCACGGTCTCCAATGGCTTGGACCCACGCTCCAGACACCATGGCCTGGGGCAGCCAGATTCCCAGACCCCCAGCAGTCACATACCAAAGTGTTCGCACTGGCGAGCTGTGTGGGAAGCATAGCTCAGCCCTCGGCACTGGAGAGCGGTGCAGCACATCCCCATGGCGTGCCAGCTCAGGAGCTGGATGCTGGCTTTGCTCTCCAGGACCTCACCACCTTCTTGGCCACAACCCTGCTCAGCTGCAGGTGGGGTCAGCATGGAGGAAATCAGTGTTATACATTTAAAAAGTGTGCATTATGCACACATTGAGAATCTCCCTGGGGTTCCAGTGGACTGCTGAGTGACTTGGCTCGTGTAGGACCCTACTTGCTCTCCACTAATTAGAGGGAGATGGGTGTTTCTATGGGCTACCTGGAGTTATTGCCACCAGACACTCACAGCCTCAATGTCACATCTGATCTGCCACCCCACACAACAGCAGAGTCCTCCCTACGAGCAGATATCACCAAAACTCAGTCGTGGTTTCAATACCTATGAGACATCCACAGTGACATTCAAGACAGGCTGGGTCTCCTGGAGCACTTGCAGAGAAGTCAGCTGCTTCCCAGTGGAGGGAGGTTTGCTTTCACCCTTCCTGGCATCTGGACATGTACAGCCACCCTTCCATCATCTGCTCCTCCTCGGGCTGGTTGCTCCAACATGTGATGGCCAAGGGTGGCCCCTCCAGCTCGTCTGGTTGACCCTGGCAGGAAGGACAGCAGGTCACAGATGGGCTGCTTGCAGGACTGTCACAGACTCAGATAACAATTAAACCAACATTGTGCCCAAAAGTTGCACAAGACCAAGCTCAGACCTTTCCCACAGTCATAAGTGCATTTAAATGTGTGTGCGTGTACACATTTAAATACATGCAGCCAAACAAAATTAACACCCCTCAGCCTTTCTCGATTCGGGTAAAAAGGAATTACGCTGGATGCTAGCCTTGTGTTTTGGGACCCTGCTGTGACCAAGCTGTCTTTGAAGAAAACCTGCTCTGCGGAATCAAGGCTCCTCCTCTCCTCTGCCCATGTGCATGTGTGTGCATGGTGGTGTCTGGGGACAAGTCTGCTGCTCTGGGGAAACGGGGACAGACGCAGCAGTGCTGTGTGGGGCTGGTCCCCATTATTTCAGTTAGTGGCAGGGCGGTAACATATTCCAAGAAGGGTGGAGAGTGGAAAAATGAACCAGCCCAACATTAATCTCTTTTGTTCACTCAACTAACAAGATAATTTCCAAATGTCCACAAACAGTTCTTCAGAAAAGAGGATGAAGAGCAAACAGTGTAACGTGCCACCACATTTCCAGCCCAAAGGCCTTTTTGGTGTTTGTGTCTATCTGTCCCAGTCTTAACAACCCCTCCTCCATGCTGAGGCACATCGGGACAAAACTGCACCCCTGGACCCAGGATCCAGCAAACATCCTTTTGCAATCTGATTACTCCTCCTCTTGGGTTTGGGAGCCAACATAAACATGTACCAAACCAGGCTGTTCATAGAATTCTCCTACGTGAGCTGTGGAACTGAAGACAAATAAGGCATTTCCAGTCTACAGAAGTTACCTTTTTGTCAACAGGATTGTTTAACAGCTCTGGACCAACACCTTCTTCCAGAAATACATAACTGTCTCCTGACAGTTAAAGGTTGCCAGATCTTTCAGTCATTCAGGTGACTTTCTTGGCCTTTATCCAGCAGTTTGTGTTCTGCAACAGTCCCACTGACATCCATGAAACTGATCATTGAACAAACACTTCTCGCCATCAACCAGAGCATGGGGAGGTGACTGTGCGGAAGCACAATGTGACTCAGACCTGTTGGCACAGTGCAAGAGTTTCAGACCTTCTGCCCAGACGGTGCCCACAAGCGATGGGCTTTCAACAGCTTTGCATTTGTTTTTGACCCGGAAATATTTCTAACCTTCAACAGTCTCTGTACCTCAGTCAATGTGAAGTATTTTGGACTGAACCTGTTCTCTGACATCCAAGTAGCCCCGGTGGAGCTGAACTGAAGAAAAAGCCCAATAAACTGCTGGACTAAACAAACAACAATAATTGCCCCCAGAGGAAGAGCCCCCCCAGTGTCTTGGCTACACAACACAATGATAAAACTGAGTAAACCTTGTCTTGGTCTCCACTGACTCCAGAGACCTGGATGGATTTTGCTGCCATCACTTTGAACTGAAGGACACAAAAGGCCTCATTTATTCTTCCATCTCCATTCCCTGTCATAAAAGGCAGGAAATGCAGTAATATGGCATTTCCAGTGCCATTTCGTTCACTTTGTGCCTGAATTATTTTTATTTCCCAAGGCAAAATGAGAAGTGAGACAAGCGTACGTCCTTAATTTCAAATTTCCTGTCGCTGACCAATTTAAACCATAGATCTCATGTTGTTAGGACAATATTTTCTTCTATATGTGTCTTACTATTGATGTTAACCACTTACTGTTTATTTCCTACAGCAGCTGGGAACCGGGAAACATGTCCTGGAAGAGCTGAGTCACGTCCCAGTTGTCCAACGTCTGCCTGGCAGCCTGGACGCGGCTCGGTAAAGACATTCGTGCTTCCAAAACCAGGAGCCCCCATCAGGGTGGAGCATGGACCTTCAAAGAGGACAAACAAGCATCAAGGAGCACTGCCAAACTGGAGAAGGCCAGACAAATGGCGAGCAGGGAAGGATGGTCAGACCTTAATCCTGCCAAACGGAAAGCAGATAGCCCTGAAGGGAGGGGGAACTTCTGATACTCCATCTCATCATCTGCACAGCCAGGATTTCAGCTCTTTCTGGGCAAACAGAGCTGGCAAGGATGGGAGAGAGCCCCTGCCTTTGTCTCGTCCCCAGTTCAGAACCATCAGCTGGAGGAGAACCCCCAGCAGCAGCCCCTGGCACTGGCCTGGGGACCCCCCAAGGACTCTGCTTGGGTTAATAATGTCTGTCTTCCCTGGGAGTCAGGGATTTGTTGTGGAAACGCTGCCAGAAGGACCTAAACTTTGGCTCCTCTTCCCAAACATTTGTGGAAAGGCTGCAGAGCATCTGCTGAGACCTCAAGCTGCAGGGAAGCCAAAGGCAAGAGATGCCCTATCATGGCTATGGTTCCTATAGCATCAGACCCTGGGTCTCCAGGGTAGGGATGGGTAGAGGGTCCTTCCTTTCCTCCTCCTCTCCAAAATCTTCCCCCAGAACAAAGGGGAAAGGCTAGATCTCAAGGGCCCTTGGGCACCAGGGGTGAGAGCTCAAAGGCATCTTGTTGCCCACCCCACCTTTGCAACTCTCCATTGGTAATGAAGGTGCCATTTGGGAGATAAGCATGGGTGCAAGAAAATAATTAGCTTCCTATTTTTTTAGGGAAATGAAACAAAGCGAAGATAGAGAATACAAGACTGCCAGCAGGAAACTAGGTCTTTGCAAAGCGAGGTGTAATGAACAGAAAACACCAGTCCATGGGGCTCTCGGCAGGGGACGGTCACAACCGTAATGGAGCCATCAGAAAAATATTGTTTTCCTTGCAGTAACACCTCAAGCCCAATTTACTACAAAGGGGAGAGAACTGTAAAAGAGTGGGAAGTCTCTCCATCCACTGCTGCTTCCCAGGGACCGCATGAGGCCAGTTCAATTTGCACCTTTTATCACCCCCGCCTGCATTTCACTCATTTACAGGAACCTTCTCCCCACGGCAATAAAACCAAAATGACTGCAGAAAGCAGGCTGTGGAAACGGCTCGCCTGGAATCCAAAGGGGCTTTGCCGGAGCGAGAGCTGCCAAAACACGATGGGTTCCTCTGCCCCAAGCACCTGGCAGCCCTCAATCCCAACCAGCACCACTCACACAGCACTGGGTGCGCATTCCCTGCACTGTGGTGGTAGGACCTGAGCTTCCCCAGTTCCTGTGGATGCCCTCCCACCCATGCATTTCCATCTACCCCTACCTGGAAGCCCCCAGCCAGATGGGGACCCTGAGCCCACGACAAAGGGACACTTACCAGCTCAGCTCCATTTTTCCACTTGCAAGTTCCCCCCTAGCTTGGCTGCTTGCTCTCCTAGCAGAAATACAGACTGATTTTCAAAATTACAACTCATTTTAGGGCACGGCTGTTAACTATGAAAGCAGTAAGCCCCTCTCTATTTTGTTTTCCATCTTTTTCTACTGCATTTCTGGGAAGTAGGGGTGCACACAGCTGTCTGCCTCCCTGCTGCTGCGGTGCTGCTGAGAATCAGAGTCGCTTGGGGAACACAACATCTAAAGGGGCTGGTGCACAGGTCAGGGCACTCAGCACCTGCATGGAACAGCAGCAATAGGGGGAATAAAGATTTTTACCAGGTGGGGTTGATAAGGAGGGATATTTAGGTGCCTGTGTTTAGATCCACAGGTAGCCAGGATCCTCACTGCTGCTGATCCCCAGTTTGCTCCAACCTGCCAAGGGCATCTTTGCTTGTCTGTGTGGATCTGTACACACAAGAAATTGGAAAGAGAGGCAGTCTTGCTTCTGAGAGCTGATAACTGCTGTGAGCTGATAAACTGCAGCTCTCCAGGCTGCTGTGACCTGTGGAGCACCCTCTCTCTGACCCAGAACTCCCCACGCAGCTTTGCTTTCAGGAGAAATTAGGCTGAGTTTCAAGCAAACCTGGGCTGAGCTTCAAATGAGTCTGAGCCAACTCCTGATTTATGCCATCAGCGTATTGTTTGGGGTCAAAACCATAATACACATGGAGGCTTTGCCTCATCTTTGCTCCAACCTGAAAGCACATCTGACATGTCCCCTGGCTGTGTTTCGCTGCCAGCGGTCACCTGGAGCATGGAACAAGGCAGGACTCAGCTGGGAACAAAAGGAACGTGGGCTGGAGCACAGGGTTCATGCACACAGTCCCCAGTCTGGCCCAGGCAGTTATTTTGGGGTCATGCTCCCAAGTGATAAATTCTCAAAAAGCAAATCTCACTGCAGGGGAAGACGCTGTTACTCTTAATTAGGCAGAGCTGCATCTTAGCAGGTAACGCTTTGCCTGCAAGCGTGCCGCACATGAGGTGACAGGGGAAATGGCATTCTGGAAGCTGCCAGAGGTGGGGCAGCTGGATGTCACCACCAGTTATTGGAGTGCAGGGCCAGGGCTCAATTGGGAAAGTGCTTCCTCATTTACAGACAGTCCAGACAAGAATTTATAGATGCAGGGATACCAGGGGGGTCACCATCCATGTCTGTCACTCTGCAGGCATAAGACACTGATGTTGTTTAGCTTTGCCTCTTTCTCCTCTCAGACCCTTTTGAAACACCAGACCTCTCCCTAGCTCACTTTTCCCAGGACAGGAGAAAGAAAACCTGCACTGGGCATGAGGGCCAGAAAAGCCACTGACCCACTTCTGTCCCAGGCTCATCCAGAACCTCCTGTTACCCACACGCTGGCTGAGATTACTCATGGCACATCACCACTCCAGAAAGGCGGCTCACCACGCAGCAAGAAGTCCCTCACCTCATAAGAGATCCATCAGGCAAATGGAAGAGCAGGAAAGCAGACTTTCTCCAGCCCTATACAATTCACAGAGAAAGGTTTTGGCAGGTTAGGGCTTTGTCTGCATCGCAAGAACCAAATGAGCAAGGGGGACTGGTAAATCAAACCAACATTGTGGTGCTGAAATGGGAAGTGCCCCCCAGTTCCCAGGAGTTTTAGCAGCAGCACGGGTGGAGAAGTTGGCCAAGCTTTGCCAAGAGCAAAAACTCCCATACGCACGTGGCACATGGGTATGATATACAAAGTGCACATCAGCTACCCTTCCGCAGTATCAACACAAGAGGCAGAACATTGTCTGCACTGGCAAGCGGAGGGTCTGTATCTGCTTCGATGGCAAATGCTGGCCTCAAAGTGGCCACTAAGATGATGGCGTGAAAGCCACCATCTCGGTGGAGGAGGATAGAGGAGCACAGCTCTTCTCCTCTGCAAATTTTGCTCTCCCCTATGACAAAGTTTAGTCTTGCTGGGAGGCTGCATTTATATTGTGGCTGAAGGAATCGCTCCAAACTGGAGACCAGTAAGTTAAACAACCCCCCCCCCCAGCTTGTCTTTGTGCTACAAACATGTTCCACAGCGCTTCAATAGTTTGGGCAACGGTGGGGCTCTGTGTCATGTATTATTTCTGGCCATCTGGAACAAGCATTAA
Organism: Streptopelia decaocto; assembly: GCF_964273445.1. Taxonomy (NCBI): domain Eukaryota; kingdom Metazoa; phylum Chordata; class Aves; order Columbiformes; family Columbidae; genus Streptopelia; species Streptopelia decaocto. The sequence continues at coordinate 34,047,123 of NC_138659.1, read as the reverse complement.
CCACAAATAAGCAACTTTGCTTGTTCTTTACTGCAAAGAAAGAAAAGCCTTGCCAGAGCGATGCTCGTTTCCACTGATGACAGATGTTTCAGGCATGCTTGGGTACCGACTGCTGCATGTAAACCAGAAGCCGCCCTCCTCCATCCTGAGGAACCGCCAAGTTTCGTGAGCTGTGATACTGAAAAGCTACAAAGAGGGGGTAAAAAAATAAAAAATTTAAAAAATAAATCAGTCTTTTAAGTTGACTCAAGTTTACTTTTCCCCGGGTTTTTGACTGGTGTCTCTATGGAGCGAAGCTTAGCTCTCTGCTCCTCTGCCCTGCCAACATTCACAGCCCTGGGCAGCTTGCAGGCGAAGGGGAACAAGCTGCCCAGGACAGAGGGACACATACAATCAACCCCCACAGACCATCTGAACTGGTGCCTGGAAAAGCCCCGAACCTGGGGACTGCAAAGCTCCTGAAGTGCCAGCCCCACGCTCTCTGTATCCACACACACGCTTCCCCCCTCTCGTTTGCCCTGTGCACGCAGGCGGCTGCTCTCTCACTTTCAACCTCCCACACGAGCCAGAGGGACAAAATGAAATCAATAAATAACCACCGGCAGCTCCTGCGTTTTCAAAGTAGCGCACGGGGATTCGAGTGCATGTAACTTCCATTAACCTCATTTAGAGTCAAACACATAACACCCTGGCCACCGTTCCGCAAACACTGGGGCTTTGCTGCAAGCCACTGGTGCTGGCAAGCCCGTGCTGTTTCTTTGCCCAGACCAAGGCTGGGGTTTGGGGGCTGGTTTTTGGCCTTTTATTTTAAAAAAATATAAATAAATGAAAAAGTAGCTGCTGCCGTCCTGAAGTTCTCATTTCCCCCGTTATTGTTTTCAATTTCTGGCATTATTCAGAGGGGGTCTGCAACCCCGGACCGTCACATCCCCATATGCCAGGACTGGAGCAGCAGGCTGCCAAAGTGCTCTGCACTTCCCTGCTAACCTGCGCGCATTGGCAAGGGGCGCCCAGGCCACCCCATTGCTTACAGAAGTTGCCCTAAATACGTGTGCCCAGAGCTCCTGGCTCAAGGCAGGAGAGATTTTGGGCGCACCCGGCTTTCTCTCCAGGCTTGTACCTATCACAAGTTTATTCCAGCACAGATCCAGAGGATCTCCGTGAGGAGCCGTAGCACCGCGGAGCACTGATGGCACCCAGAGCAGGGTTGCAGGGAGCTGTGTCCCTCCCATCTTCAGCAACCAAGATAAAACCGCTGCGCCCCAGCATTACGCACGTTTGTCATTCCTTTGATAAACAAGCCTGCACACCAAGTGAAAACCAAGGACTCTCTCTGTGGAATTACCACAGCCTGGGCGCAAAGGATCACTTATCTTTGTATTTTTCCAGGGATGCAATTAGCAAATCAAAGCAATTGCAGTTCGCCTTGCCTTTGCTCTGGAGTCGCGCCAGGCGGCTCTCCAAACCGCAGCACAATAGCACATTACTGTACATTTACACCCTGATCAGCCCGGATCCTGGATTGTGTATTTTTAGAGAAGCTTTAGGAGACATGGCGACCGCCTTCCTTCTTAGGAAATCCTTTCTAGAACGCTAATTTCTGCTCAGGGCTGGGTGCAGGAGAAAGCGTCCTTCCCCAGGAAAGGCCTTCAAAACGGCCTTCAGTGCTCAGCAACACGTTTGGGAGGCAGGTGCATTGTTTCGGGTTTCCCTTTGTACCCCTTTTCTCTGGTTTTTCTACCAGGAAGAGGACAAAAAATAAAATATTTTAATTTTATGACAAAACATAAGCCCAAACATTTCTGTAAGAAAAATGGAAAAGACAAACATGTACATTTAAATTCCATGTAACTGAAAACCTCACTTCAGGTAAAGACAGTTCCATAAGTGTTTGCTTCCTATGGAAAAAAAAAACACACACATTTGCAACACTTTCGTCAAAATGTTTTTAAACAAATGCCTTTTGTTTAAAGAAATTCAGCTGCGTCTCAAGCAGTTTAGCACATGGAACAAAAGCGCGTGTGTGTGCTGCTGGCAGAGCCATTTCTCCATCGAGTGTGTGCAAGGCTTTCTTATTAAAAAGAGCAGCTACGGGCTGTTTTCCCCTCTCTCAGCATCACCAGTGTGGATGATGAACCCATGAGCTGAGACAGTGGAAAAGCATCATTATAGAATCATAGAATCACTTTGGTCGGAAGAGATCCTCAGGATCATTGCGTCCAGCCATTAGTATGTTATTGTTAGATTAAAAAAACTACACAAAGACTAGCTTTGCTCAATGAATGACTCGCCCTTAGCTACATTTAAGCAAAGCTTCCACATCACACACCTGGAGAAAAGCAAACAACCCCCCAAAAGCTGTATTTGTACACGTGGATGCGCTTCCACACACCTGGTCATAGAAGAACGACTTCATCTACGCAGAACAGCGCACTGGCGTAGGAAGATACGTGCTGTCCTACACAGCTGTGGAGCGGGGGCGTTTGTGAAACCCCCTTTGCTACGTCCTCAGACATCTGGCTTGGACTCTGGTGTCCGATACAAGCCATGCTCGCACACAGCCTTCCCCTCAAGCAGAACAGAAAAAGGGCTCTGTTTTCTAAATTGAAGAAAAACAACTTTTTGCAAGATCATATTCTCCCCAAACCCTGAGAAAGCTTAAAAAATAAAATAAAAGACAACCCCAAACACAAACCCTGGCATTTCTCCCTCCCTGCCCCCGGCCCAAGCTGAAGCAGCCAGCGGGGAGGACACATCAGAGACACAGAAGTGCTGCCATCACGTCCCACTTCATCTCTGCGCAAATCTGGCCAAACCCATCAGCAGACAACGGTGCATGAAATGCTGAGTCTCTGCTCAGTTATGCACGGACACCCAGGCGTGCAGTGGTGCAAATGGCAGCAGCAAACTGTCCCCGTGGCGCATGACCACAGGTGAGCTCCGCACAAGCGTCCCCGCACACCTCTCACCATCAGCCATCCCCTCGCATAGCACGGGATCTGCCACCCTAAAAATAGGCAGCGAGCCGACAGCTGATCCCCACACAAAAGACCCTCCATATCCCAGGAATTCTGCACGGCCGACAGTCGGGGGAGCAGCCCTGCTTTGTGCTCCCAGCCCGGATGCCGCCGTCAGTCCGTCTGTCCTTCCCCAGCACCGCAGTGCGCAGCATCCTCACAGCTGAGCTCACCACAAGCCCCACGCACGCCCCCACAAATGCCTCTCCCCGCCACGGGGAAAGGCAGCACAGATTTGCACTGCCATATGTGAACTGGGGCTTTATTCCTGCAGGCTGGGCTGATTTTCTATCACACGGATCTTGTATTTTCCTTCCTCAGCCTAAGTCTGTTCTTTCCACCGAGTCCCTGGTGCTCTACAGCATCCACACAAGCTACTCAGGGCAGGACACACACGTCATGGGAGCCAACACCTGCCCACCCCAGCAGCAAACTACGAAACAAACCTAGTCAATGTAAAGCAGAAAGTTGCCTGAAAGGCATCAGCAAAGAGCTGCCCCAGGTAACACTATGAAAACTATGGCTATTTTTAAAATAGCCAAGAGGCCTGGAGAGGACTTTCTGCCTTCTGATGCACCACGTTCAGAATTTTAAGAAGTGGTACCGCTGTACCATTGGTGTTGCTACAGAAAACCAGTGTTATTGCAACAACCCATCATGTCCATGCCACTGTTAGGCTGGTGGCTTTGTTCCTATCCTTAAAGGAGGCGGGAAACGGGCAGTAAAGGGAACATCTGGCAAGACGACACCTCAAGGGAAGAACAGCCCAGCAAGAAAAGCCCGGGTGAGGCTGGAAGATGCCTGGCATGACTGGGGGGGCAGGGGAACAGGCCAGCCCCCCTGCAGAGCCCAGGCACCCTGCAGGAGCAGCAGCTAGGGCTGGATAAGCACAGACCTGGGGCAGCACATGGCAGGCGTCACCATAAATTACCAGGGATAGAGCTGGGACAAGCAGGACACCTTTTTAGGACAGCAACAGCCTTGTGTAGGAGAAGTCTGGGCAGCCAAGGCAGGAGCCAGCGGCTCCAGGCTCTGCCTGGGGGGTGAGCAGATATTAGGTACATCCAAGCACCACCTGCTATGGCCAGTCAGCGCTGCAGAACCAGCCCACTGCAGACAGACAGAGGTCCAAAGCAGGCTGATAAATGCCTTATCTTGTCATGACGTTATCCGCGCGTGCTCAACTCCCAGAGCAGATTCCGCCGGCCGGCGCGGCTCCCCAGGGGCGTTTCCCGCTCGCGCCTGCCGGGCCGGGCAGCAGGAAGGTGCGAGCGCTGCTCTGACGCCAGATCCCTTTGTTGTCTATTTATACCCTGCCCTCCGGAAGCAGCTCGCTGGCAGCTGTCACTTGGCGTCTTATCTCCCCTTGCTTACCAAACTGTCCCCTGGCAGCCCTGCTTGCGCCCTGCCGCCACCTGGGAGGTTGCTCCCTTCACACTCTTTTTCTTAAAATAAAAAGGGCATTTTAAGGCACCAGATTGCACTGTTTGGTTAAAAAGTAGGACTTTTCTTATGAAAGATGTAAGAATTTGCTGATGACCCCACAATCCAAACCATTACCTTCATTTTGTTGATGCCTTCTGCTGCACAAGTGGGCACCAAATAAGATCCATCACAATGAACTGCGGTGGCCCCTTCTGACACAGCCTTACATCTCAAAGCCCTTTAAAAGAATTTCCATACCATTATCCTTATTCTATAAAATGGGAAACAGAGGCACAGAGGAATTTAACAACCGTACAGGTACACCAAAAATCATGATCCCAAAGCTGTTGAGCTTGTAAGACATCGAGAGCACCAGGACAGCAGTGACCAACCTGTGGATGCATGTAGCACGCATCTCCCTTCATGTCCCTCTTGGTCAGCGTTTGATGCTTATTTCACATCTGCAGAGACTTCCAATAAACAAACCGCACTTCCCAACAATTAGACCAATATTTGGATCAGTCCAGACAAAGTTTGCCATTAAACCACCTCCCTGCAAGGCCTTCAGCCCCCACAGATCTAGGGCAGAGAGGGTGAAGGAACCGATTCTCCCCCTGGGTGTTTCCAAAAGCCACCGCAGGTAGCACCACAAGCTTCCCTTGCTCTGGTGCAAATACAAATCCAAGGCACTCTCAACCTGAGCAAGTGCCCAAGGAGCAGGACAGGGTCACGGTCACACCCGCTTCTGGACTGTTTCCTTACAAAATCTGTAAACCAAGGCCAGGAGGGGTGGCCCAGCAGTTGAGGGAGGATAGTTGTCCCTGACCCACGGCTGCCGAGACCACCCCCCCGCACAGAGGGGCTCCCCAGCACAGACCCACGTGGGCACATGTCTCATGGAAGGACCATGGTGCACCTCGCAGGGATGCTCCCGACACCCTGCTGGGGACCAACCCCCTGTTCATCCCCACTTCTCCCCAGGCCAGGGCAGACAGCAGACATCCGGGCAGTAGGACTGACAGATGGGGTTTATTTATGAGCAGTGCATATCTCTGCAGCCCAGGAACCTCCAGCTGTCTCTGGAGCTGCTCACAAACCACAAGGCAAGAAGATGTCAGCTGGGGATGGGGAAGGCTCCCTCCCCAGGTCCTGTTGCAAGGTCAGCTGGTGGGGAAAGAGGAGGAGGAGGGTGGCCATGGGAAGCAACAGGGCTGTTAGCACCTGCTTGTCACAGAAAAGCCAAACAGCCAAAGCAAGGAGCAGACAGGAGCAAAACCTTGGTGAAGATAAGACAGTGGGGTTCTGGAGATGCACACCACCACCACAGTGGCAGGGAGAGGTGTGGAAAATGGGGCCACCTCACAGGAGGTTTGGAAAGAGCAAGAGTCTGCAGACACCACAGCATTCAAAGGAAAGTCCCACAAACTGGTTTTGTAGGCCATGTCCCAGCAATGGCTTGGACAGACCAGACTTCGGCGGCTGGAGGCAGACAGGGCTGAGGGTGACTTAGCTGGATTACACACATGGGAAATGAGCCTCAAATCAGGCTGTAGAGGCTTCAGGACTGAGCAAACCTCACCTCCATGCCCTGTGAAGGGCACAGGACTGTTATAAGCCATCTCAGACCACTCTCCACCCTGAAATGCAGCTGAGTTGCTGGCCACATGCAAAGCACTCCTATTTAGGCAAAGCCACATCAGCCCCAAGCACAAGCAAATTCCTCCTGCCAGGCGGAGCCCGACAATGGCAAATACCAGCCCCTATGACCAGTTTCCAAAGTGTTTTCCATTTACTTTCCTGAAATCCCTTTGCCTTGTTCTGGAAGGCTTTAGGGCAACCTCAGAGGCTTTCTGGGGGCTGGATGGGGCGTTTACTCGACTACTTCAAATGAATTCAAATCACTCTCATAAAAAAGCTTCAGCCCAGGTAGAAAGCACTCCAGGCTATAAAAGAAGTGTTAGTGATGTCTCCTGTGGGATGGGAAAGCCTCATTACAGCCCCAGCAGCATCACTGGGGACTGGCTCACCACCACAGCAGCAGTTCCCCAAGCACCCTCTCCATTTCACTCAGAAAGGGGGTGTTTCCCCCAGGAAACAGGGTTTTCTGTCCCCATTATTCCTCCTGCCTCCCAGCTGCCAGTTCTCAGAAAGGCTGGGAACACAGTCCCAGCTCCGAAAAGCTGCTGCCATCTCCTGGAAAGAGGCTCCTTTCCCTGGAGAGAGGTGAAAACGTGCCGGTGCCACCGGGATGCATGCCAGAGGGGACCTGCGGCCACCGGCACCTGCTGCTCCGGGACGGCCTAATCCTGCCCCGTGGCACCGTACCTGTCACCCTGACGACTGGGGGCAATGTTAGGAAACAAGATTACGGGCTCTCAGTGCTGAGAGCAGGTGGGGTCTGTGGGGTCACCCTTGATCACAGCACAGGCTTCCCATAAGCAGGAGCAGGCTCCTTCCCCACTGCTTTTCACCAGCCCTGGGGCTGCTTTGTCCCCTTCCCGACTGCAAAATCTGAGTCTTGGAAGGAAAGAAAAGAAGGAAAAGGTGCAGGGTGGCTCCCCTGTGCAAGACACCGGGATCCCATGAACATCACGAGATGGGTGGAAATCACTGCAACCCACCAGCTCTCCTGCCACCTGCAGCGCTTCTCTCTGGCACTGACATACATTTTTATAAACATATCTGTCAAAGTCGGGGTAGATGTTTTTCCCTCCCTTAAAAAAAAAGAAATCCTAGCTATTTCTCCATGATACTGCAAGACTGAGGTTCGAATTGCCCTCCCCGAGACGCAGCACCCACAGAGGCACAGCTGATGGCCCCACAGCAGGCTGCGCGCCACCCACGGGCGTCACCATGGTATTTATATCCCTTTATTATACTCTAAACCACTGGGCAGAAACAGGTGCAGAGCTGTCTGCGAAACAGCGGCCAGCAACATGCCCCCTCGAGCTGAGACTTCATACGCATTAGCCCAGACACACACACGCGGGAGGACAGAGCCCGACCTTTTAAATCCCCACTGAGTGCTCAAGTCACGGATAAAACCGGTCCTGCAGGAGGACACACACCAGGGCACATGAGGCAGGATACAGACTGGATGGGTAGATTAAACCATCGCCAGCAATTCCTCTGATGAAAACTCCCCACTTCAGCCCATAGCCATATTTGGAGGGGGTACAGCCAGCTAGGGACACCCATACACACCCTGGGGAGCCTTTTCTGGCCACATCAGCAAATAAATCACCCCAACCTTCAGCTGTCACCCCTGGGTGCAACTGTCCTGAAGGTACCTGGAGGCAGATGAGCAGCGATGGGGCTGCAAAAAGGCCATTTGGGGTGTACATTGGGTTCAGACCATGCATCTTACCTTGTTTCTCATCTTGTAATCACAGTGGATCTGCTGGGGTGCATCTGTGGGTCCTCCATGGCAAGGTGAGGATGTTTCCTTCAGAGGAAAAAGGCTCTTCTGGACACAGACCAGGCTCTGCCCGCTTGAGATCCTCTGAAAACTCCCCATCTTCCTTTGGAGTAGGGTGGTTGGCACCTTCCCTTGGAGGATGCCCAAGGAAATCTCCTTTTACAGCCTGGAGCGGAGCCGCAGTATCCTCCAGCCAACTGAAAGAGAAGCATGACCTGGAGTAAGTGGTCCATTACCCTCACCCCAAGGCAGGGTGCCACTGTCTAACCAGAGGTGCACCCGACCCAGACTTCCCCAAGGCAAAATTAAGGGGCGGCAGGAAGACACCAGTAACTTTAAAGCCTCAGGTCAGCAGGAACAAGAGCAAAGTGTCTTCACCAAGCCAAGCAGAAGTACCAGTGCCCAGGCTGTGCCTGGGGACACCTCCCAGCCCTGTCACACCTCGGGAGAAGCCCCATGCAAAGGCTCCAGGTTCACAGCTGGCTAGCAACCCCTAAGTTTTCCTTAAAACAGGTGGAGGATGAGATTAGGGTCAGCAATATAATGACCCCGGTGCCTGAAGCCTGCCTGGCCAGGGCCAGCAGTGAGCTGAGCTGCCCGTTTTAATTGAAGCTCATCAAGACAACATGCCTTAGGACATGCCTGGGGAGGAGACAGGAAGCCTTGGGCTACACGATCCAGCATTAACACTCCATTGCTAGAAATCAAAGTTGAGTTTAGCTTTGAACCCCATCTTCTATACCCATAAAGGCATTACCAAGTGTTGGACCATACTGTATTACCCCAGACCAGGATAAAGCCACTGTGACAACTGCTGTTCGGCTTTTCCTGAAAGTGAACCCTTTTCCTTCCTTTCTTCCCAAGCAGGCGATCAGTGTCGGTGTCCCCTGCAGTCAAGCACCCCATAAATCTCCCCAGTTTTGGAAAGGCAGGGCAGCCCCATTTGCTCGCAGGGAAGAAAGCAGGTATTGTTCAGCCTCAGGTAACACCACGGGGAGCATCTGCACCGAAACCCAAACACGTGTGCTGTGGGACAGGCTGCTGCAACAGCCAGGGCTGATAAAAGACCACGGGTTTCCTCCCCGCCGGGCTCCAGGGAATAGCACTTCCCATTTTTACATCGCTTCGAAGAATAATGATGTACTTCATAACACATGAAATGGAAACACCAAGATCGGGTTCACCCCCGCCACTCCTCCTGCACGCATGCTGGGGTGTACCTTGCTGGGCAGAGCTGGGGGGTTCATTTCCTTCAGTACCACCCCCAGCAGGACAGACCAAAGCTTTTGTAGCCCACTCGGAGCATCCTCCTCCTTGACTTTGAGGTTAATCTCTGAGCATCTTCCCCCACCAACAGCCTGGGTTTGCAGATCTATATAACATCTGGCTCGGCAAGGGGAGACCCCTGTCCTCCATGTCACCACCATGGGGAAAATGTTTCCTCTCCCTCGGGAAACTAAAGGTCAGGGGAGCTGGAGGGAAATTTATGGGTTTCCCCTCTCCTAAAAGACTTCTCCAGATGGGCTTCAGCACCAGATTTTTTTCTCCAGGTGAAGGGAGAAAGGAGGGGGAAGGAGAGGAGGCGAGATGGGCAAGGGCAAGGCTGCAGGTCACATTCGCTGCTCATGGCGAATGCATCAGGCAGAGGGGCCGGCGGGTGGCCCGGCTGCTGCTCCCGCTCAAGCTGCGACGGCATCAGAGGATTTCGGGCTCAACAGGGGACACAAACCAGGCTCAAGCTCTAAGTTCCCAGCTTGTCCCAGACCGACAGCAAAAACCTCCATCGTAGCAGTCAGCAGTTGGAGGCAACCCTGCAAAACGCCTCATGCAAAGCTGGGATATTTTGGTGATTTGATGCAACAGCCCACACTGGGAATATGTATTTTCGGGGGGGAAAGGCACAGTAGGTACCATGCAACACCTTGCCACCCCATTCCAGCCAGACCCACAGCACCAGCCTTGCCCAACCTTGGGCAGCAGGGCCGGGAGGTGACATTATGTCAGTGCCTCTGCTCTCTGTATCAGTCCCCTGTGCCCAAGGCAGCTGACACAGCAGGACCACGGGCATCATCCAGCCTCCCAGATCCCCTGTCAGGAAGAGGAAATGCCACGCATTTTTCAGCTGCTTGTACCTGTGCCAAGTCCTAACGCCACCCCTAAAAATACGAGTGGCAAGAAGTGATGCCACCAGCCGCTCACCCCCTCCCTCGGCCAGGCCACCATGGCCACCCAGTTATTTCTGAATGAGGCAGCAACTTGAAGCAGCTGAGTGAGAGCCAGGCTGGGCTTTTCCACCTCCCCAGGAGGGTCACAGGGTGACAGCCCAGCGTCACCTACAGCAAGGCAGCAGAGCCACGGTCGTACACCCAAACTGGCTTTTAGGCAGCAGTTGACATCCTGGGAGCTGCTTTCAGCATCCTCAGGACACCAGGGGCTTCGACCAGTGCTCCTAATGAAACTGAGCTCCCACGATGCTGCTGCCTTATCAGGAGCCAGCCCTGCTTCACTTTGGACCAAGGTAATTTAACCCCTCTGTCCAGGCACCTCACTGGCTGCTCTTTCGCCCCCCCAAAAGCCATGGCCTCTGCCCCCCAGGTCGAGAGAAGGCCCAGCAGCACCTCCCACGGACGCAGCGCTCCCACGCAGAGCAAAGCTCCCATGGCCCCACGCCAGTTTGCATCAGTGTCCAACCACTAAAAACATCCCTCTACCATCACCCTAGAAAAGCACGCCCGGCAAACCACAGGATCCCAACCACAGCCTGGCTGGAGCAGCCTTCCTGATTTATTTTTTAATTGAACAGTGCCTTATTTCAAGATCTGAATTATCCTGGGTAGATCAGGATGAAACCATCCAGTCACTGAGAAATACCTTCAATCCAGCTGCTTCCCTGCCCCACCAAGCAGGAGGAAGGTGGCTGGGATGGTTCAGGGAGGCATTAGATGCCCCAGTGCCCCACAGCCCCAGGGGGCACGCGGGAGGGCTGAGCTGGGGTTCACCTCCCACAGCCCGGCACCATTCCTTCATGGTACTGGAACCTCCCAAAAGTGGCACAGCCCAAGCATTATCACATCGCTGTGGGGCAGGGAGAGCTCAGCAGCACCTCTCGCTTCCCCTCCCAAACACAGCCCCCCGGGCAGCGGTACCCACACAACCCTCCTGACATCACTCCAGAACCACTGGCAGTTTCACCATTCGCTGTTAGAGCTGCAGTCTCTGGCCCCAGCCCCACATGCATTTCATGCTAAACACCGCGGGAGTCCTTTCACGGGCAGGAAAGACAGCAGCTCCGCAGCCTCCCTAAAGGCACCAGTCTGCAAGCACAGCAAGAGCACACCTCTGCCTCCACCCAAGAAACAGAATAGGAACAACTCCCCTGCCAGATTTATAGAGAGAATTTGCTTACATGTAAGGCTGGCTAAGCAGCACTTCATGGTGCTTATTTAGAGTGAAATGCAATTATTTTTTTTGTTTTTTCCTGTGCAGTGCTCTCTTATCACCTCTCTGAAGCCACCCCAACCCTGCTTTGGACAGCAGCCCCACCTGATGACCGCGAGCATCCCAGGACAAAAGGCTTCTGTGAGGATGAGGTGGGAGCCCAGAGGCCACCAGCAACACATGCGCAGCTGCCCTGATCCAAAGGGATGCGCCAGCATGGCGGGGAAAATTGATGATGATGAGTAAAGTCCATCGGGCCGCACGCCGGCTCCGCAGATTGATGGCCCCCGCGACGAGCCGCACATAATGGCCAAGTTCAGGCTGTGGTGGCCGGGAGCTGAAAGGCAACGGCCATAAATAAGCTGGGGAAAAGAGGGAAGACAGAAAGCTGGCGGGGATAAATAAATATCCCACTGCAGCAGGGCTGGGGGAGGCACAGGGAGAGGGGCTGCAGCACGGGGGCAGGATGCAGCCCACGTTGGGATGGAGATACTGCCACGGAGGTGGCTGCTTTGGGGTGAGGTCTCTGCATTCAGTAACACTGAGTGAGCCATTTCACTCCCTCGAAACCATGGCCAGCTGCTAAAGGGGCCATGTCACACGTCCTCCTCCAAAAATACACTGGGGGAACGAGAGCAACCAAAGAGGCTCGGCACAGGAGATTCTGGGGTTATAATCCCACCAAAGTTGCAGCTCAGTCTGACACTTCTGCTTCCCAAGACCTTCCCTTCTCAGCAGGTTTCTCCATGACCAAGCTGGCCAGCTGGGCTCCCTTCATCACCTTCCTCAGCCAAAAGTACCAAACTTGGGCTTTTTCCCCTTTCAATTATTGCCCACTGATGAATAAGGAAGATGGGGGAGCAGAGCTGGAGGTTTCCCTCATTGTCCCCCATCTGTTTTATTCATGCCAGTTACTCTTCTCCAGCTTAAATAAGCCCTTTGCATTTTGTTGTGGTCTCTTCTCTCTTTTTCTTGCCTCTGCTGTTTTGTCAAGTAAAACCTTGCCCAAAGAGCCGCCGTGATTTACTGCAGCGTTAACAAACATCGGAGCTTGGGAGCCTTGTAGGAACCGCTCGCTGGCAGCCTGCCTGGACAAACATACTAAAAGTCAGCCCTGGTGCGGATACTTGAGGAATTAGTGTCCATACAAAGATGCATTAAATACAGGGAGAAAGACGGGGGATTTTTACAACGGAGGCTTGAAAGCTTCCTGGGGGTTGTTTAACATATGGTGCTTCTCCTCTGCACCTGCCCCATGGCCCCTTGTGAGAGCAGCTCCCAGCTCCCTGTCCTTGTCACCAGACCCGAACGCCACTCGAGCTGTACTTCCCGACCCCTGTGCGGCAGGAGCCGAGCCCACTGCAGGCTGGAGGTTCCTACATGTGTGTTTCAACTGTTAATCTTTCCCTCAGACCCCTCTGCCAGATGGATTTTGCTGGTGGTGGGCGCATCGCAGAGCAGCCCCCGCTCAGCCACGCAGGTTCGCCACTTGCTACCAAAAATGTATGTTTAAATGTAATAAGTAGGGAGAGAGAAAAAGAAAAAAATCCATAAATCTAACGTTTTGCTCATGAAATCCTTGTGTCCAGCTTCGCCATAGGGGAACACCTCAGATCCAAGGCACCCAGGCAGGCACAAACATCAGGAAACCAGGGACACCTGGCCAATATGATGATTTTAAAAACTCTCAGCATGTCCCCAACCCCGCCTGGCCTGGCTGGCCCAGCGCTGCGGGCAGGGCTGACCACGCATCCCACTGCTCTGCTACTGCCATCGGCCCCGATCCCAAGTGCTACATTAGGAGGAATATTTCGTATGTACCTTGCGCATGTGTTTTAAAGGTTAATTCCTTCTCCAGCACCTTCTGCTTAACAGATTTGTCCAGCATCATCCCCGCTGCAGAACGCAGCCCCGTGCCAGGAGGGGCACACTCAGCCTTGCAAATCACAGCCAGAGGATGTTCCTTAGCTGATGCCAAATTTCCAAAAAAACAAAAACAGAATATAGAAAAATATCATATCCTAAAATAAAAAAATAAATACCCCCTGGGGCTCTTGATAGAACAAAACATTCTTCCCAAGCAAATCTGTTCCCATACATGCACTGCCTGGCTCTGGTGAGGGTTGGATGGGGAAGGTTCTGGAAAGGCAGTGATGCACTGTGTATCTCCTGCATTAAAGGAGATATCATAACCCACAGTAATTCAGAAACTTAAGGATTGTGTTGACACAACATCACCTCAGTTCACCTCTAAGTCCTGCCCCCGAAGGAGGCATCAGGCAAGACCCACAGAACACACCAGGAACGGAGGGATGAGCTGCTGGAAATGTCTCCTGGGCTCTTATGCAGATGGCAGGAAGCAAAAGGAAACCTGGAGGGCACTGGCTGAGCAGCTGAGACAAAAGCACCTCTCGGGGGCAGAGCCCTCTCTCCAGGAGAGCTTTCCCATCTCCATGACCATGGTGGAAATGCAGCAGGACGGCGGGTCAGGCTGGAGAAGGGCTGCCCAGCCCCGACACTCAGTCGTCACCCCACAAAGGCTCCCCAGGGACCTTCATCCATTTCAGGCTACAAACCACCGCAGCCAAACACACAAGCCACACGTTCCTTAGTGCAAGGGGTAGGCAGACCCTTTGTCGAACAGAAAAGGGAGACTCAAACCAATATTGGAAATGGAATGGAAACAACAGCATTGTTTTTTCCTCCCAGGACTACATCCTCACCAAGCGTGGTCAGCAAAAGCAGAGCCATCCTGCTTCCAGCCTGGACCTCACACCCTCACCATGGAGGTTTGCCCACACAGCCACCGCAGGGAGGAGAAGGGTCCCGCCAGCTCCCCTCTCTCACACCACTTACACCAGGTACTGCTCACCATTCCCAAAAATGCATTTAGCTGGATGAAACCCTCTCCTCCCCAACCCCACGATGGCTTTTCCACCCAGCCTCTTCCTACCAAAAAACTGCTCCTCTACAGGTGGCTGCCAAGGATCCAGAAAGGGGTTTTAATCTTCAAAAGAGCCGGGGTAAGAAGGGCAGAAGGACCCCGTAGAACTGCCCTCTGGCACGGCAGCGACCCACCTCCAAGGAGCCGCAGTGGGGGGCTGCTCAGCTCTCCCCAAGTCTCACCCATCTGCACCGAGCTGGAGACAAAGAAAACATCACAGGCGTGGGCTGGGTTTAAGTAGAGCCAGCCTATGGATGTGAGGAGGCCCCAGGTGAGGCTGCTTAGGGCCATTAAGGCCAATTAGTACACTCAAGGCTCTGCCCGCAATAATCAGGGGTCCTGCCCCAGCTGGGGCTTGTCCTCAGGGGGCTGATGGTGCCACCTGTCCCTGCCCTGTGCGTGCCCATTGCACCCTGTTTCACTGTGCCCTGGTTAATCCTGGGCCCAGCTCCACCAGGCAGTTACTAAAATATGATATAATAAAGTATAATAAATCAATATACAAAAATATAGCAGTATAATAAATCCAGTGCAGGATTAGTGCACACAGCCTTTCTTTGCCCATCTCTAAGTCAGAGACCAAAGTCAATTCATCCTTGCTCTGCAGAGTGTTTGCTGGCAGGCTGAGCCTGCTGCGGCAACTGTGGGGCAGGGACTCGGGGCAAAAAGCCTCTTTCTTTGCCCTGCCAGCCTCGGGTGTGAGTCCCAAAACGGGATGGTATGCTGTCCCTGTGGACAGCAGCTGCTCTGGCCACCTCTCCTGCAGCAGGAAGCCCCAGCACCGCCACGGGCCACCGGCTTGTCCCTTGGCCACCACAGATTGAGCAAAGCCCAGTCGCAACCGGGTCCAGCAGATCCCACATCACCAAAGCCGCCTCTGTGCCCACACCTCTGGCAAGGCCCAGCTGCCCTTGCCTTTGCACCAGTGCCGCGTATATCACCCAGCTCCCCTCTTCGCTTTTCCGTAGGAGCTGGACCCGGGTCCTTGTTTCGCCCTTGTTGTGGGACAAGCGGGAGGGTTTCAGCCTCCACGGCACTTCGTAACTCAGGGTTTTATTAGCTCCCCCGGCCACTTCAGTTCTGAGAAGCTCTAAAAAGAGACTTTGATTTCCAGAGTCTGTTTTTTCTTTGGGAACTAAGTACTTTTCGCCATCATAGCAGACAGCACAGCAGAGTTACAGAAGAAAAGGGTGGGAAGAGAAATTAAAGGAGATGGGGGGGAATTATTGGAATGCATGGGGCCTCTCAGGGTGCAGTCCCCACCACAGGAAAGGAGCTTCCACCCCACCTCCGAGGGTCAGGAGAAGCCTGGCTGGCTGATAGGCATTTCTCAGCCTTTTGGGGCATGGCGAAGCCCCTCCACACAGACCCAAGGAGGAGGCTCATCAAAGCCTTTCCGAGCCCCCAGGCCCCCAGAGCAGGAGCAGAGCCATTCAGTGCAGCTGAAAAATACGCAAAAAAAAGCTGCATAGGAGTGCTCGCTGGAGTGAATAAAGTCAAGAAAGTCATAAAAAAGACTCATAAGTGTTGAGAAAAGGCTCTTCAACTTCTGTTTTAATACACACACTAGATCAAACGTGTGTTGCTGCGCATTATTGGCTGAAGTACACGTATCCTACTGATTTCTTCTTTCCAAACCATGAAGAACATAAAACCTTGCCTGGCAGACCACGCTGCCAGCTGGCCTGGGGAGCTCTGCCACGGCGGGAACCTGTCCCATGGTGCCGGGACATCCCAGGGGTGCACAGGGCTGTGCCGGGACATCCCAGGGGCGCACAGGGCTGTGCCGGGACATCCCAGGGGCACAGGACTGTGCCGGGACATCCCAGGGGTGCACATGGCTGTGCCGGGACATCCCAGGGGGGCACAGGGCTGTGCTGGGACATCCCAGGGGGGCACAGGGCTGTGCCAGGACATCCCAGGGGCACAGGGCTGTGCCAGGACATCCCAGGGGCTCCAAGGATGGAAACCTCGTTTTACTCCAAAATGCCCTACAGGAAACCCCCCTATGGATGCTATTCCCAGGCCCCACCTCAAGCCTTCCTAAACCCTGTTTCCACCAGTGAGATTTTCCTGTGAGGGGTTACACCAACAGCAATCAAGGAGCCGCAGGGATCCCCCATCTGTGTTTTATGGGGCTGACCTCGCCAGGGTGAAAAGTACAGGGGAGCAGTGGGGAAGGCAGCGTAGCCCCCTCCCCTCCCACCTGCTTGTATTTTTAATTTGCTTTCTGCAATCCCTGCTTCTGCAGCAGAGCCGGGTCATCCCCACGGCCCGTGGTCTGGGCGTGATGGTGAGATGAGGGCTGAGCAAGGGCAGCGAGCAGCAGCCATGCTGGCGGCAGAGCGACCGGAGACACTGCCCTCCCTCCGCCAGCGCTGCGCGGGGTGACAGGTCAGGTGGCAGTGTGGGCATGGGGCAAGCTTGGGCTGGTGGCCACCGGAGACAAATTTGGCCAGTGCTGTAAGAAATGCATAATTGTTTTGCCCCAGGTACCTCCTCCATGTTTTTCTCCTCCTCCAGTAGCTCATTTCTACATGGCCCAGGCGACTTGCAATAACATGAAAGAAAAAAAAAAAAAAAGGTAACTTGACAAAATAATGAATAACTGGCAAATAAGTAGCTTAAGAAGTTTGCAGGGATCTGCAAACAGTCTCACTCGGCCCCTCTGGTGACGGGTACAACCAGGACAGCCGCAGCCACACCATGGCATGGGCCTTCGGGCCAGGAAATGCGCTAAATCGGGCTTCTCCCCTGCAGTATCCCTGGCTGCTTCCTGCGATATTATTGTTCTCCCGGCCTTCTGGATGTATTGTCCTCTAGCATACTCGGGGTTTCCCAGTGTGTGCCAAGAAACCGCTGGCCGTGACACACCAGCCTGTTTTCAGGCTGCCAGCAGCAGCTCCTTCCTGTGGGAGCTGGGAAACGTGCCCCCCCAGGACCCCCAGGGTTTTCCACCTTCTGCTTCAGGGGAACCAGATGCATTGATTTTTAACACCGTCAGGGGATGTGAAAAATAACAATTTAGGGGAAAGGGGGTGATGAGCATCGTCTCTGTGGCCCTGTGAAGTACATGGGGCCATCTGCAGAGCAGAGCCCATCGTGCTGCTCCAAAACATAAGCCATCCCCTGCGTTTTTCTGGATTTGGCCAAATAAAGTGGGGAGGAAGGGGAAAAACAAAAAAGGCCAGGCCACATCTTTCCTCAGCCCGATTCCCAGGCAATAAAAATATCTCGGAGCGGGAGCCCCGGCTTCGCAGCCTGACCACTGACACGGCTGGGCTGTGAGCCCAGGCAGCGGGGCGCTCACCTGCACGGCTTGGTTTCCTGGCCTATAGGGTGGATTTTGAGGAGCCCAGTTCCCAGGCAGCAGTGGCAGAAGCCATCTGAGTAAGGAAATGAATGGTCTTCCCCTCCTGATGCTCCCGTGGAGCTGTTCCTCCTCCTTCCCGCCCATCTCATGATTTTGGCAGCAGTGAACCCCTGCAAACTCAGCAAACTCCCCTGGGGACCCTACACCCAAGGCCACTTTTTTCCGAGTGTCTCTCCAGATATATAGATATATATATATATGTCAGCAGCGGAGGAGGGAGGAGAGCAAGGAAAAAAGCATTTTGCAAGTGTCTGTCTGTTTGCAGATCATTAGTCGTCCCTGCGGAGCCCCCGGAGCTCTTTCATCTGCCTTTTGCCGAGTTAAGGTCAGGGAGGTTCTGGTGCCAGCGCGGCCAGGGAAAGGCAAAGCCGCCCTGGGCTTTAGCAAATCACTGAGGAGGAGTTCGGGCAGGGAACAGGAAAGCTCTTTCCCCGGCTGGGAGGCATCCAGTCAGGACAGAAACAATCCTGGATGCTTTGCACTGGCCTGCTGAAGGCTTTTGTAAAAGTAAGAAGAATGGATGTTTACTCACAGGAAAGCAAAGAACGGAAAAAGTTATCAACGCCATTGTTCGCCGCAAATAATTTCACCTTTTCTAATCTTATGGTGTATTCAAAAAACACTGTTCTTTCTTGTTTAACATCACACACGGTGGGCTACATTGCACCAACGTAGCTGGGCTCGCTGTCCTGCTGGGACCCACCCCACAGCAAAGCCCGTTTCCCATCACCTCACATCGCTTTCCGGCTCCCGGCGCCTTGTGGCCGAGAAGACCTGACCCGAGCCCCACTTTGGGACCTGAGCTGCCCCTCTGCGCCTGCATTTACAGAGCTGGCAGCTCTTTAACTGCCTTCTATGAAACACCCGGCCACCCTGGTCCCCTCACAGCCCTCCACAGCCCTGTCACCCTGGTCCCCTCACAGCCCTCCACAGCCCTGCCACCCTGGTCCCCTCACAGCCCTCCACAACCCACGACTCCCTGGAAAACACAGTGTGCCAGAAGCTGGCGTGCTGGCCCGTGTCTGGCCAAGGCCAAGGGCGCGGGATCCCAGCACCACCTCCTGGCAACGCACCGCCGTGCATGGCCCACACACCGGCCAAAAATCCTCCAGCAAGCCACGGGGACCATCCCGGCGAGCAGCAGCTGCCTGCTGCAGGGTGAATAGCAGCGCAGCTCGCCCGAGAGGCGACCGAGTTTAATTCGAGATGAATGGGCACCTCACTGCCGCCCATGACATTTTCATTGCAGGCTAACAAGGGGAGAAAAATCCAATTAGGTGACAAAGGAGGCCCCTAATCAGCCGTGCAGCCTGGCGCGGGGCAGCCAGGACAGCACAGCGTCCCACAAGAGACCAGGGACAGACCATGGGAAAAAGGGAAAACAACCTCCCCAGAAAGTCTGCCTGTGATACTGCAAAGGCTGAACCGCAGGGCTGCTGAAGTGCACCCCAAACACATAGTTTTAAAGACAGTTGCTATTGGCACCCCAGAGTCCCATCCTTAAGTCTCCTGGGTCACTGGGATGAAGTGGCCCAACGCAAGCCAGGCAGGGCAGGGGCACCTCCCGAGCACAGAGCCCGAGAGCGGCAGAAAGAAAACACTGACCAAATTGGGCAGCCTCCTTCCAGGGCACCCACCCACCACCAAGTATTGATGAAACACAGTTCCAGGAGCAGGTAAGGATGAACTACATCAGGGCTTATTCCCAGAGGAGTTCTTTCAAACAAACAAACAAAAAAAATCAGCTAACCCTGGATTGCAGTTTTTCCAGCAACAGGTGTCCTTTCGCTGTTCCAATGTGTGCAGCCAGTGGTACCATTTATCTCCAAGCTCCGGTGCCTAAAACAGGGCATATATTGATGGTGGGACCCCCACTCATGCAAAACCGCCTCCCGCCCAAACGTGGGGACATTAGGATGTCACAGAATGCATTAGGGCACAGTAGCACACTGGGAAAGGCGAGGTGGGGGGCACACACATAAATAACAGCTGGGTTTTAAAGAAGGGTGATAAATGGGAACGCCACCCTCCCTTGGGAATTATTAACCGCAGGGGGAGGCTGGAGCCTTGGCTTTGCCCCGGGAGCCAGGCTGCGTGGTGAAAGCTGATGTGCGGGAGCGGCGGGGGGAGCAGGTGTCTGGGGAGACGGGGTCCGGCTGGGAGCAGCGGGTCACGGCCAGCACGGCGCAGGGGGCTGGGTGAGGGGGGAGCCGCACCTCCCGTGGGACACAGCTGGACCCGCGTGTCCTCTCCTCTCTGGAGCCCCTCAGGTGGCTCCAGCCACCGCTCCAGGTGGCCACCGCGGAGTATTGACCCAGCACTATCTCAGCTCCCACCTTATCAGGGCAAGAGCCAGCTCCGGGCACCAGCACCTGCCCCATTAATCTTCCCCCTGTCCCACAGGTGCAAGGTCTTGGTGGCTGAAACAACCTGCCCAAGCAGGGAGCGGGACGGCTTGGGCCACCGGTGCCCAGGGTCTGGGGATGATGGATTGGTACCTGGGAGGTGACAGGGAGAGGCTCCCACAGTGCCCCTGCCCTGGGGAGGGAAGTGTGGGCAGGCAGCTGCTTTTATACCTGTGTCTATTGGTGGCAGCTTTTTCCACTGAAATTTGGGTACTGGAGACTTGGGGATGTGGTGTCCTGAGGAAAAAAGGGAATGAGCTCCACTTGCATACACTGGGTGGGAAGGGAGGGGAGAGATAATTTCCCTGCAACAAGCTATCTGAAATAACGAGCGGAGCCTGACCGAGGAGCCCATGCTTCACCCACACCCTCCAGGGAGAAGCAGGAGATGTGATTCCTTACACCTGGGCCCGCTCCAGGCAGAGCTGCATAAAGTACAGGCAAGAGTCATGTCTCAGGCCCCCAAAAAATGAGGTGAAACCTCACAGCTCCACTGAAACAAAAGGGTTCACAGCTTCTTCGTGGCTGCAGCTGCGCAACTCTGGGCTGCAGGGGTTAAACGCGATCAGAAATGTCCATGGGGACCATTAAACAGAACCTGTGCGTGTCCCCCAGGGAGGGGAGCCCCGCGCTTTGGCCAGTCCCGGCGCTGATGGGGGGCTGAGGGGGGCCCAAATGCATCACCCCCAGGATCCAGGGAGGGCAAGCATCACTGAATAGTCCCAGCTGGGAAGAGTCCGGCTGTGAATCCCCAGCCAGGACCTGGATTCATAAGCAGCCAGAACCTGCTTGGAGATTAGTTAGCATCATCCAGCCCAGTTCCAGATACAAATACTCATTAATTTGTCCTTTTTTTACGCACTATGGATCCCACAGCTTCAAAAGGGAAGTGTGTACCGGTTGTTCTCGTTAGAAAGCAGAGCTGCTGCATCAGACACATGCTGCAAAAACCTCTGTATGGAGGGGACGGAGCACCAAGGACACGCCGCGGGGAGAGGCCACGCTGGCGGCTGCTCCTCAAGGAGCTCACTGCTTGGCTGATGCTTTTTCCCTCTCCTTCCACGGCCCTGAAACCCTCAGGTTACATTCCCTTTGACACAGAAAGGCCCAACTCCTCTGGTCAGGGTGCCACGTGAACCCCAGACAGGGCTCAATGGTGGATTCGGGGCACTGGCACCTGGCCCTGTCCCCTCTCCCGCCCTCCCCGTCTGGGTTGTGCACACGAGATGGAGTGTCCCCCTTCCTTACACAAACTTGGGATCTCCTTTCAGCTACTCCTTTTTTTGTATTGATTTTTAAAAGAGGGCACTGCAGCTTTAAAGAGCTTCCCAGACTCGCCTTTGTGACCAGAGGAGAGGGTGGGGTGGTGGCGGAGGTGGAGACCCAGAAGAATGAAATCAAGAGGAGTACAACAAAAAGAAGTTAAAAGTGTGAGTGACAAGTTTTCGGCAACAGGCTTCAGCCCCTGTGGGGTCGTTCAGACGAAGAATGGCAACAAATGAACAAATGAGCTGGATTTTCATGCTTCGTGGACAGTGAATGAATAAGCATCTTTTAAAACCCTATCAGGAACTCTTTGGATTGTCATTATAGCTGGGAGGAGGGGGGAAAGGCAGACTTTTGAGGGCTGACCATGTGAAAGAATCCCAATTCTTCGGCTTTTCTGTGCCGGCGAGCGCGGCTGCACCGAAACGTGCATGCGGTGCGGGAGGACGGGTGCGCAGCAGCCGCGGGCGTGCGGCGGCGCCCAGCACCCTGCCATGGCCCCACAGGAGCAGCTCCGGGGGACCCTGGGGCACCCCAAGGCACGTTCAAAGAGGTGAGAGGGCCTGCCCCGCCGGCGGCATTGCCAGCGGCACGGGGGCTGCCTCCTGCCGCCTCTGCCAGGAAGCCTGACTGCGGTGTCAGAGGCAGACAATGTGAGAGGGCAGGAGGCGACGCACTTAAAGCTGTGTTTAGAGTGCAGAATGGAGGTCTGAGGTCAAAGGAATTGCCCTGGGATTATGGGAATCACCTTCATTTTCTTGCCAGCCTTCAGACACGAGGGAGCCCGCTAGGATCAAGGAGGAGGGGGACGAGCCTGTCCCTGAGGAAAGAACCCCACAGTGCTTCACTTTCCTTGGCCCTGGCAATGAGCCTGGCCTCTCTGAGCCCTGCAAATTACTTACAGGCTCTGTGTTCAACTTTTGGTTATCCTCAGTCCCCCATTTTAACCTGAGCAGAGCATCGGTGAGGCAGTTGCAGGAGGCTCTGCTTCGGAGGCATCACCAGAGTTTGCCGAATGTCCTTGCAGCCAGAGTTCAGCAGTAAAGTGCAGCTACAGAGGAGAGGGAGTAAAATATGACATAGTTTAAAATATGACATAGTTTAAAAATCTTTATGTCTAAACAGAAATAGACCTAAAACTCAGTGTTTGGGGCTTGAAAACATCAGCTTGTAGCAAGGGGCTCTCCCCTGGCTACAAAAATAAAAGTTGAGTCTGCTTTGCATGGGATTTCAGTGACCAGACCTGGCAGCTAAGTTTGTTTTCAACCCATTGCCTGCAAGTATGCAGGGGCACCAGCCTGTGTCCCTGAAATGGTCATGGTCCCAGCAGCCACCTGTTTCTTCCACATCAAAAAGTCCGGAGGCCATTACAGCACTGTGATTATAAAGGCCGGGCACTGATGCTGGGACAGCCCCGTCAAGAGAAATGAGACCATCATGCACTAAACATAGAGAAAAGATAAATGGAAAAAGAGTCTTTCAGTCTTCATTATCAAGTTTCCATGGGTTTGCCAAAACCATAGCAACCAGTTCAAGCAATGATTAACCTAATAATGTGGAGGCAAAGAAAAAAAAAAGCATTCAAGCCCCTAAAGAAGTTGCTAGTTCTCCAGAGGTAGTAAATCCACCCGCCTCCCCGCCACCCCCAACTTACAGCCCCACGGCTGAAGACCAGAAACGTCCTCGGCCTCCAGAGAAAAGAATTTGCAATGCAGTAAAACCCACTGAAGTCACCACTTTCTGAAAATACAGCTGTATAGATGTCTTTGGGGACTTCTATAATCCCCAAAGCTCTTCACAGGGCTCTCGGGCTCTCCTTGCCCTTTTTCTTGCCCATAAAGACCTGGAGTTCCCTTTTGCAGTGTTTTTGCAAAAATGCGACTTTTGCAGACCAAGTGAGTGTGTTGTATCCTGCTCAGTCCGCGGCACACGCAGACAGCCAGGGAAAGGTGATACCTCAGAGGGAAATATCAGAGTGGAGCTGCACTAGTAGGGAAAACATTAAATGATTTTATCACCCAAATAATCACCATGTTTCTCCTGTGGCCACACACAGAGGCCTTGGAGCACTTTGCAGACTGTTAGAGTATGAAAACAATACACAATTCAGCCAGAAAGGGGGGAAGGGGGAGGAATACTATTAGGTCTTTCATTCTGCCTATCTGATCTACGACACAGATAGATCACGTTCAGGACTATAACACTACACACAGAGATAGGCACACACGGGCTTTTCCTAGTCCTCAGCCTTGCCCCGTGGGCTGCATTTCTCCAGCAATGTAGGTATTGTTTCTCAAATCAATGAACAGGCAAAGAAGAGGGGCTCTGCATGGACGAACACGTCCCAGGAGGCAGCAGGAAGAGAAGGTCTCCAAAAAAGCTCAAGCAGAAAGGGAGTCCTTCTTGCCTTGCTTGTCAGCGCTGGCAGCACAGTGCCCTCTTTCCCTTTTCCCTGGTGCACAGGGCACCCGTGGCTCCTCTCCGTGGGACGGTTCATTGACCGAGGCTGGATCAAGTGCACAAGAACAAATCACTGCTTCTCCAAACTCCCCCAAGCCTCATGTGCTTTCTGAGCTGCAAAGTGCCTGGTCAGCACCAACGCCGACCTGGCCTCTCACTTTGACTCAGGTCTGGATGATGTTGCCCGCAGCCCACCTGAATCTCAGTGCCCCACAGCTAGCCTGCACCTGGGCTGCGTCCGGCAAGGCTGGGCAGAGACGCACTGGGCGGGGGTTCGCACCAGGAGGGGTTCCCCACAACCCCGTGCCCGGGGGGCGTTCAGTTCCACACAACTCGAAGGCTGAGCCCCGGGAGGGGAGAAGGTTGGGGGGGGAAGCACCGCGCCGCGCACGCAGCCCCTCCCGGGCCCAGCCGCCGCCTTCAGCACCATGGCCAGAGCCCGCGGCGCCGGTGCGGGTCGGGGCGCAGGGGCCGCTCCGCGCACCGCCAGCCCCGAGCGCTCCCCGCGCCGCCGTGTCTCCCCCACCGCAGCCCGTTCCGCGGCACCCGGGGAGCGGGAGCAGTGCGGAGGCGGGGGAGTGGAGGAGAATGTCCCCCTCCCCGTCGGCAGGGCGAGGGGGAGCGGCGGGACAAGGCCCCGGGATCCCGCAACCGGTCAGGTTTCACTCTTGCCTCTTTTGTTGCGGTGCGGGAAGGGAGTGCTGGGCGGGGGGGGAGAAGCGTTGTGCGTGCGTCTTTGTTTCCAGTAACCAAATTTCTTTTGTTCTACAAATTGCCTCAATAGCATCTCTTTGCCGCGGGCAAACGGGCTCAGCTGAGAACAATTAGCATCACAATGGGCTTTTGGCCTCACGGCCCGCTTTGTCTAGTGACTGCCGCCCCGCCGGGGCGGCGCGGAGAGGGGAGGTGGCCCGGCCGTAAATCTACCAGCTACAAATTGAGTCACTGGCAGGAGAGGGCCGGGAAAGGCTGGCGGGATTCATACAGCTTCTCTTATCGCCGTGGCGTGGGAGGTGTTGCTTTTCCCACCTCCAGCGGCTTTAACAGGCCTGATGCCCTCCGCTCCAGC
Organism: Streptopelia decaocto; assembly: GCF_964273445.1. Lineage (NCBI taxonomy): Eukaryota > Metazoa > Chordata > Aves > Columbiformes > Columbidae > Streptopelia > Streptopelia decaocto. The sequence goes on along the minus strand of NC_138659.1, from coordinate 34,022,308 downwards.
CCCCTCTCAGGGCTGCAGGTTCCGACCGCGCCCGCTGCCCACCGAACACCGCCCCTACCCCGGCTAAACCCTCCCCTGGGGAAGATGGGGTCGATCCAGGGCAATGCTGCCCCGGGGACCCACACCGCCCTGCGAGCTGGAGCGCTATGCCCCGGGGATAGCCCCAGAATAGCCCCAGGGCCGAGCCCGGCGCTGAAAATCCGCTTGCGTGGGGAGGGCTGCAGCCGGGCGCACCTTACCCGGGACGCGGCGGGTGGAGCGGGACAGCTGCCCGGCGGTACGGGATATCAGACGGGCCGTGCGGGAAAGCGCGTCTGCAAAGAGAAGCCGGTTTTAAATGCACGCGTGGGCCCCGACGGGCACACTCCGGAGTGCGCACAGGCGCAGGACGCCGCTTAGCAGCTCTCCATCGCCATCCCTTCCCACGCAGGGGAGTGTCCCTGCACCGGGCACAGCGCCCCGGCACGGGTCACACTGCCCGAGGCTCCGCGCAAGTCCCCGCGAGGCCGGCGCTGCCCTCCCCGGTGCGGGCTAAGCGCAAATTTGAAACACCCCCGGTGGAAAAAAACACGGCGTCGCACAGGTCTGACCGTGACACACTTTATTCTCTTCTCCAAAAACCGCGGCTCTCCTCCCCGGTACAAACAGCCGGACCACCGCTGCCAAAAATACTCTTATATACAAAATATATATTTGTTACGAAATATAATCAATAAATAGCGATAGCGACAAATTAATATAATTTACCGTTTCCAAGTACAAAACCGTGATTTGTTTTTCCCCGCCCGCTCCCGCTGCACTTCAGCCAAGCGGGATGGGGCGGGGGAGAGCGGGGCGCCCACCTCCCCCCGGCGCGCAACGCGGGGAGCTCCCCCTCTGCTCCACCGGCTATCTGAAGGCCAAAAAGGAGTGGAAAGCAGCCGGGCGACGGGCTCAGAGGAAGGCGGGGAAGGCGCTGGGGCCGCGGCGCAGGGCGGCAGGCGGTGGGACGGCGGGGCAGGGCGAGTCCCAGGACCCGGGGGATGCGGCGGCGACGGGGGGCGGCGGCGGGGTGGGCTCGGGCAGGCCCTGCTCGGCCAGGCGGAGACTCTGGGTGAGCGCCCAGATGTAGTTGTGGGCGAAGCGGAGCGTCTCGATCTTGGTGAGCTTGGCGTCGTCGGGGAAGGTGGGCAGGACGCTACGGAGCGCGTCCAAGGCGGAGTTGAGGTGGTGCATGCGGTTCCTCTCCCGGTCGTTGGCCTTCATGCGCCGGCTCCTCTTCTGCTTGCTGAGCAGCCCCTCGCCCCGCGCCTTGCCGCGGCCCCGCCGCGCCTTCCCCTTCCTGCGGGCCGCCGCTTCCCGCGGGACCAAGGCGTTGCGGGCCGGCGAGTCGCCCCGGCTGCCCGCGGAGCCGCCGCCGGCCGCGGAAGGGGCGTCCTCGGCGCCGCCGAAATAGGGCTGCCCTTCGCCCGGCGAGCGGTCGCTCTGCGGGGCCATCCTGCAAAGCCAAGCCACCGTTAGCCGGCAAAGAGCGGCGGTGCGGCCGGCGCGGAGAAGCTCTCTCCCCCGCAGCTGTACCTGCTGAGCCTGAGCGAGGCTGCAGGGCAAAAGAGCGGCTCTCGCTCCGTGCCCCTCGCTACTCCCCCCTCCCCACTTTCCCTCGAGTGCGGGCAGGAAAGGTTGCGCGGCCGGCACACGACTGCGGTTAAGCCCCTATATATAGGGCCGGCAGACAATGGGGATTTCCCGGTCGGGCGGCGTGTGCGTCCCCCCGCCCGCACCCACCCCTTGGCACGCTTTTATCTTATCAGCCCGGCGGGAGCGTGCCGGGCTCAGCACCGCCCCGGCCCCGCCACGCGAGACCCCGCCGGCTCCCACGCCGCCCCGGTACCCCCCGCCCACCCCCTCTCTCCCAGGCCCGGCCCTCGCTCGCCTTCCACCAGGACGGGACCCTCAGGCCGAGCCCCGGACCCCGAGCAGGAGGGTCTGTACGTCGGCCGGGGCCGCCACGCACGCCGGGACTCCGCGGGTGGCTGCGGCGCGGGGTCGGGCGGGAAGATTCGGCCCCGGGACCCGGTGGTGACAGGAGGGTCTTGGGACCCGGCTGCGCAAAGCGGGGCAGCGCCGGGCACCGCGCAAAGCGGCGCACCGCCAGGCCAGGCGGGGTCCCCCGGCGCCGGCCCTGGGGATTCCTCCGGGGTGGCTCAGGCTCCGTTCCGCTCGGCTGAGCCTCATCCACCTCCCTCCTCCCGCCGCCCCGGCGCGGTGGGGCTCTCCCGGGACAACCCCACCGCCCCCGGAGGGAAACGAGGGGACCCCGTCACCTCCCACGACCCCTCTCATCGCCCCTGCAGCGCCAGGGACAGCCCCGCGCTGCCCTGGCACCGACCGGCGCAGCTGAGGGCACGGTCCCGCGGGCGGTGAGCACCGGCACCGGAGGGGGGACGCCGCTCTCCTGCCCCCCCGCGTCGTGTCTTTGCGCCCCCCAGGGAAACTGGGGCTGGGTCCCACGGGGGAAGGCTTCCCCGTGCAGCCCTCGGCCACACCCGCCCCGCGGGCCCGGCGCTTGGCCCGGGAGGAACTTCTCATCCGCCTGGGCTCGGTGCGCAAAACGTGCCGGAGACTTTTGCGCACCGGCTGCGGCGGGCGTCGGAAACTGGCTCGGGCCCGGGGCACGTTTCCCCGGCGGAGGACGAAAGGCCGCGGGCGGCGGGGCCAGACTCCCCCCTGCACGGACCGGCGCCCCCGCGGGCGCGGGCAAAGCTGCCAGGAGGGCGCAGCCCCGGCGAGGCTGGAACCCCCCGCTCCTTCACCAAAGCGGCGCGGCGGATGCCGGCCGGCAACACCGGCGCCGGGAGCGGCCGGACCGGCCCACCCGGGCCGCGGCGGTGCGGGGGCAGCTCCCCTGGTCTGGCCCAGTCCCCAGCCCGGCGGGGCAGCCGCGGCTGCTGTGGTGCGGGGCCGTGCGGAGTGGTGCGCGCTGCCTCTCCAGGGGCGCGGCGCGACGGGCGGGCAGCCCCGCTCCCCCGCGGCGGCGGCGCTGGGAGGGCGGGGGAGCGGGGCCGAGGGGGGCCGGCCACCGCGGCAAGCTCGGGCGCCCCTTCTCGAGGGGCGGCTCGGAGGGCAGGGGAGGATGAATAGGAAGGGCCTGGCGGGGTTTTTTTTTTGTGCCTGTGCAATTGGATGACAAAAAAATCTGGCGAGCGAGTTTCCAAGCCTCAGACTGCCCACTTCAAACGTCCTTCAAACAAAAGCTGAAGAGGAAAAGAAAGCCCCACCTGGTACCGCTGTTTGCTAAAATAATAATAAATAGATTTCGTTTAATAAATAATTACAAGAGATTGTAAAGTGGAGTGCTTTGGGAAGCATTAATCATGGGGCTGGGGGCAGACATCACCTGCTGGCAAACAAGACAACTTTATTGTTAAATCACCTTCCACTGCCACTTTCCGATAACTCCCTCCCGTCACCACAAAGCCCGGCCGGGTATGTTTACTCATAGTTAGCATAACAAGCACCATATTACCAGAAACGTGATAAAAAAACTGCGGGGGCACCGCGGCGGGCTCCCGCTCACACCTGGCCGAGCCGCCCGGCTCGGAACTGGCACCCAACGGCCCTTCCAGGAGGGGCCCTTCTGCCGTTTACATTGGCCTAGTTTATGCTGCTTTATAACAGGTTTACTGCAATCCCTATCTCCCGGCCCTATTTGTCTTATTTTATTGAAAACATATGGTAACCAGCCCAGCCCCGGCGCATCTCTCGCCTGCCAGGCGTCGGGGACGTTTTGCGAGCCGGGGCTGTGTCGCAGCCCGCCTGCCCGCCGGGAGCTGTTTGCTCGGGAGAGGGGAGGGCAGATAAGGCCAGACCTGCTCCCGAAACCTCTCCCCAAGGGCTGGGGGGCCGCCGGTCGCTCCGCACCCTCCGCCTGCCCCAGGTCCGCCGGTGCGCGCCAGCGCCTCCTCCCCGCGGGGCAGCGGCGGTAGCGGGGGCGCACGGCGGAGGCACCTGCGGTGGGACCGTCCCTTCCTTCCCCCGCTCCCCCCCGGCCGAAGCTGCTCAGGAGATACCGTGATTTGCCGTGCCATATGTCGAGCGGCTCGGCGGAGCGCAGCCCTTCAGAGCCGGAGCAGCTGCTGCTCCGGCCCTACCTACCCGGCGCATAATACCTGGAGCCTCAGTCCCGCGTCCTTTGAGAGGGCAGCGCGGCTGGGCCGGCTCCGCGCCTCTGTTTTGTGACTTTATTGTGGCGCCCAACAGATGCACGGCTGCCCCTCCTGCCCCTCGCCCCTGTGCGAGCGCGCTGCTCGGGACACAAGGAGCACAGATGCCAGGCGCAAGGTGCACCAGATGCCCCGCTTTGTGAATTCAAACAATATTTCTCCCTTCCTCCCCCCCGCCTCCTCTCCCGACAAGAGGGAGAGGAGAAGCGCCGCAAAAAGGAAAATATATTAAAAAGAAAAAAAAAAAATAGGAGAAGGAAGGAGATTCCCGGCAAGCGGCATGGGGAGCGCGGCCCCGGGAGCCGCCCGACGGGGCGCACGGCCGGGCGCAGCGCAGGGAGCCGGCCCCGGGCCGGCAGAGCCCAGCGCCTCGGGAGCACGCCTCCGCCACCCCGGGGAACGGGCAGCCAGAGCGGGCAGGGGGCAGGGGTGCCCGCCGGGGCGAAAGGAGCCTCCCCGGGCAAACGTTAATTGCCCGGCGAGCGTTGAGCAAGCAGCCCCCCGGGGCCAGGAGCGGGCAGAGCGGCAAAGGCTGCTTGGGAAAGGGATAGCAAAGCACACTTCACCACCCTAAATCTTCCTGCGTTTTGTGGCGGGAGTCTGGCACAAGAGAGAGTCCAGAGCAACTGGTAACACGCACTGAGGGCTTGGCTAGCAAAAGGTCTCCCCGGTATGTGCCAGTGCTACTGCAAAGGATGTTTCGTGCTTTGGGTGTCCCTCCCCATGGAGGCAAAGTGAACTCTGCACACGAGAGAAGGGGCTGTGCAAGGAATCACATCCCCCTTAAGTTAGGCTAGAGTCCCCTCTTGCCATGGTGGCATAAATCCCCCCAGCTCTGAATACTGATCCCCTCCGTAACCATCCAGCAGCCCTCACCCTCTCTGTGCTGTAGAGATCTACCTGAAAGGCCTGATCTGCGCCAGAGCCGGTGGGTTGTCCTCCAGCCCCACCGGCAGCTGGGCCCTGCACCTCACAAGCTGCAACTCACAAAAGCTGTGGTCAGAGGCTACTCAGGGACAGGGATAACGCAACAGAGCCCCAGGTGAGACATGAAGTGCACCAGAAGAGGAGAAGCCCTGATAGCGCACAGGGAAAGCAAGCCCAAGAGTTTCTTCTGCACTAAAATAAACTTCATGCGTTTGTGCCCTTAAAACGTCGCCTGTCAGGAAATGGCTTCATAAGGCTGAAAGAGCAGACAGCTCCTGTGATACCAAAACATATTTTGGGTCAGAATGCAACAGTCTCAAACACAGCAAAAACCCTGATTGTATCTGGATAGGAGAAAGGAAGATAAATCCTATGGGAAGGGAAGGAAGAGAACAATCAACAAGTACTAAAGGGTCAGTTGGATACTGGGCTGTGATGCCTACAGGTGGGTGCTGTGAAACCTCTTACCTGAAAGTATTTACCCATTCATCTGAGTATCTTCCCAGGTAAGGAAAAAGGGTCCTCACCTCTCTAGGGGTCATTCGCCTCCCGTCATTCCCAGTTCTTCAAGGTTTGCTCTCCTCTCCACTTGTGCCAAGCGGTTCCTTGTCCCAGCTGATTTCACCTGCCAGAACGAGCACCTGTCCCTTGCTGGCAGCCTGGGCACACAGGATGGATTACACATCCAGCACGCTCATTCAGGTTTGCCAAGTGCTTTAAGCTTTACAAGTTTCTGGTGAGATTTCACAGAAGCCACCACCACCACAATGTTCCCCTGATGTTTGAATGAAACATAGTAGGGGCTTAACAGGTGTTCAAGCTCACGTCCATCTTTAACTTGTTAGCAGCCCCAGTGGTCTGGCATAAGCCCATACTCGTGTACTTGACTGCATGGAAATCCGAAAGAATAACTGTAGTTAGAAATTTACTGTCTCCACAGCTACAGTTCAACAGGAGGAAGATTTCAAGTCAAGGTCTCTCCAGCACTTGGACTTCAGCAGCTGGCAGTGGTCATCTTCAGCTGGCACATGAACGACACAGACTTGAGGCTTCAGTGTCCACCTGCATCAACCCTGCTTTTGCCATCAACAAAATCACGGACCGTGGATATGCTGGTCTCAGACCTGCCATCTTCCTGCTCGGCACATCTCTCCTGTGAGGGCGGAAATCTAACTTCTGGCATTTTGATGTACAATGAGGTTATAAGCAATGTGAACTGGCCATATTTGCTCACTCTGACACTCCTCATCCCCAGCTGCCCATCAAAGAGACAGACGGTGCCTCCTGATCGCTGGAAACAGTCAGAGATGCGCGTTCCTCTCTGGCTGAGAGGCTCCACCAGTCAGACTTTGGGTGTAGCACAAGGCACCAGACCTGGCTTTTGAGAAGTGAAAAGTTGCCAAAAGCCAGGAGTCTGGAAGGCAATTCCCCACCTGGCCTGAAAAAAAGGGCAGATGTGTCCCAAGGGACTCACACACCACCAGCCCCTCTCCAGATCTCCATTGAAGTCCACAGCACGAGACAGAGCAAGATGGGGGTGCTTTGACCCTTCCTTTGCAAACGGATGTTGCTTCCAGTGGCTGGTGCTGGGGTCCCTGCTCAACCCCTGCTGGCAACGGGGATGTGATCCGTAAAGGTGCGGTGTGGACATTTGGATGTTTCTTAGAAAGAAGCATCCCTCCTCACCCACCTTCCTCTGTCTCAGCCTCGCCATCCCCTCGCTCCCATCCCCACACCTCATGTCCCGCTTCCTTGCACTGGTGTCCCCATCGGGCAGCCTCAGTGCCCCATCCCAGCCTCTCCCAGCTATCCCTGCCCAGCTCCTGATGCTGGAGTCCCTCTCCCAGCCCTTCATCCAGCACTGGGGTCCATCTGCTGAGTCCCTGACCTTCGAACAGCAGCCTTCTTGCCCTGCCCTGCCCTGCTGCAGTGCTGAGATGTTTGTATCCAGCAGGGATCGTTTTCTCCCCGGTGCTGAGGTGTGTAACAAACCCGGGGAACCCACGAGTGGCACAGCCCCTCCTGCCAGCCTGCGCTGGGACCTCTGCGAAGGGGCGCAGCCGGTCTGACTCCCATATCTCAAAGAGAAACGATGTATTTGCAACAAGAAAGGAAAGCAAAACCAACACAACTCCGGATATTTTCACACAAAATACTGTAACACAGAATTTCAGCTGCAGCCCAGCTCGGCAAGACAAGTTAAGACCAGCCTGTATCAGTTCTTGGCAATGCGATTTTAGGGAACCGTGACCAAACCTCATGCCAAGAGGGTGTAAGAGTGGGGAAAAGGCAGTGATCTCACGGCAGGTAACAGCGGGGAGATCTCAAAGTTCTCACCCAGCCAGTGCACCCAGAGCATTTTAGTGATTTGCATGGGTACAGCAGCACCCCATGCACACGCACACCCCAGGGTCCCAGTGGCTTCCTGGGTTTTATCAGCACCGATCAGTTTCCTTCATCGCTACCTTTCTTCAAACCTGCCCAAGCCATCCCCAGCAGCTCCTGCACATTTTGGGAGTCTCTGGCTCCAGCCAAGTCCCTGTGTCCACAGACACACGGTCTGACGTCCCCTCATCATCCAGTGTCCCCTCATCATCCAGTGTCCCCTCCCCCAGCTCCCCAGCGCAGTCCCCACCCTTTTCCACCATCAGTTAAGTTTCTGAAGTAATTTCTTTTTTTTCTTTTTTGTCTTTTTTTTTGTTTGTTTTTTAAAGCAAACCATCTACCATATGTTCTCCCCTGAAAGGGGCAATTGTTAACAGATCATTAAAACACCGTGGCGAGTGCTCTGAGATTCCTTCCCTCCGTCTTACGCATTATCCTGTCTCTGTCACCCTTTCAATGCGGCTTTGAGGGCTCTGCTTTTCTAACTTCCTTCTCAGGGAAAAACAGAGAGAGAAAGAGCCACTGAAGTGACCCTCTTCACAGCTCTCCTCCTCCCTTTCAATGTCTTTTTCGACACCCAACAATAATCAGGGCCGGGGGCTGGCGTGCCGCTGGGCTGGGGGCAGCAGGGCCATATCCTGCCCCACGCAGGGGGTGCTGGGTTTGGGAGGGCAGGATGAGGTGCAGCAGGGGCGCTCCTGACACCCCGCCGGCGCTGATGGCCTCTCCTTCCCCTGCTGGGCAATGGGGCTGCTCGCCGTGGGGCGTGAAAAGGCGCAGCCCCCCCGTCCCGGTCCTCGGTCCCTGCTGCTGGCTGTGACCCCTGTGACACACACACGCGTCCCACCCAGACAAGAGATTCTTCCTTACACAGCTCATTACCTCAGGTGGATCGGATCCTTTCGGTGGCACAAGTACATTTTCTACGGGAATAAGCTAACAGCTGGCTGGGACCTGAACTAAGCCCAGACGTGGAGCTCTTTTTGGGGAGGCTTAGACATTTTACCTCCTTTTCCTGGGGGATGAACACTATTTTAGGACACACCAAGTGCCAGGGACCATGAGGGCCCAGAACGCTTTTACCTGAGCAGCGGTGTCAGCCCAGGAAAGCGCAGGCAACAGCACCAGCGTCCGTCCTCTTTGCTGGGAGAGGAGCCTTCCCAAAGCTGCACGTCTCTCAGCCCGCACACAGGGAGAGGGACCCCGGGAGGGCCATGAGCACCGTTGGGAGCAACAGTCCCATTCAGTGCTGTGTTTAGCGATGCCATTTTATAGGGAAACCAAGCCAGCGAAGCTACATCAGCCCTGGGGTATGTCTGATGCTCTGGCAAGCCAAGGGGCTGGAAATCATCACCACCACCTTGGATGCCCTGAGATGAGCCAGGAGGGCTTGTGGTTGCACAGCCCCTCCGCACAAAAGCAAGGACAAGGAGCAGACAGAAGACCTGACGGAAGCGTTACACAGGCCCAGTTCCAGCGTGACAGCTGCCAAACTCACTGTGAGCAGCAGCAGTGAAGGTCTTGGGTTGAAGGACACCTCATCGCAGGCTCCCTGCTTGGAAAGGTTGAGGCTTTCAGAGCTCACACTTAGTTAACTGCATCTTCTCTCCTTCGACCATGGACTTGGCCATTGCCCCAGAGGACCATGTTTCCCCACTCACCACAGCCTGCAGCCGAGATCTGGGCACCATGTGCACCTCTCCTCCAGCACAGGCACCTTTCCCAGCACTGCCATGAAGCCCTTTCGATTTGCAGTTACTCAGCCCAGCAAAAGGATGTGCTGCATGGGGCCAGTGTGCCTGACATGGGGAGAGGACAGCTGTCTCAGTCAGAAAGAGCAGTTACATTGAATAAATCCCATAAACTTCAAAGTCCTGCATGCCAGCTTCTCCAAGAGCCAGTTTTCTTCAGCAGCTCGACAGCTTTGCCAGAGCCTGCATGTAGCTCCAGGGACCCCACAGAAAGCACCTTCTAAACCCCCAGGGTGTTGTTACCTGTATTTTAACCCAGCGAGCTATAGCCTCAAGCGGGAGGAGACAGTGCTGCTCCGCTTTGCTCCAACTGAGAGATCAGCACCATGTGGTTCCCGCTGCAGGGTCACTGAGCACCCCGGGGGTGCTGCAGGGAGCAATGCCCAGCCAGCCTCCCCGTCCCCAAACCTGCTGCAGGGAGCGATGCCCAGCCAGCCTCCCCGTCCCCAAACCTGCTGCAGGCAGGAATGTCCGCACCCGGGGCACTGACCCACAAGAAACCTCCAGCAAAGGCTGAGCACCAGAATGGGTTACGATCTGCAAACTGGTAGCCGGTGTCCAGAAGCACGAGGTGGCTTTGCCCTGTTGTTCTCACCACCACAGGTGAAGATGTGACCCTCTCTCCTTCCTCCCCAGAAAGGGGAAGACATTAAAGGAGGATGCAAACCCAAAGCAGCTTCACATGTCACCAGCGCGCTCGGGGCCAAGATGATCTCCCAGAGGATCCTCCACAGCGTAGAAGCACCTGCACTCTGCAGCTGGAACATGACCAGGTTATTTCTTACCTAAACGCAATTCCTGAACCCACGCAGCTTTTAATAATCATCTTGTACAGACAATCACGAGCACTGGGAAGTCCTGGTGAAAAAAAGGGCTTTAGGAATACAAACCTGCAAAACAACTTTTAGCTAAATAGGGTTTAGATCTTAAAGACCCACTTTTTCCCCATCAGTAGGAAATCAGCTCATCCCACCTCTGAGGGTGCCTTTCCAGGTCAGGTTGTAATGAGCAGCTGTACATGGGTGTCCCACTCTGCCTCATGAACAGATGCTAATTACTGCAGAGATTCGGGGCTAACGAGGGATTTCCAGCTTGGGAGGGCATGAAGCCCATGGAATCCCTGTCCAGAGGGGACAGGGCCGCAGGAGAAACCCCGGTGCCATACGGACACGCTGAGTGGAGATTTAATTCACAGCAAGCAGAGATTTAATTAGCACCCTGAGATATGGCACATCTGCACCACCAGAGGGAGAGCTGCTCAGCATTTCTCCTCCGGAACCGCTCTAATTAAAGATTTTTGTCATGTAACATCCTTGTACAGTATACACCAGGCACAATGCTCCAGCCAGGTCTCCAGCTCATCAGTGTGCGAGGCCCAAGGTGATGTCTGGACAGCTTGTAATTATTTGAAATACAATGGTAGATACCTAATTTTGAGCCGAACAGCGCGTGACTCTCAGTACAAAGCGCCTCCGCGCTCCTAAGCGGCGCAGTGGCCGCCAGGGACGGAAAGCACTTAAACTGGCTCTTGCAACAGTTCCGGGGTTTGCAGAGTTGCCCCAGCCTTTTAAACAGCAAGGAGCACCTTTAAGAGCAGGTGTGAGGATGAGCTGTGAGGAGCGGTCCAGCTGCGGCTGCTCCTGCCAGGAAGGCAGGAATTGAGTTACATCAGGGTTCTTCACCCATTTAAAATCAACTTCCACATCAGCTATCTGGAAGAGCCCAGATGACCTTCGCTAGTGTGGCCATAGTGGTTTTCACTTACAATGGGTAAAAATGAGTCCATGATAACATTTTGAGTGTCCACCTTTGCATGCTTGCAGTTGATCTGCTTGTAGACACTGGGACATGCGTATTTGAAAAGAAAATCGTGGAGCAGCATGGAGACGAGCCACAGGTTCACATCCCCTCCAGATTTGGCTCATGCAGATGAACCGGGCAGGACTGCAGGTTCAGATGCTCAAGATTGAAAAGCACTTGTAAGCACACAAAAAACACCTTATGCATGCTACAAACCCTTAAAAAACATCAATCTAGCAGCAGGACATAGCGTGGCACACTGAGAAGAGCCAAAACTCAAGCTTAAGAGCGAAGTCACCCCCCACTTCAGTCTTCCCATCGTCTCCCACAGCTCCGGTGCCCGAAGGCAGCTGGGCAGGGACCTGCCTCCCTCTCCTCCAGCTGCCCCCCATGGGCACCATCCTTCCCCGGTCACCAGGGCCTGCGGAGGGTAGAGTCAGCTTCCTCAGAGCGGGGGGAACGGGGAGGGTCAGCAGCGTTCGAACCAATCATTTATTAAACAAAATCACACATTTAGAACACAATTGACAGGCAAACCCCCCACCTTCCCCCTCCAAAACACTGTGTATTACAGAGAGCACTGAGGATGGTTGAAAATTCAGCGCAGCCCACAAATTTCCTTGTGAACTGCTCAGTGGTGTCCCTGAATACTTTCCATGTTCCATTTAAACCACCCCAATTTTATCCATGCTTCTGTCATGTCCTGCTTTCCCAGATCCCTTATACTTCAAACCATCACAACACAACTTCAAAACTCCACAGTAAATCAGTTCCAGCTTCACTCTTCCTCTCTTTCACCAGCTTGGTCCTCCAAAGCTGCACCTGCCTCTCTCCGTACACAATTCCGCCCTCAGAACACACCTTGCTTCTTAACTTACCAAAATACGTTATTCAGGACAGAGACCAGGAAAATGTAGGTGACGACATGGAGCAACGGAATGTGTGACCATGCGTGGGACCCAACGCTAGAGTGTGCTGTGTAGGAAATAACCTCTCTTGGCGGACGATGGGCTCGGTCACACTGAGGGATCTCTGTCCCCAGACACCACCAGGAATCCCGAACAGCTGGGTGAGTAATCTCTGTGGCTCCTGGAAAAGCGTGGAGCTTCCTCAGAAACCCCTGGTGAAGTGGGGGCTGGGCAGCAAACACCAAGTTTTGAAGAGAGCAGAAGATATATCCAGGACAAGGAACTTACAAGAGCAGAAGAAAAGCAGCAAGGAGAGAATGACAGCAGATATTCCTCCATGTGGCTTAGGGGAGAGCCAGAAAAGACAACATTCATAAAGACGGGATGATAAACCCAACCTGCTTTATTCTCATCCTGAATGTGTTTATCTGGAACATCACAGACCACCAACAACACCCCAAGAAGCCGCGGAGAGGAGCGCGCGAGGCGCAGACCCCCAGCCCCCCGTCCAGACCCCGCAAGCCGGCGGCGGGGCCAGCGCCACGGCCCAGGGCACCGCGGCCTCCACTGACATAGGAAATACGAAGTATTCTAAACAAAATCTTTGTGTTTGTTTTTTTTTTTTTTTTCAATTAAAAACAGTTATTCTTTTATTTTTGACAAGAAGAATAAAATTTAGAAACATCTCAACACACAGAACTCCCCCTCTAAAAAAAACAAAAAAAACCAAGAAATCACCTAGTTAATTTACTAAAAGGGACAAATATAGTACATACAAGACTAAAACATCCTGTAAGTCTATACAAAAGCCAGACGGTAACAAATTGCATTAAAAATATATCAGGCATTACCTGATTCAACACTGGCATTTGTCCCCTTATTCAAAGGCACAAAACACTGAGCAACGAAAGTGTTCAGCACCACATCCATTATTGTCAGTAAATTCACCCAGATTAGCATAAAAAATTATTAAACACGTTTAATATTCGCCACACAGATCAGTAAGAAATCTGCTTTGGAAGGAAAGGACAAACATTTAAATACCACACCTCAAGATGCAAAGGCTCTCCCTAGAAACCTCCAAATCTTCACAGAGCAGTTTACCCGACTGGGTATCACTGAGTAATCATTAGAAACCAAGCGATTTGATGATCCAGAAGCCCACCTCCAGCAGCACTGAGGGCAGCACGGAGCCCTCCCGCTCCGCCCGGCGATGCCGACGCACCAGGAGCGACGGAGGTACCGGCGCTGCCGACCACCGCTCCGCGGGCCCGGCCCTCGCGCCCGCAGTCTGCGACAGCCACAGCAGCCAGCACGAACCAGAACGGATGGAGTTTTTAAAGGACGTTGAGGGTTCCGAAGTCACCCCGGGTAGCACATGCAGCAGCCAGCCCCAGCGAACTCGGGGGCAGATCTCTGCGGCACTGCTTGGAAGAGCCCTTCGCTCAGCTTGTGCTCGGCGATGATGTCTTCCACTCGGGTTATGTACAGCAAGGACAACAGCACTCCCAGGAACTGCAAAAGGAAGGGCAGCTCAAGCCAGAGCTCCAGTACTGCTTATCTAACACTTCCCACAGCGGCTTTTAGAGATTACCTACACATACATCGCATATCTGGGCAGGTACGCAGTCTCTATCCAGAAACTCACACTGTTCTTCTTCTTTGCATACGGGGTATAAGTGGGTCGTTTTTGCAAAGAGCTAATACAGTAGAAGAACGACCACCCCTGTACCTTAGAGCATTGGAAAGTCTCAGTGGATGCAGGAAGAGAGGACTCAAAAAAACCCCATGCAAAACCAAATTAACTCAGCAAATCCTGCAACGTAACACTACTAAGTTACCAGAACACTTACCAGTTATGTTACATTTAAGTAAAAAATTATAAGTAAATATAGTCAAATGGGATATTGCATACCGTAGCAACGAATCGGACAATCCAATTTAATGGCTAATGCACCGGTCCCTTCTCACCTGGGGCAGCAATATGCCGAGCAGCACGCCGGCCATGATGCTGTAGTTGTCCAAAAACCAAATCAGCACTGCATTTGTGCATCCGCGGACGTATATAACATGCTGAACACTCAAGCGCTGCAAGACAACAGAGCAGACGTTCAAACGGGCAGTGGCATGGGCATACGACACAGTAACATGTGACAATTCAAATTTCAGGGAGGCGAATCTGGCCCTCCTTCCACCGCTCTAAGCCCACTGAATTTGACGCAGACCTCGTCACTGATTCTTCTGTCTGCTTTTAAGTTGTTTCACATCTGAACAAGTTATTCCATTTTCTGAGTTGTTTTTTTTTCCCACGAATCACATCCAATTGTCATTTTGGATCACTCAGGAAGCAGAGGTGTCTCTTTAGCTCTCATCCCTGCTCCCAAGCTGAAAGTGCAGCAGCGGAAAGACACCAATTGTGGACCAACTGATTTGTAATAGACTCTAAACAGGGCAGGAACAAGAGGATTTCAGCCTCAGCCCTGCAAGCTGTGCGGCACCGTCGCCCCAGCCCATAATACAGAGCAGCACTTGAGGCTGCAAAGGGTCCTGAGCAGATGAATGGCATGAAGTTAAGCAGATTCTTAAGTGCTTTGGATGTTAGAGCCAGGCTGGAGCTTTTAGGTGATTAAGCCATAAATCAATGAATCTAAATGAAGACAGGTCGTACGTAAAAATAGCCAGTAATTCCAAAAACCAACATTTGAAGCTGGTATTGTGCTCCAAGAGCCTCGAATGAGCTGGGGAGAGGGGCTTTTTCAGACCACCGCACCGCACTACAAAGCTGGGAGTGGAGAACTCGCAGCGGATCCAATTACCAATTTCCCAGCTTAATCACTTTGCAATTAGTGCCTTGGGCCAGCAGTCTGTACTGTGGCGTCACCGAGGGGAAAACCCAAGGAGGAGTCCCCATCCCACTCCTGGAGCGCGGAGAAGCCAACACCACCCGGGATGTTCTGCTCCCCTCCCAGGAATAACTATCACAGCCTTAAAAACAAAACACCCACTGCTGGGACATAAAACACTTAGAAACAGCTACACTGGCTTTACCAAGGCTAATTTTACTCAGTGAGAAACTTTGGCTTTAAGTATTAAAAGCTTTCCCCAGCTCGAGTCACTACTTGAAAGAATTGAAGCATCGTTCTTTGTATTAATTGTGCAATAAGCATACAGGGGACGAGCTCTGGGAAGAGGTGCTTCATGCACATCAAACAAAAAATCATGGAATATACAAAGAAAGGAAGATACCACAATAAAATACAATTAATGTTCTATATATAGGAAGGTTATTCTAGATAAAATAATTCTAATGGCTGATTTAAGTGCCTGGTAGATTTCAGTATGCGGAAGACTACTTTGTATCTGACCAAAACAAAACCAAAAGAGCAGAGCAGCATCACCCTTTGCCACGACAGGGTGGCCATCACTTACATTACCTCTTTGTCGATGGTTTTGTATCCGCACATAGTGTTGATAATATCTGTCTGAAAAGAAAAGATAAATATAATATATATAATATAATAAATAATATAATAAATAAAATATATATAAATATAAAAAGTAAATATAAACTATAACAGAAACCAAAAATCACACACACACACAATTCTTACTCTTCTTGCATTCACCCAGCCCATATAAAAGCAACAAGATGGGTTATTCCTCAGTCCAGCACCCCAGGCTCAGGTTTAGACACAGCTCTATGTGACTTTAGACAAATCGGTATTGCCATTGTCTCATGACACGAGACGTTTGAAGTGTATCTATCCAGAAAACCAGCGTGGCATCGGAAACCAAAGCTGGCTACAACGGAGCTGGGAGCTACAGCTGCTCCCACAGAACGAACAGCTGGCTTTAATTTTTAGGCCTTAATAACTTCAACAAATGTTATTAAGAAAACCAGGGATGAACACAGCCATCATACCATCACGATGACAAATTTCAGCTCTGAAATACCCAAAACTCCAATAATGTCCAATGCTATGAATGCTTACATGAACATTTTACAAGAACAAGTTTATTATAATCTA
Source organism: Streptopelia decaocto (assembly GCF_964273445.1). Taxonomy (NCBI): domain Eukaryota; kingdom Metazoa; phylum Chordata; class Aves; order Columbiformes; family Columbidae; genus Streptopelia; species Streptopelia decaocto. The sequence goes on along the minus strand of NC_138659.1, from coordinate 34,006,307 downwards.
TTTTTATATGTCATTATACATATGAATATAAAATACATTTTTAAAAGACTGAGCGCTTGCACTCATCACCGATGACCAACACACTTTGTGTAGCCATTCAGTATTTTGCTCGAGCCCCGAAGCTCTACCTGGCCCGGCAAAGCTCATATGAAAACACCATCCGCTTACGGATCAGGCAACGGAAAGCCCAGCGGCTTCAAATCAGGCAACAAACAAAGCTGGAACATGGAGGAAAAGGACAATAGCAAATGAGGGGAATAAGGCAAAATACACAAGCACAAGGAACACAGTCACGTCATTTCATTTTAAGCACAGCATTCGCTAACACGACACCATGGCACAGGGAACTGTATGCAGCGTTGATAAAGGCATTTAAACAGTGGTTTATAGGCATTTGGGGACTGATTTTTGTCTGTTACCCTAGTGGAAGTCTTCAGTAAATACTGTGACTTGAGAACAGTCCCCTCGGTGCCCTGGCGGGCTGCGCCTGGCTCGTCTGAGCACACAGAGCGCAGCCTCCAGCATGAGCCCGAGTTTTCCATGACTACAAAGCCCGTGAGTAATCACAAGCCATATCTGTCGTTTTCCAGGACAGAAACCAGCCTGTATTTGGAAGCATTTGTCAAACATACAAGATTTATTCAGCCTCTTGCTGGTTTTTCTTTCTTTCTTTCCACGGCAGAGCTGGACATGGTGTCAGTGCCACCCTGCGACCTGGACTCCGTAAGGGATATCGATGGCATCCCAGGGTGCCAAAGCCACAAGCCCTGAAGCACCACAGTGTCTCACCGAACAGCCCGCCCTTAAATAAGTTTTCTTTGCAATTTTGGGGGTTCTCCCCGCCTTTCAATTACCTTTCCTGAGCTCACCACTTTGCAAGCCACCTTGAGGCTGCAAGTAGCCTCATCTGCGCTCCCCAGCTACAATACAGCATACGGAGAACATGCTCCCTTCTTCCCCTCAGAAAAGCTCCTGTTTTAGCGTTTTCCTGCCCGACAGGTTGCATTTGAAACACACGATGTGTCTGACTGTGCTGTGGCTGTAAAGGCACCTGGCATTATTAGTCACCCATTTCGCAGTGCTTCACCTTCACATTAATGCTCTTTTTACACACACACCAACTAAACTTTTAAAATAAGACTTCAACAGAGAAATGACCGCTACAGAAAAACAAGCAGCATTTTGAACGACCCCCAGAAAGCCAGATTGCTCTTTACTAGCCAGCTCTATCTTTCTTTACCATCAACCGAGGGCAAAATCCTGAGCTCTTCTGCTCAGTGCAGCTGTGGATCAGCAGATATTCTTTTCATATACACAACTTTCTCATTCCCAAACACCTAAGACTTAAAGCATAACTGTTTAGCTTTGGTTTCTGAGAATAAATCAAAGCTCAGCGCAGACTTAAACAGACTCCTTCTCATACACAAAAAATGTGTAAGCACATGGAATAAACACTTGGATATTATACACATTTCTCAGCAACACCTAGCAGGATTACTGACACACTTATTGCACTTCTTTTCCATTTTTTTAATGAAAGAGCCATGCTGAAGGCAGACACTGAAAGAGCAGCACATGACACACAGGGCAGGCCATCCATCATGAGCTCTACAACCTCTGCTCTCGCACATACTCAACCTCTCTGACTCACGTTCCAACCAAAGGCCCAAACCCAGTCAGGGAGGGATGGCCCATACTGGTTTTAAGTTGAGAAACAGTTCTTTATCAAATTCAGCATTACATCTATCCCTCAAATGAAGAGTGATGAATTAAAACCGCTAAAATCTATATAAAACACATTTACATGGAACTTGATGCCTGCTCCTAGTGCTGCCAGCACCAGCTAACACCAGTTCATCGTAGACTGAATCATTTCTGTTGGAAGAGACCCTCAGGATCATCCAATCCAACCATAACTTAACCTAACTCTAGTACTAAACCATGTCCCTAAGAACCTCATCTAAATGCCCTTTAAACCCGCCCAGGGTTGGTGACTCCAGCACTGCCCTGGGCAGCCTGTTCCAATGCCTCACAACCCTTTCTGTGGAGAATTTTTTCCTAATACCCAACCTAAACCTGGCCTGGCCCAACCAGAGAAACAGGTCCGGACTCCATGTGCCCGGGTTTCCTTGCAGGGAGGCTTCACAGAGCAGCACGCAGCAGTGTGCAGGGACGGCTGAGGACGGAGCCACAGCTGCGCTCCAGACCTGCGCCCGGAAGGCTGCACCCACCCTGAGGCCACTTCCCCACGGTTTGGATGTCTCGGGATGACGGGGTTTGGTTTTTGATTCACACAGCAGCTGCTGCACCCCGACCCACACCCACAACAGCAACGTTCTCCTTGTCAGGCTGCCAAGACCGACAGACCCACAGCTCCCGTTTTCAGGAGAGACCCCATTTCCTTCACGTCCTCCCCGCGGCTTTTTAAAGTTGGGCGCCTCTTCATGCGAACGCCGGCGACCCGGCACAGAGCGGCAACGCCAGATGCCAGGACTGACCTTGTTAGTGACACAGCACGTGTAGGGCACCCCGCAGGCCAGCGGTCCCGGCGCCGCGCAGCTGTGGTAGACGTTCTGCGACCAGTCTCTGTAATCCTCCCCACCGCAGCACTTGAACTGCGGAGAAATTCAATACAACAAACTAAACATTCATGTCTTAACAGAAACTCTCGAATCAGTAGTGTCCTGGTTTTGTTAAAAACAAGTTTCTCTTTCAGTGAACTTGCCTGTCAGCTAAAGCCTTCATATTAACTGCATTTTCCTGGAGAACCAGACACATGTTTTGGTAAACCTAGCAATGGAATGCAAACTTATTGATAAGCATGGATGGACATCTCACGAGAGGGGCGACGAGAAACAAGTGACTAAGAAACTGACCAACTGTGTATAACATTCCATTCACATGAATACTTCATATAAAAGTGGGAGATCACAAGGATCTCGTTCTTTTCCCTTCTGCTTATGGCCAACATTGAGAGAGGACCTTGCAAGTCATCCCTGCGAACTGAGGCCAGTGACAGACTGAATCCAGCTCCGGTTGGCTGCAGAGTCCAGTCCAGGACTTCAGGTGCCGGCTCTGCAGTTGCTGAGACTTTCAAGATTGGTTTTGTATATTTTGTATTATTTTCTCTATTCTTATTAGCAGCATTAGTAAAACATCTTTAATTTTTCCAGCTCTCTTCTCTCTGTTCTTCTTTTCCTCCTGATCGCCTGTGCTGAGTGGAAAGGGGGAGAGGGAAGGGCAAAAAAAGGGGAAGTGCGGGGGGAGAGGGGGTTAACAATACATCTGCCAGGGTTTTATTGTCACCCCGCAATCTTAACCCTCGACAAGTAGGAAGCAAAGTAAGACTATAACAATTTTAAGAGCACCGGGCTACGCAGTAATTCTGCCGTTTCATCGGCAAGGCTGATACATATGATGGACACAACTGAAAAGAACTGAAGATCGCGGTAGCAGCCCTCTCACTCACGGAGCTGCTGCTCTGTGTGCCGGAGGAGAGCACAGAATGCCCAGTTCCATCTCCCATCTTTTCTGAGCTGAAAACTGTTCGGGTCTGGACATCATCAAGCACTGTGACAGGCTCTCCAGCTGTAACACAGCGCTTCGGGTCTCATAGAGAATCGTGACTACGCTTCTACGTTAGTCTGAAGGACAAAAGCGCTGCTGGAAGGCATAAAAATAATCTCACCAAAACATTTTGGGTGTGATTTAGTGAAACTGAAATCTGGAAAACAAATACTCAAAGTTTACACTGACTTAATGCAAACATTCATTTTATATTCTAAATGAAAGGAAAAAGAGGCGTTTATTTAATCACTAAAATGTATAGTCGTTTTACATACAGATAATTTTGGGCAGTGCATGGAAATTTTAATGCATTATGAAGTCTAATGACAAAATTTCCTCAGGACGGTTTGTTTCTGACAGACTTTCCATGCTAACTTTGTTTTCATCTCCATAACGATGTCATAAAATACACATATCACTTCCTAACCTCACTTTTTTGTTTTCAATCATTATTTGGCACGGTCACTGACATCACATGGGCCCTGACAGCACATTTCTGGACATCTTCTGCTGCTTCTATGGCCTCTGAACGGCATGGCAGAGCTCTTCAATAATCCAATAAAGATTTCAACACGCCAGCCTTGAAAATTAAAAGGGCTGTGAGTCAACCACACGTGCCATTAAGTAACGTGCAGCTGGGCTCAACGCAATCTCTGAATTTTAATTACAGGTACATACGCTCCCAAGGGCTTTTCCTTTGAATAATCACCTTGTTAACGAGCTTGCCATGTGCCCTCGACTCAAAATACAACGGTCCAGGTTCCAACAGCCTAATTGCCACCTAATTCCTCGTTATCCACTGCCTCCTGTTAACAAGATGCTGTTGAACATCTTGGACCCGCCAGCAGAAATGCCGAGCGCAAGGACTCGGGTGGAATTCCGGCTGAGTTTGTCTGAATCTGGCTGTGGGGACCCTGTATGAACACACGTTTGCAGGATCTGGCCTTGATCATCCACATCACCTGCCCCCTCTTCCTGCAGTGATTTAGGGCATCCAGCGCCAGCCGGATGCCGGGGGAGCCCCGGCCGCACCGATGCTGCCACAGATGACCCGTGAGATCTCATCCCCCTCATCAATAACAATCTGATTATCACATCACTGGAAAAACTCAAAGCTGTCACTGAGGATCCACCACCCCTGGGCAACTATATAGTCCCGGGGAAAAGCCAAAGAAACAAAGCGACCAACCCGCTTTTGAACAGAATCCATGATGTTCTTGAAGTCCAAGTCATCGTAGTAATTCTCGATTCCTCTTCTTATATTGTCGTTCAAAAATTTGATTGTCTAGAAGGTAGAAGTAAACCAAAATTCATGGGTTACACAGGCCAAAACCAAATGAAAAGAACAGGTTAAAGCGACAAGTGTAATTGGTGGCACAGAGGAAAGGCTCTTTGGTTTGGTTCTGTTTTTTCAAAGGAAAAACAAACACCAATTAGAAATCAATCATAGCCCAGTCCTGCAGGGACCAACCCTCTGTCAGCAGCAGAGCACAGCAAGAACTGAGACTAAACACCATCAGAATGTAACAACTGTCAACCCAGCCGCTAAACCCATCAAAGCTAAATCCTCACAGGTCAGAAAGAAACCCAAAATACACCTAATACTCATTGTCTCAGTACTACAAACTGCAACACCTGGAAACAAAACAGAACAAAACCCATTATCGCATCGGTGATTAAGATGGGGTTTTGCGGGACTAACCCAACTGGCCAAGAACGAAGAGCAGCAAACACCAACACCTCACACTGCCCGTAGCACCCACTGGGGCTCGGCAGGTTTGAGAGGGAAATAGAGAAAGAAATGGGGAAAACCAGCAAGACATGCAAAACAACCAGCATTCAAATGCAAAATAAACAAGTTTTTATGAAATCCTTCCCTCTTGTCCCCATACTAACCCAGCCTGTCCCTGCGCATAGCAGTCCTGCTCGGCCAACAAACGGCTCGGGAAACCCCGAACGCACAAAACCCAGAGTTCGTCTGAAAGCCAGCAGCAATTCCTCCTTGCCCTCTCACCAAATACCAGCTTTTGTATCTACTTAAATTTTCCATCAAGCAAATTCTGTGCGTCCCACGACGCCGACGTTCCCGCACCGGGCAGACCGACCCACTCATCCCACAACTGAGAACAACTCCTTGTGTGGGACCAGGACAGAGCCTACAGCAACGGCTTCTAGAGATGAGGACAACTCATCCTGCGCTCTCGCAAGTCAAGTGCGTGACTCCGGTCCTGCGTGGAGTAAGAAGAACACACTAGCTAGGGAAAACACGTAATACTGCTTCAAGAGAACAATGAGATCTTTTCTAAAAGCTTTTTAAATCACATACGTAACATATGACTCCTTTTTGTGGAAATGAGATTGGCAAGATTGGGGTGGGGAGGGAAGAGGTCTTATAATTCAGCATCTCTTTTTAATGCTGTATCTTGCCAGATTAGAGAAAAATGAAAGCATAGAAATCCAGTACTTGCCATAGCAAACACATTTATGCTTTAAAACATTTTTAACAGATAAAACAATCTGTTGCTTTCTGTTTAGAAAAACTAAGGTTTTTATGTAATTATAGCATGCTTGTAAAGGATGGGCTCTCCTACAGAAATCAGTTACATTGCTTAAAGCATGTGGGCATGGAAGAGCTGCCCTTTAGGCAAAGTAAAACATTTTGGCCCCTAAAAGATAATAAAGTCTGTCCCCAAACCCAGCTGGAGACTTTCTGGATCAGCAGTGAGCCCCAGATGGCAATGAGAAGAAAGCCCTTGTAATCCATGAAGAGCTGCAAACTCGTTCAGCCTCTATTGCACACTCTTAGTTAACAGGTGTTCCCCAAATTCTTTAATCTGGAATTCATCTCCAGAACAAGTGGCCAACCCCTTCCCTCCCCAAACCCGAAAGGCCCTAAAAAGGCCTGAGCTGCCTTCAGACCTCCATCAATCAGCGCTCAAGTGACAATTTGAACACCCTGTATTTGCTCTGCAGCACGGCTGTGCGGTCCTGGATCGCGAGGAAGGTCCTTGGTGATCAAAGCTCAACACGAGCAGCACGGCTGTGTGGTTGTGGATTGCGAGGAAGGTCCTTGGTGATCAAAGCTCAACACGAGCGGCTCACCTGGTTTCTGAAGATCAGGGCCACCACTCCGCCGGTCAGCTCGATCAGCAAGCAGATCCCAAGGATGTACATGAACTGCAGGAAAACAAGTGCAAATGAGTCCTTGAACAGAACAAACCCCAATTACTCTTTCAATTAGTGTCCTTAAGTGGGTAACATGCAATTGCCAGCACACTTGGCTTTCTGCATGTGAGACGTCATTTTAAAGAAAGATATAAAATTATGGGTTTGTTCTTATAAAACTGTTCATGGTGCAGAAAGCTTTTTTCTCCTCGCCTGAGTCATTCTGGGTTTTGCCCAATTGGCAAACACATTCTTTTTCTGCTTTGGATGGACTCAAAACTGATAGATGCATTTATCACGCCAAGATATTTCTCTCCACAGCAGCATCCCGGAGAAGCACGTTAACGGACCGCTGCAAACCACACCAAAAATAATGTTTTATGCCTCCTACACAGTACTTACTCGTTAGCTTTCTTTTCTTGGGTAAAGCGGTGCTTTAAGATAATCCAAACCATTTTCTACTGAATTGCCAGTGTTAAAGCAGCTGCGCGTGTGCTGCTTCAGAGAGGGGCCGCGTCGCCCCCAGCCCAACACGGGCTGCACGCAGGCACGAGCCGGACCTGCTGTGCTCACTGGTACAAGAACCCACAGCTGCCAGCTATTCATTTATTCATTTTGTGTACCGTGCTCACAACCGCACCTCACAAATGGCCACAATGCATGCGTCGGTGACTGCTTATCAAAAGCGCTTGGAAAACATGAATAACATGAAGAAATCTATAGCAACATCATAACTGTGATGTGCCAGTACTTAAATGTTATTTTAACCCGAAGGATTCTCTAGGCATAAAAGGTGGCTGTTGCATTAATTTAGCAAACCTCAACGGGAGAAAAGTTTTACGCTCTCTCATGTGAAAATAATCTCTAACACCGTGCCCCGAATGCTGGTTCAACTCCTGTGCCCTCAGTACCCAGTGTCAGTGTCACATATTCACAAATCTTCTCTCCTGTTAACTCTGGAATCAGCCTGAGAAGCAAACGTCGGGGACTTTCTTCGTTTCCATACCCTGCCTGGTTTGCTGCCACATGGGCACAGAAAACATGTTCTGCATCAGAAGAGGACACAGCGCCATGCTCAGGGTGGAAGATGCCACCACCACACAAGGACAGACCCTCAGCAAAATTCCAGTATAACTTTCTGCTTTCTCCTACATAACATACGACACTTTTAGCATTTCCTTAGACTGAACTGACACGAAGGTGAAAATTATGTTTTCACGCTTCGTTTTTAATTAGCTGCATGTGCAACTTCCATCTGCAGCCACGGTGTTGAAACGAGAAGCGTTCGGGGAACCATCTGAGACCACAGCTCACCTCTGCACTTGGTGCCCCAGCAAGGAGGTTCGGTTTTAGGGAACCCCCGCACCCATGGGGAGGAGCCGCAGCCAGACTGTGCGGGCGGTGTCAGCCCCCGTCGGATGGTGTGGAACAGCGAGTTTGCACATGATAACTCACGTTCCTGGTGGTTTTCCATAAAGCCCTTAGCTATAGGAAAGCTGGTTTCTCAGCGCGGGGCTCTGCCCCTCGCCCGCCCTGTCACTGCAAAGACACAGCGCTCCCTGACGGGGGGGCATCCGGACACGGGGCGGGACCCCCGCCACAGGGCAGCTCTGGCTCCACCAAAAGCACAGAAGGCAACTGCAAAAAGCCATTTAATAAGGGTTTGAATTTGGGCGACACCGGAAAGCAACGAGCTTAAAAATCACAAATAAAGAAATCAAGACTTACTGCTTGCAGGAGGCGTAAGTTGTCTCGTAGAGAAGCCAGTACACCCACAAAAGATACCAGGAACATGATAATGCCCAAAAGTATTAAAATAATCGCTGGGGCTAGAAAGGCACTTTCTAGAGTCTTGTACTTCTGTCTTTCGACTTCTGCATAAATGCCAACAGCGAGGACAAGGGCCCCGATCACCTGGAACACAGAGAGGAGCACAGGGGTGACTGCCCAGGAACAGCAGGGATGACACGGGGTGAGCACACGAACCCGTGACTGCTCCCCTCAGAATCAATGACGGACAGTGGAACACCAAACCGCAAGTGTGGATTAACAAAACAGACCTCAAAGGCTACACAGAAAACAGCCCAGTTAGAAAAGAACTGAGATTCGTTCATTTCAAAACATATTTAATAATGTTTTAACATTCCGGAACTGAAACAAATTGAAACATACGTCACTGGTTAAAATGTAATTTATTACTCATCTGAGATCACATATATTACACACACTGGCAAATGCCACGGCACTAATATTCCTCCTCCAAGTGTCTGTCTGTCCCTCCCTCTCTGTGGGGTATGTATGTGTATGTGTGTGTGTATATATGCCCCTAACGCCATATAATTTCTACCCCAGTCTGCAATCAACAGCTTATAAGGCCCTTCACATCAGCTCCTGTTGTATTTAGGCTGGTAAATACAGCCAGGTGTATCCTGCACCTCCAGGCCTCCTGGCATTGGCGGCAATGCACCCAATATAGGAAAGAAAAACCCACAGTAACGGCAATTACAGCACTACCTTAAGCACTACCAGATACAGCTGACAAGTGAAGCAAGAAGCAATACATTTCATTTAATACCACATTTCAGTCAAAATTATTATGGTTAAGTCAAAGCCATCAGGTATCAAACCTATGCCATACTTCGAGTCACTTTGAATTACGCTGAATTAAAAAAAAATAAAGAATAAAATAGCCTACAACACGTAAGGCATGAAAACTGCAGTGGAAAAGCTTCCTGTCAACTCCAAGAGCCGGGCACATCCCAAACCAAACCCATCATCTTAGCAGCCCGATGAACAGCGTCCCCCCGACCCAGCACCTCTGCAGGACAGACCCTCTCACACACACGGAGCTCCTGGTCTCAGCCGGGATATCCCACACAAAGCTCCACGCACACACGGCACCCTCAGCTGGGACGTCACCAGTCCAACAGCTGGATTTGATTTTTAATTATTGGATACATTAAAATAAATCAGAGCTTACTGGCAATTCTTGATTTGCTACAGGTAAGAACCCAAGGGACACAACGTGAGGAATACCAGCAGGCTGCTTTTAAAAAGGAAACACATCTCAGAAGGGTTCACCCACAAATATACTGAAGCTATTTAGAAACTTAAAATTGTACCCAATGGAATTCAGAGTAACTTCGCTCTGAGGAGTTCAGGAATCATGCTGATTAGGGAAGGCAGGAGAGGGAACATGGGGGACAAGTAACAGGCACCCAAACCTACCATTTATGTGCTTCTACTGTAAAACTGTAGTTTGGGGGCTTATTACTGAATAGTGAACTTGTAGTGTTAGCTTCATTCTTTAAAATATTCAATTATTCAGGTCATAAATGATACATTTTTTTCAAGCAGTAGACAACAAACAAATCAGTTTGAAAATTGTAAATACAGCTATAACAATTGATCAGAGAGTCTCGGAACCACACAAAACAACTACAGACTATAAAACCGGTGACTGTACATGCGCACGTGATGCAGCAGTTCTATTATTATGATGATGATTTTAAAAGAAAACGAACCGCCTAAGATGTAAAAGCTGACACCTTTGTGCCCGAACAGCACCCACCCTGTGGAAAGCGGCAGTAACGCGGCTCAGAGCAAACACCGCTCAGGAGCTCCAGCCCTGCCTGGGAGATACCATGCTCAGGAAATCAAAACCAAAAAACCAGACGTAAACCACGTCTGTTAAAACTCGATGGGGATTGTCTGAATTTTCGAAGTGTGCTGTTTCAAGGCCAGAGTGTTCTACTGAAATGTCGTTTTCTCAGCCACAGTTTTATCAGCAGTACATTCAATTTGAGATGTTTGTTTGGTGCCTGTGAGTAGAAACACAAGATGTGTTCCCACTTTGAGAGCTTAAGATATATATAGAGAGAGAAATCTTACAGATACATATGTATCTTTATGTTCCGTTTGCACCTCTGCTCACACGCCCTCCAAGACTACTTGTAGCATTTCAAGTGTACAAGTGTACAGTCCTGCCTTTTGTTTTCTGACACCAGCTTGACCCCCAAAAAAGCCTAAAATCCCCCACCCCAAACTCCCCCACTTTACGGCTTTTACTGTCTCAAGGACCGAGGCCGATATGCCACCCCGGACGAGTGACACCTCGGCACACGGTTAAAATCCTCATTCCCTAACAAGCAGGATTTACGCTTTTATTATCTTCTAATTTTTTAAACGTTTAATAACATTTTGTAAACCTTTCATATGGTCAAACCAGCAATGACGTGAACCAAGCTGCCATGCGAGTTTGCACTCATCCCCCGTGTGTGCTCTCCCTCCCAGCGAGCGGGGCTGGAAGCGCCACCGTCCCATAGGCAGCCCAGCCCTATACGAGCTGTTTACATCCTGCATCCTTCACAACATCTCCCAAGCTGCCAATTCGCACTGTGTCCACAGGACAACGGAACTGGCCCTGACTCACACTAAACGAGTGTCCACCAGCAAACAGCAGCGACTTCCTCTGGGGCTTTTGCATGCACAGGATTTGCTTTCCCAAGAGAAAGGAAGAGCATTCATTTCTAGACTAGTGAGTTTAACCCTGTGTTTACAATACTTACTCTTGAATAAAGCGCCTGCTCAACACCAGCACCTTGTGTTTCAAGTGCTGGGTGCTGTTTCAGCCCGGTGAAATGCCACGACAGCCGCATTCACCAGCAAACAGTTGCCTAGGAAAGTGACAGCTCTGAGTGTTCTCCAAAGCACCGAGGGGCCGCAGCAGCGCCGGGGCTCGCAGCGAACACCCCCAGCGCTCCGCGTGCCGCCGCTTTGCTCTGCCTTTGGTACAGCTGATGTTCACTTCCTGGTGATTTCAGCAATCCTGGGGACTCAGATCCCCATGTTCATCACTCACAAATGTACCAAAATAAACCAAAACACAAGCCCCCCTGCCCCCCCCGAGCAAACCAGCTCTTCAGCCGAGCAGCGACATGGAAGCCCTTGGTTATAAACAAGGGCAGAACACTGAAAATCCAGAGCGAGCAATCACAAAGAGTAAATATAATCCTCCGGCTGTTTGAAAGAGGTTTTGTCCTCCAGGGACTCTCACAGAAACGTTTCAGCAGGGCCCTTTTTCTGCTAGCAGAGCAATTTTCACGTCCCACCCGCAAAGGGCCCTTGCTGCCCATGGACAACGCGGAGCAGACGACACGCACGGTCCTGTGTGAAGGACACGCACCAGAATAAAGGTTTGAAAACTAACGCAGCAAACTGCCATTTCCAAAAAATCACACCTGCGGAATAGGGGCTGTGGAGTAACACAGGGAACTTCGGGACTGCAAACCTGGTTTTCCCTGGTTGGTTTTATTTGCTTAGAAAATACAAAAGACATCCAGGACCCCAGAAAGTCTGAATGACACCCGAACACTTTGCATTTTGTTTTCTGTTCATCCTTAAATCGTGGCTTTCATGAGACACCCACTGCCAAACCTGGTGGATCTAAACCGCCTCTCCCACGCAACATGATAAAAGCTTTATGCTCCCACCTGGTAAATACGGCAACTATTAAGACAGAAACACAGACCAGCAAAACAAGAGCTTACGCAGCATTTAAACTGAAAGAGCCAGAAAGAAACCCCGCCTAAGCATCTCATACGTGAGTGCATCCCGGAGCCAGCACAGCCAGGCAGCATCGCCCCAGTGTCCCTGAAAAAGCACTGTGTAAAATCACCGTTCACTAAAGTGAGCCCCGACGGCTCCTTCCACAGCCCAGGTTGTGCTGAATCTGCCACATTTGAGAAGCCAGAGGTAAGAAGCTGGGACTTCACCACTTTCAGGAGGCTGCGCGTGGGTTTCACCTGACATCCGCCGGAGCACAGTGACTGTGACACACCTTGAAGCTTCAAAACTTCACAGTATCACCGAGCCAAAGCTCAGAAGGGGAATTATCCCACATACTGCTGACTGCCATTGTCGGGCAAAGGCTTTATCTACCTACCTCCCCTAGGGGGAAAAAAGGCAATATTTTAATACATACAGGAGTGATTTTTATCTGCCGAAACTTCCAACCCCTGCAAGTCCCCCGTCCGCCAAAACCAGTCTGTCGCTTCCTAGGAAGAGCTACACCCTCCTCCACAGGTGTGCCGGGCCGCCTCGGCAGCGGGAGCAGCAATTGTTGCAAAACCCCGTTCCCGGCAGGACGAGACGCTCCCGCGGGAGCCGGACCCGGGACCCTCCGGACCCGGGATCCTCCGTCCCCAACGCCGCACGGAGCGGGGGCGGCCGCGCCCCCCGCACCCCCCCGGGCTGGGGGAGCGCTGTCGCTGTCCCCCCGCCGCCCTCACCCAGAAGGTGGTGGAGTAGGTGATGAGGGTGAGCTTGAGGCAGAGGTAGGAGAGCCGCCCGCAGTACCGCACTTGCTCCGCGTCCCCCGCCGCCATCCTCCCGCCCCGCAGCACCTGCCGCCTCCCGCCGCTCCCTCCGTTCCGTTCCCTTCCCCTCCCCTTCCCGGCGGCCCGTGCCCGGGGGAGGGAGCGGCCGCCCCGCCGGGCGGGTCCGGGGGCGACACCGCCGCTTCCGGTAGCGGCAGCGGCCGGGGGGGGTAATGACGAGGTGCCCGGGGGTGGCCCAGCGCACGGCGGAGAAACACGGATAACACGGGGGGGGACGGAAACCGCCGAGATTCTGCCGGCGGCAGCTCTTCTTTTCTTTTTGTTTCTCAACGCGCGTCCAGGACTCGCCCCGCAGCCGGGATCTCAGAAACACTAAAATAATTTTATATATATATAAAAAAAAAAATATATATATATATATATATATATCTTGCTACTGAAACAGGCACCTAACGCTGCTGCCAGAGCCCAGAGCAATGCACACACCCGTAAACCTCTGCAATTGCTATTTAAGACAGCGTGGGCAAAAAATAATACATACATATATATATAAATGCAAAGGTGCTACATGGGTGCTGGGTTTTTTTGGTTATGCACACATAAACATCGCAAAGAAGAATCCCCGCACTCTACAGCAGCACAATTAAGCAGTACCAGAACGTTTACCTTTCATTGTACTACCCAGGCAATTGCACATGCAGTGAGGGTCCCGTCCTGCAAATAACAACACACAAGTGGAACAGGGAACGGGCGCAGTGCCCTGGCCAAATTTTCTGCCTACGTGGGCATTTATCCACGTCCTGCTGCCGTGACAGTGGGTCAGTGTTGGGTCTACACAGCGATCATGAACTGCAAACGCCATTCGTGCCTCTGAGATGAAATAAGCCCTTTCAAGCTGGCAGCGCTGCACTCCTGCCCCACAAAGGACCATTTTCCTCGGGGAAAAAGGCCTCATTCAAAGCGCAGACAACTGTCACAGGGTCGGTTGTTGCATCCTGGCGCAGAGCAGAGACAGACAGCGCTGAAAACAGCGTCTGCGATCGGGGGAGATGAAGTGCAGCGGCATTTATTGTTATCAAGCAACGAGACTGTGGAAAACCTGTGTATGTAAAACTGTATAAGTGGTCGGTCGCACATCATTTTGTTAGGTACATAAAATAAACCTGTAATCACTACCAAAACCTCTTTTATAAAGGCTAAAAAAGACTCCTGCATAATTCTGTTATTAAAAGTGCCATTGTTTTTGCATGCAGTGCTAAATTCTGCTTCTGAGAAACAAATAATCCAGCCCCTGTCCCTGCTGGTAACAGAGCAGCTCATTGCCTATTACATTTCTGACAATAATATGTAATACAATGGCCTAGATCATTCATCTCCTAAAATACCAGCAACTTTCAGACAAACGTGCAAATATCCCTGGCGCTTACCCAGCGTGTGCAGGCTGGAAATCGCATCACAGATCGTGTAAACGCTGGGGATTACAGTCCACCACACGTTCCTCATGTCTCACGGGCATCATTCGCACCTGAACAAATTCCTGTCACTTATGCATATTCCGTGTTTGTTTATTTAACAAAATTAATCATTGGAGTTTGACTTTCCTCACACCTCACCTTGTCACTCATGCTGTGATTTCTGCTAACAGAACACCAGGGCACAACAGGCTGCTTGGGGAAGCCGCTTAAAAGCAGTGTCCGTTTTCCCATTGTTTTCACTGTGAATTGAGCCAATACGTTAAGATGTGTTTGTGTTACAAAGCCATATAAAAATAATTGAATAATGCTTTTATTTGTCTGAATCGGGGCTCTGTCTAGACAATGAAACGGCAAGATTCCTGGACCCAGTTAACGTGGTTCAGCAGCAAACAGTGGTTTAAAGTGCGATGTTCCGAACGGCCCCGGCGCTGAGGTCCCTGCAGCCCCGCCTGGCGCAGCACAGAGCTGCCCAGAGCTCGGAAACTCCGCCAGCATTGTTACAGCATCCGCTCCAAGGCACCCGATGGCTCACCAGCAGCAGGTTTGGTTCACGTTAAGGACCGGTAACGTCCACATCTCCTCCCTCGCTTCCTTCCGGGCTGTCATGAGTGTGTACGGGGCATGGTGGATGCCACGGATGGTCCAAAACCACGATCTGCAGAGCGTTTGAGCCGGGGCATTCGGAGACCTGCCGGGAAGGGCAGCGTGTCAGAAAGACCCCGAACTCTTCAGAGGTACCAGCAGCGTTTCTGCTGCTTTCCTGCAGCCCCAGTCTGGCTGACAGGGCTGCCGTCCAGCTGCGCATTGCAGGTGTATCCTCACGGCCCACGTGTCCTGCTGGTCCCTGGACAAAGGTCCTTCCTCCCAGAGCCAAATCCAACGGGCAATACAATTAAAGCCCCTACTCCCTATATTACATTGTATTATTTTTCCAAAAGACAAACTGCACCTTTATTCCCCCTTCCAGACCTGCATCATTTGTTTGCATCTCTCAGCGTTTGCACAGGCCTGGGATCGGTGACTCAGCACAGCGACGTGTGGCCTCGAACAGTCCTGCCTGTAATAAAAACAGCAGTGAAACCAGCCGAGCCCAAACCCCTGCTCTCGGATAGTCCCTTTCCCTGGTACGAGTCCAGTTCACTGGAGAGGCAGGCTTTGCACATAGTCCCAAGCAAGTGCAGCTTTCCTGAGGAATTTGGAGCCTGCCTTTGTAAAAAAGTCACTCCAGTTTGCAAGGTAGAAGGCCGATAGCACAGGTTATATCACTGGGCAGGCTCCAGGATGATAAACTCATCGATGCACAACCAGGAAACGAATAAAATGTGTGGGTGTGAATAAATGAAAGCAAGTACTTGCTGACTTACGTGATGAAATGTTGAGCAAAGGGTGGCTGCTCTCCGATTATCACCCACATCGCAGATCGGGGACCAAGAAAAATGGCTCAGAAGAAGGTTCCTGGGAAACACTGACCCCATGACCATGGTTAAAGTCAGCTGGGAGAGGGTCTGAGTTCACCATCAGAACACCAAGTGCAGCCCTTTCCCTAAGCCCCTGCTCACATTCTGCTTTCTATGACAAAGACTTCAGCTCCACTGTCAGCTAAACAAAGAGGGTTTTGCTCATATTCTTTTTGGAATTTGAAGAAATTTGAGCAAGCCAAAGGAAAAAAAACCTGAGGAGCGCTACAAGCTGTTGAATTCGTATTGCGAAACAGGCCAAGCCCTCCTGCATGGCACACAGCTCATAAGCTGCTCAGCGAGGCACCAGCGTAAGACCTTCAAGAAGAGCCTGGAACAGCTTTGCAACGCACATGAGAAGATACGTACGAGTGTATTTCTGTAGTTCCTGGGTAGGGCAGTGAGTGGGGTTGCCTGCGGGAAAGCCCATCATGAGGAGAACACGTAGCACTACAAGTACTAACTTTGGGTAATACCATATCAGAGAAGATTTGCTTTGAAGAGCTGCAGTGGTTAGGTGATGGGTTAATTAAAGGCTGCCTCCACAAATTAATGAAGCAAGGCAAGAGTGGTGCTGCTGAGCTGGTGGAAGGGACCTTGAATGGGTAAATACTGCCCTGTAGCACAGCTCCAGGAACAGGGGAGCTGGAAAACCACTGCTGTCCCAGTGCTGCATGCACTTGGGGTGGAGTTTTTCCTTCATGTTACTCGCCAGGAGCTTTCTGAATCCTGCAAACAAGTGTTAATGTCTGAAAATAGGTTTTGTAGCTGAAAACAGATTTAAATACCTGAAACACTTGTAGCTCCCAGCAGAGCAGGCACGAGCAGCGCCAAGTGCTCTTGGAAATCTCAGCCTCGGCACGTTGCTTATGTTCCTGTCACTTACTGCAAAGCTGCGAGCGAGAGCTCTGTGCTCTGAGCAGAGATGGGGGTCAGGCTCCTCCGCTCCTGTGGGGACAGGTGCTGCTCCCCTTGCGGGTGTGGGGCCATGGGGGTCTCTGCAGCGCGCTGGGGAGAGGGGCTGCAGCAGTCCAGCCGGGGAACGTCCCCGCTCAGCCCCTCGGCGCCGCGGGACACGCAGGCTGGGGGCCGAGGCTCCTCCAGGTGTTTCCCTGCTGGAGAGCGTCTGCAGAGGCATTTCTGGAGGTCTGGGTGGGCTCCTGGCCACCAGCTTCCCACCGAAACCTGCTCGCAAGTCCCGGCTCAGGTCTGGCCTCCACAAACACCTCTCTCCTGGCAACATTCACCGACGACCCTTCGAGCACCAACAGCACTTGTTGCTGTAATTTAAGCTGAGTAGTATTATATTGAGCAGTCACCATTAAGTAAAATGTATTAAAAATAGTTGCAGAGAGTGAGGCCACCTTGCTAAAATGCAATTTGTTTCCTTTCTTGCTCTGATTGCTCGTGGGGAGCCGGGGTGGGTCCTGCAGGACTGGTAAACCCGGCAAAGTAGCTACCCATGCATTTAAACCTGTAGATCTGATACAGCAGCGTATCTGCTTCAGAGGTTATTTCAAACCGAGTGGATGGTGGGGGGAAAGGTTGAAGCACCACTTTGCCGCCTGTGGTTTGATGTCAAATCGGTTGTTTAGTTTCTGCTTGCGAGAGACTCCACCTCCCCTCAAAGTCTCCTGCAGCCCCGCAGAGAATCCGCCCCAGCGCAGCTCCCGCCTTGGTGTCACAGTCCCGGGGCCGAGCAGCCCCTGTCCCAGCCTGCTGCAGGGGAGCCGCCACCTGGTCCTCGGGAAACCCCCGCCCTGCAAAACAGGGATTTCCACTTGGATCAAAGTGCTTTATGGCTTGATATTTCCATTTATATTTTCTCGGCCTTAAAACTAATCCATAGGAAGACATTGCCTGCCATTCACCTGGAAAAGGACGCCCACTTTTGTTCTTTTTAATCTTCTTTTTTTCTTTCTTACTTAGAGGAAAAGAAACTTGAGGACAGAGAGTCACTCTGCAGTTTTTGCTCTTCAAGCACAGGTTACAATGCCAGGCAAGGAGGTCGTCGCTATCGCTCACCTACTCCTGGAACCGCACTGCATTGCTTGGAAAACAGGACAAGAGGACGTGGGACGTCTCATCCCGATGGCTTTTTAATGGCACTTGGTCGTATGCACGTTGATTCTCAGCACCAGCATCTACTGCAAGAAAATGAGCAGATGCCAGAATACTTCAGCTTAGGTTTAGCTGAAGAAAAAGCCATGAGCAGCTTCTCCGTTTCAAACGCTAGCAACTCGTCGCAGGCTGAGTCCCTCGAGGACGGCAGCAATGGGATGGCAGCCACCCAGTTCACCCAGCCGGGATGGCAGATTGCTTTGTGGGCTATCACCTACTCCTTCATCGTTATCACATCCATCGTTGGCAACATCACCGTCATCTGGATCATTCTTGCACACAGGAGAATGAGGACAGCTACTAATTACTTTATCGTCAATTTGGCTCTTTCGGATTTGCTGATGTCTGCTTTCAACACCATCTTCAATTTTATTTACGCCAGCCACAACGTCTGGTACTTTGGCGAGGAGTTCTGCAGGTTTCAGAACTGGTTCCCCATCACCGCGATGTTCGTGAGCATTTACTCCATGACGGCCGTGGCCGCAGAGAGGTAAGGTGCGAACGGAGAGCATGGGGGCCCAAAAATGGGCTGTGAATAACAAAAATAGTGATTGCAGTGCTTTGTGCCATTGGCCCCCACCCACCGTGCCAGGTGCTGCATCGGCAAAGTGCGGGGGCACCAGGAAAATAGAACTGGGGGTTAGACGCTGGTTGCAGCATGAAAGGAAGGCTCTTCTGTCTTATCCCTGCTCTGATCACACCTGGGTCTGTAATGAAAGGAAGTGGCTGGTATTTTATCGCTCCCACACTGCAGGATGACTGGGAAGTGACTTATGATCAACAAACTTCCTTTTTAAACCACGAGAAGGATCTGTCACTTGGACAGAGTTGGAGCGATACGGATCTGCTGCAGGATGCTGAGAGTATCAGCGCCCACCATCCTTCTTGTGAGTCCAGCAAAGCACCAGAAATAATGGGGTTTGGATCAAAAACAGCGGAGTCCGCTCCAATAGTTCACAAGAATGACTTATTCTGAGAGGGAAGAAAGTAATTACAGTGATTTTGTTTGACTTCCGAAGTAATTTGGTATTTTCACAATACTCTCTTCTGCCTATCTGCCAAGTCTCTCTTACTTGAGCTTAAATTTGCGGAGTCCGACTGTGTTTACAGCTCATTGTTAAGTAGCGTGATGCTGTTTTTCTTTTTACTAGAAAGTGGCCAAAAGTTCATGGGAATTTCCTCTCGAAGGCAATGGCATGTTCAATTACAGAAGGTTAAGCTCCCTTCTGGGCTCTCCACTCTCCTTCCCACCTTCTCTCTGTTTCTTCTACTTTCTGGGAACACCTGTATCTTTTCCATCCCATGTCGCTGTTTTCTCCACCACTTACGGAGCCCGTGTACCCACGAAGGGCCGTTCCAGCTCCCCGGGGGCCACCCAAAAGGCTCCCGGCTCCGTGTGTCGCGGGGCTCGCTGCCGCAGCTCGGCTCAGCCACACACCCAGCGTGGGAGCCGCTCTACATGAACCACATAACCGAACTAGCAGGAAAAGGCTTTGCCCTGTTTGCATGTAACACCCCCCCAAACCCACGACTGAGCTGTTCCTGGCTTTAAATCACAGCGTTTTAGTAGCTGCTATTTTTTATGTGTATTCTGACAGATAATGTGTATATTTATGTTTTTAAATAAATCCATTTCAGCCTGTCCTCATGCCTGCTTGACATGTCAGGGGGACTGTTGGTGAAAGCACCTATACAGCCAAAATCCCTTCAGTCACATGGCATGGATCAGAAAGAAAACTTGGCATCTCGCTGCAAACCATATTTAGCTATTCTTCGCTTAGCCTTAAAATAGATCCTGACGCTGCTGTCCTGGAAACTTACAGCTTCCATTTATTGTTATGGGAACTTGCGTCCACTTGGGTCCCGTTGTTTAACTCAGATAAAACAATGTCTTTTGAAGTGGTTTATTGTAAGGAAGGAGGCTGAGAAGGGACAGCTCTGTCTTTGCTGTGGAAAAGGCCCTGATGTGGCTCACCGGTGGGCCTAGGGCCATTCCGCTCTGCGTACCCGGCGGCTCTTCTGCCCCGGGCAGAGACGCCGTATCACGTTTCACGCTCCGGTTAGCCAAGTCTCCTCAGCCCTCTTTGGAAAGCGTGCGAGATGGTCCGAAATTCAGCTTTTTTATGTCTGCCCAGGACGAGGACCAGAGGGAGGATGCGGGGAGCGTGGTCCAGCATCCCGGGGTGTCCAGGGAGCGGGCACAGGGAGCAGGAGCTGGGACAAGGGCAGCCCTGCCATGCAGTAGATTGGGTGGATGTCCCAACCCGCAGGAGCTTGCCTAAAAGCACAGTGCGTGGTGTTTATAGCCAGGACCTGCCGTCCGCCGAGAGCCACAAGTCTGGGCACTTCAGTAGGCAAATATTCTCCACTTGGTTCCTCTCTCTGAGCAGATTCCGAGCGCTGTGTAACACCGCCTAACAACAAGCTAAAGGAAAGCAAAGCGGCATTAAAATTTTATAGCTAAATAAGGCTCTGCCGCCGCGTGGCTCTGTCCTGCTCACTGTGCTGTCTGTCCGTGCAGCCGCCGGGCAGAGCTCCCTCCCCACGCCTGCAAGGAGGCAGCACAGGGCTTGTCAGGTTTGCGCTGTGAAAACCAGGAAGCAATTGGCATTTTCCACTCTATTTTGCTTTCGGAACAACCATGACAAAGAGCACGGAGAGCATGACAAGAAATGCATAATTGATTATGTACTCATTACGACACCGCGCATTTCTACACGGGGAACTTAAAACCAGAGAGCGCCCTGGGGCTGGCAAGTAATTCACTGGTCAGACGTGCCGTGAGGGCTCCGAGCAGGTGCGGGACCAAAGCCTCAGCCCTTCTCCCCACCACGCAGAGCCCTGCAGCGTTCGCAGGCACAGGCGGGCGGCACGGGAGCTTCCCACAGCTAAAAAATGGGGAAAAAATCCAGGATAAAGGACACTCGGGACCCCAATCTGCTATCGTGATAATCCAGGGTGTCAGAGGAGATTGGCATAATTAGGGGGAAATGGAGTGTTTGGTTTGGGTTTTTTTGGTTCATGAAGGAGAAAAGAGCATGGTATTAAACAAAGCATAGCTCCAAACTAACACCGAGTTCACAGCATGGAAAACACATAAAGCATTTGAAAAGTTAATTAGAAAAAGAAATCCAAAGTAAGGGTAATGCTTGCAAAGAGCATGTGCAGAAGGCACGGAAAACTGACACCTCCTCACAGAGGGGCGTCCATCCACGTGGTTTTAATATGTTCTGCCCTAAGACTCTTTAGAAAGGATTTAACTCCTTTCACTTATTTGTAGGCTGCAACCTGCCAAAATATCCCTATAGATAAAGGCCACCACACCGTCCAGCGAGTTGTGACACTTGCTGTATTTGTTGTACAGTTCACCAATGCAACCGCAGAGCGTTACCTGTTTTCCTTGCAGGTACATGGCCATAATCCACCCGTTCAGGCCCAGGCTCTCTGCCGGCAGCACCAGGGTCATCATAGCTCTCATCTGGCTGGTGGCGTTCGCCCTGGCCTTCCCGCAGTGCTTCTACGCCGAGATCCTGACGGACCACGGAACCACCAAGTGCATCGTCGTCTGGCCCGGCGACGTCGGCTCCAAGCACCAGCTCACGTAAGAGAAACAGAGACTGCTGGGTCGCGCCAAAGTTAACTATGG
Organism: Streptopelia decaocto; assembly: GCF_964273445.1. NCBI lineage: Eukaryota > Metazoa > Chordata > Aves > Columbiformes > Columbidae > Streptopelia > Streptopelia decaocto. The sequence goes on along the minus strand of NC_138659.1, from coordinate 33,984,538 downwards.
AATCGCTTCGTCCTCTGAACCTTGGGCTCCGGGCAGCGCTGGGGAGCGGGGAGCAGGAGGTCTGGGGGAAACAGGGGTCTGGTGTGGCCCAGCTGAGCTCGGTTCAAGCCCGCTGTGGAAAAAGCTGCTCGGAGACCACGGCTCAGGGTAAAGGAGGGTGATGCAGCATCCTCTGCTGCTTTGAAAACAGGTTATAGGCTCTAGAAACCCTGGATACAGGGCTTGGCAGATTTAGGAGAAACCAGCGCAAAAAGTCTCTAAACAAGCAACAAATCCTAGTTCCAAAGATTTTGGATTTTCTCCTTCTGTCAGGCAGGAAGAAAATGTGTATATTTAATGCGGAGAAGCTACATAATTAGCTAAAAATTATGCTACTCTTGGGGGAGGGAAGAAAAATAAAAGGGAAAAAAACAGAGGAGCATGTTTGAAGCATTGTGAGGCTTTCTAGCTGAATTACCTGGGTACATGGCTGCACTCCCAAAGCTCCCAACCCGCACAGCAACTTCCTCCCGCTTTAAAGCAAGATCGGTCAAACAAATGAAACAAGCCATGCCCTGCATTTAGGGGATCTGCTGTGATTAATCATCATTCGAAGCACGTGATACGTAGAGCAGCTTGAGAAATTTATCGAGCAAAACATATTTACACAAAGTAGTAATGGAAGAACCGCAGAGGGAACACGACGTGTTACTGATCGAGAAGGAGGAATAGTGGATAATCACTTATATATAAACCACTGCTGACTTTCGTTCAGACGAAAAGCATTAGGTTTATTTCTCCCACGTCCGCTGTTCAGGAAGGACTGAAAAGGAGTTTACCAGCGTGCTGATGAAACCTCTGCGGGCTGGAAAGGCTGGTCCTGCACACGGCAAATAATGAGGCGGGTTCTTTCTGGTTTCCCCAGCTGGAGAGCAGCATCTCCTGAACACACAAACCACTTCATTCGCCAGCTCACGCTCCCAAGCAGCCTCAGATTTACGGGTTCCAGTGGCTTTCACAGAAAGGAAGCTGGAAGCAGCGCTCCCCAGAAATCATCCTGAGTGACGGACCTGGCAGGACACACGCCTGCCGTACAGACCAGGGACAGAAACACACGTGCAGCCGCTCATGGGCTGGTCTGCATATAGAGCAACAGAAATGCTAACAACCCCCCCCAAAAAACCCCAAAACAACAACAACAACAAACAAACAAACAAAAAAGTAACAGAGAATTGGGTTCCTTTGTTAACTGTGGGTCCTCCAAATCCTTTGTAGTCGAGTAAAACCAACTTTCTAGACCTGAGAACAAAGGAAAATCCTTTTCTGTAGGAAAAACTTTTATGATTATGATAGAAACAAGTCTGAGAAGATTCGAACAATGTACTGCTGTGACTGCCAGCACCTGAGAAATCTCGGATATGAAGGCACTAAATCTATACAAGTTTAACCAAAATGAAGAACCTTAACCACAGAGGTTAACTTTGGAGCAAAGCAGCACAACTACAAAACTAACGGTTTCATTTAGTCACGTGCTCAAGCTTAGGCTCCCATGCCATCCCATGCCATGCCATCCTATCCCATGCCATCCCATGCCATGCCATCCCATGCCATGCCATGCCATGCCATCCTATCCCATGCCATCCCATGCCATGCCATGCCATCCCCTCCTCTCCTCCTCCCAGGATGGGGACTCTAGAAGGGCTCTGCATTTCTGCTGCGCTCCACACGGTATCAGACCTTCGACTGCCGCTCTGAGGACACTCGGGAAGTGCAGGAAATAGGCAGGGGCCTGCCACATTTCACAAATATCAATGTTTTTCTCTGCACAGCCCCCACCGAGCAGCCCAGCGCCCGTTTCCCCGCGCTCTGCAGAGCAGACCCTGGTCACTCACTCAGCAGAAGTAACTGGAGCGTTGCTGAGCCCAGAAAGACCATTTGCACCCCCCCAGCCTTCGGGGCCTCTGCCGGCAGCCGGTGCCAGAGCCCTCCTGCCTAATCCTCCTTGTCACACTGTTTACGTTCATTTGACAGCTGCTGTAACCGAGTGAGCAGGTTGTTCCCTCCCCGTAAATGGTGGTTGCTTAAAACAATCAAACCCTAGCACGAGGGAACCAGCAAAAGCTTGTGGGGTAACACGGAAAGCTAGAAAGCGCCAAGACGAAGCACAGCCAAAGGAGACGCTGCTGCTTTCGGCTGCAGCAGTAACCAAGGAGCCTGTTGGTGACAGATAGTTGTGTGCGCGCACAAATAAACCAGCTGGCGCCGCAGATGCAGCAAGGACTGCGCTCGCGTTCTGCTGCACGCAGGAGATGTTCCTCCGTAGGATAGAATCATAGAATCATTTCGACTGGAAGAGACCCTCAGGATCATCGAGTCCAGCCATAACCTAACTCTGGCACTAACCCATGTCCCTAAGAACCTCGTCTAAACGCCTTTTAAACCCCTCCAGGATGGTGACTCCACCACTGCCCTGCTCTCTGCAGCATCTCCGCTGCCAGGTTTGTGCACCCCATTAGCAGCCTGCTGCATTTTGTGGTCCCTTTTGCTTTTTCCCACTGTTGCCGAATTAAGCTAGTGGCACTACTGTGTTTGTCAAGTTATCCTCTAGTTTTTGGAATGTTCATTTTCCATATCTGTGATTTAAAGCTCCGTATATTTACATCTCCAAGTCTTAAACATTTGTCTTTCCTGACTGCAGTGGGATAGCAAAGTTCAGGGCAGGTGGCCATGGACTGTCACCCTCTGATAAAAGGTAAATTATATTACTGTGTCTTGCAAGAGCAATCAATCCAGTCCAAGGACTAACACAACACACCATCAGAAAGATGAGCTTTTACTGTTAGCCCATAGCAAAGTTTGTAGGCAAAATTTCTGCTTCTTTAGGCTTTGGGGGTGACATTGATGGGAACCAGCCAGACATGTCCAAAGGACAATTTCTGAAGAGCTGGCTGCACTGACTGTGAAAACGTGCTTGTTCTTTTCCAGGTACCACATTGTGGTGATCATGTTGATTTATTTGCTGCCGTTGATGGTGATGTTTGTTGCGTACAGCATTATAGGAATCACCCTGTGGAGCAGTGCGGTTCCAGGCAACCACCTTAACAGAGTCTGCTACGAGCACCAAGTTAATGCCAAAAAAAAGGTCAGAAGTGAAACTTTAACACAGTTCCCTCGGCACAGCAGCCTGCACACCAAAACTGAGCTTGCGTTTGGTACTAAACCTTGTGGGATTGGGCACGAAAGGTTGACAAAATATTTCGGTCTGGGGCAGAAACGTGCTCAGCTCCCTCCCTGTTCCCGCTTCCCCCACCAGGGCTGGTTTCCTCGCCAGAGCACCCAGACTCAGGCAAAGGCAGCATCAGCTCTTCCCCGGCAGCTCGGACAACTGCAGGGAGCCCCAGAAGTAACACTCCGGTTTTGTCCTTCCAGTTTGTGAAGACCATGGTGGTAGTTGTGATCATTTTTGCGGTCTGCTGGCTGCCCTATCACATCTATTTCATCCTGGGGAGCTTTAAGGAAGACATCTACCAGCAGAAGTACATTCAGCAGGTTTATCTCGCAATCTTTCTGCTTGCCATGAGTTCAACGATGTACAATCCCATCATATACTGCTGTCTTAACCAAAGGTGAGTGGCACGCATGTGTATGCACAGAGAGAATGAACTTCTCAATCCGAACAAGCACCAATCTCTGGAGGTGAGAATAAACGTGATTTTCAACCGTGGCCAATAGGCCAGGTAGACAAGTTAATTCGTACTCTGCTAATAACACGAGATTAACCAGGCAGCCGCAGGGCCCATCCCCACGGGTGACCTGCCGAGAGCCCATTGTGCGGGCACAGCGCCCGAGCGGGCGGCGGGGGCAGCGCGGCCCCGCCGCCAAGAGGTGGCCCTGCTGCTCCGCGCTGAGAGCGGAGCCCGGGGCCGCTGCTGCGGCCAGACACGGACACAGCGGGGGGAGCCGCCCCACGCAAACCTGCCGGCTCACCCGCCGCCGCTGCCCCGCAGCGCCGCCCCGCTGAGCCCGGAGGGCAGGGAGCGGTTCTGGGGACACCCCAGTGCGGTGTCACCCGGATCCCACAGCAAAGCGGCTCAATCGCAGAGCGATTCCTTCCGAGCGCTCCTGACAGCTCCTGTCGCTAAGCTCGCAACAGAAGGCAGCGTTCAGCCAACCTTCATTTAATGAGAAACACCCAAACGCATCCTCCTCCTCTCTCAGAAAGCAGACAGCTTCCTCATTTAATTATTAATCATTTTTAAAAAGCTTTCAATGGGTAAACACATGGATTTTCCTCAGATGCTCTGCTTCTCATCGAATGCTGTTATGGTCAGCATCATCTACTGGGCACATCAAACATCCTGCCATTTCACCCATCTTCTGTATTTACTTGAAATATAAGGAAATCTGATCACAACTCCTATTGCTCTTCCACCCACGGCTTTCTATATTTAGTTCTTCACCTCACTCGTTTGACTACCATAGGATTTCTTTATTCCCACGGTAATTCAGAGGCAGAACCAAGTGATGCATTTATCCTTTCTCTGCACAATTAAAAATAGAATTTCACCATTTAATTTCTTGTCTTACATTTACAGGTTCCGTTCTGGCTTTAAATTAGCCTTCCAGTGGTGTCCCTGTATAAAAGCAACTGAGAAAGACAAACTTAAACTTCGGTCCCCATCTCTCTACCAGACAACCCACAGGAAGTCAAGGACAACGAGTTTTGACACAGAAACTGCACTGAACGAGAAAGAGAAGACGTCGTTTACCCTCACCCAGCTAACGCTTTGATTTTCTTCTGAAGCAACTGTTTCCTACGGGACTTTTTCAGGTGCCGTCGGCATTGACAGCACTCTGCTGATAATGCTCATATCTGCCTAGGTCCAAATATCACCCCGCTGTGGATGCAGTTCAGCCCTCCCTTACACCAACAACTGCGATTCAGAACAGAGAGAATTTGCCCAAAAAAGCAGCGAAGCAGGTGTGAGGCTGTGCCAGTCAGTAGAACATCAATTATTCTCCTGCAGACAGTGATTCTCCTGCTTTCTGTTCCACCAAGACACTTAAATCTGGAGAAGAGGCGATGGAGCAGAAAGGCAGGGGCACATCTGGCCCCATCTGGGCGGATGCTGGGGCCGTGTGGGCAGCCGGTGCCCCAGCTCAGCAGCTAAGGGCGGACCCTGCAGAGCAAAGCTCTAACAAACCCAGACTGAACAGAGCCCTGAACACCTTCCGAACTCCGGGAGTTTCATGCCTGCATCATCTCTCATCAGCTGAAAGAGAGAAACGGTTCTTTAAGATGCCATCTTTGCACAGGTTTCTATAACCTTATACCAAAATACCATGCCCTGTCCCTATTAAGCTGTGCCCAAGTGACTCCTCTGGCCTCACATAGTTGATGGTGGTGTGTAGTTTGGTGAGAGGCTCTCAGCAGAGTCTGCAGCCGGGCGTGAGCTGCTGGCTGGTTGGTGAGGGCTCGCGGGCCCAGCCCACCCCCTGTAAACACTGACCGCAGCCCATCGCGGCCTTTCCCCAGACAGCCCCTTACCTGCCCTGGCCAGACTCACCTTGTTTTTATTATCACTGTTCTTCTCTCCCTGGATATGAAAATAAAGGCTGAAATCTGTAATCTTCAAAGCCTGAGGCATTATGTGCAGGCATGCAAGACAGGAGAAGCTGAAATATAAACATTATGTAAAAGTAACACAGCATTTAATACCGGTGCAATAAGTAGCAATCACCCTCACCTTTCATGCCAGGTTTGCATGTAGTATCACAGAGCCATACCTTAGCACGCAAAAAGCTCCTAGAATGTTGACGAGATCCAGTTATTTGAAATATTCTCTTTTGCTCTGTGCAGGCAAGAATACAAGGTGTAATTCTGTATGAACTCAGAGAACAGATTCGTGGTTTGAACTGAAAGAGCGGTCAGGGATATGATCTTCCCAAGCGTGTTTCAATACAAGAACCAGCAGACACATCTTCCTTTGCCACTTACTCTTCTTCACCCCCGTGGCTGCCGCGGGGAATGATTGTGTTATGCAGGGGCCTGGCAATCTTGTCTCACTAATGGGACAAAAGGGCGCAGAGCCGTGTGCCCTTTTTAAGAAGTTCGTTATTTTAGATGGTCCCGGCAGGACGTTTCCAGCCCTGCTGCTGTCTGTCCAGCGCTGTCTGTCCAGCCCCGAGCCGGCCTGCTTGCTCCTCCCCAGACCGCACCGCTGGGCAGAGGAAGAGCAGTCAGAGGCGTTTACAGACACCCAGCACCAGCTGTTCTTCCAAAGGGATTCGAAACCATTCCGGAGGGATGCTCCGCAAGGCGCACATCTCCAGGATCAGATTAGACGCCGCAACGCCAGCCGGGCAGAGCGCATTTCGGATGCGCGGGTGTCACGCACGCACGGGCTGTCTCCCCGCACAGCCCCTGACAGGCACCGACGTTTCCAGCAGCTCATGGCATCTCTCCCTTGGCGGGGTGCAGAATGCAGAGGGTGGTTTCTTCAGGTCGCAGGCAAAACGCCCTGTGCCCCAAGGGACTCGCGCTGCAGATCTGAGATGCTGCTCTGCTCGAAACACCAACAGTTAAAAGAGCAGAGCCGCTCCGAGCCCTCGTTAGGTACTGGAAGGAAAGGCATGCCAAGGCACACTACATTATTTCCCGTGATATATGAGCGAACAGGGTCACCATGCCCCGTAGTAAACGCATGCAGTTCTTCATATAAATAGAGACATGATTAAATACGGCACAGCAGTAAAACACCTCCGGGTCAGCAGTAAATCCCTCCTCCGCACAGTGACTTGTGCTCTGAGCAGCAATGGAGACCCTGCAGTCAGTAAAGGAAAACGTTTGGAGTATCTCACTTTTTATGGCATAGGAACAAACAAGAAGCACAAAACGGGGTTCAGAAGTTCAGAAACACTTTATTTTGCCTTCTGCTATTTTCTTAAGAAAACAAAACAAAACAAAGTCTGCTTGTTTTAAAACCCATTCAAAAGGCTTCTGAGGGAACCCCCAGAGGAGCAAGGAGCAGATGACATTACAACAGTGGTACGCAAATGTTCTTTTCCCCAGGAAATATAAGGTCTTTGTGTTCATATTGCAGTAATTACAGCTTAACAATTAAGAGGACTGTTATTTTATTCACCAAGCCTAAAAGCTTTAAGTAAGACATCTCAGTCATTGCTTGGATAACATTGGAGACATTTCTTCGGACAGCTATAGCTTGTGATTCACCTGGAACAGTTTCCTAGGGGTAAGAAGCAGACTGGAAATGGAATGCCACCAGGTCTCCCTTTGGAACAGAACTGCCGTGTGTTATCGAGCACATCGCCTACGGTCCACAGTAGGAAAAGTCGCGCTGTTAGAAACACAAACTCACTCCCTATTTGTTATGAGCTGCATCCAATAAACAAAACGACCTATGCCAGCATCTTCAAAATTCGCAGTCACCCTGAGACCAATTCACCTTCCACCTCACATTCATTCTCTACCCTGCGCTGAGCTGAGCCCTCAGATGCTGCAGAGCCCCAAGCCAGGTCCCCGCTCGGCTCCCACCACCCTGCAGCCCTGCTGGCAGCAGGCAAAGCAGCTGCAAATCTTCAAGCAACCAAAACTCAGCATGTCCCCTGTGCCCAAAAACCCTCTCGCCCTCTTCCGACTCCTGTTGGGGGGGTCACAGCTGCACACGAAGGGGGCAGAGACTTTCCAAGCTGTAACGTTAAGACGGGTTGTTGGAGAAGCACAACTTTGGTGTATGCGAGAAGGGGGTTTCATACACAACTCCAACGCAGGACGTGCAAAACGGCGTACAAGCACCTGACGCTGCGATTCTGCCGACATTGACCCTACGCACACAGGGAGGGTACAGACTCATCCGAGTTCTGCGGGGACACAGCGACTGTCATGTATCCATCGCTGTGTATGTGGCAAAGCCTAAACCAACGGCCTCGGCTCCGCGCAGCGGGCGGAGGTTTCCTGCGCCGCGCATCCCCCGCACGAGACGGGGCTTGGGATGCACCTGCATGAGCGACACGGGCGCTGCTGAACCACGCTGGGAACCACGGGGACCTGCGCAAAACCTGCCCTGTGTGAACTGACCCCGGCCGCCCAGCAATAAAAACACACACACAAAACGCAGGCACCGCTGGGATTAGGTTGCAGCTCTCCCTGCACAATAGTTCTTCCCAAAGCACTAAGCCACCAGCCAACAGCACCTCTTCCAGAAAGAACCACTAAACACCAGTTAACGCACATCAAAAAAGTTTAATATTTTCACAAGTATCACATAACACTAGTACCGGAGCTACTAGTGTGCAAAGGAAAACGACTCTCTACCTTTGCAAAACCAGTCAGGCATGCAATTTTTCAGGTAGACGCACACTTAAAGCTGCAATGACTGTTTGTGACTCACATGTTACTTTACAACATTCACCCACAGTGCACCATAATGCATACTGAAATGTTATCGATAGGTAGGGCAATCCAAATCTTAGGGAGTGGAGCCAGGACAAAGGGGAGCAGCCTGCATGTTTCCATCTACTCACCGCAGGAAAAGGCAGCAGGGAAAACCATGCAGACATCTCAAACCCATTTTTGATAGAAGAGCGGGAATTAAGGGCTATTATGTGGTCTCCCTCTTTCCAGAAAGTCGCGTGACTTGCAAATGCTATTCAACATTTGCCTTCCTAACTGCTGCTCAATTTAAGTAATGCAACTGGTACACAAATACAATAATGGCATCAACTCGACGGAGGACAGGATGCACCAAGTGTACATGATCGTTGTTGTTTCTTTAGTCCTTGGAATAAGCTGGGTCTGATTTCTGGCTTTGCAGTTCGCTTAGTTTATGCACCCAGATCCACAAAGGCAAGATCAAAATGAAACGCTCCTATTCCTTTCTGATGACCAACTCTAGCTCGGTGTTTGTGTTTCGAGTGGCTGCTGAACAGTAGTAAAGATGAAAGCTTTATGTGGAAGCAAATACCCATTTTAAGGCGAGAGACGGCAGTGTACACATCTGGGTGACAGTGCCCAGCTGCAGCTCGGTAGAGGGGCAGCTGCAGTACTCTGATCCAGACTAACAACAAGAGATAGAAAATACTTTTAATAAGAGCTCTTGAACAGAAGAACACAGCACAGCCCGCCTAGGGACCATAAATCTACCGGTTTCCTGGGTCTGGAGATTTGGATTACCCCAATCGCCAGCCACCTGGTTTTACTGTTATGGGACTTCTTGCCGAACTGTGACAGATTTTGCCCAGAAACACAACACTATTCACAGAAGCACGGGGGAATACCAGTGGAACCAGCTCTGTGGGACAGGGGCGTTCACTGTTACCGTGACAAAACAGGCATCAAGGAAGCAAGTACGTCGTGTTGTCAAGTCCCGCTATAGAGTTACGTGCGTGCACAGTGCTGACACACCATAACGCTTCCACAATCGCTTCATACGGAACAACGGCAGGTAGATGTGCCGGAGGGAACTGTTGCTTCCCCCGTGCTAAAGCATCAGCACCCCGTCGGTGGTCGGTGTGCTGGCGGTGCGCCCAACGGGGTGCTGCAGAGCGCACGCTCGGACGATGCAGCGGCAGCTCTCAGCGCACGGCACTCGGGCAGCTTCCTCTCAGACAACAACTGATTTTTGACAGCTGCAGAAATTATAGACTGATTTTTCCATGACCTACAGATGGGGAAGGTACCAACAAGGTGAATAAGAAACATGCAGATTGGGGTCCAGAAACAGGAGATATTATTAACAGCACACATTCTATCTTGTATCCTATTTTTTATGTCATTAGTTGTATTTTTTTTCCCCCGATAAAGCAGTGAGTTCTGGGTTTTTTTCACCAGTTCTGACTACACAGTCGCTGCTTTATGGAAAGTGCTCACAAGACAGAATCGGGGCCGGGCTGCGGGTTCAGTTCTGCTCGGCGTCGCGCAGCCTGCATCCCACGGCCGTGATGAGCGCGGCCCCCTTCCCGCTGCCGTCCTCGGACAGCAGGAACGTCACGTCGCAGTTGGGTGCCAGGTCTTTGACTGTTTGGTGCATAATCCTCGAAAAGCTGTGAAAGGAAACGATGGCAGTGGTGAGGGGGGTCCCGCAGCATCCGCGGAGCCGTGCTCCCCTTTGCAACGGGGAAAGAACTAACGGGCTGGAAACTAGGGTGGATTTGAATGCCGGGAGCACTAACACAGCAAAGGGAGAGAAGAGAGCACGTACAGTCATCTCCTTCCCACCCACCTCCCTCCACGCACACCAGAGAGGGGCACTGGTCCCCTCCTGCTGCCACCAGCTCTTTCAGGTTCCTGCCCTCGCCTGCCATTGCTTCTCAGCAGCCAACTCCTGTGTGTGCTGAGCAGAAACGCCTCCAGAGAGGCACGGGGCATCGCAGCACTGCCCTGTCAGTGCTGCTGCAGAGCCAAGAGACCCTTTCCTTGCTGAGCGGCTTCCCAACTTGCTCGGCAAGCCGCGTCCCCTTCAGTTTGTCACCGCCCCAAGAACCCTCCACAAGTCCTCCTTGATCCTCTCGTTGCCCTTCAGAAAGCCCTGACCACTCCTGATTCAGACTTTTTCCTCTGGCTCTTATCCTCGCGAGACAGACCAGCCTGGTGCACCGGGAGCGAGGATGCACAAGCAACGCGCCCCAGATCGCAGGCAAACAAACGCTGAGGAGGTGAATACTCACTGTGGATGCAGTTTGTACAGAGTCCCATCCACACCAACCGTTATCTCCAGGCGCTCTAATCCTCTGTTCTCCCTAATTTTATCTACAACCGCAGCCATTCCAGCGCCACACAACTGTGCCGCTCGCCTGGACACGGCGCCGCACACCGTCTTGACGATGATGCTGTCGTCACAGGTGCTGTTGAGCCCCAGCTGCTGGAGGATGGCTCGCACCTGCAGCAAGGCCAGCCTGTCACTGCACAAGCAGAAGGGCATGGTGTTAAATTAAAGGTTTCCCTTGGTCACGGCCCCACCACAAACCCCACTGCACCCACACCAGGCAGCAGCCCCGCAAGAGAGCCCGGGGAGCGCCAATGCCTGCACCGCGCTGCAGCGCCGACAGGGCGCGGGCAGCCAGGGAGCCCCGGCACAGCCCCCTTCCCCTCTCCTCTCCTCTCCTCTCCGCTTCTCTAACCAAAGGGCATTCCAGGAAAATACTTCTAATGACCAGCTTGGGGTTTTCCACCCTATAGACTCAACAGACTCTAAGATTACTAAAATACAGTCTGGGCAATAAAGATACAAAAATATCCAGAGAAGAAGTGCTCGTTCAGCTGTTGTTCGTTCAGTTCAACAAATTATAGGTAGATACACACAAGGGGCAACAGGAAAATGGCTTGATTTCCAAGCAAGCCAATAAAACGATACGGTAAGGGAATCCTTGACAGTCCTTCCCGTGATTTAGCAGTGAGCATCACTATAAATTCGGGTAAAGCTGTAAAAAGTTCTTCTGCACACGCACAGGCTCTTGCTGAGACCAAACTCTTCTCTGGAGAGCCAAGCGATGCTGTCTGGCTGTCCTCCCCTCCAGCAGCACCACCAGATGAGGGCTACCGCGTTACCTTACCCTGAACCGCCCCCGCAGCCTTCTTACCTCTCGATCTGAGAAAGGAACTTGGTTTCAAAGATATGTCGGGTCTTCAGCGTCTCCGAAATCTGGCCTCTGAACAGGAACCCCCGTTTGGTGAAGTCGATCAAAATGTTGCGGACTATTTCCCCCAGGTACATCCCGCTGATCATCTTCTCGTACCTGCAACGACAGGCGGCAGCAGGGCTCAGAGGGACGCTGCTCACGAGTGCATCGCAGCCGCATTATCAGCCAGGTGTCCTGCCCGCACACGTTGGCGACATGGAATACACAACCCAATTTACACAGAATGGCCATTTACTGGAAAAGACGGGCAAGAAAAAGCACGATGACTCAGTGGGAAGCCTTGCGAGCACCCCTACAAACAACCCACCCCTTCCTCCCTCCCTCATTCCCCAGCCAGGCTGTTGTCAATCACGGCTGGTATTTCTCCCAGATGAAGAAATTCAAGCCTGTTGCCGGAGAGCAGCACAGTGCCCACATCAAAGCCAAATTTGCTGCGCGTCTCTCACGGAAACCGCAGGGAAAGCTCATCTCCGCTGCACAAGCACAGCTCAGACCTTCCGCAGAAACAGCTCCGTGGCTACATGCAGTAATGAGAACTAAACACTTCTCTATGTATTTAAAAAAACGCATCCAGTGATGCATTTATTTCACCTCCTGAAGGTCCAACGCAGGGTTTTCTGCCCTGGATCGAGCAAAAGCCCAGCGCCATCCCCCTGGAAGCCAGCCACGCAGCCCATTTAATACCAGGAGCTCTCTCGGGCTTGTACCCAGCAAGAGTCCTCCCTCCTGGGGGCCTGAATCTCTGGAGTAAATTATTCCCCTTGCTGCCTCCTCTACTGCCTTTGGCTGCGTCCTCCCTGCCAATTCTGCGCCACACCAGGGTCCATCAGTGCCACCCCCATCTCTAAAGAGCTTCCCAAGGGACCTGCCCACTTGTCTGCGTCCCCCAGGTTTTCAGATGGATTTACTCTAGCAATAAAATAATTTTAAAAGCTGCTGGTGTCGAAGTATGGCTGCAGAGAAATGATGAAAATCTGTGCTCTGGGCACGCAGCAGTTCCAGCCCAGAGACCAAGAGCAAAGAACGACGAGCCATTTCAACCCCTCAGCACAACACGGTGAGAAAAAAGGGTCTCTTGGTGATATCAAGAGGTTCTCACCAAAAGAACTGCTGCAGTCCCATGGCAGCAAATAAGCTGCAAAACAAGCAGCGAGCAGGAAAAGCACAGAAGAGGGAGATCCCGCAGGACAGCAGGGCTGCAGCCATTTTTGACCCAACCTCTCCCTTCTCCAACCGGGAGAGATCCAGTTCTCTCTTAAAAGCATTTAAGGCAGCCTGGCTTGTGCTTTGCACGCCATCCATCCCGCAGTACCTTTGCTTTCCAGCATTTAGTGAATAGTCATCAACCACTTTGTCATAAATCGTCCTGATATCGTCCAGGCATCCGTTATCCCCGAACGCTCCCCACTCCGTGTTCACGCACATCCGCCCCTGCTCGCCATCCACCATCTCTATGTTCCTCATCTCCTCCATGTAACAGGCGTTGCTGCCAGTTCCTGAAAAGAAAACACTGAGGTTACTCTTTGTTTGGAACAAAACACTAGAACGAGGATGACAGACCCGACAAAACCTTCTGAGGAGCTTGAATGTGCTTGTTTTGAATGATGAAGTCAAATCATCCTTTGAAACAAAATTCAGGGGGAAAACTGCTGAACTGAGAACCTCAGCAAGTCTTTTACCAGCTAACTGCAGGGTATATTTCAGTTCTTGCTTTGTTGGTTGTTAGTTTTGTTGTTGTTTGTTTGGGGTTTTTTTGGTGGTTGTTTGTCTGTTTGTTTGGGTTTTGCTGGTTGTTTGTTGGTTGGTTTGGGGTTTTTTGTGGTGTTTTGTTGCTGTTGTTTGTCTGTTTTTTCTGATCCAAATTGCTGAAACAGTTTCTCTGGCAGGAAGGTTACCCCATGTTTAAACGATGCCGTGTCTGATTCTGCCTAAAGGGGATGCTCGGGAGCACGGCAATGACAAAGTGCTTCTTGTACGCAGAGGCCTTGGGAACCACAGCTTTATTAGCAAAGAGAGGCAGCTTTTGCTGCTACCTGGGGCTAAAGCTTTCTTGAAGTTGCTCGGCGAACTCTCATTTAACTCTGCATCACAGATTCTGCACCAATTATTAATATATCGGCAAGTCTGTTTTCCACTGCAATTTCTTCAGGGTAGTGTATCATTAGAGCCTGAGCACAGACAAACCTTCCCGCAGTCCTTCCCGCTGCAGGAGAGCCGAGCCACAGGGGCACAGTCTGGGCTTGCACACTCAGACCCAGCTTTGCAGGACCAAACCAGATAAAACCCAGTTGTGGACCATCAGCACTGGCCAGCCTCCCAACGACAAGTCTCATTGTCCAGAACGAGCTGCCTGAATACATGGGTATCTATTAAATATAGGCTGTTAGACTGACAGGCTTTTAGATGATCTCCTGTTGCCAGCACGTGAAAAGCAGAGAGCCGGTCTCATCAATAGCAGTGAAGACTCAGAAAAGCTGGCTCTCTGGGGCAGGAGCGGCGGCACTGGGCGCAGACAGGACACCGGTGGGACCTGAACTCGCCTGTGCAAGAATGTTTTTCCCTGCCAAGCAACAGCAGGGAAATTCACCCACCTCCCTGCAACTGGGAGAGCAGGACGACCACCGGCTTGTGCAGGCTGCTCAGAAGCGCCATGGGTCTGGCCAAGGCAGTTCAGGCAGAGGGAGCCGTCAGAGCCCCGTTGCTCTCGTTATGCCAGACGTACGCAGGCCACCCCGACCCCTGCTCCGCGCACAGACGGATCTGGCAGGGCCGCAGCAGACGCTCCTGGAGGATGCTCGCAGCACCCGAGGACACGCCGTCCCTGCTGCAGGGAACCGCGTCCCTGCGAACGTGGCACCGCGGAGCTGCGCAGACGCGGCTGCCGCCCGCGGGCACCGTGCTGACGCATCCCGGGCATTTCCAGCTGTCGCGGGGATAAAGCAGCAGCGCTTTATTTTCCTACCAGCCACCTCGCAACTGAAAAACATCCTTAAAGCTTGCACAGGTGCTCCGTCCCCTTCTCTCCCACTGAAAATTCATTTCTCAGGGGAGCTTTGGGAACTGACGGCGCCCTGTGCCACAGGCACCCCAAGCATGGCATTCGCAGAGGCTCCGGTAGCGGGCTGTGGAATTATTCCAGCTGTCAGTCACTGCGCTTTGTCCATCAGAGCTTTCCATCACGTGCCATTCGGGAACTGTGTTCATTCTGAAAGAACACATGCTCGAGGGAAGCCGTGGGCTACCCCGAACACCCGAGCGGGGAAAACTCCTCCAGGACAGACTAACAGACACCCCGGAGCTGGTGAGACTATGCGAGCCCGTGTTTGCTCGCTTCCCAAGTACCTACCCGGCTACAACAGGCAGGGTTTGCTCAGCATTACAGGCTGTGCTTATCTCAACTGATCATGCGCAGAACTAAGCTGGCTGTTGAGTTTTGCTCTTAATTCCTTCAGGCAGCTTGTTTCCGAAGGGACAGCTTTTTGACCTGGAAATCTTTCACTCCCGGACACCCCACCTATATCTTCAGCTCACCACAGGGATCTCTCCATGAGGATGCAGACACGTGTGTCTGTGTGCTGTTTAATACAAAAGTGCCAAGTAAAAAGCAGCTCTGACACGTACCCACGATGAGTCCGATTTCACAGTTTGGGTCTTCATAAGCACAAGTCATCATTGTTCCCACCGTATCATTCACCACAGCCACCACGTCCAAGTCGAACTCCTTCGGAAGAGAGAAATAACCCAGTGAGAACTCTGTGTCTGGGGAAAGCCCTCGCACCAAAGGGGACACTAAAGGACCACACACTGGAAAACAGACAACTGGAAGTACCAGCCTGATCTTACACACACAGAAATAGGAACTACCAGGAGGCTCCTCACATGCTCTACATACAACTGACGGTCTTCAGAAGAAAGTCTATTCCTGGCTGTCCTCTTTGGTTTAGGTATTTTTAAGTACAGATCTTGTATCTAGGCACACGCCAGAGCGCTACTGCCATTCTGTATTACAACAGCGTGGTAGCAAATCCAGTAGCAAGAGTGTTTAAGATCCTTTCTTCACTTGCTGATGAAACTCTGCTAAAACTAACGCTCTCAGGCTGCTGTTCTTCCTTCCTAGAAAGACTCAGCTAAGCTGCTTGAGGCCTTTTCAAGAACAAGCGCTGGGAGGGGGAAACTGTCGTCTGGGTGCGCTGAGGCGGCTCCCCAGTCGCTCCGCTGACAGCGCCTGCTTTCTCCATGCTCTGGCGCAGTGAAATGGCCACAGGGTTTGAAAGAAGCCTTGAAAGTTCTGCTAAATTTAGCAAATTAGGCATCTCCGGGGAAAACACAAAACAAAACAAGCGGTGAAACAAAATCCCCGTGTGGCTCAATTAGAGTGGCTGACGTCTCCCGTTTCCCCGCACACCCTGTGTCCATCCTGCGTGCAGTCGGGCCACACGCCAGGGCTGGGGCTGCATCTGCACCTGCCCGTTTCCTCAAGGCATCCAAACCCAGCGAGAGGGACCCAGCGTGACCCAGGCGCTCAGCCAGGCCGGGGGAGGATGGAGAAGGAGGAGGAGAGAACGGAAACAACACCAGAGGAAAAATAAATCACCTCTCTTCTTTTAATTCCTTCTCTAAGTAAATACACCACGTCTTCTCCCTCGCAGTCTGTAGCTTTGAAGCCTTTTGTCCAATTGAGAAGGATACCCTAAGAAAGAAAGAAAATAGGTTATCAAGTTTCCTACAGGTTGCCCCCAAAATCCTGCAGTCCCCCAAGGGATGATCACTGAGCATTTCCATCTGATACCTCCTGCATTTGCTCACCTCCCAGCCCATAGAAGCAGAAATCACAACGCTTCACACAGGTGACCGCGGGTTATCTATCGCACAGCGCAGCTCCGACCCCGCGGTCCCAGCGAACGGCCATGGATGTTCACGGCCCGTCAGCACACAGACTCCTAGAAGGAGAAGGTTCTCCCACAATCACCACCACGGTGCCACGTTCTGCTGAACAACCTGTCTTCTCTGTCACACCCCAAAGGCTCCTTGGCTTGACCCAGCCTCCTATCACCAGGAACATGACAGCATTTGAATGCTGCTCCTAACATCACCGCCTATTTCCTCCTTCCTTATATATGAACATTCATCTTATTTTCACTAAGACTCAGAGGTTATTCTCTACACCTGACATTTCAAGTGCTTTAGTGTGAAGTTAAAGGAGAGGCTCTATGAAAGTGAGTATCTCTTTATATATGTGGAAATTGCTTCTAAAACTACTAAATCAGACTTGGTCTCCAAATTCCAGAGCAACGCAACAACAACAAAAGTGTGACAGAAACAACAAACTCAGAAAAGGGTGACAGAATATGTGTCTTTCTTCAAGAACAGCACTAAATAGACAGGAAGCTGCTAACAGCTGCGCGGCCGGAGCTGGCGGATGCGTGTGGCAGTGAAGGAGTTAAACATGAAAGCAAAGAGAAGAACAGGGACACTACAGGTTACTCGAAGCCAAGCGGGCCAAGAGCAGATCAGCCGGGGACCGGAGCCAGCAGGACAGACGGACTCTGCTCACCGCGTGCACAACCCGGGCAGTATCACAATCCAGCTGACTTATACGGCTGGAAAACACCACGGTCCCTTAAAAAAGGGATATTGCCACCATGGAAAATGTAACTGCTCCTATCTGTCACAGCCATGGGTAAGCAGCATCTGCAGCACTGCCTTTAAAGGAACTATTTATAGGAGCAGCTGGTCAGGGTCAGAGCACGAACCCTCCCCCTGTACAACCTCCCTGTAAGTGTCGCGTTGATGATGAAGAAATCAGGCCCAGCACAAGCACAAAAGCAGATTCAAAAGGTACTGAGGAACTTACGGCATCCAGACTGGTCTGCTTGCAAGGGAAGGAAAACGTGAAGCCGAGAGGAAGACGTGCGCCTTTTATGCCCATGTAATCCAGGAAGTCAGAAATGCAGGTAACGATGTGATCAAACAGCTTAAAAGAGAAAAGTCACGCGTTTGAAGTCACGCGTGTCACGTGCGCTTAAGAAGGTATTTAAAAAGTCACAGTGCTGCAAAAGAGAAGCACAAATACCTCTTCTCCCGTTCCCTGCATCACCTCTATGGGGATGGCATAGATCTTGTTGTGCATCTCAACCGTTCTCCTCTTACCGCTGCGGATTTTCACCAGCAAAACTCTGAAGTTTGTCCCTCCAAGGTCGAGTGCCAGGAAGTCTCCGTTCTCTGTAAAACAATATCTGTGTGTATTTAAAGAACCGCAATCAAAATCTTTAGAAGTGCTTTTCCCCAGAAAGCACTTTGACATAAAATCTCTTAGGAGCTCTCAGTTGGGAAGGTCTTCACCAAAGGAGGATTTTAGATTCTGCTCTGACTATTCTGGCCATTTTTTTTGTGGTTTTGGGTTTGGTTCTGTTTAAAACCAAAGAGGACCCACGCGACTGTTCCCTGAGGAAAAGCAGGAATTTGGCCAGCCACCCCGAAATGCACAAGCTCCCCAGGCTGCACAGACAAGGTTTGGGTTCCGAGCCCAAAGCCCATCACGGGAGCGCGTTTGGGGCGCCCGGCCGCCATGCCCGCGCCCTCGCTGCAGCCCGGGCGCGCCGTACCTGTCCCATCCGGCGTGCTGCGGACGAACGTGGGCAGCATCTTCACCTTGGCAGTCTCGTGAGTCTTCTTCTTCAGCCCCGCTTCCATCTCCGCCCTCATCCTCTTCTTCACCTGCAGCAGCTGCTCGTGGGTGAGCTTGAACTCGGCCAGCGTCTCGTCGATGAGCCGGTGCTGCTCTGCCAGCCGGTACGCCACCGCCGTCACCATGGCCGCTCCCTTCCCGCTGCCGCTCTCCGACAGCAGGAACCGAACATCCGAGTCGGGCACCAGGCGCCGGGTGGTTTTGTGCAAGCGCCGGGCGTACCTGCGGGAGGGGAGGGGAGGGGAGGCTGCGCGCTGTCTGCATCACCTTCCTCACGGCCCCCAGGACAGGATGGCCATGAGGGGACTCTCACCGTCACCAAGCGAGCTCCAGCCCCGCTGCCAGGGGAAAACCCAGCACTTCCCTACAGCCTCTTTTCTCCCAAACTCCCGCAAAAAGCCAGCAACCAGCAAGGTGCAGCGTCAGAGCGTCACCCCCTGACCCCAGCGCTGCATGGGAGAGACCTGCAGGCTCCAAGGCTGCCTCGGTCCCCTCCCTGAACCCACCGGTTAGGTGGTGTGAGGAAACAAAACGGTTCAGAAACAGAAATCACCCGTGGATGTTATCTTAACACACCCTGGAAAAGCTGGTCGAAATATCACTCTTGGAAATCTGTTTGCCAAAATGTTGTGGTTTTCTTTAACTAAGGGTATCTTTTTTTTTCCAACAGAATAATGAGAAACTGAAAACGAAATGTTAAACGTATTTCTCCTTTCAAAAGTCTCCTCATGAACAAGATTCTGCCCTCCCAGCCAGCTCCAGTGCCAAGGTGTTATAATATACCCCGCAAGCTGTGCTTCTGCTCCCCTCGGCACCCACGGCTAAGTCCTACAGCCCAGGCTGGAACATGACTTGTTATCACCAGGTATTATTTACTAAATAAAAGCATTTTACGGTGTGTGCAGAAACCACACCTGCACACCGTGCATCTCTTCATTTCTTTATGCAGAACTTGGAAACCCTTTCGCAGGTGCCACATCCACAGCAGAGGAGCTCGGCTCCTCTGATTTCTACATAAATCTGAACAGCTCTTTGATTTAAAGTAGAACTTTCAACACAGGGAAAAGCAAGACAAAGACAGCTTTTAAAAGGCCACGGAAATATAAGCACCAATTTTTCTCCCCTGGTTTCCAAGTATTTCTTCAGAAAAGACTGAAAGAAATAGGGCTTGGCACAGTGATTTTCCAAACAACTAAGTTTAAATGGAAAATGGAGATGGAGGCGCAATACTGCAGGTCTCTCAAAGCCCAGCCACGGACACAAAGTGATATTTTGTAGTAAGAATTCTCCTTTCAAGAGGTCTATGGAGACCCCTTAAGGCAGGTACTCAAGCCACCACAGTTTTCAATGGTATTGTGGTATCCAGTTACTCAGCTTTTGGGTTCTTTTCTTTGTGGTTTTGTTGCATTTTTTTGGTTGGTTGGTTGCTTTTTTAAATCTCACCCTAGTTCTTCAGTATAAGACACCTCTCCTTTCCTCTGAGCTCCCCATATCCGAGACCAAACCCCTACGGCCGTGGTGCCTCATCTCACACCCAGACCGCTGCCGGGTTGACATCTCGGGGCTCCAGGCTCAGCCCTTTGCAGAGCCGAGGCCAGGCAGGTGAAGAGCGACAAGGGCAGCAGGGGACTCACTGCGGGTGCATCTTGTAGAGGGAGCCATCGACCCCCACGGTGGTGCGGAGGCGGCCGACCCCTTTGTTATCGCGCAGCTGGTTGAGGATGGCGCCCAGCGTGGAGGCCACCAGGTTGGCCGAGCGGAAGGACACAATGGTGCAGACGTGCTGGACGGCGATGCAGTCCTCGTGGGATGGCTCCACCCCCAGGCGCGTCAAGATTTCTTTGGCTTTGTTCAAACCTTCTTTGCTCCTACAAAGAGAGAGGAGTAACGGGTGCTTCTCAGTGCAGGAGCTGTGAAACGCAGGACTGAGTCACATCCAACCTGCCTGGAGTTTGAGAAAGGGGTTAGGAAGAATGTTTCTCAGGGAATCTGGACTGGGAAGCTCCGTGATGCTTGAAATAAAATGCTCTAAATATGCATTCATTCACAGACAGAAAACAACTTCCCATTAAAGCTTGGTGCAAACATCCTTCCTACAAACCATGTACTTCCAGGCCCAACAGCACTGGACCTGGAGCAGAGCAACAACCCCACAATGGCTCCTCCTGTGCACCCCCAAGAAAGTTCACAGCTTCCAAGCACTTGTACAGAGCTGGAGGAACTAAATGCTTTTCCATCACATTGATGCTTTAGACTGCAAACAGCTTCTCCTCTCTGGAGCAGGAAACACCTACCCCACAATTCAGGCTTGAGCATACAACTCATCCCACGCTTGCTTCCTCATGTGTCTCGATAAATTAACCAGAAAACAAAACCCTGAGTGAAGGTTGCCTAAGTGATTTCATCCCAATGGGACTCCTTTCAGACTTTTCCAGCCTCGCTGAATTTCTACTCTTGCCCTTCATTTTCCCACATTAACACCCTGACAGCAAAGTTTCTGGCAAAGCTTACCCACGTCAGAGCTCGCTTCCCAGACAAAAGCACAAGGAGTATATCTTGTCATTATTAACTGCACCCCATCCATCTTCCTACGGACTCTTGCATCTTGCTGGTGCCAGCTAGAAATCTGAAGCTGCACAGGAATGTGCCCTCTACTTACAACCAAAGTGCTCTTCAGGGAGCGGGGTGGGATTTCAGGGCAAATTCTGCTCTTAATAACTGCACTGTTCTCATTGTTGTTCAACATTAGATTGCTGCACCACACGGACCTCTGTGGTTAAGACGAATACAGACATTTAACGGAAAGCTGTTCATATAAGATGTTCTGCAGGGCCAGGAGTAGAACAGGGAGCGTTGCAGAAGTCACAGGCTGTTCCCTTGGTGTTGAACTCAGAATCGTCAGTACATCTACACACGTGCACCAAAACCAGTAGCACTTTGGGAAGAAAAGCCAGCCCAGCGACCACGGTATAAACTATCCCGGTGACGCAGGTTTAAAAACGCGGGGGGAGAGGCAGTCAGCACGGCCCAAAGGGGTGATGGCACCAGAAGACACCAGCTGGCACATAGCTCAGAGGTCACCACGCGGCGCCCGGCGCTGCCCACGACACCGAGCGCTCTGCCTGCTCACGCTTGTTTTCCTCCTGCCCAGCGGTCCCGGGCACACGGCGAGGAGCAACGCACGCATTTGCTGGGAGGCACTAAGCCAATTGGCGCCGTGTTCAGCTGC
Source organism: Streptopelia decaocto (assembly GCF_964273445.1). Lineage (NCBI taxonomy): Eukaryota > Metazoa > Chordata > Aves > Columbiformes > Columbidae > Streptopelia > Streptopelia decaocto. Next base: position 33,962,984 of record NC_138659.1, on the reverse strand, counting down.
AGCGCAGCGGGGGACAGGCAGCGCCTCCAGCGCCCGCAGCTGGACAGGCTGGTCTGCTTCCGCAGGCCCTCCCGAGAGAGAAAAGCACGGAGTGCCAGGGAGGATGGCATGGGCTGCCTGCTGGGGACCCCGACGTGCTGGCTCTGCCCCGGCTGTAGGGTGCCCACGTCTCCCACAAAGTGAAAGGAGATGCAGGAAATTAACGTTCAGAGCCACTGTGAAGCCCAGGGGGTGGCACAGAGAGGTACTTACTTCTCTATGGCGGAAACGTGCTTCGTTTCAAACTTCCCTTTGGTGAGAAGCTCAGGGGTGATTCTCCCCTCAAAAAGCAGCCCCTCCTTGGCCATCTTCACCAGGATGAGCCTCACCAGCTCCCCCATGTACATCCCACTGACCATCTTCTCAAACCTGCAGAAGGGGACAGCAGCAGTCACCCCCGGTCCATGGGAAAACAAAGGAAGCCGAGCTCACAAATAACCGCCTCACTCACAGCTGCTTCCCAGGATTAAGGGATCCACGGTCAATCTCTCGATCAAACTCAGTCCTGATGTCTTCCAGGGAGCCATCGTCTCCAAAGGCCCCCCACTCCGTGTTAATGCACATCCTGCCCTCGTCCCCTTCGACCAGGTCGATGTGCCGCATCTCCTCCATGTAGCAGGCGTTGGTGCCGGTGCCTTTAGAGAAAAACATATAAACACAAGGTGTTAACCAAGCGGGCCAGGCACAGGGAGGAGAGCCACGAGCACGCCGCGGCAGCAGTGAGCGTTACCAATGATCAAGCCAACTTCACAACGCTGGTCATCAAAGCCACAGGTCATCATAGTCCCGACGGTGTCATTCACAACAGCCATGATATCTGCATCGTAGTCCTGATGGGGAACAAAACGTTACTTGGACCATGTGGCTTCCTGCGTTTGTCACCAGTTTGCTTATATCAACTAATTTCACAAGGAACAGCAGCCAAATAACCTGTCTGAATACCACAGCTCACCTTTTTGAATATCACCTGCTCTATTGCCAGTTCCCTATCCCGCGTACCCAAGACGATAGTGAGAGCAGAGTAACACATCTGCAACTCTAGAGAGCAAGACCTGCTCTCACATAAGCCCCCTCAGGCAGGGAAGAAAAGGGACTCAAGCTGTGCATGAGGGACTCTGCAGTTATATGTCATGGACTAATCTGATGCCGTTGCTTGAGGAGTCAATCGAGAAAACATTCCCAAACTACGTATTTCTCACAGAACTGACCCAAAACATCCAGGAGTCTTATTTTAAGTTAAGATTTTAATATAATATATGCAAATAGCGCAATTGTAAAAGCTATCTAAATGACATGCATTCATTTCTTTCTAGCTTCTTCAGTGTGTTATTCTACCTGATACCAAGTCTGACAATAGTAACTGACTGTAGTCATGTTGTTCAGTAACAGCAAAATTCAGGTTTTCTTAAGAGTCCACAATGAGCCAATTTGAGCAGATAGCGCCCAGTTTGCAATGAATTTAGATGCTGAGTAATCAACGTACCAGCTGCCTGTGAGCATTATGCAAACCCAAATTCATTCCATCTCACAGTCAGGGCCTTTCTATTTGTCTGAATCAGCCACCCGGTCACCTTCCCCCTCTATGAGCAGCTGCAGGGTGCAGCACAGCTCACCGAGCCCAAAATGCCCTTCTCCTCTGCTCTGCTGCCCATGCCCAGCGCAGACCGAGCGGCTTCCCGGGAACGGGACGTGCCGGTGTCGCTGGACGGCTGCGCCCGCACACACGGTGCTCTCTCAGCTTTGGAGAGCGATAACGCTGCTGCGGGTCTGCCCGCGACAAACCACGACACGGTAACTGGGTTTGTGCTGCGAGGAAAATCACAGCGTCCATGTAGCGACTCTGGCGTTGCTCCGTTTCCCAGCGAACAGCAAGAAAGCAGAGCTGCGCCGTTCACTCAGATCACAGAGATGAGAAGGGTGGTTCCTGACCAAGAAACACCAGTGTGCTGTGGTACAGAGTTAAAAAAAGAACTAAATGCAACTTACCCCACGTTTCTTGATGGCCTTGTTCAGCAGCCTCACAACATCTGCTCCCTCCACTCCACTTGCTTTGAAGCGTTTCGTCCAGGTTATTAGAATGCCCTGATGAAACGAGACAGCAATATTCAACAGGACGGCACCATAACACACAATTTGATTTTTTGTTTTGCTCTTAAAAACAAGAATTTGTAACTTCAAACGCATCTTCAGGTCAGTTTTCTTATATGACCTAATTGCTCAACCTGAGAAACCGGTGGTCTTTGATTCTCACCACAGTAACCTGAAAGGTGGGAAATGGTTGTCCCCTCCCTCACTAGAAAGCGGTTTGTCTGCAGTTTGTATTTCCAGCCCGCTCTTCTCCCAGTTACTCCTCGACGGTTTTTCTTGGAAAACCGTGTAATGCTCTCCGGGCCATGGCACTGGAGTGCCCTCACAAAGCGCTGACGGCGCAGGGCTGAGCACAGCGCTGTCCGTGCCCCAGCCCAGCCCCAGCGGGGCAGGCGGCCGCGGGCCCGTGGGACCGTGTTTGTGGATGCAGTAAACAGGAACACTGGAAATGCAGCGGTGGGCGTCCCTCACGCATGCAGCAAAAGAAAAATCTGCTACTGAATTGCTTGTCTGCAAACTGCCATAGAGAGCCCGCAAATCCCTCAATCTAATGAACACATCTGTTTTTTTCTGGTTAGAGAATGCTTGGCTGATTCAGAGCATTCAGTGAATAATTAACAAGAAAAGAAAGAGAAGAGCATTGACAGTAGTCAATAGGAAAGACAAATCAGCTCAGCTTTTCACACCCATCACAATATTCACATCTATTACAACAGGAGCCCAAGAAGCTACAAACCAGCAAAGCTGAAGCCTATAGGCACAAGCAGCCATTGCCCAGGTATAATATAAGTTTGCCCATACCTCAGCTTAAAAATCAACCACGTCTTGCGCCTATTCACCCTCCCAGCTGGGACAGCATCCAACCCCAAAGCTCCGGGATATGGAGGGATCCAGGCAGCTCTTTCCAGACCAGCAGGCATTCCTACCACTAAACCACAAACTCAGTTTGCCTACATTTTGTCACTGTGCCGTCCTCGTTAGCGTCATTTAGAAACCCAGCAAAGCCCTGTGCTGCTGCACAGGACAACCATGGGCAAAGCCCACTCTGCAGGCACAGCTTTAATGGTCACAAAGGCTCCTTGGTGCATGTAACGTTTATCATTCAGGAAGCTGGTCAAACCACGCTGGCAAAGAGCAGCTCTGCCCCGTGTCAGGAGGAGTCCCTGGGGCACAGCCAGGCTGAGCAGGACCCAGCCATGCAGTGCCACCTTGTCACTCCTGCAGAAATCAGTGACTGCTCTGCCTCCTCCTGCTCGCCAAGCATGAGAAACCAGCACCTGGGCAAGCACAGCCTCGCGGAAGCAGAAATCCATGATCAAATCTGGCCCGCAGAATCCAGAAAAACAGATTTTTCAAATGCCCAAAATATCACAAAAACTGTCATAAAGAGAGTCCATGACTGCTCATCTCCAAAGCATCTCTACAGGTGTCCCCAGGCCATCCCCTGTGCTCCCTGCCTGCCCTTGCCCCACACAACAAGGACTTGATCCTGCCGGCTTGAGCACACCAGTGCCTTCCATGCAGCATCACGAGGCTTCGCAAGGGCAGCCAACATCCACACCTCACCCTCAGGAGGAGCGTGCCGCGGTCAGCAGCCCCAGCCTCGCCGCGCTCCACGGCCAGACCGCAGCGCTGCACCAGCATCACCTTCTCGGATGGCGCAGGACAGGGCAGCGCTCTTCTCTTAGCTACACTCAGACTCTGGGCTACTGAACGCCCCTGCTTTCAGGTCTCAGCCTCGCTCAACAAGTAAGAAAAGCAATGATTTAACTTCCCTCCTCACTTTGCTACGCCGTTGCCATAGCAACGCTGTACCGGGAGGCTGCTGAGTCACCGGTGATATAACGAGCACAAGAAGGAAAATACCGTAGCATCCTTGTCATGGGAAGCACATCAGGCACTTCACACAACGCTGGCTATTTCCATCCCTTCCTAAAGCGTGTTGCTGCCAGCTGCCCGGCTGGACCCTCAGCGCTGAGCACTGAGGCTCAGCACCGCGGCTCAGGAGCAGTCCTGGTCCAGACCCGTGTGGTGCGCTTGTGGAGTTCTGCAAAACCTGAGCCAATGCTACTGGGCTGGGCCCTCCCAGCCAAACCCCTCCAGGGGAGAGGAGAGGCGGCCGAACCACCGCCGCGTTCACAGCGGGAACCAGAGCAGCACGAGCTCAGCACAGAGCACCGGGTGCCTCTCCATCACCTGTGACCGGCTCGGTCACACACAAACATTAACACAGCGTGAAGCCTGACAGTGAAATGTAACTCCCATTCATCCCGAAAATGAGACCTGTCTGGGACACTGCTTTCACAGCAGTGTTTGAATAATGCGATAGCTCTCCGCATAGTAAGAAATGGTGAAATCTTCTTACCTCATCCAGCTTGGATTGTCGACAAGGGAAAGAAAACGTAAACCCCACTGGTAATTTCTTGTCTTTGATTTGCTGTTTCTCCATAAAGTCTCCCAAGCATTCAGCAACATGGTCAAAAAGCTGTAAGAAAAAGTATAAAACCATCAGAATCGGAGACAGAGTTTCAGGGAGAAAATATTTCAAACGGCATAGGAAAAATGTGCTGGGTGAGGGGAAAGGGAACGTATCTGCTCCAAACTTTTGAAGATATACAAATGACACAGCTGTGAAAATACTCTCAGGCAGTGTGTATTAGCGCCTTGATTATTAATAAATTATGAAATACATTGTCCTTTTGTGCACCTAATCGCGCATGGCACCTTTTACACCCATAGATACAGGCTTTTCCTAAAACAAGCCACACGTGGCTGTGGAGCCACAACCCTTCTGCTCAGCATCTGATGGGAGCAAAACCGCTCTTTTTACCCTCCCAGGGTCACCAACGCCTGCGCCGCTCGAGCGCCGCAGAGGCAGGGAGCGAGGGCTCCGCAGGAGCCCCCAAAGGACATCATCTCAAATCTAGTCTAAGGCACACAACGAATACAGAAAAAGGAGACTTGGGGGATTTGTCTAAATACTTTACGTGCTTTGAGAAAGAACTCGAAATGTGAACATTTTCTGCCTTTTTTAACGACGCAGGCAGCCTGCACCAGCAACAAAAACATCCAGGAGAGACAGAGCTGGGTCACAAAACGTCAGTGCTGCTCCAGGACGGAGATGAAAACAAGAGAGGATGTTTTTATTATGCCTTCCATCTCAAAGTATCTTGCTAAATACTCAACCCTATGTCCTGGTTTAGCTGCTCCCAGGAGTACAGACAATAACCAGGGGCCAAACACAAACCCCTCAGGAATTCATAGAGCAGGAAGCAGAATAACTGACTGTGGATGTTGCTACACAAAAATCCCTCTCATATACCGAATCACGACCTGCATTGTGTCTGACTGCGAAGGAGCCACAGTATCACAGCATGTTTGGGATTGGAAGGGACCATCTAGTCCAATCCCCCTGCTGGAGCCCTTGGCCCCCCCAGGGCGCTCCAGAGAGCCCACGCGGTGCCACGCGCCGTGCTGGAGCGCGTCTCTGTGAGCGAGCACACGATCGCCACGACGGTGCCGCGGCCAGCGGGGCTGCGGGAGCAGCGGGACGGGCGAGCGCAGCCCGGGCCGCAGCCCGCGCGGGAGCCGCGGTTAAACCACGAGCCGTGTCCCACCCCACACAGCCGTGTCTGCTCAGCAACGCGCTGCTGTACCGTAAAGCACAGAGGGAAGGCAATGCTCAGAAGGAGAAAAGGAAGAGAGAGGCATTTATTGATTTTGCTGCTGCTGACAGTCACAACATTTTTCCTAAGGAGACTCGAGGAAGCGTTTGTCCGTTTCCATTAACATCCGAACCTTACAAACGCTAAATAGCTTTCACAGGACAGCGGAGCAGCATGACAAAGTTTCTGTGGATTTCATTAAAGTACGGCAGGCGAAACGAAGATAAATTCTAGTTTTTGCCCACCCACAGGTGTGCGACGGGAACAGCGTGAGCTCAATATCGCACCCCGTGTCTCAGAGGTGGACAGAGCGAATGCTGCAGCCAGGAGGCAACGGCCAGCCAGGTTTGGCACATTTATAGACCTGAAGCGATGCAACCACCATGCACTCAGCAATGTGACCTCAAGCTTCATTACTTTCCCTGGCCACAAAGCTGCCTGTTCAGGTTGGGCTCCATGGAGCCTCCACGAGGATGCACCTGGCTGCAGTCAGCAAGTCTTGGCAGACGGCTGAAGGTCTGAGCTCAGGCTCAAGCCCCTGAGCGGGCACTATTTAAAGAGCAAGGAAAGCACAGCTCCAGGCTGGGAGAACAGCCACAAACCCAGAGCCTACCCCCAGCGGTGGTACAACACAGAAAGCAACAGCAAAATGGAGCCTCCGGGCACGCTCCCGTTCACTGAGTTGACACACAAAACAGACTTCTTACAAATTTTAGACCTGCTATTACCTGCTGGAGTCAATGAGAGTTCTGCCCTTGACTTTGACAGGGAACTGTCTCCTACCAGCAAAGCTGTCAACCCGTGCCTGACAGATGGGCGAAAAGAGATGTTGGAGTGCAATGAAGTAGAAAATACCAAAACGAACCCCGCTAGTGAGGTGTGAAGCCACAAATCACAATCCCTTCAATCAGCTGATTATGTATTGGGCTTTAGGAGCATAACTCACTGAAGTTAATGATACAGCTTGCTGAAAAACGTATGAGTAGCCTACCCCATGTGGGCAGTTCAGTCCAAGTGTTCCACTAGTCTGGCTCAGGGATTTCAGGGAACCTCAAGCCTACATATCAGCCAGGAGCACCAAATCAAACCTGCCCGTGCAGCTCCCGGGCACCCACCACGGCAAGTCCCACAGCGAACATGTTACTCATGGCTGGGTATTGCTAGGGGACAACTCTGAATCCAGATGCAATTCTGATCATGCTCTCAGTTCTCCTTCTCCTGGTACTTAAACACCTGAACGAGTGTCCCCTCAGGGTCACCAGGAGCCCTGCTCACCCCCCTCAGTTTAAGAGCCATGAAAAAGCCCATCAGCCCGATCTCCGCGCTGCTGGTTCCCGTGGCCAAATGGCCTCAGGTATTTGGAAATTAAAGCGCAAACATGGCAAAGCCCTGGAAAGGATGCAGAGCTGATGTCTCCTTCCTGGCTCTCCTTACCGCCTTCATCAAGTCTGCACTGAGCCTCTTTGAGCCAGCCGGCCCTGCCTCCTGGATAGCGCCCCATCCCAGTAAAAGTGTAAAAAACTTCCTGTTTCCAGCAACAAAATTACCAGTTTATGATACACTGACATGAGACAAATCTGTCAGTAAGATATTCATTGCAATCCACTTCCTGATCGTAACAAGAAAATAAATTCTTCCACAGAGCCCAATTTGAAATTGGGTTAACGGATCCAAACGTTTTCTACTCTGGGAACAGGGGGACTAAAAAAAACAAAACCAAAACCAAACCCCATCATTTATTCAACAAAAATTAAGTTGCAGTTGTGCCAAAACATTCTATCAGCCTCCTGTAATTTTCTGAGGCCCTTGTACGTTCCATTTTGCTGAGCTGCTCAGGCTGCCAGGACGGATATCACAGAGTCACAGCCATGGGCGTTTCTGCCCCTCCTCTAGCGTTACGGTGGCAGGGCTGGGCATGCTTGCTGCCTGCAAATACTGGGCTGTTGTCCTGCTGTCCACTCCCACCTACAGGAAGTAACTTTACTACAGAAGTCAGAATTTTTATTTCTAGGCCATTTTTTCCCTAACTCAGCCAAAGGTCCCACACGCAATGCCAACAGACTTGCAGCACCCATGCGTGCTGTATTACACTAACCACGGCTTATTTATTGTCAGTATCAACAAAGAGTTGCAGTAGAGTCTGTGCACACTGTGGGTGGTGCTTGTTGAGGGGCTGAGGTCATCCTTGTGGTGATTCTCTAAAACGGCAGCATGAGAGTAGCTGATATTTAAAGTGATGTCCCAAGGACGAGGTGCTTACCCGTGTCCCACTGCCGTGCATGATATCTTCAGGCGTGTTATAAATTTCGCTTTCCATCTGCACCGTCTGCTTTTTCTCATGCGACACCTTTACCCGCAGAATTCGGAAATACGAACCGCCAAGGTCCAGCGCAATGAAATCTCCCTTCTCTGTGTGGAAAACAAGACACAAGCGATTAGAATGTGTACGCGACACAAATCTGGGAAACCCCGCGCTCTGTTAAGTACAACGCACAGGCACGCCAGCGCCTACAGCCAGAGTCCAGCTGCAAGCGCCCCGTGAAACACAGACCCGGTCCCTACAGTTCCATGTGAAGCCGCTACAATGGCAACGCCGTCACTGATAGACAGGCAACTGCAACGAGGGTTCGTCAAAGAAGAACGGACTGTATCCACATCTCGTGATGAACCTGGCAAAGACCTCAGGAGGAAGCCGAAAGATGTTGAAAAGAGAGACAGTGAAATGAAGGGATGCCAGACACTGATGAGCAGCCCTGTGCTGTAAATGAACCTGTGCATTTTGGCAAATAACAGCGAATGGTGGCAGGATTGAGCACTACTCTAAAACCAACACTTCATGCACGGGTGCAGTTAAAGCAGGAGCCACTTACCTCACCCCTGGAGGCCGAGAGTCACTACAAACTGCAGTCAGAGAACACAAGTCAGGGAAACAACAGCCTGAAAAGCCACGGGGCAGCCCTACAGTGCTGCAGGGGTTATTCAGAAGCCGCAGTCCCCCACACAGAGCTCCTAAACAACTCCCCGGAGCCAAGGAAAGAGTTAGGATGCCTCCATTTCCCACTTCAGGGAGTCATTCAGGTGAACGACACTTGCAGCAGCCTCTGGAGAGCAAAGCAAACAGATCTGACTGAACTGCTCACGCTATGTTGCCTTATCAAAGAGGGAGCAAACAAAGACCACAGCTGTTAAAGCCTGCGAAAAGGTAATATTTAGGGAAGCGGTGTGCACAGGGTATCAGCCAGGAGCGCGTGCTGAGGCTGCGGTTGATCCGCGGGCTCTATGCAGGCACTCGTGTCCGCGCGGGCACCCCGGGCTGGCCGGGGCCGCAGGGAAGGCGGTGAAGCGGAGGCACACGGCGCTTTCTCCCCTGGGTTCCTCAGGGATCTGCACTTTGCCGTGGTGCCAGAAGCTTCCCCAGCCGCCTCCCCAACATCCTGCACCACCAACACGCATCGCCAGGCCCATCCAGCAGCGCCCTTCGGCCTCTTTTCATTCTGCTTTGCGACTTTAAGCTGTGACCGCGGGGACGCCATTCCCACCATCACTGTTTTTCCATTTCTACCTGTATCCAACACGGGAAGACCTCCGTTTTGATGTGCCACCTCAAACTTCAACTCGGGTCTCAGAGGCTTCCTTCCAACCCCACGCCGTCACCAAAGTATGGGGTACGCAATTTATCCACGAGGATTTCCAGACCCAGAGCTGCCTCTGAGATCACCCTGCCCAGCCTCAGACCAGGACTCCTAAAGCCTGGCTTAGCGAGCGGCTCCTCCCCAACTCCGTCCCGCTGAGCAGAGCGGGGGAGCTGATGCGGCGTCCCAGGGGCAGGACCAGCCCACCAGGGGCAGGACCAGCCCACCAGGGGCAGGACCAGCCCACCAGGGGCAGGACCAGCCCACCAGGGGCAGGACCAGCCCACCAGGGGCAGGACCAGCCCACCAGGGGCAGGACCAGCCCACCAGGGGCAGGACCAGCCCACCAGGGGCAGGACCAGCCCACCAGGGGCAGGACCAGCCCACCAGGGGCAGGACCAGCCCACCAGGGGCAGGACCAGCCCACCAGGGGCAGGACCAGCCCACCAGGGGCAGGAGAAGCGCTGCAGAAGCCCTTAGAGTTGCCCAAACTTGCAGCGTGACACAGAAACAAAAACGCTGTCACGCAAAAAACACGAACAACAATAAAGACTGTACAGAAAAACGCATCAGAACAACAGTGGGAGCCCACAACTCTTAATAATCCTCCTAATTTTGCTGCATCGCAACGTAACTTTTCCTTCTTGCTGCTGAAGACACACGGGCAAACTCAGAGTCTGCCACAATACAGATCCTGCAGCATTTCGCCACCTGTTTCTGAACAGCGTGGTTTGAAATATCGCTTTGCTCCCGTGCAAATGCCATTTGAAACACGCACATATCCAAATGGTAGAGGCAGTTCCCTTTATCGGGTTCGGCATAACAAATTCGGTACCTCATACCCCTCCACTGCAACAAGGCTGGAAGCAAAGCATTCACCGCAAGTGTCTCGTTAAGGCAAATACCTGAATAAGCTTTATCATATGAGTATCGTCTGTCACATGCAAGCCATTACCTCCAATGAATAACACAAAAACCAACACTGGACCAGATGGCCCTTTTTCAAGCCTAAACGCACCTTGGTACACTCCTCAAACAAACATTGCACTTCAGAAACAGCTTCCCTGACAGTAAATTGACAGATTAGCATGTTTGATTTCAAGCACCATCAAGCTCAGATTGGTTATTAAAAATTATCCTTTTCAGTTAATAAGAAAAAAGCACTCTGAACTAGAACATAATCTCTCTGTACACAAAGCAGCCGTTTTCCTTCCGCGTACTTCAGTAATTAAACACAGGTAGCAGCATTTAAACTATGCTTTGTAACGCCACGATGCAATCCAACCTGCTGTAAATTAATTGAGGAAGATCCTTTGAAAGCGTTTTGAATTAGCTTGAGATACCGTTCCAGGCACTCTGGACAAAAACCCTTCTGACTTTCATAAATTAAGCAACTCCGAATGAAGCAAAAACGCTGCTAACACCAAAGTCTCAGAGCCTCCCGAATTATTACCCGGGAGCGGCTTGTTAATAAAGTACGTAAGCACAGCTCTGAAACTAAACAACAGTATTTTCTGAACAGTCAGCTCTCATAATAATAATCAGACTCAGAGGAAAGAGCTTACGGGGCAGTAATTAGAGACGGGCCAGAGAAACGGGCAGGCTTGCAGCCTCTGGCTTTTGCGGAGGGACGGACGAGGGCAGGAATGGGAACCAAACCCGCTCTTCAGGCACAGCAACACCAACACATGCCCAGGGCCCTTTGTGGGGAGAGGGAAGGGGCTCCGTGTCCACCCTGAGCCAAACGGGCTCGGAATCAAGAGCTGAGCACCCTGCACACAACACACGAGGTTGCTTTTTTAAGCAGGTGTGTAATACATGATCTGAAATGAATGCCTCAATACAGATTTATGCTCAACCAGGACCAAGCATTGCTCTGGCTGCCTGTGCCGTACGGCACCTCAAAGGCTCCCTGGTTTGTGCCACAGAGCAATTTGCAAAACTGTTGGACTCGTGGCAAGCAGCCCCAGTTTGTCCCCGTGAGTGCCCGGCAGAGCAGGCGCTGGGGACAGGCTGCGCCCACGGGGGTCACACGCGTGGGGGAAAGACAGGGGTCCCGGCCACTGAAAGCGCTGGGATCCCACGCAAAGCCCTCGTGTCCCCTCCGAGCAGCCCCTGCCCGCGACCGGCTGCCTGGCTTTCTCATGTCAACATAACGGCCAGCAGAGCTAAATGAAGGGAAACACGGGATTCAAGTTTGAGTTTGTTCTCTCTTTGTTTTGGTTTGGTGGCAGAAAGCCACAGCAAAGCAGAACTATCAAATATTCCCACCTGCCAGACAGCACCAAGTAACACAAAGCACCAGCTTCCTGCCCTTTCACCCAATAAATCATTGATTTTAACTCAAAAAAGCCTCGAAACAGGTAACTGTGTCGTGCAGTTCTTACAACCATGCCATTTCTGCACACCAGGGACATAAGCTGCGGTAGGCACCAAACTAGAGTTAACCAGCTGTGCTACATGAGAAGGAAATCCAGTGTTACCACTAAATAAGAAACACTGTTACACACTGTTTATAAATATTTATATACTCTACATATAATATTTAAAATAAACACTAAAATAAGTCACAGGGGCAATCTTGGTCTCAAATACCAACACATCTTTTTGGCTTCTGACAGCTCCGTGTGCCACCTTTATCAGGTACAGTGAGCACGGTCATTTCCACCGGGTGGGAGAAGCTCAGTCCACAAATCGCAGCCTCCTGGCGTTCTGTGGGTCTGCCCTGAGACGGCCAGCAAGGTGGCTCCAAAAACCAAAACCAGCGCCAGGAAACTCAAATTCGGCATGTAAGAGTTCATAGTTCCACCGGGGAAAATAAGGAGGAGATGCTGAGTCAAACGGCAAATGACTAAAAGCCGCTGTATTTGTTGAGATGCTAAATCACATGAGTGTGAACTGCATCAATCAAAAATCTTCCTGTGTGAAGTACTGATGGTCAGCAGATGAACCTCAGCACAAACGTATTGACTTTTAGGGGACCTTCCATTGGCATCGCCCCGTGCCCGCTGCCCATGGAGGGGGCCGTCCTGGGGGTGCTGCCCGGGCTCGCGCAAAGCAAACTGCTCTTGCTCTTGGGTATTTCTAGCAGGTTTCCCACGAAGCACGCTATGTTTAATACAGAAAACACATAGTCGGCTCCTTACCTGAACCGTCGGGAATGGACCTCACAAACGTAGGGAGCATCTTGACTGTAGCCGTTGGGTTGAAATCTCGGGAGAGGCCGTTCTTCATCTCCCTCCTGAAGCGAGCCATTATGTCTATCAGCGTCTCGTCAGACAGCCGCATGGCGTAAAGGTATTTGTCAATCTGGGGAAAAAGACAAACGCCACCAGGGAGTGAAAGACTGTCCTGGGACACCCCAAGAGGGCTATACCTGTCTTTAATTGCAAGAATCACGTATAGCCCCAGCTCGGCCACAGGGCTCCAGCCCAGCTGCCGACGCAGCCACACGCTTCACTCCTTGGTTTTTGAGTCAGAATCAAGGAAAACATGCAAGCTCTAGGACCTGTATGAGTAGGACCCCATCCCACTGCCTTCCCATGGCAAGACCCAGCCCGCATCGCTCTGCTGCCTCTTTCCACACAAAACCATTCGGCCCAGCCCTCGCCCCACTCCTCCGCTCTCCTGACTGCCCACAAGCTCAACAGCGGAAGCTAAAATTCCTTCTTGTGGCACCTTGTCCCAGCCGGGGTGACAAGGGTGTCACCGTGGGCCACAGAGGTGCCCTGTGTTTAAAGCGCTTCATTGAGGAGGATTTGCCATGGCAGTTCTGGGGCCACGTTCCAGGCTGAGAAATCCCTTATACGTAGCAGAGCATCTTCCTATCCCAGTCCAAAGCCACCACAGCCAGAGGGGCAGAACCCGGCTGTGGGCAGGTACCATCTCCCTCCTCAAGACAGAACATCAAATTAAAAGTTGTTGACTTGTCCCTTGTGGCTTCCCAAGACAGGAACCTCCTTTACCTCCCTGGAAAAGGAGGTGGTTTCAGTTCTCCAATAATACTGCTTTCCATAATATTACACCCATCTTCAGCATCAGGAAGAGTGAGAGAAGCTTTGTCTCGAAAATACAACGTGGCCTTGGGGGGTTCCTGCTAATCATGCACGTCCCACCCCTTTCACCTCAGCTGCCAGCCTGTTCTTGCCTTGTTTCATTACCTGCCTTGGAAATGCGGTGCTGCAAGCGGCTCAGACCAAAGCCACACCTTCGGGATCACTTTTACTTCCAGTTTAGCAGGACCAAGAAAATAAAACCCTGCCCATGTTTTCTGTCCCCAGCAACGCTGGAAAAGTTGCCTCATTTTAAAGCCCAGGCCATTTCTGTGCCAAGGCCATCTGTGCCTCCTTCCCTTCTCTGGAAGCCTTGAGGGCCACGCATTATGTCCTAAGGGGACCAACATTATAACACTCCATGAGAAAAGTATGTATGCGGAGGACTTTGAGACAGGAAGGGATGAATAATGCCGTTCGCAAAGGAAATGCAGACAATGAAAATGTAATTAAACCCTAAACTGACAGTAAAACCAGCACCGATTTAATTGCCCCTGCAGAAAGTACTTCTGTGCACGCAGTCGAGGTCTGCACCACAGACAGCGGATCTCCCCGAGCCAGGCGCCCTCCCACCGTGACCAAGCATTTGCACAGGTGGGGAGGAAGGCACGGACAGACGGACAGAGCTGCTGGGCACAGCTCCCTGGCCTGATCCTGACCCGGCCTTTGTGCTCAGTGCAGAGCGAGAGCAAAACAGCCATCAAACAGACGCTCGGGGGACGTTACAATGCAATGAAATGACACCCCGTGTTCGCCCCACGAACCGGTGAAGGTGCACACTAGAAGAGCTGAGCACAGGTTCGCCACAACAGGGGCCAAACGCCAGACCCCGGGGCAGCATCGCCACCTCCCAGCCGTGTCCTGCACCGCTCCGACGGGCTGACGGCCTCCTCGCGGTGACCACCGCAGCCAGCACTGCTGTCACTGCAGCCCAGAACACCAACCTGCACCGGTGCGCCCGGCGCAGCCCCACGCTGCGGGGTGGAGCAGCGGCCGGCAGCGGCTGAGCAAGCTCTCTCCTCCCCGGTAAGCCCTGCCATGGCTTTTTTTAGCAGAGAGTCAGGCCATGATGTCAGAGCATGAGGCTGTTCCCTTTTAAAGCCGGGGGGAACCTCTTACTGAGGCTGAGCTCTCAGCAGCCCGCGCTGCCACTCAGAGGCCCCATTCCCCACATCTCCCAGCTACGCTAACACCTCATTCACACAGTCAGGCTTCACGGTGCAATTAAAATACCCCTCTGCACATCCTTCTCCCAAAAACAGGGCTGAAGGTTTCCTCTCCACCAAAAGCCCTGCTGTAAATGCAGGTTTTGCCGCTTGCATGGTCAGGACCAGACGAGCCCATTGTTCTCCCCAGCCCTGCCCCTGTGCTGCCCCCAGGAGCGACGGAGAACAGGAGGGAGGGCTCTTTTTCCTCCGCTGAAAAACCAACAAGCACCGTCAGCGCCTTTACATAATGGGGCTGGACCCTCCTGTGCACGGGGAGCATCGCCGTGCGGGCCATCGTCACATCAGCGTGCAGTGCATCGTCACATTGCAGCGCATCGTCACATCACGGCGCATCGGTGCATCGTCACATCGCGAGGCATCGTCACATCGTGAGGCATCGTCACATCACGGCGCATCGTCACATCACCGTGCAGTGCATGGTCACATCATGGCGCATCGGTTCATCGTCACATCATGAGGCATCGTCACATGGCAGCGCGTTGTCACATCACCGTGCAGTGCATGGTCACATCGCGGTGCACCGGTGCATCGTGTGTCACATCAAGGCCACCTTCACCACAGGGCCAAGAGGCAGGGGAGTGGGGGACTAAACCTGGGTTTGAAACAGTACCGCTCCTGTGTGTTACAGTTTCCAAAGCTAAAAAAAAAAGCAGCTTTTTAACTTTTTCTCCGGGCGGGAAAAGGGCCGGCCATGCAGCGGCACAACTGGAAGGGAGAAGCGCTGCTGCCCTGCACCGGCGACACAGGCCGCGCTCTGAGGGAGAAACCTCAGCAAACTGCCATAAATAACTGGGGGAAGAGGGAGGGCTGGATGCTGGATTATGGGATGGAAGTTTAATAACACCCTGCTCTGCCTGCAATAAAAGCCGATCAGAAAGCAAATCTCAGCCTATCCGAAGGGAAGCAGCGGAGGGGCCGGCAGGGCCAGGGACGGGCGGACACGCGGCAGGACAGACGCACAGCCCTGCGAGGCTCGGGGGCAGGCAGGCGGCAGCTCTTCCCGGGGATGACACGGAGCAGGAGCCATTTCAGGCAGGTGGCTGCGTGGGCAAGGAGCAGAAAGCGCTCCTTCATTTGGCTATCACCTCGGAGCCACCCCCAGGAAGGGCACCTTCCCACGGTGACACTGCAGACCCTCCAGGACATCAACCGCTTCTTTCTCTTTTTTTTTCCTTAAAAAAACAGCTAGATAAAATCTGTGAGCAATTTTTTATTTAATAGGATGTCGTAACCCAAGCCATGCGCACCTATTTTTTCTTGGTCACATAGGAAAGACTCTTTTTGCACTTGCGTACAAGAAGTTTCTGAAATTCCAGCGGCCTCACTGGGAAGTTGTGAGTAATTATCAGCGCATAATGAAACGGGCAGTACTAAGGGCCGTTCCTTAAACACGTGCTTCGTTCCCTGGACACTGACAACAGTCAGCGGTGTCCAAGCATGGAGCACTCCCACAACAACCTCGGAAACCATTAGAGCCCATTTTACCGACAGCCTTCGCATGAAAACCCTTCAGCACATAAACATTTTTCTGCAGAGCTAATCATAGTCCGCACTCCTTTCGGCACCAGGAAGGTTCATCGGGAGCCAAGGCGTGTTAAAACAAGTGCCTTAGACACCCTGGAACTGTTTGCGCTTACTTATGATTTATCAGATTGGTTCCTAAAATGCCTTTATACTGGCAAGTCAACTCTACAAGGGCTTTTTTTGATGCCGGTTGCTGTATTTTACACCCCATTCCAGGACGTTCTTTTCAAGATTAAATTACATTTAAATGCCAGTTTTTTGTTCCCTGGTCAGGTCACAGGACACAAAGATACTGTTCCCAACAGACAGAAAGCCGCAACACCTAGAGGCTCCTTCTGCTGGAGCCAGCTACTGCAGGTACAAACCTGCTGGAAACAAAGGCGCTCAAAGGCAGCTGTGCAACAGCTCTGCAAACAGGCCGGCGGCACACGCGCCAGGGCTGCCCCGCACAGCGCGCCCCCGCGCTGGGAGCCAGCCTGCTGGGGAGCTGGGGCTCGGCTCGGGCCAGGTCCTTGCACCGCCGGGATGCTCAGCTCCAGCGCCCTGGAAGATCACAAACACCCACGGAGCGGATGCTTTGAAAAACATGTGGATAATTTATCCTGCTTGGAGTCAAACTACGTGCCTATTGAAGTGGTACAGGGCACTGTACATGACCAGCTTACTTCTCCTGCACGGAGGGTCACGTGCAAGTGCGCACACGCGTGCTTTCACGGGAAAAGGCCTCCTTGCAGGGGTGCTGGACCATGGGGCTGCCAAGGCGTGATGAACCACCCACTTGTTCGACACCACGCGTCCACCCTGCCTCTTCCTCCCGCTCACCACGACTCAGCCGGAAAAACGTTCCAGAAACTGCAAAGTGGGAAAAAAAATGACTCTGAAACCGCAGGGAGTGTCTAAAATCCAGCAAAACCAGTATGGAAGCAGCACACGCTGGTTCTCAGGGTGTCCCGAGGGCCTGAAACCTGCAGTCCAATCTGTGCCCCCCAGCAGGGATCCCACTACAGAAAGGCTGCGCTAAGCATTACTGCCCGCCCAAAAATGTAGGAAAACCTGGGATTGCAAGGGCAGAAGGACGTCCAGCCCCGGTGCAGCGGAGATCCCTTTAACAAACCCATTCCCAAATGCAGCTCGCCAGTGCTTTTAACCCTTTCACACCCCTCTGGTGACCCACAGCAGCATCCTCAAGGTGACCTGCCACCTGTGCCGCCCCATGTCGAGCTGGTCGCTGCCATGGACCGGCGAGGCAGAGGAGCAGCCAGGAGCCCCCAGGCGGAGCGGCGAGGGGGCAGCACCCTGTTCGGCAGCCCCCGGCGCCAGCACGGGCCAGCAGCGAGCGCTGCCCTTCCGGAAGCGGAGGAGAGGGAGGGAGCTGACTCACGGCCATGCCGGCACGTATTCCGCAAGCTGCACGCCGAGATGCAGCGCCAGCCTCGCCAGCGGCACGGCGAGATGGAGCAAACCCCTTTGTCCTAGGGGTACCCGGGGACGGAGCCACGGCTCCCCAGGGCTGCAGTGCCCTACAGGACAGCCAGAAGGGAGAAGGCTCAATATCTGTTCCAAAAGGACATAAACAGGAAAAGATGTCTTACATCGTCCAACACCAGTAGCCTGTTTTTTTCTTTTTAATTGGATTTTTGATTTTTTAATTTCTTTTTCAGACCAAAACAGATGGATCCATAAAAACGCTTTACAGCTCCCTGGCCTAATGATTTCCCGTGCTATCAGACAATAGCAGCCTCACGGTGCCAAACCAGCCTGTGATAAATAACCCCGGCAACAGCCCCTTGCCCGCCCGCTCTGCGCCCTCCCCGCGCAGGCTTCTGCCGCTCCCCGCCAGCGTGCACCCGAGTGCTTATCTTGGGTTGCTAAATATAACAGGCCCAGCGAGACAGAGAAGGCCTTACCCGGGCATGCACGCCTGGCGCCAGCAGCACTTACAAACCCCCCCGGGAAAGGGAAAACAGGGGGCCTGGGGGAAAGGGAGAGCCGCATACACAGGGCCAGGAGATGCAAAGAGCTGCAGGCTGGGCGCAGCTTTCAGCTCCTCGTGAGAGCTGCCGGCTGGAAAAGAAAAAGACCTAAACCACACAAGAAGATGTGGAAAATATGGGTGCTGCCTCAGGTTTTATCCAGCAGAGTGGGCACAGGTGAGCCCGTCTCAAGCAGGGCACACGGGAGCGGAGGTCTCCCCAGGCACAGCCAGAAGCCCCAAGGGAATGGTGCTCTCTTCCCACCGGGACAAGCCCCGAGACCACTACAAATCGACCCTGCAAATGCTGTCACTGAGGCTTCCCAAAAGTACCTTCGGGATACCTTGAGGCGCTCGGCCACACGCCCCGGTGGGTCACCCCGTACGGCCGCAGGAGGAGGGGGGAAGCTCTGCTACTGACGTCAGCCCGGCCCTGTCGTGTTTGCAATTATTTTCCCAATTGGTGTCCCCACATCCGTAGCCCCAAGCTCTCGGCTCCCTACAGCTCAGCAATATGCTCAGCCGGGACATAACTGCCATGTTTTTATTTATCCTGTGCTCTGCACCCGTTTCCTTGTGGCAGTGCTAAATCCCAGGGCTATAACAACCACGCAGCAGCAGCCACCTAATGCTAAAGGAAAAGAGGCTCACAGAAATACTACTTCTTTTTAAGCACAACTGACAACCACTTCCTGTAATCCAGAAGCTGCTGCAGCAACACACAAATACAAATCATGTAAAAACTACCTGCTCATCGTCTTCGTCACCCGCTGCTGGAGTGCCAGATGCCCACAGGCACCCTGGGGAAGAGGAAGGCTTCCCTGCAGGGATGCTGGTGCCTCGGAAAACCGCGGAAGGCCGCCAGCACGGTTCCACTGGCAGAGCCCCCCGCTCCCGCCCCGCTCCGACCAGCTCCATCCCGCGCCCTGACCCGCAGCATCGCCCGCGCCCGGCGGCCGCCGGCCCGCTCGCCACCGGGATGCTTTGGAGGGGCCCGTCTGGCTGGTCTCAAAAACGGGTTTATCCCCATTGCCCCCACAGCTATGGGGACAAAGAAACAAAACCAATAGGAAAAATAAAAATGAAAAAAATAAAACCGGGGGAGATGGGGGGCGGCGCAGCCTTTCGCTGCGGGATTTCCATCTACCTTTTTGACCTGGTCCTCCTTCAGCTCCGTGAAGTAGTAGGCCAGGAGCTGGGCGGCGATCATCCTGGCGGCTGCAGCGGGCGGCTCCGCGCACGCAGCGATGCGGCGGCCGAGGATGGCCGGGATGGCCGCGCCGCTCGCAGCGCCTCCCCTTCCTCCTCCTCCTCCGGGCCGGCCCCGCCCGCAGCCCCGCTCGGACGTGGCGGCACGAAGCCCTCTCGATGCGATTTCTGGCTGGCGGAGCGGGGAGGAGGAGGAAGAGGAAGAGGAAGAGGAAGAGGAGGGCAATGCGCCGCCGCACCCCACGGGGGACCCCAGGCGGGCTGCCGGAGGCTGCCCCGAGCTCTGCTGCGGTACGGGAGCCGCACGCACAGAACAAACAACAACGAAACACCAAACCAAAGGTGTTTCCAGAAAAGCCTCTGCCATCAGAAATCTTTGAGAAAACAGCAAAACCGTGGGAACCTCCGCTTACACGGAGCATCCCCTGCCAGCGGGAGCAGGACCCAGCCTGGAGCCACTGGGCTGGCGGCTGAGCCGCTGGGAGCCATGCAGGGAGCCCCCCAAAGCAGGCAATTGCTACGGCAGTTGTATTTGGGGGATTCCACATTCATATTCCACCCACAAGATCCCCACATCAAACAGACTGGCGGACAGGACCTCTTCTCCCTGTGCGCTGCCCACATTTTTGCCACATTGGGGTGCGTTCTCCAGCGCCCAAGGAGACGTGCAGCGAGGCAGAGCCTCTGAAAAGCAAGAGACGCAGTGCCCCTCCGAGAGCTGGAGGCCAAACGCAGATGCTGGCAGCCCACGGGGTGTGTGCCGGCAGCCCACGGGGTGTGTGCTGGCAGCCCACGGGCTGTGTGCCCGCACCCCGTCCGTCCACGGGGGCAGGCGCGCACGTCCATGCAAACAGCAGTGATGCTGGAGGCGTGATTTGCACAGACTGTCTTATCAAAGTCCAAGTGATTAAAAACCTGCTTCTGGAATTTCCAGCTTCCTTTCCGGTGCTACTTTAATTAAATGGTTGCACCAGACAAAATCAAGCACTGCTTTGGCAGGAACAACCTCCTCTAGACTGCCCTCATCACTGCAGGCGGCTGGGCAGGATTTCCTTCTTCACCTCACCACATTAGCGTTACGCTCACTCTCAGGGAGATTTCCATCCAGCGTTTCATTGCTCTGCATGTGTTACTCCTGCTCGTTTGTTTGGCAAACTAACGAGCGAACACGCCCGCCCCCCCCGCAGCATCGCCCTGTGACCAGGCGCAGCTGCAGCTCTCGGGGCACGGGAACGTGGAGTTGAGCGACACCGTCCCACAGCGTCCGGCAGCGTCGCCCCATCCCTCACACAGCCCGACCGAGCTCCCACTCGGACACAGTTCACTGTCGGCCATGCCCCTCCTCTTCTGCTTTAATTCCCAGCCCAGGCTTGCTCCTGTTTTCCATCCGACTGTCACCTGCTAAACTTTATCTTTCAGCTGAAACTGCTTTCCTCAGTCTCGGATGTTCACTTTCTGTAAATACAGAGGAAAGTAACCATATGCATCCTCAGTTTTTGCTTCACTAGGTAAGACAGATCTAGCTCTTCTTTGGTCCCTTTACCCTAAAATGCCCAGGCTGGTTTAGCAGCCTTTTTCTGCTCTCAGTCCAGCGCTAATTCACCTTTGTCAAACACAGCAGCTAGAGTCACCTGAGTTATTCACCATTCTCCTCCTGGAAACATCTTGTCAAACCCCTTCCCATTAACAAGCACAAACCCCGAGGCTCCTGAGCTGAACGTGGACCCCAGAATGCCCAGCACCATCAGCCACCACTGCCAGGAGACGGCAGACCTTCCGCTCCACACCGAAAAACACCCTTGTTCCCGTTCCCCAGCGTGGCCAATGGCATCCTGAGCACCAGGGATGTCCTCGCCAAAAAGCTGTCCCGCAGCGGCCCAGGTGAAAACGTAAAAGCACGAAGGCGCTATGTGCACACCTGCACTGACACCTGCCCTCTGTGCGGTGTGAACGCAGGCTGGCACCGCAGCCCCCGCAGGCTCTATGCTGGAGCTGCCCCTGCCCCAGGCTACAAGCCCCACTCCCTGTCTGCTCCAGCTCCGACAGCTGAACACCCCCCGAATACAGAAACACATGGCTGCAGGAATGCTCACTCAGTTAAAATGCTTGGACACAGGCTCACGTTTTCTTCAACTCGTCTTTGACCGAAATGAAGCAATTCAAACCATCTCCTCTGGCTCTCAAGGAATTTGAAAGGGCCAGATAAAAGCTTGGGAACTCCAAAATATCCAAGTGAATAAGAATGGCCTTATGAATAAGAATGGTCTTCTCTTTAGCATGACACCTGTCTTAAGAATGTGCAAGAGGAGGACAAGTTTGTCTTCTTCATCTGCCAAAATGGTGACTTCAAAGTGAACTGAAAATGTCACAGATCTTTCAGGTGGCTTTTGGCTCCACCAACCATTTGTATTACAGCATCTTTCAAACTCACCAGAAACAACTGGTCAGGTTCTTTTTAAGCCACCAAAAGCAAGAGGTTCAAAACATCACTACTCTGGAGCCCCCTTGGTTCTGTGTGAGGAAAATAAAACCCACCCACACTACAAACCCCCAAATAAATTATACACTTAAACAGCAGGTGGTTCACACGACAGTTAAAGAAATATTGCAAATAATCTGGTTAGTCTTCAGTTGCTGTGCGTGGCATTCAGGAGAAAAAGAAAAATGAGCTCTACAACCTAAAAGCCATTAGAGAAAAAGTGACAGTCCATCCACGGCAAAACAGCCGCGGTGTGTACACATCTAGTATTTTTAAATGTCTCCCTGCAAGGACAAGTAAGAGCACATGGCCAGCTTCGATGGTGTAACCAGCACCGGCTGAATGAGCTTTCCTCCTACCAAAGAGCTGGAAGGGCAGCTAAATGTTCCTACGGACACCCAAACCATCTGCAAGCCCTCTCTGCACTACCAGGCCAGCAGGGAGGGGCTGCACAGCCTGCCCAGCCCAGCCCAGCCCAGCCCAGCCCAGAACAGCCCAGCCCAGCACAGCCCAGCCCAGCACAGCCCAGCACAGCCCAGCCCAGCCTGCCCAGCCCAGCCTGCCCAGCCCAGCCTGCCCAGCCTGCCCTGCCCAGTCCAGCCCAGCCCAGCCTGCCCAGCACGACCAACCACCTCTTCATCTCAGCAAGTCTCTCCTTCCATCTAACCCTGGCTTTTCCCTTCTGCTTTACTGGAAGAGATCAATTCAGCAGCCAATTAATTACCAGCACCTAATGTACGCTGCCAGGCAGCCTGCAGGCTATTTTGAAAGCCACCGTCCTTTAAGACAAATTACTGGAGGCTGAACGTGACACCCGACGACTTGCAGCTATTTTGATTGTGCTCTAATCTTATTGTCCAGGTTTAGCTGTACTGAAGTGTTTTAAGTGACTGAAGTAATTTGGTGCATCAGCTCTCCTGGGTGTGTTTTTTCCTGCTTTGTCTATTTCTTCAATAAATGATTACTGCTCTATACAAGTCTCATTCAGATCTGACTCCTGTACAATGGGGGGATTTTGGTTTTAACCACGTCCATCGGGTAGTTTTGGTGTACACAGCCGCTAGGTGCTTTCTACTTCTGTAATGAAACAACGAAGGTGTTTGTTATTCTTGCTTTTAAGTGTCTGGAAAATGACCAGTCCACCTTTCCCCACATGGCATTTTCCTTCCACAATACTCAGAGCGAAGTAAAAGAAAACGCCATTGCTGAGAAACAGTAAGTTCCCAGTTGGTGACAGCACCTCTAACAAGGGAATTTTTCAGTAGCCTTTGAAGCTCCCATTTCAGGGTAGGAAACTACGTGTTTGCAAAAGAAATCACTGCTCATTTGTGCCCAATTTGGTGCAGAAGCCACTAAGAAAATCTACAAGCAGCAGAGCTATCGATTTGATACGCAGTTCAGCCAGCCGAGGTCAAACGTACCAGGTGACTTCCCGTTGCCAGCAGGCTCAGCAAGCAGCGCCGCCACATAGCCAGGCCGGGGTGCTTTATCTCACCTTTCCCCTGTTGAGGAGATAAAATAGCCAGGAATGCCTCGAGGGGAGCTCATTCGCTGGGAAAAGGCCGCAGGACAGACAGAGCTGCGGCAGCGGCACAGCACACACCGGCCCGTCAGGTCCCCGCGCAGGGGACAGGGCACGGGCCGGGCGCAGCACTGGGGACAACGCAGGAAATGTCCCACAGCCTTGTCCTCTGCCTCCCGAGAGGGCAACACCCAGCCCTGCCACAGGCACCGAGGCTGACAAGGGATCTGCCCTGTTTTGTTGGAGTTGCTGCAGGGATAAAATCCCTCTGGAAGGATTTTAGCACCATTTGGCACCATTCACTGAGCTAAGCGTTTGAGGGCAAAATGATGCTACCCAGGGCTATGGCTTTCAAGACTGAAATCCAGAGATCTCCAAAGACAGCGCAGCGACACCTGGAAGCTGCGCACTGCACTACTAAGGGTCAAACAGCCATGTCCAGACTGTGGCCATGAGGGCAGTGGAGAAGGAAGCCAAGCCAGCAAAGGACGAGCGTGGTCCACTGGTTCACGTGGGAACAGAGGCTCCCGGGGCAGATGGAGATGCTCCCTGTCTCAGCTCCCCACATCTAAACACCGGGCAGCTGTGTTTGCTTTTACTTCTTTCAAGTAGTCGCTGTTCTTCAGCATCAGAGGGATGCAGAGAACATGACCTCCCCGGTACCAGAAAGCAGATAAACACAAGTCCAAGCCCCAAGGCCTACAATGACGCCCCACTATGTAGGAGGCCTGGCTGCCAATTTCTTTTGGAACGTCTTGGTGACGGCAAGCTTCATCAAACCGGGGGAAAAACCAATTACCCAACCTTTAGTTAACCAATAACTTCCAAAGGCTGTGGGCTGCATGAGCTACACCACAAAGGACTCTATCCAAATCCTCATATTTGCGGGGGAAAAGATGAAACAGCCCCCTGGAGTCACACCGCCACCAGACTTAACCTCTGCACCGCACAGCAGAGCTGCTCTGTGCAGCTGAGGAGGCTGCTAAAAACCCTGTGACCTTTAGTGGTTTCTTGTGCGTTGGTTTAAGACAGAAAAAACCTCAATGCACATGAGAGGACACTATGGGCAGCGCAGCTGGAGGGTCACGGCTCGTGGGGCCATGAGCAGCTCTGTGTCCAAGCCCCTGCTGCCCGGAGGTGAAGGGAACAAGGAGGCATCTCCCTGCTGTATGGAGAGGAACCTGTTTCCTGGTACCTTGTAATATATAGAAACAACTTGAAAGCCCAAATACTGTCCCATGCTGGACTCATTCAGGCACGAGCTCCAACATGCAGCAGTTCTGGCGAAGGGGCACCTTTCTCACAGCACAGTCTCCCTTGTGCTGCTGGCGTCCCCAAAAGCAGCACAGGCACTAACCAGTACAGACAGCCCCTCTCGCTGCCGGGCTGACGGATAAAGCAGGGAACCGGTTTCATTGCCAGCAGAGAAAGTGACCCCCCTGCAGTGCTAAAACGCTTTGTGGATGATGACGGGCATCCCCCCAGAGAAGAGTCCCCAGTGCAAGGCGCTGGGTCTTGTATTAATGCGAGTTACAATGAACTAAGCCAGAGGTTTTCCAGCTGACTGCGGTTTTCCAGCACAGCCCCAGCCTGCTTACATTCCTGGGCACCTCGCGTGCAAGTCCACTCACTTTGCTCTTTCCTTACACACTAAACATGAAATGGAAGCGCAGTCCATCCCAACCCATCTCTTTCTCCTTCCCCTCCTGTCCCGGGTATTCACCTCAGCAGCTTCTCTCTCCCCAGTGCCACGATTACAGCCCGTTTACACATCTGCAGAGGAAGGCAACTACCATCCTGTTTTCTGACTCGCCTTGGGGCCCTGCAGTGGTTTAATGGGTTTTTCCTCTGAGGTAAGAACTGCTGCATCGAGCAACCAGTTTTTCTAGTGCATTGGTAGTACATTATTATTGCAGATCATGTACACGGGAAACAGACCATACCCATTATTATTGCAGATCATGTACACGTGAAACAGACCATACCCACACATATATTTATATGCACACATAACCATATCAACAAACTCGGTTTATACGGCAATAGAAGGGCGGTGGTGTTATGGTGATGAACTTAGTGTCAATAAGTTGCTGTTCCTGGCCCAAAGGTGAAGGATTTTTTCATTTCTTAGGACATCTCTTGCCTGCAGCAAACTGAAATGGGCACAAACGCAGATTTCTGATACTCCACTAAATTTCCAATGCTATCAAAACTTGTTAAAAGAAACGTCACCAAAAGAAAGGGCAAAATATAGAGTGCAAACTGGTTTGAAATTTCAGAAGTTAAGGGCTAAATTTAAAGTATCTGCAATCGTTCAATTCAAATCTTTTGTCTTGAGAAGAGGCAGTTCAACACCAATTAAAAGATGTCCGCGTAACCAGAAATTCACTGAAGCGATGAGGCAGTGACGACTATTTAAATGAATGAAAATATAACCTACCTTGGTGTACTGTGTAGAGACAGCTTTCCCAGCCTGCTGCCAGCTCCCCGCAGGTCGCAGATCTCGTTTGTCCAAGCTCAGCTCCACCACAGTCACTGTGCGGGAGAGCCCGACAAACCCGTCGTGCCCGTGAACCGCAGTCGCCCTTGGGGCAGCAGCCAGTGCCCGCGCACGGGCCTGCAGCGCCCGGGAGGGCTGAACGGCACAGCCCAAACTGCTGCCTTTACACTGCTATGTGCTATGTGAGAGTAAAACTGTAATGAAGAGCATGTACTTTCAGCATAAAGAACGGCACCTGCCACTCTCTCTTAGCTCTCCACCACCACAAAACACGACGATACCTCTCAACTCAGGCTAAGAGGCCATTTTCCACTAAGTATACACCTTTCTCCTTGATACAGCATTTGATGATCACAAAACTCAGTTTGCGTCACTAGTTCCCAAGCCACAGGGGTGCGAACATTAACTGAAGAGGCTTTTGGTTCATGCTCCTTCTCCAGCAAGACCCAGTGTAAGTGTTATAGTTGAACTAACTTTTGTAAACTGTATCCAGGGAAAATGTTATCGTTGAACTAACTTTTGTAAACTGTATCCAGGGAAAATGTTATCGTTGAACTAACTTTTGTAAACTGTATCCAGGGTTCTTCTGTGTTCGGTTTTGTGGATTGTATCCAGGATGCTGTATCCAAGGTTTTACCTTATTTTGAAGTTTTTCAGGTTGTATCCAAGTAGAGGTGCATTCAAGCATAATCTTATATAACCATGCCCTATTCTTAAAAATTGACATAGATTTATGACCAATTCTTTAAAACAGGTAACTGAGAAACAACCGAAACATGTGAATGTTACTTAGCATCGCTTAGATAGACAGTTTGTGTTAGAATAGGTGTGGAATACGTTAATGGTTGTCAAGAATTGTAATGAATATGTATGTGATCAACTTGTATAAATATAGTGCAGTTTGAATCAGTTGTCGAAGCCAGCTTTGGGTGCGAACCCCTGGTTTCCCAGCGCTGAAATAAAAGCACCGTGTATAACTACGTCCGTGTTATGTGTCCTCTTTTGCCAACATAAGTGCCCCCTGTGCAGGCCGGGTTAATATCCTCATGATACGGAGCTCTCCCCAAATTAGGGTAATGACCCCCCCATTGTAGCCCAGAGGGGCGCAAGGCAGGTACTCACTTTGCACAGCGGGGAGCAGCAGCAGCTGGGCATGTCCAGGGCATTCGGCTCCTTCCGCACGGCCATGGCACCTCTTGCCATGTCACATCGTCATCGCGCGGGGCTGTCAACAGGAACGGAGGCAGAGCTGTGGGTGCTCACGTCTCCCCCTCCCAACCTCAGGGTGTGTTTGAAAGGCACACACCCCGCAGACAGGTCTTCTCTTGGAAACCCACCCAGCAGCTGGGACACAGCAGCCGCAGAGCTACAGCATCCCCCCAAAGGAGAGGGAAAGTGGGGCCATACAGCCTGCGGACCACGAGCGTGACTCAGGATAACGGGGAATGTGCGGGCAGAGCTCTAGATTTTGAACGGCTCCAAGACACAGCGGTGCCCTGGGATTCCTGCCACACACAGGGAACGGGGCTCAGCAAGAAAGTGCTGCGTGGTAAAGCACCTGAGTCCTCCTAAAGGTTTGTTATCCTAACCAGAAGAACCCACCAAACCTTAACGATACAAAATATTCCCATTAATGATCAGTACAAGGAGACAGTCACCGATGCGGAGCATCATCCAGGAGCAACTGCAGATTTTGAGCTGCTCTGTGATAATCCGGTGACTCCTTTTTCTGGCCCAGGTTCTGACCTGCCTCACTGAGGCTGGGGGCAGATGAAAACTGTGCCTCTGGGGAAGACGCTGGCTCCTGCAATTTTACAAGCTGCCATCACAAAACAGTTTAGAGAAGGATCAGAAACTCTATGTGGCCTGTCCGGGGTCCCCCTCTCTCCCTTCTCCAGCATTTCATCCCTCAGTCCTCTCAGGCCTTCCCGAGTGCCCATGAGGAGGCTGCAGTGGGGCTGGTATCCGTGCTGGTGCACACTAATAACCCTAAGGTGGCATTTTAATTTTGCCTTTGTTTCTCACCATCGAAATCTATTTTGACTCCCCAAGTGGAGCCTGTTTTGCCTGTGATGGTGACCAGTGAGCGATCTCCTGTCCTCATCTTCACCCACCAGCTTCCTCCTCCTGTTTTCTCCCCAGTCGCACTGAGGAAGAGGAGTGAGAGTGGCTGGGAGGGCGTCAGGCAGCCGGACGAGGTCAGCCCAGCACATCAGATCAAATACAAACCCACAAGAGATTCTGAACCCCTATTTTATCTCAGGTTTTCACACACACACACACACACACACACAAAAGTAGAGGGGGAATAAACAGTTTTCAAAAATTCACGTAGGAGTCAGAAAGAAAGTTCTTATTGTAATGAAATCGGTTTCTCCATCCCTCTGAGCCATTCCTGGTAGTAAACCTGCGAGTCTGGCTTCACAGCACAGCTACGAGAGGTGGGCCATGGAGAATCGCTTCTTTTCAATTATTTAAACCAAGAAGCTTTTCTTGTCCTCTCAGTGCTTTAAACGGGCGACCCAGCAGCAGCACATAACCCCATCCCACCTGTTCCACCCTTCCTTCCTTCCTTAGGGGAAGATGCAACTTTCGGCAAAGCAAAAGTATCCTCACAACAGCCCTGGTACCTGGGGTCACTGCAGCTCATCCCTGGTAGCCCCTTTGACGACTGCCGTGAGTTCACCAGCCCCGTCTGGGCCCTGACGCGGCATCAACAGGTCTCACTCGGGCACCTCTGTCTCCAGCGGGTTACAGATACTCCCGCTCTGACAGCTGACATTGCTACAAACATGTTTTAATCACAAGTTTTACCTCTGTTTTACACAGATAACGGCAACAGCCGCCTGTGGCTATCGACCGGTCAACATTCAAAACCCAGAAAATGCCCTCAGCTGTTTCATCACCTGCCCTTGGTACCAGATGCTCCTGACGGAGGTCACCTGCAGGGACGGCGCAGGTGAGGGGCCTCGTGTTCTCTGTCTCGGCCCGGCCGTGCGGCCGTACAGCGCTGGACAGACGCCCCGGGGCGGTGGAGCTTGGTCTGTACCCCTGAGCGTGGGTCTGCGCCTCACGGCAGCACCGCCTGCTCACAACAACGGGGTTCAGCTTGGGCTCCTTAAACCTCGGCCAGAGCCGCGAGAATAAATCCAAACGATTTCCAAGTGCAAAAGAGGAATTTGCTTAAAAATAAACCCACTTTTTTTTCACGTACCCTTTGGCTTTATCTGGAGAGCAGTCTGCACACTAAGACACAGCCACCAGCACAAATGGGATTCCAAATACCTCTGAGGAGCCTCTCTGCAGCTGTTTGACGATGGTGCTTCGTTTGGATCTGCTTTCCAAACACTCGCACGGCACCCCCTCCCAATCACAACATGCCACTTCGAAACGCCAGTACCACTTAGCTCCTAAATCCATTAGACCATGAAGAAACAAACCCAGAGAAACAAAAAGAACCCAGATACCTACGTTAGCGCCCAGTCGAGCTGACAGGTGTTATCCCGAGGGCTCCGTGGCGAAACCATCCTTAGAAGCGCCGCACCTTGACCTTTCCACAGCGGGCGGCATGAAGCTGATCTCCAAAACCCGTAGCGTCTTCCCAAAAGGTGCTAATATTAACTATAGTCCCGCGTTTCTTTGCACTCAGGGTCCCTCCCGTCAGCTTCCTGGCGTTTGCCAGCGTGGTGCACACTTTACTGGGCAGAAATTGAGCTGCAAATTCCTTCATGCTTCTCTCCGCACGGCATTCTGCAGCGAAGCTGCCCGGCCAGCAGATGACAACGCCACTTGCTGCTTATTCCTGCTGCACTTTGTTGAATTAAAACCTCTTTGTTCGCAAGCTGTAAACAAATTCTTCTTAATCTTTCAATAAAAAAATGTCAATTATGCTCTCTAACAATGTAACTTCATTGTGATGAAAGAAGGCATTGCTATTGCTTTAATCGTGATAACGTATCAGCTGCTTTTAGAGTCAATTCCTTTTTGTGCAGATTTAATGACCACGCAGTTATTCAAATTTCAGACTAACAGACGGGGCTTTGGACCCGCAGCTCACTTGTTCTGAGCACACAGCCTCAAAGCAACAGAAGAGTCTGTGGAGCCGAATTCCCGAGCTCAGAGCGCCAAACACCTTCACAATCCACCCAGGCGGCCGGGCTGGGGCCCACGGTGAGCGTGGCTGCGGCGCCGAGGCCGGGGAGGGAGCGCCAGGCCCTGGGCGCGCTGTCGCTGTCGCTCCTCAGGCCGCCACCTCGTCTGGCTTCGCTGGGACCCGTGTTTACGTCCCGCTTCCTCCGCTCCCTGGTTTCGGTGCATTTCCTGCAGAATCGCTGGCCGCAGCACATGTGCCCTTCAGGCATTTCAACTTGTTTTTTTCTCATGCCAGTATTTGTCCCATTTGTTTCCAGAATCAGCCGCAGCTTCCAAATCCGCGTTTGTAACTTTCCACTTTGAAGTGCTCAGGACATGCATGCCGGGAAAGCATCTTCCTTGCTCCCCTGCTCGGACCCTCGCAGGCTTGCCCTGCTGCAGAGAGCTCCCTCCACAGCCACGCTGTCCATCCCCAGCTAACCCCCCCCCTAACCACTTCCATTCCAACCCCCGCTGCTCTTCCCCCTAACCACGCTGTATTTACGCTTCACGCAGCCAGAGACGCTGCCGCCCCAGGATCTCGGCTCGCCCGCAGGTCCCATCCCCTGCACGTGCCCCTGCTCCCCAGCTCTGTGTCAGGAGAGGACGGAGCTCTGCGCTCCCAGGAGGGGACACACGCGGGGACAGCCCTCGCCAACAGACGGCCCGGCATCGCTGCGTGGTTTGGCACAATCCGAGCCAGAGCTACAGGAACGGTGACTTCCCAGGGGCACAGAGGCCTTTAGCAAGCTGAGTGTCCAAAATAGCGAGCAGGAAAATCAGTACAAAAAAACCCAGCCCTCCAGAAAAGTAAATTGGATCAACAACACAGGTGGTTTTGAGAACTGAGCCCTGGTATTTCTGAAATGCCTGAGGATGGGGTTGGGAGCTACAGTTTGCCTCCAAGTCCAAAGAAAATGGATGTCGGTAAAGCAGTATCGCCATCGCCTCCCTCTTATCCTGCCCACGGAACAATAAAAGATGAACCAGTTCACTCGGGCACGTCCTCAAGCAGTGCTTGTAATTCAGCATTTCAGTGTATCACACCTGGCACTGCTGTTGGCCCTTTTCCCCGCTCTTACGGCGTGAAGTTGTTCTGGTGTGTAATAACAGATTCATGGGGTATCTTCGACCGCTGGCGTGCCATACTCCTCACCATCTCTCCCCTTTTTCCAAACAGACTTCATCCTTCCAACAAAAGAAGAAAGGACAACATAGTGGCAGTGAACCAGTCCCCATTCTTCTCTTACCTCTTCTTGTTTGTTTTTTGGTTGGTTGGTTTGTTTTGTTGTGTTGGGGGTGTGTGTTATATATATATGTATATTAAAAATATATATACACATTATGTATTATATATAATATTTTTAAAAAATATTTTATACACACATATATATATATATATATATATATATATATATATATATATATATCTTCAGCTTGATTGTTTGTTTTATATTTGGCTTTAACTTACACTTTTCCGGATAAAGCTACAAGTTTGTTTTTGGTGGATCTGGGTTTTTTGTAACGGTGGGGAAGGGTGAAGGCTGAGCTGACCTCCTTCCACCCCCCAGCCGGCTTCCGCCCGCTGAGCTTCCCAGCACCGGGTCCCCAGCCCCACGCAGACCCGCAGCGCACGGCCCTCAGTCCGCTCTCCCGTAGCCGATCCCTGCGCCAGCGCACGGGTCTCTGCAGGAACCCGGGTTTGCTGTTTCTTAGCAGAGCTGTTCTGGTTCTGCACCGCACACAGCTCGTACTGTCTCTGGAGGTGCCTGGGCTGCGGACACACAGTGCAGAAGCAGCCTAAGGCTGAGCAGGGAAGGCGCTGGCATCTGGAGGACATTAAACAGATCAGAATTATCTGGGCACTCCCCTCTCAGACAGACATGACCCATCACGCCCACAGCACATGCAATGTGATAGGATCAATGAGAAGGGGGAAAACATTAATTAACTTTAGGTGTATTTGTATCTCGGTTCACGCCAGCTTTACGGAGTGGATGCAGTGCTGGCACAAAGCAGACATCTGATCTCCCTTCCCACTCCCACCCCAACAGGCCATCCATGCTCATGTAAAGGAATAAGTCTGCTTTTATAATTATAAAAAATAAAGTAAAATAAATATATATATGTGTGTGTACATATATATATATGTACACACACACAACTTTACAAGCTACCCACCCGACTAGTGTGAGAAACGCTCTGGATAAGCCCCCAATGACGATCCAGGCAGTGAAGGTCCTGTCTAGAGAAACTGTAGATTCAGCTACAGCTGGACAACACTCACCACATCTCCCTGTCCCACTCCCTTCCCACCTCCCACCGTGGTGACGTGTCGCCTGGGACACCCCGAACGAAAGCTCATTGCACCAAACACAAACTAATCACAACAGTACTTTCATTTTGGTATTACCTGCATTTCGGCCTCAAACTCCTTTACACTAATCTGCTAATCCTATATAATATTGACTTCCCGAGAAGGGAGATTATGCTAATCAGGATTTCTGAAGGATTTACACATGATCCTATATTTACTTTTGAACTTTGTCAGAGTGACAAAGGGAACAGGTCACCGCGGCGTGTTCTCTCATTAGGAGTCAAGCTCCAGCGCTGTCCAAACCTATACCCTCCAAAATGTCTCTCTAGCAGCAAACCAACACATTTGTGATCATCCTTCCTCCTCAGATGAAAGGGTAACTGCAACCATCTGCAGGAGCTTCTGCAAAGCACAAACCTTAGTGCATCCGCCCAGCAATGCTTCTGTCACACCTGTGATTTACGGATCTTCCAGCTTCGCAAATCAAATGTATGGTCGTGATCTGAAGAACGATGTTGATGTCTTCAAGAAGAATCAAACCAAAATCAGTAAATTCAGGAAGTACCAAACATATTGACTGGAGACAAAAACCCACAGAACAGAAAGGAAGCATCACAAAGCTATCCAAAAAGCAGCAGAAAAGCACATCTAAGGTGTGAAACTGGAAGAATCTCATTTTGAAGTGACTAACAGCTTCACGTGACCAATTGTACTACATATTTTTCGGTGTACGATATGCTGTGTTAAATTTAATGGGAGGCCTCTACTTTTATTTTAAGCTGGGGCTTTAAACTAAATCACTACATGTGATGCACAGAAAGGGGGTTTGGTTCAGCAGCACCCACGGACTCGCTGGAAAAAACTGCACATGCAAAAAAGTACGATTGTGTGGGCCTAATGTCAACTGCAAGCTGAGGGGTAACTGACTCTGCAAATATTTAACGTCCAAAAAAAGACTAAAAAGAAAAATCAAAGCAGCATAGGATTTCTTTCTAAATTTAGAGCGAGGACCCATGGGGCTTGCCTTGTTTTATTGCTGATTTTCATTCCAGTTGTGCAGAACAGACATTAGAGTAGAAGTGCACCATACTCACGCGGCCATCCTGGGGCAAGTCACGTCACCTTGTCCCAGCCACACAGGGACACGCTTCACCCACAGACGCAATTTGTGCAGAGAAACACACGGCACTTGTCCCGAAGTGCCCAAAACTGCACAGACAGTACAAGATTTCAGAGCGCCGAGGGGAGAAGTGGCCAACACAGAAGAGCTGTTCCAGGCTATTTCCAGGCCTCACGTAGCCCCAGGACACAAGGTTTGGGGTTTTTATACCCAGTCCCTCCAATTTAGACTGTTCATCACCAGGAAACCCTCTCTGTTTCAAAGAGCCCTGCCCCTCTGCACAGCCAGCCTTGGCTTCTGCAGCTCTGTCCATTCTCAATAAAAAGGTAAAATATTAAGTTCCTTGACAAAAGGAGGAAAACATTGAATATCAGATGAGTTCACAACTTGCGTCTCCCAGTTGTCCAGTATGGTGAGCACAGCACCACCAGGAATTCCTTCAGAAGTGAAGATTATTTCCGACAGCGTTTTTCACCACCCAGTTCATCTGACACGAAGCTGTTGATGTGCTGCTTTTAAACACTGCAAGTCAGGAAAGCTCTGCAGCTTCAAATCCTGCGCTTGCCACTGCTAAACTTAAACCAGCCAGCCTTGTTGCGGATCATCACACAAACCCAACTGCTCACCCCCTGCACCACAGCTACTTTTGACTTAACCAGGCTTACAGCACATTTCTTGGCCCCACTTTCTGCTGCCGGCCTTAAAGGAAGCGAACGTCCAAGAAGAGAGGGTTAGAGGAGACGGGAATACTTGAGAACAGAGAACAGCAGGCGGCAGATCCGCTGCTCCTTTGTACCGTTTCAGTTTATTCTGAGATGGGTAATCACGTGAGGGACATTTGGTCGCAGAATGGCACGGGTTACTTTCCTGGGGTCTGCATGCTTTTGGGCACGCTGCCACCAAATAAAACGGTGCTATTTGAGAAACAGGCCACTTTGGCTGCAATCGGACAGGCCCCATCCACAAGGCACCTTCAGCACAGCTGGAGTAGTTATGGACAGGTCACAGAAGGCTCCGCTCGCCTGGTGTTCCCACGGGTCAGGAGCGGCGCCACACAGGAGGGACGGCTCGCACACCACGGACCTACTTACAACAGGCCAGACAGGCAGGGCCGCGGCAGCAGAACGTGAGGAACAAGGATGAACTCCCACAAAACGGAAACTACCCTCCCATGAACGGGCAAGGAGGTAACTGAGGGAAAACAAGAGAATTTCAGAAATTGAGGCTTTTTTTTTTCTCTCTCTACACAGCTGTTTTGGCAGCTAAAGATGAACAGATCTGATAGTCTCTAGGTAGCCTGACATAGACGTAGCGGACTCGGTAGCTGCCTCTACATCCCCTCCTTCCCCCAGTACCAAAAGAATCAGTCACATTCAGGTTCATCCAGCACTGGTTTAGGTTTATGTGCACTCATATATTGCTACAAATGGATAGTTTGTGAAATTACGTTTTTTTCTTTACATTCATCTACTAATATGTCTCCTGTCCTCAGGGAAGTCTTACAGCACAACACACTTGCAGCCAGCGTAGCGGTGGTGGGGAACATCACTGACCAAAGCTCATCAATTTATTTACTTGCAGATTTATTGCAAAGCCAGCGAAGCACTGAACAAACACGTCCGCTAGACACGCGCAACAGCAGGATCTCAATACTCCTCGGGCCAGGCCAAGCTGAAACTAAAACACACACGAGTCCTAAGAAACTGCTGATAAATTCAGTTGTGGTGCTGCAGCTTAATTAAGCCATTGTAAAAATACACATTTGGGGTTGGTTGGTTGGTTTGTTTTCACTCTCCCAGTTATCAAAAGTTTTCAAAAGACAAAAACGCACAATCCTGGTTGGTCAAAAACCAGCGGCTCCCTGGAAACAGGCACCTCTGTGTGGCGTCCGGCAAAGCTGCCTGGAATCACCGCTCAGCAAGTCTCTGTGCACACGGCTGCGGTGCTGGAACGACTTGACCTCTCATTTTCACTTCTGTCCAATATTATGCAACCTTTTTGCTACGGCAGTGATGAGGGCAGCGCCCTTCCCACTCCCATCTTCAGAGAGCATGAAAGTCACATCGCACTGAGGCGCCAGTTCCTTCACTGTTTCCTGCAGGACCCTAGAAAAACTGAAAGGAAAAGAGAGAAGGACAGAACATATTAGCAACTGTTTTCTGCTCTGAGATCTTTATTTACTAGCAAGGAACCATAACCTCAGCCAACATCTTCTCCACATCACCCCTTTCTGTTTGCTTTTCCTCCTATTAAGGAAAAAAGACAAATATCTGTACACAATCACATTTTAATTTCTATTTCTCTGCTTTAATTTTGTTCAGCGCGATGCCAGACGCTCCCCTCTCCTTTGTCTTTAGAGATCACGGAGGTGGCTCTCTTCTCACAACTCAAAATCTAATGCATCTACTTACAGTGCTTGCTCACAAAATAATGACCCGACTCAAAAAACTCACCACAGCTTTCCATCTGGGACACCCAGATATTGCAGAAATCCCCCAAAACACTGGAAAAGTGAGATACATTCATGTATGGCCACACAGAGGGATCTGGACCGGCTGGATCATTGGGCTGAGGCCAATTGTCTGAGGTTCAACAAGGCCGAGTGCCGGGTCCTGTCCTGGGTCACAACCACCCCATGGACGCTCCAGGCTGGGGAAGAGCGGCTGGAAGGTGCCTGGCAGAGAGGGGTCTGGGGATGCTGATTGACAGCCAGATGAACATGAGCCAGCGTGTGCCCAGGTGGCCAAAAAGGCCACCAGCATCCTGGCTGGTATCACGAATGGTGTGGCCAGCAGGACTAGAGAAGTGGTTGTGTCACTGTACTCAGCACTGATGAGGCCACAGCTTGAATCCTGTGTTCAGTTTTGGGCCCCTCATCATAAAAAGGACATTGAGGCACAAGAGAGAGTGCAGAGGAGGTGACAAAGCTGGTGAGGGGCTGGAGCACAAGTGTGATGGAGCAGCTGAGGGACCTGGGGGGTTCAGCTGGAGAACAGGAGCTGAGGGGAGACCTTATCGCTGTCTACGACTACCTGAAAGGAGGTTGGAGCATGGAGGGTGTTGGTCTCTCCTCCCAAGTAGCAAGTGATAGGACAAGAGGAAATGGCCTCAAGTTGCACCAGGGGAGGTTTAGATTGGGTATTAGGAAAAAATTCTTCCCAGAAAGGGCTGTGGGGCATTGGAACAGGCTGCCCAGGGCAGTGCTGGAGTCACCATCCCTGGAGGGGTTGAAAAGGTGTTTGGACAAGGTTCTTAGGGACAGGGTTTCGTGCTAGAGTTGGTTAGGTTATGGCTGGACTCGATGATCCTGAGGGTCTCTTCCAAGGGAAATGATTCTATGATTCTAAAATAAATATTAGAAAAGTAAGTTTGCTCAACACTCCAGAGAAAAGAGTTTCCCAGTGGTAACTGGACTTGGCTTCGCAATTTTGAACCTTTGGCTAGGCAAGAGAAACAAAAGGATGCAGGAAAGCATGTTATATCTTCATCCCTTCTCATTTTTCATCTTCTTAGCAGAAAGCTGGTACAGCTCCGTACATTTTCACAGTGTAAATGAGCAAACAGCAAAGGGAAGCGGTGCCAAGGTACTCACTGCGGATGGAGCTTGTACAGTGTCCCATCTACTCCAACGGTGATTTGCAAGCGCTCCACGCCTCGGTTTTCTCTCTTCTTCTCTACAATAGCTGCCAGTCCTGCCCCGCAGAGCTGGGCGGCTCTTTTTGAGACAGCTCCGCACACCTCCTTCACAATGATGCTGTCGTCGCACGTGCTGTCCAGGCCGAGCTGCTGCAGGATGCGCCGGACCTGCAGGAGAGCCAGCCGGTCGCTGGCACAGGGAAACACGAACAGAACGAGGCGTCAGGGCGGCTGCGGCGGCACTGCCAGGGGCCCACCGCTGGCACTGGCCACGGCCAGAGGAGCCGGGCACCGAGCCGGGGCCCACCGCCGGCACCGGCCATGGCCAGAGGAACCGGGCACTGCCAGGGGCCCACCGCCGGCACCGGCCACGGCCGGAGGAACCGGGACCACCTCTAACATTCTCCAGTTCTTTAAGGCAGATTCCAATTTGAATTCGGGTTGAAAACTTACTGCTGGCATGCGTTTTGCTATGTTAGACGGTATTTCCAGAGGGCACGGGCAGCAGTTATTCACCAGACTCCCAAAGTCAGGAGGGAGCTGAGCCAGATCAGGCACCCGACTGGGTGATTTTTGATCTCAGACCCTGCCTTCCAAGGTTTTCAACAGTACAAAGAGTTTCAATAGCCTGGAACACTGTTGCATCATGCACAGATATGCAGGTAAGCACATATTCATGGGGTATTCATATAACACTGACTTTTTAAATTTAAATAAGTAGTAAGTCCTAAAAGAAACACTCCAAGTATGAGCATGCTTGATGATCAAGGCATTCAAGATAACACAGCTGTGTGGACAGGAGATGGTAACTCATATAATTACAGAGTAATTCTGGAACTCCTCCAGCTTTTATTCTGGGGCTGCAGGAGGAGGTGTGTGAAGAAGAAAACTGTGACTGACTTACTGAAGGAGGTCACAGAAGACCTCAAGGATTTAAACCATGTACATCTAACAACTTTACCTTTCAATCTGAGACAGGAATTTTGTTTCGAATATGCCTCTTTTCCTGAGTGATTCCGAAATCTGTCCTCTGAACAGCAGGCCTTGTTTGGTTAGGTCAATCAAAATCTGCCGTACTATTTCACCCAGGTACATTCCACTGGTCATTTTTTCATACCTGTCAGGTTATAAAAGAAAAAAAAAACGTGCTTTTAAAGAGGTAGCAAGTTGGCTGTGCTCAGTGTGAGTGGTACGTGCCATGTCAACCCTCAGAAAACCAGTAAAACTGGCAAAGCAATGGCCATTGAACTCCATCTTTCAGCCATCAAAAATACGCTGTAATGATTTCAAGTGCAAACATTAATTACAACATATTTATCTATGCTGAAAGGTAACAGAAGTAGGGAAAAAAAAATTGCACTATTAAACAGAAGATAGTGTTAATGCCAGAATAGACACTGAAGTGAAACAACTCCTTGTCCCCCCATGTATTCACTGGTGACTCATATAATTGATGCCGTCTTCACCAAGCGAAGAACCGTCAGTTGAGTTTATCCTCTTGCACAAAGTATATTTTACCTTTGAAAAAACACCCCAAGAGCAAGGCTGAAAAGCTGCACTGTTTAGTAACCGCCCTGAGGTAAAAACAGTGCTATGTTAACAGAAACAATGCACGTCTTTGGTTTTTGTCCAGATATCTGCATTGCTTACCACTCAACTAATTAAACTTGGTACTAAAAATTTCCTTTCTGATTATTCATTCATTCATTCGGTACATTTTAAAAAGCAGCCAGTGTGTGTCTGAAACGGACTTCATCAGGGTCTTAGCATGGGGACCACCACATTTACCTCTGTTTTCCTGGGTTTAGTGAGCCTTCATCCACTTCTTTATCATACTTTGTTCTGATGTTGTCGATGCAGCCGTTGTCACCAAATCCTCCCCATTCCGTGTTAATGCACATTTTCCCTTCATTCCCTTCTACTATTTCTATGTTTTTCATGTCCTCCATGTAGCACACATTGCTGCCCGTTCCTAGGAGTGAAGAAACGACAAGGCTTCAACCAGCAGGGTGAAGCAGCAGCTGAAACACACGGAAGATGACTGCAGCAATTGTCTCAAAAGGTTTCTTCTCCATATCCCAAATGTCAAAGATCTCTCCGTATCTTACAGAAGCAAGTGCTAGACAGCAATGCTAGGAATGCTGTAATTTATCACGACAGAATACTGCCAAGTAAAAAGGGTCCTACGCAGGAAGTTCCCACCATAGAGGAACGAGGGCTCTGTCACAGGACAGACGTGGCTTTGGCAAGCACGGGTGGTCACTGCTGCCAGCCTGGCGGTGACGCACCACGCAGCGTCTCGGTGACGGCGTGCTCCCGGGAGCAAGCCCTGCCAAGGGCCTGGCGGCCAGCCGAGCAGTTGCCCAGTCTGAAATGGTTTGGTGAACAGGTCCGCATCACTTCCAACATGGGTTACATTAACTAACATAAAGAGCGGTTCTCCAAACAAAATGAGATAGCTGGTGCACTTAGCCAGCCAGGAGAGCCCGATTTCCCAACCGGGGTTTCAGATCCGACATGCTCAGATGTATTCCTGGCTGAAAACATGGAGGGATCCACTGGCAGAACCATCTAGAAAGCCCAAACAGAGCGCATTCCAATTTAAAAAAATGTCTTCTTGTTCCGAGGCCTACGAGCTGGCTAGTAAATATCAATACACTTGCCAAAATGAGGATTCACGCTATATCTACCATTCCCATATTCTTTTACTGCGTACATGTTTTTTAGGCACCATCAGAGATTTGATCAAAAGTCCAACAGATTGAGGATCCTGTGTGCTATAGGTGCTATCACATTCTCTTTTAAATACCATACAAATGTACCGAGAACTCTCAGTGACTAGTAACAGCACGTATCAAACTCAAACAAAACATGCTGGTTTACAAATTCCAAAACTGGGTGCGAAGCCTGACACCTGCATGCGTGCTTCCTTCTTATAGTGCCCAATTCGATGTCACCGTACCTGCGATAAGACCAATCTCACAGTTTGGATCCTCATATCCGCAAGTCATCATTGTCCCAACGGTGTCATTCACCACCGCTACAATGTCCAAGTCAAACTCCTGCAAGACAAGTCACAATCAGCAGCAGGGTCCCAAAGGA
Organism: Streptopelia decaocto; assembly: GCF_964273445.1. Classification (NCBI taxonomy): domain Eukaryota; kingdom Metazoa; phylum Chordata; class Aves; order Columbiformes; family Columbidae; genus Streptopelia; species Streptopelia decaocto. Next base: position 33,922,767 of record NC_138659.1, on the reverse strand, counting down.
AGACGGGGTGTGCATTAAATAGACCAAAAAGAGCAGAAATCAGAGCTCACGTTTCTTCTCCTGATGGCTTCTCTCAGCATATCAACAACATCTTCCCCCTCACAGTCTGTTGCCTTGAAACCTTTTGTCCATCCTACAAGCGTTCCCTGAATCAGAAGAGGACGAAAACCACAAGTGAGGACAGAGAGGAGACTGGAGTTCCAAGGATCGGTCTTTTCTTGTCTTCACCCTCCTTCCCACCCCTTGCTTGGTTTTCTGGTGGGTTTGTTGGGGGTCTTTTGTTCCTTTAGGTAACGGATTTCCCCGGACAGGCTCCTGAGCGTGTCCAGTGCAGACCGTGTGCGCGTCTCTTTGTTACTCAGCTGCTCACGGCAGCGACTCCAGATTGACTCGGCGATTTACCGAGACACTGCCCACCCTGTGCCTGCTAATGCTCTTTTCTCATTTGGAAAACCTGCCCGTCTCAGCTCTTTCTGTGCACACAGCCACTGCGGGAAAGGCTGAAAAATGCTTTTGCTGCAAATAATTAAATATTAATGAACACTTACTGTTAATTTTTGGCTCATTTACTGAAGGACACTTGATATGACCCTAGTTCTCCAGGCAACACTAATTTGTTTCTGTTTGGAGAGACGCCTGGCCTGACAGTAGTTATCCAGGTTACATGAACTAGACTTCTACTTGTTAACTGGCTCTGGACTGTCCAAATAAGAAGAAATGGAGAGTAACTGGGAGAACAAAGCTGCTCTTAAAACACCCTCAAGTTGTAGCAGCAGTAAGAAACCAAACAGGGCAGCGTGCTATGGGACCCGCTGCAGGTGTGTCCCGCTCAGGTTACCGTCACTGCTCTGGAACTTGTTTCCTCATCACTTGTCAGGACCTAAATAGTACGCTATAGGTTTGGGAGGCATATTGAGCCATCCCCCCACAAACAGCCGAGTCCTATTGCCATACACTCAACTGGGACCTGAAAATTGAGAGAACAGACTGGCTTCTAGACTTAAAAGCTTTTGCAAAACCCACCAGGACACAAAAACATGCAATAAAATCACACGGTCTCATTTCCCCAATGTCCTACACATTTGACTAGAACTAAACAGCACAACCTCCCCTGCCCCTCTTCGGAAACGCATCAGAATAACTGAGAATTATTTCGTCCTGAATTTGATTTTTTATTCTATTTTTCTTTCTTGCATCAGATCTGGAAAGATGAAGACAGGCTGTCAATAAGCCACATGAGCCAAATTAACACATCTGAGAGGTCCAGCCCTTCCAAGCCGAACAAGCAAGCTCAGCTCTGCCGCTGACGCTCCGCAAAGAGAGGCCGAAGCGGTGCGGGAGTCCCACGGCTGAGAGCTGGGGGCAGCCGGGAGACCCAGAGCAGGCGGCTGCTCCCTCTTGCCATTGAGGAGTTAAGGCAGCATAAGAAATTCTTGGGCTATTAAAAACATGTAGTCATTTACCTATCGTAAGGCTTAATCTTTATAGAACAAAAGTAGAGTAATATCCATCTCTTATCAGATACAAGAGGTGAAAGTTCTACCTCCCATACGCATACAGAATGATAACTTTCTCATGAAACAACTAATTTGCAGAGTAGAGTAATAAAATCCCCATAAAGCAGGTGAAATACTGTCTCCAAAGACTGATGTGCACATGTGTGTGTGCGCACATACATACATGTATATCTTAGGAACCTTGTAAAGTTCTACTTGGAAGAAAACATTGAGAAGAACAGCTTTTTCTTGCAATCTCCCAACCAACAAGTCATCCTAACCCAAAATAATGTCATTTACCAAGCAGATGCCCAGCTGCCACTTGACCCACTGGTGTTGCAGTTCTCACCTTGTCAATGCTGGCTTGCCTGCACGGGAAGGAGAAGGTGAAGCCCAGAGGCAGTCGAGCACCTTTAATCCCCATATACTCCAGAAAGTCTGCTATGCACTGCACAATATGGTCAAAGAGCTGAAGGACAGAAAAGGCATGTAAATCTCCCAGTAATTCCATGCAACGGGCCTTGGCTGGACCAGTCAAACACTGGCTACAGGTTACAGGTTACCTCTTCCCCCGTCCCTTGCATGATCTCCAGAGGAATGGCAAAGATTTTGTTATACATTTGCACTGATCTTCTTCTCCCGCTTCTGATCTTGACCAGCAGAACCCTAAAATTTGTCCCACCGAGATCAAGGGCAAGGAATTTTCCTTTCTCTGTAAGAGAAGAAGGGTAATTCATTTTGGTGCTTCTTGTAGCATGTTTGCCAGTCAGGATGGCCTACTATGCCCATCCCCGAGAAACTTCATCCGGGCCAGTGACAGTACATGGCTCCCTATGGCATTTATCCCACCAGTCTGCCAGGATGGGGCTGAAGGACCAGCCAGGTAACACCACACAAAGCACCGGTTTGCCAACAGATATCACCCTGGCATTTACCAGAATAACTGGCATATTCCCCCTAGAAAACAGACAAGCAATTTCCCTGCACCGCCACAGGTGACCAGGAAATGACTTCACCTGTTCCATCTGGTGTCCCACAGACATACGTGGGCAACATCTTCACTGTGGCACTGGCTTGCGTCTCTCGCTTCAGCCCATACTCCAGCTCGGTCCTCATTTTGTTCTTCACTTCTCCGAGGGTGTCCAGGGACAGTAGGAACGGTGCGAGAGCGGCGTCGATTCTCCCGCGCTGGGCGGCCAGCCTGTGCGCCACCGCCGTGACCACGGCCGCCCCCTTCCCGCTGCCGCTCACCGAGAGGAGGAACCGAACGTCGCAGTTCGGGACCAGCCTCCTCACCACCTTGTGCAGGCGCTTGGCATATCTACAGGAACAAAGGGCTCCTTTAGACCCTCACAGGCACTTCGCGCGCAGTTTATTCCACGCGCGCTGACACTCCAGCGGATCTCACCCCAACCCTGCAGCAACACCAGCAGCTGTCTGAAAAGCCACACAGGTATGCAGATGGAGCCTGTTTGCAACGTCAACACGTGGGGAGCAATTACCAAATCTTCGTTAGTTACTTACTGAGGGTGGGTTTTGTAGAGCCCTCCATCAATCCCAACAGTGGTTCGCATCCTCAGCAGCCTTTTATTCTCTCTCAGCCGGGTCAGTATGGCTGCCAAGGCGGCCGCGCAGAGGTTGGCCGAGCGGAAGGAAACGATGGTGCAGACGTGCTGAACGGCGACGCAGTCCTCCTCAGAGGGACACAGGTTCAGCTCTGTAAGGATCTCTTTCGTGTTGCTCAGACCTTCCTTGTATCTACCCCAAAGCAAAGGAACACATAATCTAACACGAGGACATTAATGCAGCACATCAATCAGTATCTTCACGTTGGCACAAAAAGAAATGAGAGAAGACCAGAGCACAGCCCATCAAGCACCATCATAACTGGTTCCCATAAACCAGTAGTGTCTTTCCTGCGCTATTCCCAAAAGTGCGTGGGGGGTGAGACCAGACTTTTAAGAGGCTGCTTCCCAGAGCTCAGTGTTTGGTGAGACAAACCAAGTAGCTGGCCAGGGAGACAACAGGATAAAACGTTCAGTCCACAGAAGGAGAGCACGGGAATAGATGTACAGCTTCTCTCGCTACAACAAAGCAAATATTCCTGGAGTTATAGTGACGACCAGAAACAAAACCCCAGAATCTGTCAGTTTTGCATGTGGTCACCCATTAGCCGATCCAGAGACTGCACCACATCTCCACAACCCCACTATTCCCACGTTACGGGAGAACTGCGCCCATCATCCCACGTGCTCAGGTCTGCACATGGGTTACTTTAAACACCCTGCATCTTGATGGTCAGCTGATATATCTGCTGCCGTGGTACTCTGCTAAAACTTTATCTTCCACCAATTCCTACTTATTGAAATACAAACTTTTCTCCTAGGTAAAAGCAAAATCAAGTTGAACAGTTCAGAGCTGTTCCCAGTACTCGCAGATTATTATTACATGTTAATTATCATTGCTGTGGTGGTGAGAGAGTAATAGCCACTCTCAAACAGCACATTGTGGGTTCTTACTTCTCCATTGCAGACACGTGTTTCATTTCAATCTTGCCTTTAGTGAGCAGAGCTGTTGACACTTTCCCATTGAAGAGCAGACCTTCCTTCGTCATTTTTAGGAGAATAAGTCTTACAAGTTCCCCCAAATACAAGCTGCTGATCATCTTCTCAAACCTGGAACGAAGCACAGGAAGGATTACAGGTGTTCACCAGCTAGCCAGAGCTACAAGTTCAAGAATCTTATGTTCGTACGGGGGCTGATCGCATTTAAACACGTACAAAAGGCGTCTGGGAGCTAACTGGTAGACAGGATGCCATCCTGAGGTCCTGCAACCCAACAACAGCCCCTCAAGTGATTAGAGAGAATGTTCAAAAGACTTGCGAGCAGCTCGGCCAGTAGAAGCAGTTTTGATTAACCAGGCTTCAAATATGCCCTTTGTTTACCTTCCTCCTCCTTCCTTACCCCTCCGTGGCACCACACCAGAGCAGCCACTATTTCTAACAGCGCAGCAGCAGTTGCAGCAGCAATCCCTCGGCCTGAGGGGCAGGGAGGTGCGAGAGGTACCCGCACTTCCCAGAAGGGAAAGGTCTGGATAGGACAGGACCAGGATAAGTCACCTCAGGTTCCCTCAACCCAACTCCTGTTCCAAAGGGGCTCCTGGCACGCGCTGGAAACGCGCTCATAGAACTCAGAGTGCCGAGACAAATCTGCCAGGGCATCACTTACAGCTGTTTCCCAGGATTGAGAGATCCCAGATCCAGCTCCCGATCAAATTCTGTGCGGAGGTCGTCCAAAGCACCGTCGTCTCCAAAGGCACCCCACTCCGTGTTAATGCACATCCTGCCCTCGTCCCCTTCCACCAGGTCGATGTGCCGCATCTCCTCCATGTAGCAGGCGTTGGTGCCGGTGCCTGTGAGAGTCGGACCAGTGTGGAGACGTTACCCCTTACACCAAACAAAAGCAACACGTGGGCCTTGTCCCAGGTTTTGGGAATAAGTCAATATACTATCTCTGGAAGAAAATACAAATACATAACCCTGCGGTCCAGGATGCTGATATCAAGCCACCAGAACTTGTTAAATAATTATTTCACAGTAAGTGAAAGCATTAGGAATTGATCTAAGGCTTGACTTGTTTAAAAAACATTTTTTTCTTTTTCAAATATGCTTTTACACGCCTTGGAAAAGCCACCACGGTGCACAAAGCAGAGACACTGTGGAAAGTGATCCTAACCACCAGACGTGAGAGGAATTCAGCTTTCTCTGGACAAACACACGGTAATTTGCTATAGAGTCAGCAGAAAAGTTTAGTATGCTGGTCACAACTGAGCCCAGACAAAATGGGGACTGTGGCATTTGACGGCAATGTGATCAGCATGAAAACAGCTGCTGCACAGAAGGCAGTCAGGCTTGAAAATCTCACCATTGTTTTTTCCATTTTCTTCCTGCTCTTTCCGGTATCCAACACCCCCTTCTAGTCCGGAGTTGTCAGGATCAGACAAATGACGGGGAAAAAATACTTAGCGAACAGAGAAAATTACCAACTATGAGTCCAACTTCGCAGCGCGGGTCGTCATATCCACAGGTCATCATGGTTCCCACGGTGTCGTTGACCAGCGCTAAAACATCGACGTCTATGTCCTGACAGCATAAAGGTGGGTGGTTAAAAGGAAAAGGCTTGGGAGGTCTCGGGCGGCAGACACGCAGGGCCGCGCTCTGAGGGCCTGGCTCAGGAAAGCCCTTCGGCTGGAACACGCGCTACTTACTGCTGTAGCTCTGTTCCCAAACCCTGTAAAGTAACCAACACCTCTGGATCCTCGAGTGCCCGGATAGCCAGGATCTCTGCTCGCAGGATTTAGTTTTCCCCAGTCCACCCTCATTTGCTAGAAAAGCAGCGTATTATCGGTTTGAATTTTGTGATACGCCAGCACCCACGTATCTTTTTGATGCCCTGCATTCTGGTAGCTCGCTCATGCTGGGACACCATGCTGCCCCTGAGCAGATCCCACCAAATGGGGCAGAAAATACACATATATAATTGCAACTATTAACCACCAGGCTGCGCACCAACGTCACACCCCAGTAAAAAGCCTTGCGGTCGGAGCGGGGCGGTTTGTCTGTCATGCTGAGGTAACTTGCTAAAGGATAATCAAAGTTACCAAAGGATCCTTGTAAGTCAGATGCCACCACTAGCGGGGGGCAGGCTTCACCCAGCAGCTCTCAGGACATTTGTTCCTGTTAACTACAGAGAGACTGACGTAGAGAAATAAGCGAACCAAAAATGAAGGCTGGATTTTTACCATGTGCAAAAGCAGAGGAACTTCCCCTTTACTACAAAGATGTCAGGACATGGAAAGATGCTTCGTAGTGCTTGGATGGTGTTACCAATAGCAACGCACATGAAAAACGAGGCTTTCCAAAACATTAAAACAATGCTATTCAAAGATATACACTAGTTCAAGGGCAGATTTGATCACGTCTTCCTGCTGACCTTAATTTCCATCAATGGCTCCATCCCGCAGAGTGAAGCGGAGGGGCCAGCCCTGGGACAGCTCAGTGTGCGGTGATGTTTGACAGCTCCCAAAACAACCCACGCACCAAGAGCTGATCTCCCATGGGGACAACCTGAGGCCCTCAGGTCCACCTCTGGCAGGTACAAAACTTGCCTTATGCTTCTGGAGGGCCTTGCGCAGAGAGCCGACCACGTCCGTGTCCTGAACCCCTCGGACCTTGAAGTGTTTCGTCCAGCCAAGAAGGATTCCCTGCAAGGTAACGGTCCGGTGACCCGAGAGCTCCGGGTTTAGCACACAAACCTGCCGCAGGGTCAGCCTGGACCAAAGCCTGGGGAGGAGCCCGCTGTGTTTCTCCATACACTATCAATAAAACGTGGGCCAAAACAAGTCAGAGCAGAACATCTCACCTTGGGGTGGCTGTCAGCGCGAACATGACTGAACGGGTGCAGCGGATTAAGTCGCAATCCTGCAAATGCGTATCCCTGTGTTTGTTTAAACCACACGTGGCTTTACTGATGCTCATCAGAAATAGCGTTAAGCATAAAGCATTTGCAGGGCTGAGACCCAAAGCACAGATCCCTGGAAATAAATAAGAGGCCACAAAACAATTGCAACCAGCCCTTCACTTCCCATGTGGCCTCTCAGCTCAGCTACAGGTCTTCCCTATTTAGAATCAACTGTAAAAAAGAAATTGAATGAGAGCGATTAAAAAAGAAACATGCTTCAGGACACAAAAGTATGTGGTTTACAGTCTGACGGTCTTCGTACAAGGGCACACAGTTACTGTGGAATTAGGCACTGATTAAGTAAAAGAAGAGCTTTAGCTTAAATATCATGTTGCCTTGAAATCAGCAACGAGTGTTTGAATGACAGTGAAGTCCAATTAAATGCTAATGGTCATCCACACCTTCTTCAGAGAGCTACGTAAACATGACCCCACACAGACCCACAGAGTAACACTCCCATGCAATAGCTTCTCCAGGTTCTGCAAGGAGCTATGCTTGCCAATAATATTTCTTTTGCATCTTACCTCATCTAATTTGGTCTGTTTGCATGGAAAAGAAAACGTAAAACCAAGAGGTAACTTCTTATGCTTCAGGTTGTTGGTCTCCATGAAGTCTAACAGGCAGTGAGCAACATAATCAAAGAGCTGCAGGAGAAAGGAGAGGACGGTCAGGCTGCACCCAGCGGGCACGTGCCCAAGCACGGCACCACCACAGAAGGTCCTACGGGCCCCACCTCGGCTCTGTTCCCCTGGGTGACCTCCTTGGGCAGCGGGTAAAACTTGCTCTCCAGCTGGCTGCTCTGCTTCCCGTCATCAAACACCTTCACCTGGTGGGCACGGAACTGGGAGCCGCCCAGGTCAGCAGCCAGGAATTCACCCTTCTCTGCAACACAAGTGGGCGGCTGTCACCAGGATGGCCAGGGGACACGGCCCAGAGGCCACGCCGAGGGTCGCAGCCCAGGCCCTACTGCAGATGCCAGTTTCCAAGTGGGGCAAGACTAATCTGCCATTCGAAGTCAACCAACACGAGTGCTTCAAATGCCTTTAGGTGTTTCTATAAAAGTACGGCATGTTTCAAAAAGACAGACCCAATTTGAAATCACTGTATATCTGCAATCACAAACTACCAGGAGGTGGAGGGAACACAGAGCATTTATTAACAAGTTACTGAAACTTGATAACTCATTAAACTGTTCACAAATTTTTGTGTAATTGTACCACACGGGGTCCATCTCTCTGAAACGCCCCATACGTTCTGTTTCTCTTTCAGCACCACTCTCAGCTCGAACACGTTCTCTTCTAGCAGGGGATCTCAGACGGAACCACCGTTCGGTCTCGCTGCTACAATAAAGCAATGACCTATTCATCCCACGCGCAGGAGAAGGTCCTGCCCGCAGGAAAACACAGCGGCGTGTGCACAGCCTCGCATGATCTTTGTTCCACGGTCCAAACACCCGACCAGGCTTTATCAAATCTGTCCCTGAAGGGGAAGGAAGCAGGAAACTCTACCTGTAATACCACGGTCAGGTATCACAAAGGTGAGGAGGCAAATGGGGTTACTCAGTAAACTGTGACATTAGTCACACCATTAATCTCTAAATGATTAAAAAACTGATGATGCTCCACATAGGTCATTTCAGGCAGCAACGCTGAGGGCACTGAAATGTCCGACAGGTCATTGCTCCTGCAGATGGGAGAATCCAGCCAAGTTTAAGGTGTTTAAACCAGCTGGAAGTTTTGTCTGGAAACAAAATAAGCAAAAAGGATTTTGCAAGAGAGTAAAAATAGAAAAATCAAAGCGATAGCTAAACAAAGGCAGTGTGTCAATAAGGCACGGCCCAGCCTGCCCGCAGCGCGTCCTTGGCACGGGACGGTCGCAAAGGCCCCGAGAGCGCTGCCCAAAGCTGACTGAGCAGCGCGGTGTCTCGCAACGCTGGTGACATTCCACGCAATTTCCAGGTCTCCTGACCTCACGGAGTCCCTGTCACTTCAGGACAGGCCAGTGCCATGTAAGACCTCAGAACCGGTCAGTGACCGTCACCGAGATAGCAACGGTTAAGCTAATATTTCTTTTTCTTTGATGAATACAGCAGCAGAAGGAAGGGCGCCCAGCTCCAGCCAGGCGGTTTGAGGGGCTTGTATGTGATATCTGTCAGACATCCCTCATTTCAAGGGATGTCCAAATGTTCCCTTTGTGCCACTAAAGCCATTATGTCTCATTTAATTGTAGGAAAATTACCTTCGGGGAAATAAAGTCCTGTGGAAATGAGGTACAAAAGCAAACATTTCTCTGAAGTTTTCTGCATGAACAGCTGTTATACACAGAGCTCTGACCTAGGCCAGACACAGTGTCCGGTACAAATTCAGAGACTTGGTTAAACCTGGGAAAAACACCATTTTCTGTCAGCCTGCACTGCCAGGGGCCAGGAGAGATGTTTGGATGAGCACCCTTCTCCAAACAAGAGACGCTTTGAGATCCCACCTCACCCTACGTCCTCCCAGGGACACCATCGCACCCTCCCCTCTCTATTTAAATCCCAGGGGCACCTGTGAAGGAGCGAGGGTCCTGCTCGCAGCAAACAGGCTGTCTCCTGGCAGACCCCATCGGAAGCGGATCTTCCACCGCAGAGGGCAAGGAAGGGCAGGTAGGGATCACTTTTGGGGCAATAGAGAAAGCAGCGCAGAGTTTGCTGTCAGAAGCCAGGAGAGGATCACGGCTTTGAGAACACGGCGCTGCTGCCGCTTCACAGCATCCTGCCTTCCCCGCAGCGCTGTGGGGCACGGGATTGTGAAGAACAGAAGGTTCCATCTGAACATGAGGAAAAACTTCTTTACTTTGAGGGTGACAGAGCGCTGGACCGGGCTGCCCAAACCGGTTATAAAGTCTCTTTCTCTGGAGATGTTCAAAACCTGCCGGACGCCTTCCTGTGCGACCTGCTCGGGGGCACTTGCTGTAGCAGGCGGGCCGGGCTGCTCTCCATCACCGTGGTGCCGCGGTACCAGCGCGCTGCAGGGGCTGCCCTTGCCGTGTCCGGCTCAGCTCCGGCAAGGCCTGCACTAAGCACAGGCACATTTGCTGTCTTCTGAGTGTTTTCTAAGTCCTTTCCTCAAACAAGCGGCACCAGGTCAAAAACCACCTAGCGCAGGGGGAAAAAACGCTCTGCCAGCACCCCCAGAAGCTGTCGCCTCCTCAACACACGCCTGCTTTCCCAACACGAGACGGGCAGCGACTCGAAGCCACTGCCTGCCCTGTCCCCTTGCTGTGCTGTCCTCGAGTGCCCCAACAACCCCCCACCATCCCAGCGCAGCACTGCTGCAGTGGAGCAGGGGAACTCACCCGAGCCGTCGGGAAGTGAGCGCACAAACGTCGGCAGCATTTTCACCGTTGCCGTGGGGTTCGTGTCTCTCCCCAGGCCCCTCATCATCTCGGCCTGGAAGCGAGTCATCACATCCAGCAGGACGTCGTCGGAGAGACGCAGGTGATACAGGTACCTGTCAACCTGGGGAGACGAGAGGTGTCACCGGGACACGCAGGCTGCCCCTGCTCAGCGCTGCTCTGGCGCTCAGGACTCTCCTGTGCGTGCTGGGGGCGCTTCCTGCGAGCAGAGGAGACACAGGAGCTCCCCAGCCACTTGCACTGGTTTTCTAACCACGAGGGTGCAGTTTGGAAATGAAGGAGCTGGAAAACCTTTAATGTCAGCAGCACCCCTGCACTATGCTGGGCAAGAATCACTCTGCTCCCTCCCACCCACCCGACAGACATGAGGCCAAACAGATCCCAGGGAGACACAAGAATTACTTGCGCGTACGTAACAAGCTGACGGTGAGCACAGCACCACCTGAGCAAACCGCACCCCTCTGATTCTGCAAGTGGGTTTTTGACCTCAGCACCTGAATCGCCACTGCAAGCAAGCTCCAGGACATCATCAGAACATTTACAAAGAACTTTGTTTTGAAAGGGTTTAATGCAGCTTTGGTGAATTACTGTCAAAAAGTAAGCCATCTCTCCCCATGGCTCAGGAACTTGCCAATATACATAAGCCCGCGAGACTTGCTTGAGACCCTGACAAGCTGTTTCTACACCATCCTGTCCTGTACATGTAATGAACTAGAACTGCAAAGTACCTCGACCTGGTGAGAATTTGCCCTCCCGAGCCAGGTCCAGAAAACGCCGTCGGCCGGCGTGTCGGCCTGAAGACACCTCCCACCGCCCACCCAGGACAGCGAGCTCTGCTGGGCGCAGGCTGCCCAGGGCTGCCCCTCACCCCGGCTGCCTGCCGCTCTCCTGTGGTTCAGGATTACATCTAAACACAGCTTTGGGTGCAGCCAATATCCTTTCTTAAGGACCTATAATAACTTGCAGCATACAATCAAAATAAAAGCCAGTTGAATTTAAAGGGAATCAAAACCATCTATGAAGTAGGAGACACATTCAGATAAACTGATAGAGAAGACAACCAGTGTTTCCGTACTGCTTTGCTAGGGGAAAATTTAAGGTTTTCTTCTTCAGGATGAGACTCTGCTTGGACTGACATTTATTTACCTGCAGGGCTGGATACACGGCTGTAAGGTGGCCTAGGAACTATGTAGCTGCATCCAATGAAGGATTAACACATCAGCACCCGAACGCTCTTCTGCTGGGGAGCCAGACCCGGGTGCTGTCCGAACAAACGTGCTCCGAGCAGCCGGACGTCCCTCGGGAGGTAACCCCTGTCAACATCCTGCTCCCCACCGCACGCGGGTCAGGACCAGGGCGCTGGGCTGGGGAGAGAGCTGGGGCAGCTTCCAACGCTGCGCCCGTGCAAACACTCGGCTCTTGCACCTTGGGCTCCATTATTACACTGCTTTATCTGTTCAGGGCGTTTCGTCACTCCCATTTACATAGCAAGGTCTGGAGGGCTGGGAGAACACGCACAAAACAAGTCCCACCAGCAACAAGGCAGGATTTAAAAGGTAGTGTTGTGTAAAAAGAGAGGAACGCAGCTTGTAGATAAACTGGCCTCTTCTGTAATTTGCACTGGTCACCTATATCAATGAGGCACAAAGTAATTACCTATCCACAGTCCAATTTTAAACTGATGGTCAGCAATGACCCACCTGAAAAAGTCAGGACCCTGAAAGCAACTCCAGCACTTACCTGACAGCAGAACATACACAGAGGAGAACGCCTTACACTACGAGACGCAATGGGCAAGGAGAAGCAGCTGCCTCAGGATACAGCTGTGCCTTGAACAGGACATTATTTAGGTCTTTCTTTGCGGCCCTGGTTTGCACAAGCTCTTGATTTCCTCCAAGGCTCTTTTGAGCCCACCCACCGCCTCGGCCCGGGCACCAGCACTGCTGCTTCGGGCACACAAAACCACCAAACACCCAGTGACTGGAGACACACAGCACTTGGGTACCGTCACACAGACCCAAACAGCCTGGTGACAGAAGTCCCTGTGGAAAAAAACCCTGAACAGTAATAAAAATGACCATGCCTGTCTGCAGAGAACGTGCACTAGAGCTTCCTGCTCCCCTAGAAATTGCATTCCCCACGCTTTTTACCCCTGACCACAGCAGCAGACAGTCCTCTTGGGGGAACTAGCTAAGGCAGAGTCCAGGAAAGGCTGCTGACTCTGATTTACAACCAGATTAAGGACCTGCTCACATTCCATTTGCTTGTAAACACAGGGATGGCCAGGCCATGCACCAGCAAACTCTGCTCGCGGCTCCCTCCCTCCCTAAGGACAGCCCTTGTTTCTAATTGTCAGTCATGGGAACAGCACTATTTTCGTGGCAGGGGGGCTCTTGTTATTGCCACCAGGGAGCAAATAAACCCGGGGAGGTCAAGGTGGGAAGACATTCTTTCTTTCTAATTAGGGAAAAATCACCTCTGCTCCAAACATCCTCCCCTGGGCTTCTTAAAAGACATCTCTGAAGAGGATTTCTTGCCGTCAGGAGGGCTAGTTTGCGCCTAGCAGAAAGACTTCACTTTTTAAATGGCTTTGCCAGAATCCCTCCGCACCCCCTCACTTCAGGGAGGCCCCCAGCCACCCTCTGGATGTCCCTCCGAAGAGCCCGTTCCACCTGAGCGCTGCTCCACAAGGCCACAAGCACGAATGAATAGCGCTGTGGAGATGAAAGATCTTAGATCAGATCCTCATACAAGGAAAGGGCATCGGGGCCCTCTTCTGATCATGTTAAACCCTGGGGAATAAAAGGACTGTGACTGGGAGACAAAGCTGGAGGCATCTGACTGCTGAGAGCCCAGGACCGCTCCTGGGAAGCTTCTCCTCAAGGCAGAACTAGTGGAAGAAGCCCCACTACGAACACTCCATGTTCAAGCGAGGGCACAGGGAGGACAAGCTGTGCTGCTCTGCTGACGGGCGGCACCGGCGGGACCTCGGCTCTGCTGCGCGGCCACGCATCCGCCCCACAGCTGGTGGAAAACAGGACAGAGCGTGGCGGCAGCAGCCGCCACACGGCACCCAGGGGCGCCGGGGGGACGGGGGACCCGCAGGGGACGTGTCTGGAAAGCAGAGGCCCTCTGACCCAAGAAGCTCACAGGTCCCACGTGGTCTTACGATGGAGAGCCAAAAACTCATCGCAGCATCGCCATAACAGAGCAGTGGGGAAGAGCAACTATTAGCCAGCTCGCTCCCAGTACTGATGGCTTCAGGTCTGGGCCATCTTGAGCTTTTCTGACTGTAATTAAAGGTCACATCTATAAACATCAGTTATCAGCCAGGTTTGGACAAGCAGAGAGGAGGCACAGGCACTTCTCCCACACCAACGCTAGTTGCAACTGCTTCTTGAGTCCCAGAAGAGGAGTCCAAGAGCTCTCCCTGCCCCTGCCACAAGGTGACTCGGATTCCTACCCAGCTTTAGAAATCCCGTCCTTCTCACCGCACTCGCGGAGCGATCCAGCAAGAGGTTCTGTTCTGCCCTCTGGACTGCACCGCACCCTGCCAGATAAACGTTCAAGCACCACTTTTCCTTACTGAAGATCATTTGCTCCATTACTGAAAGAAAACTTATAACCGTGCGAGGAAAATCACTAACTCACTAATTTTCACACTCATCAGACAATTCAGGGTCCAAGTACTTCTTACCCCATCTGGCAGTAGGGCTCGAGTCGATAATGCCATTATCTAGTCTGCATTTGGTACTGCAGACCCCACAGTACCAGAGTAACACAGTTCTCAAAACAGGAATCAGCTAACAGCGTATCTTACATACCTTTTTGATTTGATCCTCTTTTAGCTTTGTGAAATGGAAAGCTAGCAAGTGGACGGCAAACATTTTCCTGAAGCGGATGGATGAGCCAGTAGCGACAGAGCTGCTGTGAGTAACTCCAAAGCAACAGGTCTCCTCTGACAAAGCTGGAGCTAGAGGAACTTCTGCTGAGGCATTTCCCCGAGGGCGAGATAGTGGAGTTGCTGGGAAATTGAGTCCATCCAGAGTGATCGGTTCAATGATTAAACTCCTGCCTCTTCGTATCACCCCCCACCGACCCGGAGTCCCTCCCTCCCCAGCCGCACACTTCACTGTGCCAGGGCAGGCACCTGGAGAGCTGCCAAGCTGAGGGGAGAAACGTCGGTTTTGTTCCTGCCCCTCGGACTGTACCCACTTGGCCCTGCAGTGGCCGCGCAGCCTGCGCTGCTCGCCCCCCGCGCCCCGGGGGCCCACGGCTCCCCCGCACAGCCAACGAGGTGCTGCGGGAGCCTGGGAGCCAGAGGGGACTCCGGGAGGCTCCTTCCTCTGCAGCGCTGCCACTTGCGCGACGAGCCCTTCCGCATGAATGAACGCCGCTCCAGCTCCGCACAATGCGCCCTTATCCACCGCTTTTTTGCAATTAAGCCTCGGCCGCGGAGAGGAACAGACACAGACCCCTGCCCCCACTGAAACACTTCTCAGGCGGTTTCCAGAGAGGGTTTGTAGAGATTATTCTCCTTCGCCCTCCTGCAGACAAAGTTTCAGACAATGCAGATCCTCGGTGCTGCAAACCGAGGGAGGGGACAGATCCACCTGGCAGCCGGCGGTGCTGGGACCGGACAGCTCAGCCGGTAAATGCCCCGAGCGGGCGGCAGCGCCCGCAGCAAGAGCAGCGTCCTCAGCCATCGGAGCCGAGTGACACAGCCTTTAACCATCACTGTCAAAAGAGCATCCGGAATGCACAGGTCTCTCCAGGATTTTGTCAGTGTATGAAGCGATAGGGACTATGGAAACACCACTGAAAGAAAACCACATGAAGAGTTTATATAAAAGAGCATTCTCATGGGGTAGTTAGAGTCTTATTGTCAAACTACACCTACACTCGGGTGCGCTTCCCCACTGCATTTCAGCTGGAACTGAGCAAACCGACCGCACTGGCAGAAAACTGCCACCCAAAACTCTGCAGAACAAGATTACAATTCAAAATTATTTGGATAAATTAGAAAAACAGCTCCGGGGCAGGGGGAGAAGAGGGAGATGGGAGGAGGGGTGACAAGCAAAGGGAGGAAACACAAAGAACTACTGAGCAGAAGTAGGAAATGATCTACACAGACCCGAGTGCGGCAGAAGCGGCCAGTGAGCAGAAAAGGATCTCAGGCTGTATCAGTTCAAAGCCTGAAGTGGATCCAATCTCATGCTATTGTAAAAAAGTATGACTGGTCGTCATGCTGGGCGTATGACCGGGACGGTAACGCAGAGACACCCAAAGCGGCGCTCCCGCCGCTCAGCCTGCACGGGCACCGCGGCCGTGCTCACAGGTTACGTCGTCTTCAGCCTCTGATCACCAGGAAGGATTAAAAGAGCTGAAGGAGGGGAAGGGAGCTGCCTCTGCAAAGGAAATCATACAGAGCCTCTGCTGTGAAAGCTTGAGGGCTGCCCCCCTCCCTGTTTTCTTTCCTCCTGCTCGCGTCAGGGCTGAGCTCTGCACACCGGGGATCCTGCCAACGCTGTTCATTTTCCACTGTTCTAGAACAAGAGTAGAGCAGACAGAGTGGCGGAACAATCCATAAATAGGGCTCGTGCTAAAATTAGGCCTTTGATCTTCAAGAGAAAGGGAGGAAAGAAGGAGAGAAAGGGAGGAAAGAAGGAGAGAAAGGGAGGAAAGAAGGAGAGAAAGGGAGGAAAGAAGGAGAGAAAGGGAGGAAAGAAGGAGAGAAAGGGAGGAAAGAAGGAGAGAAAGGGAGGAAAGAAGGAGAGAAAGGGAGGAAAGAAGGAGAGAAAGGGAGGAAAGAAGGAGAGAAAGGGAGGAAAGAAGGAGAGAAAGGGAGGAAAGAAGGAGAGAAAGGGAGGAAAGAAGGAGAGAAAGGGAGGAAAGAAGGAGAGAAAGGGAGGAAAGAAGGAGAGAAAGGGAGGAAAGAAGGAGAGAAAGGGAGGAAAGAAGGAGAGAAAGGAGGAAAGAAGGAGAGAAAGGGAGGAAAGAAGGAGAGAAAGGGAGGAAAGAAGGAGAGAAAGGGAGGAAAGAAGGAGAGAAAGGGAGGAAAAGAGGAGAGAAAGGGAGGAAAGAGGAGAGAAAGGGAGGAAAGAAGGAGAGAAAGGGAGAGAAAGGGAGAGAAAGGGAGAGAAAGGGAGAGAAAGGGAGAGAAAGGGAGAGAAAGGGAGAGAAAGGGAGAGAAAGGGAGAGAAAGGGAGGAAAGAAGGAAGAGAAAGGGAGAGAAAGGGAGAGAAAGGGAGAGAAAGGGAGAGAAAGGGAGAGAAGGGAGAGAAAGGGAGAGAAAGGGAGAGAAAGGGAGAGAAAGGGAGAGAAAGGGAGAGAAAGGGAGAGAAAGGGAGAGAAAGGGAGAGAAAGGGAGAGAAAGGGAGAGAAAGGGAGAGAAAGGGAGAGAAAGGGAGAGAAAGGGAGAGAAAGGGAGAGAAAGGGAGAGAAAGGGAGAGAAAGGGAGAGAAGGGAGAGAAAGGGAGAGAAAGGGAGAGAAAGGGAGAGAAAGGGAGAGAAAGGGAGAGAAAGGGAGAGAAAGGGAGAGAAAGGGAGAGAAAGGGAGAGAAAGGGAGAGAAAGGGAGAGAAAGGGAGAGAAAGGGAGAGAAAGGGAGAGAAAGGGAGAGAAAGGGAGAGAAAGGGAGAGAAAGGGAGAGAAAGGGAGAGAAAGGGAGAGAAAGGGAGAGAAAGGGAGAGAAAGGGAGAGAAAGGGAGAGAAAGGGAGAGAAAGGGAGAGAAAGGGAGAGAAAGGGAGAGAAAGGGAGAGAAAGGGAGAGAAAGGGAGAGAAAGGGAGAGAAAGGGAGAGAAAGGGAGAGAAAGGGAGAGAAGGGAGAGAAAGGGAGAGAAAGGAGAGAAAGGGAGAGAAAGGGAGAGAAAGGGAGAGAAAGGGAGAGAAAGGGAGAGAAAGGGAGAGAAAGGGAGAGAAAGGGAGAGAAAGGGAGAGAAAGGGAGAGAAAGGGAGAGAAAGGGAGAGAAAGGGAGAGAAAGGGAGAGAAAGGGAGAGAAAGGGAGAGAAAGGGAGAGAAAGGGAGAGAAAGGGAGAGAAAGGGAGAGAAAGGGAGAGAAAGGGAGAGAAAGGGAGAGAAAGGGAGAGAAAGGGAGAGAAAGGGAGAGAAAGGGAGAGAAAGGGGAGAAAGGGAGAGAAAGGGAGAGAAAGGGAGAGAAAGGGAGAGAAAGGGAGAGAAAGGGAGAGAAGAGGGAGAGAAAGGGAGAGAAAGGGAGAGAAAGGGAGAGAAAGGGAGAGAAAGGGAGGAAAGGGAGAGAAAGGGAGAGAAGGGAGAGAAAGGGAGAGAAGAGAGGGAGAGAAAGGGAGAGAAAGGGAGAGAAAGGG